>NC_141698.1:447182454-447782454 GCF_964263255.1 Lissotriton vulgaris | reverse complement strand
AATGGAGCCGGTGGGAGTCGGACAAGCACTGGCTGTTCCAGGACCAGGCGGTAGCAGGTAGAACGCTACAGGAGGTGCCGTTCTTGAGGAGGTCACACCGGCCCTCCAACCTCTACGCATCTTTTGTGACACGTGTCCCACTTCGTGTGTGGGACTCGGTGGCCACTAAGCATGAATTTACTACCTTCCCCTCCCCCTTCACGCCGTTAACTGGCAATCCGGACTTCGGTCCGGGACTGGAGCCTGGTGCTTACGACCGCTGGCGGAAGGCCCGCTGTTGCACTTTGCATCACCTATATGGCCCCGAGGGTGTCATCCCCTTTCAGGACTTACAGCGGGAATACGGCTTCCCTGAGACGGAGCGCATGAGGTATATGCAGGCGCGCCACTGGGCACTGCAACCCCAAGTGCGCGACGCGGCGGATCGGGAGATCACGGTGTACGAGCGCTGGTTAATCACTCGCACGTCGGACGCTAAACTTATCTCCGATTTGTACAAGATGCTGCAGCCCCCCCCCCTTTTACATTCACAACCCCGGTAGGGAGCGCTGGGAACGGGAGCTCGGACGAGTGTTGAGCCACACAGAATGGGACCACATCTCCTACCGCTCACGCCACTCGGCCTATCACATGGGGCTCACGGAGACCTTCACTAAAATTTCGACCTACTGGTACCGCACTCCTGAGAAATTACATGAGATGGATAGATCAATCCCGGGGACGTGCTGGCGTAACTGTGGCCAAACTGGCACGCTTACACACATACTGTGGGATTGTCCCCTTTTGGCTTCTTATTGGGAGGAGGTTCTTGGTGAGGTGGACACATGTTTTGAGATAGAGCTGCCACGGTTCCCTGCCTATGTCCTGCTG
The DNA here is from genome assembly GCF_964263255.1 of Lissotriton vulgaris. Lineage (NCBI taxonomy): Eukaryota > Metazoa > Chordata > Amphibia > Caudata > Salamandridae > Lissotriton > Lissotriton vulgaris. The sequence continues at coordinate 447,781,584 of NC_141698.1, read as the reverse complement.
GGGTTGCCAAATGGGTTGATGTATCCTCTCAGGTCTAGAAGGGGCAGACAGATTGCGATAGCCTTAGGGTCAGCGGTGCAAAACATTCTCATACACTGGCGCTCCACCACACTTCCCACTGTTGTCGGCTGGCGGCATAGATTGTGGCATGTCCTTGGCATGGAAAAGATGTCTTTGGTAGCACTGGGGGATACAGATGCTTTTGAGGAGCTGTGGGCGCCTTTCCATAGCTTGTTGTGTTCTGAGTTCAGGGAGATCACCTGCCCCAGGTATCTTAGGTTGCTACGACTGACACCGCCACCGGACCCACCTGTTTGATTGGTCGGAGTTGGCGTTGAGTAGCGGAGTCGACCGGAGGGTCGCTATGAGGGGAGAGCTGGAGGTCATTGGCACAGTACAGGGGGTGGGTTGGGGTGTGGTAGTTGGGGGGCTTTGTAGGTTGGGTAGGTTGTGGAGCAGGGTTGTTTCCCCATCCCCCCTTTTTCCCTCCCCCCCCTCATTTCCCCCTCCATTCCCCCCCTTCCCTTCTCCCCTTCCCTCCCCCCCCCTTCTTTCTTTTTTTATTTGTCCTTAACCACAGGCGAACGAGCCGTGTATCCATGCCGAAAGGAGCCTATGACAGGAACTGAACTGCTTTGATGTATCTGATACACTGTATGCATTTATTGTGGAGCACCTGTGGTTTTTTCTTTTATAGCCCTGTGGTTTCCTTCTTTACCCTGCTTCAATAAAATACTTTAAACCTAAAATGGAAGAAGTGGAAAATAGTCTTTGAAAGGTATGCAAGGGTGTGCGGTCCATCATTAAGTGCGGAAAGAAGATCGTCATTGCTTCTGCACTGCCTAGGGTCAGAGGGTCAAGACGTCTATGATCATCTACCCGATCTCTCTTCTGCGGAGGCCAGAGACCTAAATGAGTACGACATTTGTATAAAAAAACTTGATGCTTGGGAAAGCCAGACCCCCACCACCAAAGCAAGCAGTAAAGAAAGCCTATTGGGAGTGGGTCATTGCAGAAGCCACACTGAGTTCCTAGACCATAAGCCCACTTCCAAATTGGAACCCTTTCTCGACTTTATTCAATCTCCACGAGAAAGGGCCTTATACCTGAAGTTGAGGTTTGGAACACTCCCACTTAACAACTTCCCCGTAGGGTGGAAATCTAACACTGTGAAAGGTAGCATGTGCCCCGACTGCGCTTCCCCCACTGAATCTATCGCCCACTTTCTTTTTGCTTGTCCGGCATATAAACATGCAAGAAGAAAATGGCTGAAACCTGTTTGTATTAATTTGGGAGCTAAGAACCATAGGGAGGTGTTGCGTATTTTAAAAACGGACACATCCTCACTCAGTACAATCTGTGGGACAGCTAAATATTTGGGTTGGCCTGGATAATCAGAAGTAAGCTACTGAGGGACAATACTATTAAGAACCAGGAACATAAGTGAGGTCCCTCTCCTATACTGCGGCTTTTTTATTGTATATGAACTGTTTTTTATCCTTGTCCAGATTTTATGGAATATTTATATTTTGTACAACGTGTTTTTTTAAATAAGATGATAGTGGTTTGTGTAATGATTGTTTGACAATGAGACCTTGTTCTCTCTTTTTTAATATTGGTCTGCCTCAAGTGATGAAATTGGGTCGTTCATAATTTTATGATATTTTATATCGAATAAAGTCATACAACAACAACTAAAACTGATAAACATTACCTTCCCAAGGTTAGTACTATTCTAGAAAGGTATCAATTTGCCAAATGTATGCAAGCAGAAGAAGAAACAATTGAAGCTTATGTAACACAGTTAAGGAAACTTGCTTCTTCGTGCAGATTTGATAATCTATCTGATGAGAAAATTTGTGATCAGTTCATGTTTGGTTGCAATCTTGAGAAAGTTAGGGAAGAGCTCTGGTTGCGTGATGAGCCTACTTTAGAAGAGGTTCTAACAGTAGCAAAAAGAATAGAACATTCCATAAAATGTGTGGAAGTTATAAAAAAAGACCATAATAAAGAGTCGAAAGTACAGGTTGTTAAAGCTAAAAATTAGAATTCCTTTACTAAAGTTAAGAAGGAGTTTATAAAATCCTGGCCGGAAAGAAGATGTTTTAGATGCGGTACATCTGATCATCTTGCGAATGATAAAAAGTGTCTGGCACTTAATCAAACATGTACTAAGTGTAAAAAATGGGACATCTCACGTCATTGTGTAAAAGTAGACTTAAAACTAAAGTTAAAAAAGTCATGATTTATGAAGATGATGAAAAGGTTGAATCCAGTTCAGACGATTTTGAGTGTGGGCAGATAGTAGTCCAAGTTGAAAGTGAACAAAAATGTAAGGCGAGCCCTTGTGATGAGATCCTAATTGATGGGGAAAGTACTAACGTTCTTTTTGATTCTGGAGCAAAAATCACTTTAGTCTGCAATGACTTCTATGTCAAAAAGTTAAAAGGTATAATTGTGTTGTTAAAACCTGACATAATTCATTTGGCAGTGCGGCTACACCAGGGCGTATTGTAAGCAGGCCCAATGATGAAAAATATCACATACTTCGGTATGTGAGTGAGGGCAGTTTTTCTAAACAGATGAGTTTTTCTGTTACGTTATACATGCTGTTTTGTGCTCTCCACCCCTCATAGTGTGTTTATATGGTGGTGAGCCCATCAAATTACATGGTTATTTTGTAGGGCTCATAGAATACAAAAATAGGCTAGTTTCTGGGAAGTTCTATGTGTCAAAAAGAGGTGACAGTATAATTAGTTGGGTACATCAAGGTGACTTAGGAGTGTATCGTGACCCGAATGCTGATCCACCCATTCAACTTGGAAAATATGTTTGTTCTGTAGTAAAGAATAGTGATGATGAGTATGTGCATAACTTAAAAATCAAATTTCCTAATGTTTTTAAAGAATAATTGGGGTGTTTGAAAGGATACTGTCACAAGATCAAATTAAAAAAAAGATGCTATTCCTGTTTGCTGCAAAGTAAGAAATGTACTTATTTCAGTTAGGGAAGACATGGAAAAAGATCTTGAAATTGAGAAAAGGTAATAATTGAGGAAGTTGAGGGAACAGAATGGTTGGTCCCGGTCGTAGCAGCACGCAAATCCAATGGGGATCTTCGTCTCTGTATTGATTTGAGACAACTTAATAAAAACGTGGTGGTAGATAGGTATCCTTTACCTAACATTACGGAACTTTTGGTTTCGCTTGGCGGGGCAAAAGTCTTCAGCACAATAGATTTAACATCTGCATATCACCAGATTGAGTTGGATGAATCCTCTAGAGATTACACCTCTTTCATTACTCCTTTTGGGACATTTAGATTTATACACATGCCTTTTGCGCTTGTATCTGCCTCTTCTGTGTTTCAGCGGGTTAGGGATGTGTTCTCAAAGGTCTCCCTGGTGTGTGTGTATATCAGGACGACATCTTGATATTTGCAAAGGATGTTAGTGAACATAACATGAGGCTGGAATCAGTATTAAAGAACTTGAGTGACCACAATCTTTCTGTTAAAGCTGAGAAGTGCAGATTTAAGGCTAATTCTATCAACTATCTAGGACACAATATAACTGGTGATGGAATCAAACCCAAGGCTGATCTAATTAATACCATTAATAATTTGTGTCCTACCTCTAATAAGAGTGAGTTGATTAAATTCCTGGGCATGATTGAAAATTGTGCAAAGTTTGTGAAAGGGTTTGCTGCTTCAACTGCTAATATGAGAAGCTTATTATGTAAAGGGGTTGATTTTGAATGGTCCAGTCTGTGTGATTAAGAATTTGTCAACATTAAAGGTAAACTCAATGAGGCACCATCTCTTAGAAGCTTTGATCCCAACATCAAACCAATTTTAATAACTGATGCAAGCGAAAAAGGTTTAGGTGCTATTTTACAACCGTGTGGTCCTTCAGGAATTCAAACTGTGATGTTTCTCTCGAGGAGTTTGAGGGATCCTGAAACCTGCTACTCCGTGATAGAAAGAGAGTCCTTTGCTGTGAATTGGGCTATTAAGAAGTTAACAAAATTCCTTTGGAGAGTTGATTTTGAGGTGCATTCTGACCATAAGCCACTAGTGGAAATATTGAATAAAAACGGAAATGACTGGATTCAATTTCTTGTAGGATTACTAAGTGGATAATAGGATTGCACGAGTATAGCTTTGTGCTTAAGTATATACCAGGGGTTGACAACGGTATTGCTGATGTCTTGTCTCGCTTAGTTTCTTCTGGTGCTTCAAATGATGGTAACTTTGATGATGATGAAGATTGGGTCTGTGTGGTGGACCGTGACGTGATTTCTGAATAAAGTGGTGTGAGGAAATGGCTTGTGATCCGATTTTAAGTGAGGTTGTTTCTCTTGTGCAAGGGAGATGGAGCAGCAACAAAGATGGTTCTGATGGTTCCAGAGCATTTTGGTTAGTGCATAATGAGTTGTCAGTGGATAAGGGTTTATTGTTTCGTGGCACTAGGCTAATACCTCCATGCAGTCTTAGGAAATAACTCATTGACGTGGTTCATACATCTCCTTCTGGGATTTCCAAGTGTAAAGAGCGATTGCGCATGTCATATTGGTGGCCTGGGATGGATAAGATGGTTGAACGTATTATAAGAGACTGTATGCCTTGTGTGTTGAGTGATAAATCAAAAGTTACACATGTGCAACCCGTGATGTTGAGAAAGCGTCCTAATAAACCTTGGCAGGACATTGCTTTGGACATTGTAGGTCATATTCATGGTAAAGGGTCACAAGTATATATCTTGTCTATTATTGATATGTATTCTAGGTGGCCAATAATTTTCTTTTTATTAACAGTTGACACAAATAATGTGATTCAATTTTTGGAAAGTTTCTTTTCTGAGGAAGGTTTTCCAGAAACCTTATTAACCGACAAAGGAGTACAGCACATATCCAAGGATATGGAAGATTTTCTTTTATCCAAGTATATTTTACATAAAACCTGCTCTCTGTATCATCCAGAGGCCAATGGCATGATTGAGAGGTTTAATAAAGTTGTTAAAGAAACTATTGTTCTAGCTAAATCTCAATCTTAAGACTGGAAAAAGCAAGTGGTGAAGAAGGTGGAGGAGTATAGATTGTCTCTGCATGCAACAACAGGTAAAACACCTTTTATATTATTCAGAGGCAGGGTGCCCAATGACATGGTGGAACCTCCTTGGGTCAACAGGTATGAATTGTCTAAAGGAAAAGAGAGTGCATGTGATAGTCAGATTATACAAAAGAATGATGAAGACAAAGCCAAGTATAGAAAGGAATATTTTGATTCAAAGAAAGCTGTTAAGAAAACAGTTGTAAAAATTGGTGATTGGGTATTGATAAAGCGTCCTGGTTTGTTAGGATGTTCTTCATCTAAGTTCATGAAACCTATAAAAGTAATTAGGGTGTTCAACAATGCTGTGCAGACTCAGGATCATCGTATATGGAACTTAAACAGAGGGGTTAAGGTCAAGGGTAACTTTGATGCTGGTAAACTTTATAACAAAAGTGGAGATGACGCCATTCAAGACGCTCGAGGTTCATCTAGGATTATCAGACGCTCTTCAGTCTCTGATGATTTTGTGTAATTTCTTTTTAGGATTATCAGACGTCCTTCTTGCTATGATGAATTTATGAGAGATCAGAGAAGAGCAGAAGAACCGCTGAGTTAACGAGAAATCCCTTGAATAAACAATATCGATTAAAAGCAGAAAAAACAGAGGTGTAAGGCTACAAAAAGACACCACGAACAAATCAGGAAATCACGGGGCAGGGAAGCACAGCCGGTTATGAAGATAACCAAAGGAAAAGAAGAAGGAGGTTTCCCCGGGGAGGGCAACACAAAATTAATAAAAAGAAAACACAAAAATATCACGAAAAGAAAAAAGGGTGAGGGGCAAAATAGGGAAAAAACAAAAAAAAATCCTCATACCCTGTATCAGAAGGAGGAACAAAACGGAGATTTCAAACAACTATCTAAAATCCATACAGAAATGGAACAATGTGGAGTATAACTAAAGACATCAAGATACTCTCTTGGATTGTAAACGGGCTAAGGACAAAGAATAGGAGGAACAAAATACTAGAATATATCAAAACATCAGAATCCGAAGTAATAATACTGCAAGAAACACATCTCCTGAAAGAAGAATGGGCACAAATAGCAAAGAATTTAGGCTGGATAGATACATACGCTTCTACTACACAACAATGTAACATCAAAGGAATCATAATAATTATAAAAAAGTTTCTAAAAGCTGTTATTGATTCAGTAGAAGTGGACAACAAGGGGAGATGGGCAATAGTCAAAATAAAGATCGAAAATAGACCGCTTACGATAGCAGGATACTACGGTCCAAATCAAGACGACGCAGATCCCCTACGAAAACTATATTCACAGCTTCTATTAGCTACTTCACCTATTATCTTGGGAGGAGATTTTAATCTTGTGATGGACCCCAAACTAGACAGGTCACCACCAGGAAGACAGGCAAACTTGCCCAAAATGAGAGAGTGGATTGCCATATACAAAAAAGATCTTGAGCTGATCGATATCTGGAGAGACAAAGGAGAAATCAAACAACCGTTCACTCTACACAACAAAAAACTAGGACACAGGTCGAGGATTGACTTTCTTATTGATCGAGATTTATCCAACAGTGTGGTAAGTGTAGTACACCTACCAGCTCATATTTCAGATCATTCGGCTGTCCAATTAACATTACAGATTAAGAAAACAGAAACTATAAAAAGATTCACACTGAAAAGAGCAATACTACAAGACAAACAAATAATAAAAGAATTAGAAAACAAAACTTTAAATTTCTTTGAACTTAACAAAACCAGTACTACAAAACAGATAATTTGGGACACATATAAAGCCGTGGTAAGAGGAAAGTTATTGAGCCTAGGTGCTTACAAAAATAAAATGCTAAAGCGCGAAATATCAGATCTGGAAACTTACATTACCCCTCTAGACTCCTTAATATTAAGGGAACAAGAAACAAGTAGAAAAGAGGAAATACAGCAAGAAAGACAGCGCGAGAAAGAAAAATTAGAAGACATCCTCGAAGAGAGAGTGCGGAAAAAATGGGAGTCAAGCAAATTATCAAAACACGAATATGGCGAGGGATGTGGAAAGTGGTTGGCGTGGAAACTCAAAACAGACCTAGCCAAAAATAAAGTAAGGAGTATACATCAGGAGGGCAAACAACACAAAGCACGGATGAAGAGACAATAAAACAAGAATTCAGGAATTTTTTCGAAAAATTATATACCGAAGATACAAACCCGCAAGTTTCACTAATTGACTCCTATCTCGAAGATGTTCCAACATTGGCATTAACAGACGAAGAAAAGATAGAACTAAATAAGGAAATCCTAACAAGCGAAGTGGAAGAGGCCATTAAGAGTCTGAAGAAAGGAAAGGCTGCGGGACCTGACGCTCTACCAAACGAGTTTTATATGGAACTAAGAAATATTTTACTCCCACACATCACGGACCTGGCAAACCGGATTCTTAAGCAGGGAAGTAGCATACCAGATTCCTGGAATGATGCGGTCATCACCATTATCCTAAAACCCGGAAAGGATCCGGCCAGATGCGAATCTTATCGCCCAATATCTCTGTTAAACACAGACTATAAAATCTTCACAAAAATAATGGCGGCACGATTGGGAAAAATTTTGCCGAAACTTATAAACACCGACCAAAAAGGTTTCGTTAAGGGGAGACAATTGCATGTAGTCACACAAGAACTATTGACTGCAATAGACATTGCCACGCAAAAGAATGTCCCCCTTACTATATTAACTGTCGATGCCACAAAAGCATTTGACAGAGTAAACTGGGCTTTTTTAGAGCGAGTCATGACTAAAAATAACATAGGGCAGCCCTTTATGCATGTGGTAAAACAAATATACAAGACACCAAGATACAAAATTCTAGTCAACGGCTGTCTCACTGATGATGTGAAAATCGGAAGAGGAACAAGGCAGGGGTGTCCTCTCTCACCCCTGCTTTTCAATTTATACATTGAACCGCTTGTGAACAACTTAAGGAAAGCCAAAGAAATCACTCCATTTAAATATCAAATATGGGAGAAGAAAATTGCATTATATGCAGACGAACTAATGATTTTCACGAACAACTATCCGAAAGCCAAATCCAAGATCGAAGAAACTATTAGTGCCTTTGGAAAGGTCTCAGGTTACTTAGTGAACCATACAAAAACGGAAATTATGACTTGGAACACCAAATTTAAAAGTTCAAATATAAAGAATGAAATAAGATATCTGGGAATCTTAATAAATCATGATCTAAATAAAATTACGCAACGCAATATAAACAAAGTGGCAGCTGAGGTGAGAACATTGCTCAAGATTTGGTCCACCTTACCACTTAGTTTGATAGGAAGATCTAACATTATCAAGATGTCCATTGTACCAAAATATACATTTTTGTTCAATTCAATCCCTTTTGAATTCACAAACTCATTGCTGAATAAACCACAAAGCGAAATTGCAAGCTTCATATGGGCCTCGAAAGGCATAAGAATTTCACAAAAAAAACTTCGAAGAAGAAAGCAAGACGGAGGACTGGCTAGCCCGGACCTATTGGAGTATCATAGGGCTTTCTACTTTAAAAACATCCGAGTGCTACTTAAAAGCTATGAAAATTACCCAATACACTTACAAGTAATGACAGATTCAGTTGATCACTTCTTATTCAAATTTGGACACCCCAAGTACTTCAAAAAGATTAAACTGAAGATTTTAAGGGAGGCAGCAAAAGTCTGGACACAAATAAGAGGAGTCTTAAATATCCCGTACTACAGCGAAAAAGCACCTATTTGGTGCTCACCAGGGACTCCAGAATGCCTAAAGGACACTTTGGCAACTCCATTAAAAATAGCTAACGTGAACTACTGGGGACAGCTATTGAATGGCTCAACTCTGAGAACATGGGCAGAACTTCAAAATATTACTAGTAACTCAATCTCCAAATTTAAATACTATCAGATTCTAAGTTGGTCTAAAACAATACCCATATATAACAAAGAAAATGAAAAACTTGAAAAAGAAATGATAAAACACACATTAATACCAACAGAAGTGGCAAAATGGTACTGGGCATTAATAACAGCTGGAGACAGGAACCAAAACATTGAGGATCAAATCTGGGCGAAAGACTTGTCCACAGCTGACTTAGACTTAATTTGGGGAAAATCAGTGGAGAAATGCTGATCGACACTAAAATCTGCGTCACTAAAAAGGAATCATTTATATACAATACATCGAGCATACTGGACCCCGAAAAAACTCAAATTAAAAAATGCAGGAATAAAGAAATGCCCGAAATGCGGCAAAGAAAAGGCAGACGACATCCACATGTTCAGAAGCTGCCCCATGTTAAAGGATTTCTGGAATGGAGTTGGTAAGACACTGAGCAAAATCATGAAGAGAGAAATAACTGTAAGTACCACTCTTACTCTTTTCGGGATTGAAGAAGCAGTCAGTAGAGGGGGGTTAAACAAATGTCAAGAAAACCTGCTCTTTGTATTAATTGTACTTGCAAGAAGGGAAATCTGCATTAAATGGGTAGGAGCATCTCCTCCAACACACGGAGAGTGGATGAACTCAGCAGTAAGAATAAACAAGTTAGATAGAAAAGGAAACAACAGCAAAAGATTTAAGTATTGGGAAAGTTTTGAAAAACATATAAATCCTAGCACAGAGTAGAAACATCAGTCCTATGATTAAGGCGAAACAACTTCTGGTTAACAAGTATGGTACTTGTTGAGTAGCTGTAATAGCTAGCTCCCCCACGTCTCGAAACCGAAGTTTAAATTATGTGATGTTTCAAGGATACTCCTCTACACTCCCCAGACAAGAGAGACCAAGGGGTAGAAACGGAACGAAACAAACAAATTTAGAGGTAGATACCTGAAACTCCGACCACATAAAGCTTCGCAACATGAGGACAAAAAAAAAAAAAATGATGATTTTGTGTAATTTCTTTTGGTTGAATGTAGTTTCTTTTGTGGAGTTGTGTTTTAATAGATAAGGAAGGGGGATGTGTGGTATTTCATTCCTTCCTGTTATGTCATTGTTATGATGCTTAGAATTCTATGTATGTCACTGGTTACTGAGCATGACACTGGATGCTTTGTGAAAAAATGTGAGATACTTTGCTGGCTTGAAGATGGATGGGATCTTTCTCTATCAATAAACTTCTGTGAACCAGCCTTCCTGTTTCATCAACGTATTCACCAGGAATGCTTCACTTACCTACAAATAGAATCTAAGCTGAGCCAAGCTGGAAATATCTGCCATATTTAGTAAATTTGTGTATAGTATTTATATCTATGTGCTTCAGAAAAATTGTCTTTGGGATTTTTAATGATAAACACAACATTTGGGACCCTAAATGAATGTGGTTCCTATGACCTATCTAAATGAAATCTGACAAACATTTTTTAAAAAGATGAGCAAATGCATATTTTAGAACTTTTTGAGCAGGTTAAAGTTAGAAAGTAACAAAACACATTCTTACATTATAGGTGCAAATCATCAATAAATACAGAGTCACTATCTTTGGCTTGATTACAGTTAAAATTTAGGATACAAGATGGATACATGTTACTAGGAACAATATATTCAGGAAAAACACATTCCTGTGCTTTAACTTCATTTAATAAACTATGCCATTTCAGGAATTGTAGCCCTGGTCAGCCTTAAGCGATGGCAATGCATAAATACCACATCACAATGTTTTGTAAAATAAAAAACGAGGACAAGTAACATTGGCACTGGTGACGGAGTTATTAGGCAGTCTCTATGTTAAATATGCATTCAATACACAGAGGTGCTCAAATACACACACACACGCACACACACACATACACATGCACACACACAATGGCAATGATAACACTATCCGTGATGCCACCAGTGACATCATGTTATGATTGATTAACTTTCTATTATGAAATAGTTATTTACCAGTAGGAGTAGTTTTGCAGCTTGAAGAGTTTTCTGGATTCACATGCTGTGCATCATTCTGCCATCTAGTGGTTGGGTCCTGAATTGTCTGTTTGTTTTCTTGTTTTGGTCGCTATTGACCACCATTTGGTGCCAGGTACGTCCCCTGTGTGACGTCAGATGGTATGCTGGAGGTCGACGTGTGAGGTGGCCATCTTTGGATTCTTTTTTCAGGTTTTATGCTATTTAATCCTTGTGATGGTCCTTATTTAGAGTTACTAATGATGTACTTTGCTTCCCCACCTGTTTGTGTTCCTTCTAGGGGAAGGCTGGGTGGCTCGCATGTGAATCCAGAAAACTCTTCATGCTGTAAAACTACTCCTACTTGTAAGTAACCATTTCGTTTTGCAGCGTGAATCCTTTTCTGGATTCTCATTCCATGCATCAGATTATGTAGCGGTTTCTCTCGTGTTTGGGAGGCTGTGGTGAAAAGAAGACTTACAAAACAGGTGTTGAAGCACCATTTGTCCAATTTGAGCTTCCTTATTTATCTGTATATCCACACAATAATGCTTTGGTGATGCCCATGTTGCTGCTGCGCAGATGGCATTGATGGGCACGTTTGCCATGAAAGCTAGCTTTGCTCCTTTCTTCCTAGTGGAGTGAGCTGTTGGTTGTATTGTTCGTTCTTTTTTTGGCATTGGTATAGCTTAGTTGTATAGCTTGTACTATCCATTTTGCAATAGTTGCTTTAGTGACAGCTGATCCTGTGTTGGTATGTGAGTAAGCAAAAAACAACAGTTTTGTTTTCCTTACTTGTTCTGTTATTTGCAGATATTACAGTAGAGCTCTCCATACATCCAGGCTGTGGAGGCTTTTTTCTGCTTTAGTTTTCGGTTCTTTGAAGAAAACTGGCAAGATGATGTTTTGATTCAAGTGATACTTAGTTACCACCTTGGTAAAAACTGTGGGTTCGTTTTTAAGATTACCTTACCTTTGTGGATTTCTAAATATGGTTCTTGTATGGTTAATGCTTGTAGTTCACTTACTCTCCGTAGTGATGTTATTGCAATGAGAAAAGCTGTTTTGAGAGTAATATGTTTAATGTCCGCTGTATGCCTGGGTTCAAAAGGTTTTGTCATTAGTTGAGACAGCACTGTATTTAAAGTCCATGTTGGTACAGGAGCAGTTCTTGGTGGAGCCATTCTTTTTGCTCCCTCTAAAAATCTTTTGATGAGTGGTCTAGTAAAAAAGCTTTTGCAGTTTTTCCTCTTGTGTACGCCCCTATAGCAGCGAGGTGCACCTTCAGGCTGGAAAAACTGATGTTGCTGTCTAAAAGGTAGGTAAGATATGTGACTACTGTTTCCTGTGTATTTATTGAATTAGTCTTGTTTTTAGCGGTGTACCATGTGGTATATTGCTTCCATTTTGCTGTATAGTATTTCCTTGTTCACTGTTTTCTTGACTCCTTTAGAATTTCCATGTTTCTGGACGGCAGTTCGAGGTGTCCAAATTCTCTGCATTCAGGTGCCAGGCCGCAAGTTGTAGCGTCGCTGGTTCTGGGTGAAATATTTGGCCTGGTTACATTGTCAGTAGGTCTTTGTCTGCTTTGATCCTGATTATCTCTCCTTTAGAGAGTTCTAGGAAAGTTGAGTACCATGTTTGTCTTGGCCAACGAAGGGCAATGAGAATCATATTTGTTCCTGGTTTGCTTGCTTTTTGTAGTACTCTTTGTATCAGGGGTATTGGTGGAACGGCGTAGACAAATGTCTGAGACCAATTGAGTGAAAGCGTATTTCCCTTTGACAGGTGGTGTGGAAACCTGGATGCAAAGTTCTGGCATTTCGTGTTCTGTATTGTTGCAAAGAGATCCAACACTGGCATTCCCCAGATGGTGAATAGGTATTTTACTGTTGTTTGCTTTGGCTCCCATTCATGTGAGCAACTGTTTTATCTGCTTAGCAGGTCTGCTGTGACGTTGTCTACCCCTGGTAGATGTACTGTTTGCAGATTGATTTGCTGTGGTATTGCCCATTGCCAGATTTCTTGCGCAAGTTTGCTATGGGGAAAGGACTTCGCTCTACCCTGTTTGTTCAGGTAAAACACTGTAGTTGTGTTGTCTGTTTGAATTAGGGTGGTCCTCCCCTGAACATGTTTCTGGAATGCTTTGGGCCAGTAGAACGGTTTTCATTTCTAAGAGTCTTTTTCAACTCCATTGACCATGAACCTGTATCTGGTTCAGATGTGCTCCCCAACCGTTGAGGGATGCATCCGTGGTGATTGTCACAGGTGGAGTTATGTTCCTGAAAGGTCTCCCCTGTGCTATGTTGTTGGATGCCCACCATTGTGTCTCTGCTTGTACCATTTGTGTAACAACCACTAGATCTTCCCTAGTCCCTGTGGCTTGTGACCAGCTGTGGGTGAGCCATTCTTGGAATGGTCGCATGTGTAGGTGAGCGTGAGGGATGAGTGGGATGCATACTGCCATCATGCCCATAAGTTTCATTACCTTCCTCACTGTCAGAGACTGCCCCTTCTGGTAGAGGGCTGTTTCATTTTAGATAGCTTGTATTCTGCTCTGTGTGGGATAAGCCTTTGCCTCCTGTGTATTCAGGCTTCTCCCCAGGAAGGTTTTCTCCTTTTCTAGGTTCGTTGATGATTTTTTGTGGTTTCTTGGGAAACCTAGACCTTGTAGTGTTTGAATTGTCTTCTGAACATGATTGGCTAATAAGGAAATGCACAAAACAATTATGCCCCAATCATCCAGGTAGGGGTATACGTGGATCTTTTCTCTTCCTAGGTATGCGGCCACTGCAGCCAAACACATTATGAACATCCCTGGAGCTGACTTTATTCCGAACTGGAGTACCTTGTATTGGTAATGTGTTCCATTGTGTAGGAATCTTCAGTACTTTCTGTGTTTTTTGTTTATTGGAATATGTAAATAGGCGTCCTTGAGGTCTATTGTTGCTAGAAAATCTCCTTTTTGGATTTGTGGAATAATTTCTTGAAGGGTACACATTTTTAAGTAGTGTGTCAGTATAAACTTGTTTATGACTATTAAGTCCAGAATTGGCTTTAGGGTTAGTTCTTGTTTTGTTAACAAGGATTATAGTTTCCTGTGTGCCATTCCTGTTTTGGTACTGTTTCTATTGCCTGTTTTAGAGACAGTTCTTTGATCTCTGAGTGTAGTAGTATTTGTTCAGGTGGTGTCTTTGTTAGCGCTATGCAATATCCGTGTTGTACCAAATCTAATACTACTAAACAAAGAGAGAGTAAGGGTATAGCAGGTCACTCTCGTACCCCCAAGAATGATTACAAAAACAACTAGAGAGTGATAGAACAAACCACACTTAAAAGGAAAATAAGGTGGGATGAAAAGGAGTAGACAGAAGGTGAAGGAGAATCAAAGAAAGGTTTTTTAAGAACCCTCACTCACCACCTAGTGGTGACATGCTTCATCACTGGGTTCCCACTGAAAAGACCTAGCGTCTTTCCAGTGTGCTACAACGCCTGTTTTGCAGCGGAGCTGGTTGTTTGTGAGTGTTGAGGGTGCAAACGAGAAAAAAAAACCAAAGAGTGCTATGTGAGTGCAGATTAAAAAGTGCGTAGTTGTGACAGCAAACTATTTTATTCAAGGCCCAACTAGCACTAATAAAAACAAGGCTAAGTGGAAACTCAAAAAAGGTATCTATAATTAAAGACACCTAGTCCACTGGGTGAAAAAATGGTCGACATGTTTCTGCTATTGGTGAGCCCAAGTCGCTCAGCTTTCGTCAGGACCAAAGGACAGTGATCCTCCGGTGGTATGCACAGAAACTTCTTCCGTGCCGCGGTGTTGACAAACTCAGGTCCCGAGTGGAGAGTCGTCAGCGGAAACAAACGCTACGTGAAGCTTTCCCTCCATCGCTATTTGCAACAAGTTCCGAAATGCACCACTTTGACAGTCAAAATCACACCATATGTCGGTGAAAAAGTCTATATTTGAAAGAAGATAATCCAAATAAAAGAGCGCTGAGTCCAAAGTTTGCAAGCAAGTGTTCAGGATTCTTTTAATTTTCAGATCGAAATGCCAGCCAACGCGTTTCGTTCCTTCAAGGGGAACTTCTTCAGGGCTGTGAATCGTGAATAAACATACAAAAACCACGTGTAAGTACCTACAACAAACCAATATTGTGCTTAATACATAAATAAACAATCCAAATTAGCATTACCAGAGGCAAGCTAAGATTAAAAACAAGCTAACATTAAAATTGCAGCAAGAAACGGAAGAATTGTATTCGTGGGGGGGGAAGGAAGGAGTTATCCTATCCTATCTGCCCCATTCTTTAGCTGCATCAAACATTTAAAAAAACTGGGCACATATTAAGGGGTATAGTCTCCTACTATGTTTCCCTGTTCCAGCCATTTGTATCTAACAACGGAGTTCTAAATTTGGACACATATCAAATTTCGACACATTCAGTTCATATATCATAATATTGTCCAGGTTACAATTAACACACAGCGCTCACATTGTTTGGCTTTTTTGTCTTATTTTTGGCTTTTTTGTTTTGCCAGATTCATGACTGCTAAACATTTCCCGATTATACACTCGGTTAATCAGTTGAAAATAATTCATATTGCCACATCGGGAAAAGAATTTTCGTTTGTGTATCATAAGATAACCAATACTAATGCCAAAAAATGGTTTGTGAGTGTTGAGGGTGCAAACGAGAAAAAAAACCAAAGAGTGCTATGTGAGTGCAGATTAAAAAGTGCGTAGTTGTGACAGCAAACTATTTTATTCAAGGCCCAACTAGCACTAATAAAAACAAGGCTAAGTGGAAACTCAAAAAAGGTATCTATAATTAAAGACACCTAGTCCACTGGGTGAAAAAATGGTCGACATGTTTCTGCTATTGGTGAGCCCAAGTCGCTCAGCTTTCGTCAGGACCAAAGGACAGTGATCCTCCGGTGGTATGCACAGAAACTTCTTCCGGGCCGCGGTGTTGACAAACTCAGGTCCCGAGTGGAGAGTCGTCAGCGGAAACAAACGCTACGTGAAGCTTTCCCTCCATCGCGTTTTGCCCATGAGGAGAGTTTTTCTTCCTACATAAGTACAGACCCCAGCGACTGGCTGCATGGGTCACAATCGGCTCTAAGCCGTCATTATTTTTGGAACAATTTTCCGGAAATTTTAACCCTTTTTTCACATAACATTCCTCACGGTTGGGTGCACCTTAGTGTGTGCATACCACCGGAGGATCACTATTTTTCTTTGATTCTCCTTCACCTTCTGTCTACTCCTTTTCATCCCACCTTATTTTCCTTTTAAGTGTGGTTTGTTCTATCACTCTCTAGTTGTTTTTGTACCAAATCTAATATACATTTGTCCGTTGTGATCCTTTCCCACTCGTTCTGGAAAAAGGATATTCTTCCCTCCACTGGCGTTTTGTGTGGGTCCTTTTTTGTGTGGAAGTCAGTTAGAGGTATTACCTCTCTCTCTAGAGGTTTGGCGTCTTCCTCTGCCATTACCTTGTCCTCGAAAGGGCTGCTTCTGTTGCTGCCAGCCCTGGTAACTAGATTGTTGACCAATCAGTTGGCTTGTGTTTTGCCCCTGAGACTGTTGCTGCATCTGGTAGTTTTTGGCAGACGCTGCCTCTTCCTGTGGTTTTTCTGTTAGAGAAACTTCCTCTTTTGAAATATCCTCTTTGTTGCAGGGCCCTCCTTGCCCTTGCTGTTTCATTATCCTTTTTAATCTGTTGAAGGGATTCATCCACTGCTTTGCCAAATAAATCTAGCCCGTTAAGGAGCCTGTTGATAATTGAAGTCTGAACATCTTGTCTGAATCCAGAAATCTTGAGTCAGGCATGTCTTCGGAGTATGGTTCCCATGCACATTTGCCTGCTTGCGGTATCTGCTGCATCTAGTGCAGATATTAGGCAGGTATTAGCTAAATCTTTTCCCTCTTGGACAACCGCTCTTGCTTTTTTCTTGTCCACCTCTGGAAGTTTGTTTATAAACTCCTCCATTTCATCCCACTGTTGGTGGCCAAATCTGTTCAGCCTGGCATTTGAGTTGGCAATGCGCCACTGCGTTGCTGCTTCTTTCTACATCCTTCTGCCCACCAAGTCTATCCTTTTACTCTCCTTTTATCATGGAGGTTCTGTGTTGGAGACTACGTTAGCTCTCCTTCTGGCTGTTTTTACGATGATGGAATCTGGTGTAACATTTCCTTGTTTATATTTAGGGTCTTTTGAAGAGGGTTTATATTTTTTCTCCACTCTTGGAGTTACCCCTCTGTTAGAAGCTGGCTCCTTGAAGGCTTCCTTGCCGTGGTCCAGAATACTTGGCAACATGGGTAGATATTGCATTCCCTTTGTTGCAGGTGGCAGGGTTTCCAGCAGGAAACCTGTATCCCTCTTTTCTTCCTCTAGGGGCACCCCAAACTGGTTTGCAGCCCTTTTAATGATTTCATTGTAGGAAGCAATGTCATCTGGGAGAGATGCTTTCGAGGGATAGTTGCAGATTTCCTCCTCTGGACTCTCGGTGTTGAGATCGTTTCACTCATCCTCGAAGTTTTCCTCGTTATCCTCCTCCTCCGGTACGTTTCCGTATTCCTCAGGATCTTCGCCTCGAGGTTCCGGCATTGGTGGGGACTGGAGGATAGCATCTTACTCTTCTTCGCGTCTTCATCCTCTTCTGCGTCAACGGTTTCCGGTTTGATTTCCAGTGCTCTGGAGATTCGATACTCCTTTAATGATTCGTCAAATTCCTTTTTTCTTTGTAATAGTGCAGCCATTTCTTCCTTGAGTCTTCTTTTCGACTTCGAGGGCCGTTTTGGCATCGGAAGCCAGGGTCTTCCTTTTCTTTTCGGCTTCGAGGTTAGTTTTTGGTGTCGAGGCCTTTTTTGCAGGTTCGTTGTCGTCGACCCTTGGCTTTGGAGTCTTGTGCGATCTCACCTCTTTGGCAACCTTTGGGTGGATGCTGTGGGTTTCATTTGATCGGGGCTGATTGTCACGCCTGCCAGTTCTCCGGCCAGATTGTGCTGTCTGTCAAAGATGGCCGTCCAGAAACGCTCATGCGCGAGAGGGACGGGCAAGAGCATAAACCCGACTTCCCCGTAACTCGGGGCTTCGCGTTCTAGTGTTTTCGTGTTCCTGTTGTAGCACGTCACTTCCGTTGAGCCGTTTTTCGTTGTTTCCTAGCCGTTCGTGAGACTGCATCTTCTGCTCTATGCTCACGTTTTTGATCCTGTTACAGATTCTTCGTATTTTGAGCAGTTCCTGACTACATTGTGGATACACTTCTTGTGCATCTTTATCGCCTCCGTCCTCCAGTGCTTCCAGGCAGACCTTCGTCTTCTGCCATATTGGACGGACCCGATTCCTTGTATATTTTTCTTTCCTCCTGAGCCGGCTGTCTTCTCTCCCGTCCTGAGGGGATCCTTTGCCTGGGTTTTCGCGGTTCCGCCCGTCGGCCGGACACATATTGTTCCGTCGACCGGCTGGACCTGCGGAGCGTAGGCTGGGGGATTCCTCCAAGGGATTGTGGGAGTTGTGGTCCACCGGGTTTTATCCCATTGTTTTTTGTTGGACTATCTGGTGTCTAATTGGAGGCTGGCATTCATTACAGTGCATGGGCATGAAGAACGGGTAAAGCGATATTAGCGCCTCATTTATTACTATACCCTGCAAACTATGTTGTGGTTTCTTACATGTGTAATATTACCTTTTCAGATAAGATAATTGACACTTCCCAATTGCCTCAGTCTTTATAATCAGAGCCCCTAATTTTGCACTGTATGTTAAGAGAACCGAATTTACAGTTCTTGCATAACCCTTTAAGAAGACGAGAGAAATAGTTCCCTTTTACTGTTATAGACAGGAGTCAGGTGTGCCAATCATTGCTGATTCAGTATTGCGGCAGAGATAAAGCCAACCTGTATAATGAAGAGCCCTCTTGCTGTCTTTTGGTATGATAAATAGCTTAGGTTTCCAATGATTGTTGTTTATTTGTTGTTGGTCTGCATTAACCTAATCCATACCTTTTAGTGCCTGTCTCTACCCTGAGGGATACCAGCCAGAGGAGTCCTGTTTCTTCCCTGCCTTTCCTTGTTTTGTTCCCTCCATACCACCATTGTGTTCTAGTGCTTGATAGACACAATAAGTGTAGGGGGGAAGGGTTGGTCTTGTCTGCGGTTCCTGGCACTCCTGTGGAAACGACGCTTGGATCTTTACACTGATCTTGGATCGCCTTTTTGGTAGGCGTCGGGCTGCTTTGGCTGTTTTCGGTTTGTGGACCTTCGGTTTCGACGGATCTTTAGGTCTTACCTTCTCCATCTTCTTCTTCGACTCCTTCACCTTCTTTTTGGCGCAGCTTTTTTTGGCATCGTTTTCTAGAACTTCGACATCCGATCCTTCATGTGTTGATTCTGCAGGAGCTGCATGCTACTCTTCGTCGCTCGAGAAACCCATCTCCTTCATGGAAGGTTTCTTCGTTGGCTGCAATTTCGTGGTGTAGTGGGCCTGTCTCTGATTTCGGCGAGTCCTGACAGTCTTCAGCAGGAATGCTGCACAGGCCTCACAGTCTTTATCCTGGTGATCCTTGGGTAGGCAGAGGTTGCACATGGTGTGTGGATCACGCTGTGCGTATTTGTGATGGTACTTTGGGCAGAATTTAAAAAGGGTCTTCTCCATGGCCCCTATCTCACCATTTGTGGCCCGGAGTGGTCCTCTGTTGTTGAAAAAGGGGCAACTCTGCTTCTGTCAACGACTGTGCTTCATTGATCGATCTCTTCTTGTTGATCCTTTCAATGAAGATCTTCATTTTCTTGAAGTTTTTTCGGGAAAACGCAAACTTTCTTCTGAGCTTCCCGTCTTGCTTCCAGACCCAACGGCGAAAAAAAGAATCTGAAGATGGCCACTGTGCACGTCGACCTCCAAGATACCGTCTGACGTCACACAGGGGACGTAACTGGCAAAAAATGGTGGTCGACAGTAACCAAAACAAGAAGAAGAAAAAAGAAAAAACAAGGACAATTCCAGACCCAACGACTAGATGGCGGAATGATGCACATAATGTGAATCCAGAAAAAAATTCACGTTGCTAAACTTCCGTGTTTCAGTGACTTTTGAGAGTCTAGATCGGAAACAACATTCCTTCAAAGAAGAATTCTGGGGTGACTGTTTTTTTAGAAGCTTGTTATTTTCCAACCAGAGTAAACATTATAATTTTGTATTTGCTAGCCTGCTAATGGGTCCCAACGCTTACATTATCCCCAAATCAATGAGGTTGTTTCCCAACAGGCAATTCATGGCTATTTTATTTCTAACCCCAACCAGGGCCATCTCTACTTTATAAATCACCTTCTACCAAGGTATAGGTACTGATATCTCCTTCTGCTGGCTGCCTTATGCCTGCCACAACAGTCTTGGATAAGATTTTAGAAGGTAGAAAGGAGAGGAGAAATTAAGTGCTTCTACACCATGTTCACCATAGCTTTTGTATCCAGGTGAGCAGTGACACTCAGCCCATCCATCAACACAGGCATTGTGAAGAAAGAAATGTGTTCTGGGAGAGACATGACTTACAGCCTCATGATCGGTATCCCCCACATAGAGGCATTGCCTGGCAGGCAACCAGAGGTATCTACACTGGGTAACTGACGTGGTCTTCAGCATCAAAAAGAAGACTAGCTTTCAGTAATGACAGAGCATCCGTGTTGTGCCAGTCTCTTATGTGTTCCTTTTTGCCACATGCAAAGTAATATTGGCCCGTTGATTGGATGGTATATATTACTAACAGCGTGGTCCAGTAAGCACTCTGTCCTCACTCAAGTGTCAAAAATGATTTAAATAATCAAAATGTGTTATCTTCATCCTTTTTTCATAGCCCTTCCCAGTTTTATTTTGCTATATTGAAAAGAATATAACAGGAGACATGTTCCATTTTCCCTTCATCCTTAAAGTTTTTTTTTACTGAGCTGGAGTCAGCCCAAGCTACCAGATCACAGCATGCTTCATATTTTCTGAATTTAAATGCTATGCTCAATCAACTCAAGGAAAGTGTCAGTCCTATGACTCAGTGAAGCTGCAGACTGCTCAGCAAAGCATAGTCTCTGACCTGTAGATGCTGACTGTAGGTTTCCCATCATGTCAAAACATCTGCACCCATGGTGTAGCAGGAAACAGTCTGCATGAGGGATATAAAAACAGGGAGAGTGCAGTGGGCAGCTGAGGGCCTTGGGGCTAGCCACCATACCAGTGGCCAGAAAACAGTGTCAAATGTGACATCATGGAAGATAATTAAACTAGCTCCGGTTTTCATATATTTAGCCCGCCATGGATCAAGGAGAGACCCTAGCATGTTCAACGAGGAAACTGGTACGTGTAATCTTGTATAATGGGAGAACTCTCAAACAGAGTGTCAATAAGAGGAGTATGTGAGAAGGGTAGAAGTAAGATCAAGAGAGTCATGCTTTTGAATAAGAAAAATCCCCATCATCCTCACAAAACTGAAACGACCCAACTATTTTTCAATGAGCACAGAAAATGTTCAAGAGTTCTTTAGCTATACATAAGATTGGTTTATTGAGATTGTGCACATTACACACCCTTGACTGATAATAAATACACAATACGAGTCTTCTGTAGAGGGTTTTTTAATCCTGAAGTAATATTGCGTTAGATGTTCCAGTGGCCACAGAACAGTTCTCCAGAAGCTTTATTCTGCTTGCGTATATGCAGATTTAGCAAAAGTCAGCCAAAAACCAGGAAGCAAAAAGAGTGGAATGTATCGGACTAACAATGCAAGGAGGCACAATGTTGTAAATACACGGTGCATAAACTTGTTAAGCAGTTCATTTGGCACCAATGAAACTCTCAGGTGAGTTGTTTTTACCAACCCTATTCTAGTAAGCTCGCTGGATTGTTGGTGGTATGATCACAGAAACAGGAGAGGTAGAGGATGGGAAGACAGCGTTTGATTGTGCAATGAAAGATCCAACTTGTGGCCTTTAACATGATTGGGGTCAGAAAAGAACTGTATGAAGTCCAAGTTATTATAAGTCTAAGAGAAAAATGGTTGTGCATAGTGTCAACATCACAAAGGGGATTAAAAACCTTCTCACCGGTCTCTGTGGACAATTTTTCATAACAGGATAAAGTATTTGGCTGAAGGAGACAATCACTGCCAAACTGTCCACAAAAAGGAGTCATAAGTAGCCAGTGCCATTCCTTTCCCATGCCCGAGTCATGGTCCTGTCGAGATGTCCTAGAACTCCCAGGCACTGCTGCCATCAAAGCAGAACCTGTCGAGTCCCGAAGTCAAGTGTAGGATATTGCAAATGAGTCAAGAGAGCGCTCCAAAAGAATATTGCCAATCAGTGACTTGCGGATTGAAATTTATCTGACGCACTGCAGCAAGAGGATGACCACACAGACAAGGAGCAAGGGAAAACCAAAGACTTCACATAAGTGTATTAAATTAGAATTTTCCTGAAACAGCTGATGTCCTAATCTAATGTTAGTTGGATGGACTAAGGCAAAAGAATGGTAGACCAAAGGGATGAGAGCTATTCTTGAGTACTGACCGTGAGTGATAGGTTATAAGGTATACTCCTAGTTAAGGGATTCAGCACCTACTGAAAATCAACTACACCTTCCCCATACCGTGGTCCTGTCGAGATGTCCTAGAACTCCCTGGCACTGCTGCCATCATAGTAGAACCTGTCGAGTCCCGAAGTCAAGTGTAGGATATTGCAAATGAGTCAAGAGAGCGCTCCAAAACAATATTGCCAATCAGTGACTTGCAGATTGGAATTGATCTGACATACTGCAGCACGAGGATGACCACACAGACAAGGAGCAAGGGAAAACCAGAGACTTCACAAGGTGTATTAAATTAGAATTTTCCTGAAACATCTGCTGTCCTAATCTAATGTTAGTTGGATGGACTAAGGCAGAAGAATGATAGACCAAAGGGATGAGAGCTATTCTTGAGTACTGACCGTGAGGGATAGGTTATAAGGTATACTCCCTAATTAAGGGGTTCAGCACCTGCAGAAAATCAACCACACCAGGTCCTGAAAAATATTAAAATGATACTGGGAGTCTAACAAAGCCTGGCAGTTGTGGTCACCGTAAATAAAGACTGACCAGGCGAGCTCCACATATCTGCTTTGAAGTGATTCAGCTGTATTTAGCTATTCATATTTCTCATTCAAACTGCACTAATTAAGGTAGAATGAGGTGTGGCAAAGCACAGACCACTTTCTGTCTGGCCTTCAGTGCAACCCATGTCACCTACAAGCATGGAAGTTCAAGATACAAGTTCCATGTTTCACAATGTGCCTTGTATTGCTTACTCGTGCTATTAAGGTCTTTGCAGTTGATGGAGCGAGCTGGAGAAACAACATTTTGTATACCTCTTGTGAAGTCATTTCCTCATAACTGTAACCTTTATCAATTGTGTGGTGAGGAAAATTAACCAACATAGTATAGTATGCACACACAAATACACATGGGAATACTAATCTGCTTGTATGGCAAAATTATAACTGACTAATTAATGTTGTTGTCGTGATATGTAATAATGCAAAAGCTTCAAATTAATCAAAAGCGGCAGAAATGTGCTTTTTGTGCATGTGTTTTTGGCAGAAACCGAGAGATAAGTGAGTATAATTTGCATACGTGTTGCTTATTTGCTAGGTAATAACTAACAGGAAAATCTTAGTATGGGGGGAGGTAAACAGAAGGGTCATATTTCAATAATTAACATTTATTTGTGTTTGTTTCTATGATAGTTCCCATTCTGGCCCGTGAGGCCTAGTAAAAAGATGGCTGCTTTACTAACTGAGAATGGAAGATGAACTGAGCCTGCGCAGTCCAAGGCCGAGATTGAATGTGAGCTGCCTGTGCCTGAACAAAAGAGGTTCAAGGACAGCATGCCCTGAAAATACAGATGACTGCCAAAAAGATATGGATGTCTCTATTGTATAACGTGGGAATAAAGTTTGAACTTTCAAATTGCGGACATGACTGTGCCGGACGCTAATAAAGACAATAGACTTTTTAATTTCTGCTGAAGCTGCATAAGCTGGATATTCGAATGATGAGGTGATGTTCATCCACCCTCGAATTTGTCCAATCAGGATCTGAGTTTATACTGACAGTTACTTTTTTAATCAAATATTGTATAAAAAAACCCAGATTTTACTTAGGAAAAAACTCTTTTTTGATTTCTTCCTGAGATGCTGTCGGAATGCTGATTTTCCTGTGATGTAAGATGCTTTAATAATTTCCTATTATTTTGAATGAGGACTGAATCTTTAGTGTAGTTGAAGTTATTAGTTAGGGAAGTCAGAAGAAAATGAATTTTGCGAACTATCTGTCTTTCGCTGATATTTGTATTCTGAAATCTAAATAATAATGTCTATTTTCTGAATCTTTGAAATAAAATGAATATATCTATTTGAGTTAAAAAAACTTTCTTCTTTAAAGTTAAAATTTTGAATAAAGAATTAAACAAAGCGAATAAAGTCTGTTAGACATGCTACATTTTGCTTTTAATAAAAATTATATATATGGAGAATTAAGCTGGTCTTGTATTTTCCTACGCCTAATTTTTTACTAGCAGATTCGTCGACCATAATGGTGGCGTGTCTAAATGAATGTCATGTTAAATAAAACCATGGTAAAACTCATTTAAACTTTCTCTTAAATGAATATACGATTGTAAATTGCTGGAGCTATATGTATATATGAATTTTTGGAAATTAGTCGATGAACGAGTATGGCATAATTCATTTCTACAACCACATTGGATGGTTTTGGCAACATGATATTTCATTCTCTTTTGACAGTGATCACCTAGGTGTTTATATGTTTGTTTTTATAAATGTATTTTAGGTTGTTATGCATTGTTAATGATGAAATGGAATACATATTACATGGTCGTGATAATATTTTTTAATGTATATTTTAGATACCAACACGTTTTGGTGGCTCCTGAAGAAGGCGTTCTCACGCCGAAACGCGTGTCGAAATACACTCGCCACAGTGTGATTTTTATTCATTAAATGAGTCTTATTTTTGAATGTATTGTTAGTTATGAAATGTATGCTTTTTATTGTTAGGTTCTGTTTGTACCTTTTGTATGTTTATGAAAATGTTATATATGTGTATTATTTTTAACTATTTGCATGAAAATCTTGACCAATTTTAATATAATATAACTTTTTTGCACCTTGAGTTTTTACTGTCAATTGTTGTTACTTGTTTGCCACTATTACTGATTGCCTAGGGTGTTTATTCACATATATAAAACTCATTTAAACTGCATGTGTAAATAGTATAAATATTTAGTTTTGATTTAGACGTTCCACTATGATGCAGCAACACTCCTTCCAATTTCACTGATCCATGAAGTAGGATGAAAGTGTTTTGTGAGTAACTCGCAGTGTTATGGGCCCCACTGATGAGTATATGTATGATTTGGTACTTCAGGGAAAGGTGATATGGTTTTAGAAAACATTTCTGGAGTAGCGCTGCATCACTATTCCAGTACCTTTGTCTCTCATCCTTCTACTCTTCACCCGTCCAGACACCATCCATCCACCATCCAACCCCAAAAATTCTTCACAGTGAACTCAACAAAGCACAGTTTGTTGCAGATCACCCTTGTCAGCTAACTGTGTATTGGAGTTGTTGCCTTCAGTCTAACAAAGCTACTGAAAAAGAAGATCTGCAGAAAGCAGATGAAAACAATTGTGAAAGGGGGTAGTGTTTTCAAAAGATAAAGGCTGAAAAGAACAAAAACTATTTTCAATAAAATCAGACTCGTACATTGTCCATAGTGAGGGATAGACTGTTGAAACAATACGAGAAATCACATTTGCATGTTAAGTGGATCACAGGATAACTGGTTGCAACTGCACGTGGAATCATCCAACATGGAAATTGTGTTGTTCCAAATTTACCCATAACTATTTTCTCAGTTAGGTATATTGTATTCTAGCCTTGTAAATGTAAGCAGAGCGTAATGGTTCTTGATAACGGATTCCAACCCCAGTTCCTTAAACTCATTCAAATACGTCTTGCTTGTTCATAACAGACCAGCTGGTACCTCTCCAGACCCACTAAGAAGCTGTAATCATCCATTGTAGTGAGATGTTTGCGTATGAATCTTAGGAGAACTCCTCTTTTAATGCAACATTGACAATGTTGATCATGTAGATTTGAGGCTTAATTAGACATTTGGTAGCTTAAAGGGGAAGAAGCAAGCACAACCGCATCTCCTTTTCAAAATCCCAGTCTCACCAGTCAGGAAATACTTTAGCCAATAAACAGATTATGAACTTCTTGAGGTCAATCCCGTTGACAACCTCTCCATTAACAACTTTTCACAGGTTGTTTTTCATTTGCTGGTTCTCCAAGTCCTTCATTTTTTATTTAACATTCTTCACCTGCTTTTGAGGTGTGTGTCAAAATTGTGAATGAAAAGGTACATCTTCTGCTCCAACAAATCTTCTCACCAGCCCTGAGAATCTAGAAGAGATCTTACTCATCTCCCGCTGGATCATACTCACAGATTACCGAACTGTGGTGTTGCAATTAAGTTCCTATACAACGTTTCCTTTTTTCCCTGTTGGACCTGTATGAGATTGTATATCCTGAAATGGAAATGTCTAATTAAACTGAGCAAATGTTGTATGAATAGAATTACAAAAAAGAATAAAAAAGAGATTGTATATCCTGACACATGCTGCTTCCACTAGTGGGTTTTGATGCTTACCAAAGTTGTATCTACACTGCCTTGCTAATGTTATACATCACAAGGGAAGGTCAGGCCATCTGTCACAATGCTCCAAGCTATAGACCAGCTTATTTGAAAAGAATTACTGAGAGATTGCTACTCTTCCCTCAAAGTCTGTCTTTCAACTGCCGCATTCATTGTTGGCCTCTTAATCACTGTCCTTATTGTTATCGCTTTGCGATGTTAAGAAAATATCTGATTCTCTTAGCTGAGGATGTAGCCATTTGATACCAGAGCAAAACTAAGGGCGGTTCCGAAAGGCTCAAGTGACAACTTCTGCTGGGGCACCAGAATTGAATTTCTTTGCAACAGGTTTCTTATGCCTCTTGGCATGAAGGTCCTTTTTCTTCTTTAAAGAGCTTCTATTCACCTCTGTTATGTCAGTTGCAGCTGTCTAGGCCTTTTGGAGGCTATATTCACTGCAACATGTTTAATATTTTAGACCGGAGTGAGATGCCCTAGCTGGATGCTTTGGACTGAAAGATCAAAAGGAAGAGCAAATTCAAAGTATGTTGTAGAAGGTAATTTATGGGGACAATAGACAGCTTTTCCCATGAAGGCTAACCCAGTGTTGAAGGTGCTAAGAATGACGGGAGGGAATGTATAGGACACAACTGTTGTTCCCTAAGGTATATCACATCACCTTTCAAACAGCTTATCCAGGGTAGACTCTATGCAGCTACTCTGGGTTCACCGTCATGCCTGCAGTCTATATTGTAGACATATGGATTGTTTATCAAACAGGGAGCACCACCCCCTTGACTAGGCTCTGGAACAGTGGTGTTCTGCACACAGCCATATCCCTACCTCATTGAGCCCCTTGTGGGAAAGGAGCCTTGTGGTGTAAATTGGCTGCAGAATCCTATGGCATAGCATGCTAGTAAGATTACTGTACAGCTCTGGTGAGCATCCACTCTGGCAAGTCCCCTGTTCACCCAGGGGTTGCGAGTCACTGAAAGCTGAGTGTAATTCACAAAAAACATTTAGAGCCTATTCATTTACTCACTCTCCTCCTGGGATCAGTCACTCGTCTCTCATACCATTCAACACTGCAGTGTCCCTTCAGGGCAAGGCGATTGATGGGAAACCTTTAAACACTCTTTAGGGATGGACTAGTGGGCTGCTGCAGCATCTCCCAGATCAGGTTTGGCATTCCACCTGCTTCCAGCAGACTTGTTCATCCACAGAGCTGTGGAAAGACGACCAAGGAGGACCAGTCTGCAATGTGGCAAGGCAGGCAAAACCACCAAGGTTTGGGAGGCAGGGTAGAGCGAGAGTGGTACTTGAATTCCATCCAAATTTCTGGCATCAATGCCGGTGCTCCACTCCAGCCAAGTTCCAAGAAACCTGCTCTGCTGTATCTCTCTGATCTGGGAGCATTAATTAACTCTGGTTAATACCAATCAGATCATCCATTTAAGAACCAAGCTGCAATGGCAACAGCTCACAGAGTTTGGATCCTCACAAATCAGTTCATTTCCAGGCATTACTATCCATGTTCCTCCACCAGCTCTCCTCTACTGTCAGCACTCATTCAAAATAACTCACAGAGCTAAGGTGGGAGCCTAAGGAGATACTCAAGTGGCTGATGCATCACTATTTTCACGAACTGAACATAAAGTTCATTTTCAGAGTAACTGTCTAAATTACGATGGCCCTGAAACCACCCACCATTACAAATGCCACTTTTGCAGCTTAGAGACTTAGGTAAGATAAGTGGTTGCTGACCACATCCAAGTCATTTGCCGGTCCAAAGTCAGAATTCCAGAAAAGT
Organism: Lissotriton vulgaris; assembly: GCF_964263255.1. Classification (NCBI taxonomy): domain Eukaryota; kingdom Metazoa; phylum Chordata; class Amphibia; order Caudata; family Salamandridae; genus Lissotriton; species Lissotriton vulgaris. Next base: position 447,753,033 of record NC_141698.1, on the reverse strand, counting down.
CAACTCAGTATTTCATCTTTCCTGAGATTAATGAAATGGCAGGCATACAATGTGGTCATAATAATGCCTGGTATTTACAGTGTGTTGGAAAGGCAAAATTGCAGGGGTAAATGTTTACATTAAAACAATACTATGATTATTGGTCTAACCACATTTCATTGTTCCTAGACCAGCACACAAGTTTTAGGTACATACCTATCCAGATCAGAATCCGATAACTCAGGACGTTTCTCAGTAGCTGTGGGTGACTTCACTGCATCACTCAGAGCCCAGTCCTTGCTGGTGGAGACAAAAATGAGGACATGAGGAGCTATAAATCAACAGGGTGAGTTTGCTAACAACACGACCCACCTACCCATTCCTCCACCTTAACCACCTTCATCAAGTGAAAATCTGACACTGGAAACATTATGTTATTGTACATTATTCTATATGTTCAGTGATCACCATATAGAGATTAAGAACACATACAAGCTGTTCGTAATCTCCTAATGCTGGTCCACCACATGTTCAAAACAGGAAACATCAAGTCACAAATGGCCAGATATACACAACTGTTTTGTGGTCACCAACCCTGCGGTTTGCAAAATCACAGGGTTTGAGATGGTAAAATAGTGGCTGGCTGTATGCTAATTCCCTTTTGTGAGTCAGGCAACTGTTTCTGACGCATAAAAAGAGTTTTAAAAATCATTCTGAATCGCAAATAGAAGGAGACAAGAATGGGGTATTCTCTAATAATGGCAATTTGCATGGTTTGTGACAGCAATTCCTGTCACAAACCACTGGAAAGTTACATACATCTCAAAGGAATGGTAACTGACTTGCAAATGAGAAGCTGTTCCTTTGGGAACAGTGCTGGGTAGTCTTAAAAGAAACAGGAGACCACTGCCGGTTCCACCCCCACTCCTTTCCCCCATCCTCTGCCTGAAGTTTATGAAAAGGGACCCATTTTTTTTTAAACAGGACAAGTTTCTTTAAGGAACATGGTCTGCTTAGAAATAGAAAATAAAACATCTTGTTTGAGAAAGCTAACGCATGGATGCAGGTCTGAAATCCCTTGCAGGCCATAGCCAATCGAAGGGGGGTCGCAAATATCAAGCGGTCTCACAATTATTGATTAGGCAATCATTCTGTGACCCCTGTCAATGGACATTTTGTTCATGCAAACTACAAAGATTGCATGGTAAAATCACAGCAATGTGCAAAAGTTGATGCAGAACTTGCACCCAATATTTATGATCTGCCGGTACTTGTATCTGGCTCAAAATAATTAGGCAGATTTTTTATAATGCACAATTTAGCAGGTCAGTTGTGAGCAAATTCTACAAAATAGGTGCATACTAGATAGTATAAAACAACCAAAGAAACTACTGGTCTGAAAACAGAAAAATAAGGACAGCAAAAAGCTAGTATGTCTAGGTCAGAAAGATAACTGTTCACAGCAAGAATAAAATCCCATCAGCCCAACGTGGTGGCAATTCTCATCATCTCGGATTTCCTCTTGATTGCAAATCCTAGTGCAAGCAAGGGCTGCACCCTTCTCAACATCAGCAGGGAGCTCAAGATGTATTTATCAGTGGCCAAGTTGGAATGGGCTCAGATCCCAAAGAACAATGAGATCAAATTCTTATTTAGAGGGGGGGTGCTGATGATAATTGCAGTGCATGTAAGTGAATATGAAAAAGAGGAAAGGTGCAGTTTTAAAATTGGCTACCAGGATACAGAACAATTTTAATAAGCGCTATCCTAGTGTCAATGCATACTAGATAGACCTATTCGGTCTGGATAATTGAGAGATGCCAAAGTTGATAACATTATGATCAGTGCAAACATCTGTCTACTCTGGAGATGGCTTACGCTACACTATGTGATTGCACAAGAGGAGGAGGAGGAACGTGTAGTTGCTGCGGGAGCAGGAGCAAAAGTGAAAGCAGGAGGCTTGCAGAGTTAATCTGAACTGACAAGCTGGTTGCAGGAGCCTAGAGCAGTGACACCAGCTCTCGCTATGACCCCTGCCTGTCTCTGCCAGTTCTCACTCGCTCTCTGCTCATCCCCCGAAGGCACCCATACACTCCTCTAAAGCGCCCGCACTGAGCCCAGCATCACAGACCGGGCCCGAAGCGCTCAATACACGCTGTCGAAGCTAACAATGAGTAGACTACGGTACGGGCGGACCAAGGAAAAGAGATACAATAAGCACATGTCACAGCACTCACAAGTTTGGTAAGGAGTTCTGGGCAGCGCTGGCAGAGGCAGCCTGAGTGTAGCGGGTCTAGGGCCTGCTAATACTGGTTAGAGCCCCTGGTCCGCGGAAGCAGCCGAACCAGGATCGGGTGCGGCTTGCAGCCAGTGTGCGCTTGCCCAGTGTTTCATCAGTGGTGCTCCCTCGCCTCCTCTGGTTTTATCCAGCCCCAATTACAGCCTTTGAGTCCAGCAGTGCCCTGTGAAGAGCCACACTATCAATTCTTATTCTAATTTTAATTTTTATAATTTAATTTTAAAAACAGTGCCGAAGGCACAGGACATACGCTCACAGCGGATTTCAAGAGGAATTAGAGAAAAGAGAGTCCTGTCTCCCCCAAAGTGTGTATCACTGGTCTATTCATTCTACAGGAAGAAAGTGAGCAGCTGAACGCCTTTAAACTGCATTATCCTTCCTTACAAAGTTTCAAAAACAAGCTAACACCTCCAGGGCCTTTTAACATTGCATGCTCATGGCCCTCCCCAGCATCCAGTCGAAGGACAGCAACATCGAGGGGAGATGAAGCGGTGCTAGTAGAGGTTCTCTCCTGTGGCGCCCTTTGTGTGGCGGTGCTCAGGCGGGCATTCAACGAGGTCGGGTCAGATGCGAAAGGAGCCAGCAGAGCGCTCAAGATGCAGGAAGAACAAGGAAGGCAGTGCAGGTTCTGCTCAGGTGACTGGGTAACCCACATCGTCGGCAATGGAGCCCACCCAACAACGTGCCACACCACCAAAATCTTTTCAGGCATCTGTTCTCAGTGCTGGGGTGTACAAGCATCCTGAATCATTGACTGTCCTTATATCTCCCCGGGCAGCCTTATCAACCACAAGAAGATCATTTGGGCCCCGCTGGCCCCCGTGTCACAACCTTATTGGACTTCTTCAAAAAGCCAGCTACGGTTGTCAGCCTAGGTGCTCCGACAAGAAGCAAAGGCACCCTTACCACTTTAGGTAGTCCTGAACAGATGATGGAAGGGCCCATGCAATTACAATTTCAGGCTTTAGTACACCCTGTACACCAACGGGACACACCTAGGACAGCAATGTAATCCTAAGTTCAGTGGCTGATGAGGTCAAAGTCGAGATGGTACTACCCAAGAACTCCGACGCCAACTCGATCTTAATGACCTGCCATCAGTGGACAGACCACAAACCATCTCCACATGCAGCGGAATCACCTTGCAGCCTCCCACCAGTTGCTGGAGCATGTGCCCAACTGACTGAATCTCCCAGAGTAGTCCAGCTTCATGAGTCGCCGCACAAAACAATTACATCTTCCCCTAATTGTGAGGAGCCAGATCTCCAACTCAGAGTTTGCTTAAAACTGGCAAACAATTCTCGTCCTGATTCAACCCTGGACACATGTGTACACTGCCCCTTTAGTCCTCCAGCACCACAATGGACCTGGCCACCACCAAGGAACATAATTTCATTTTCAGTAGCAAGGGCAATTTTCTCGGAGGGCTCAGGAAGCACCGACTTTAGATCCGATGGCTTGCAGCTAAATGACATATCCCTCCTGGAATTGTCACTTTAAATTACAGACTCAATCCGTAGCCCACCTTCGCAAAGCAAAAATTGCTGCAGAAATGAGCACTGCCATTCCAATGGCAATCTGGACACAACTACTCCTCACACTTCAATCCACTGCATCCGCACTAAATTACAAATCAGACAACATTGACCTTCAAGTTTATCTTCTGAATTCACAGGCTGTCTTAAAGCAGGGATAGACAACATGCTCTAAACAAAGTGATGTTCAGAGCACAATCTGCTGCAAACTATATGCAGTCGGTTTGTTGTTGCTCTCCTAATAAAGGCAGTCTGGTGACACTTCTGACCTTACCCAACACCATCTTGTCAGAAATCAAGGCACTGATGTACGACCCTAGAGAACAGCATCAAACCTCTCCAGTAAGTCCCTCGCAAACCCTCGCAGCTTGTGAAACTCAAATCACGGACATGCACATTGTGTCCATCAGCTCCAATACAGAACCGGAAGTCCCCTGGCCAGTGATGAGCTCATCTGCGACTACTAAGGTTGCTAACCCTCGTCCATGTGTAGATTTGCCCACAAATACACATCTGCACTCAATAAGCTCAAGTCAAGAGACTCAGACTGCCCTCTAAAACATTGGGTCAGATGACCTCCAGCAGACACGTCCCCTCAGTAAGAAGGAGAGGAAAAGACTCAGCACAAAACAAAACAAGATAAGTTGCATCTCCACCACCACTCGCAACCTGTTTCTGTTGTTTGCAAATCCACGAAAAGGGCTTGCTCAACTACATGAAAAGTGCCCTCAATATTTCACTACACAAACCAACTCCGTTCTTCACTGAGGGTCAAGTGCCGTCGACCCCCATATAGCTTTAGACAGTCGTCCTGGTAATATGCCTGGTCAGTCTCCGAGCTGACCTGGCACAGGTTCAGAAGCAGCAAAGATCCCCAGATGGACCCGAACACGCACGGACTGTTGAGAAATCATAGTCCTTCCGCTGACAAATCCAGGCCCCCTGCACTGGCTAAAAATGACCCCAACTCCTGTCAAGAAAGACTCCCTCTGTGTGGTGATCACAAGGCATTTACAACTTCCAAATCCTTACTCAGATCCAGCCCCCATTAGAAAGACCATCCCATCAGGCCCACAGGGCAGCTCTCTCAAATTTGTCAAGGCAACCAATGACCTACTCAGGACATTCTGTTCTCCTAGGGGAGAGAAGTTGGTCTAACTACTAAGGGGGGCGACCTCGAATCTGGGGAACTGGGTTCAAGTCTCGCCAATGATGCTGAACATCCTATGATTCTGGGAAAATCACTTAATCTCCCCGTGCCTAACAAAAATGAATGTGTTCTCATGTAACGCAACTAGTGCTATGTAAAGTGCTCTGATACCCGATACCTTCGGGTCAAGTTCACGCAATCATTAGATACAAAATTGTTGTTTAGCCCAGAATACCACTCTAGGCCTAAGACATTTAAACAGGGTGAACATTTTAAGGTTATTGAAGGCCTTCCCAGAGTTAAGTGACCTAAACTCACAAAACATTGAATCAATTAAGTTTCTCCCCCCAGGGAGCTCTCATACAATAGTAACTACATAAGCGACTTTCGTCTCACCAGTCACCGTGCAGTTAGTTATCTCCAGATCTGAGGCATCTGAATCATGGGGCATTAAGATCAGCCCCTTTGAAACGTCTGGCTATCGAACAGTACTGGAAAAATCCCAGGTCCCTGAGACCCTCAGGAGAGAGCCGAAACTCCTTTTTGAAAAACATCCCAGGGCGGACAATCAAAAAAGTAGCAAATCTAGAGCAACAACTATTGAACCCTCAGGAGACCGCTGGAACTTTTTGCCCTCAGTCCTGGCACATGGAAGCTCCAACTGAATGAATCGGCAGACAACAATGCATTCCTTGTCACTCGCACTAACTATCTCTTCATGGAATATTAATGGCCTCCCGCAGAAATTACAGTCTTCAAACCTAACAGATTTCTTTAAAGGGCATGATATAATAGTTCTGCAGGAAACATGGGCCAAGCAAAACCGTCCATTCATGGGATTCATTCAGCACTGGAAGCCAGCCCAGGGAGAGCACAGGTTTGGGAGATCAAAGGGCGGCCCGACCATAAATGCTTCAGTAAACCTGCAAGGGAACATCAAGTCGATAACAACTCAAGAGAGCTGGCTGCAAGGAATCAAAATGAACAACTGGAGATCATATAGTTCGCTTCTGTTGGCCAACATTTATGTCAGCCCAAGTGTAAAGGAGAAGAGGTCAAAACTAAACCGTTTGATCCTGACCTTGTGAAATCTAATTAGGATCAGCCCCACGTTAATTGTATGATAACTGGAGACTTTAACACCAACCTCTTTCAATATCATTAGGAGGTTCTAGACGAGATCTCCTTGGGGATCCCTATGAACATCATCAAGCAAACTAGACCGTGGGGTTTCCAATGCTGCCCACTAGGAGAGTCCCTAATACCGCAACTTAACAGCGCGGGCTTCAAAGTACCTTACGCTGCCTTAAGATATACCACCAAACTGGTCAACAACTGATGGAAAAATGTGCTTTTATCTAGACTATACCATATGCACATAGAAAAAATAGAAAAGTTTCAGTATTGTTCCGCACACCGAAAGCGACACATTGCCCACAAATCATCACAGTAAATTCAGGCCTGTCTCATTATGCCCGGCCACTATAACCTACAAAGGGACACACACTGAGAACCTAAAGCGCCTGAAATGGAGTGAAGCCATCAGAGGTGACATCAAAGTTGAATGCACCAAATCAGCTGCGGAAACAGATCTAAGCACACAATCACCAATCACTGCATGGATAAGCCTCACCACTCTGATCCTTGCAAAATTGCTGCGTCCAGGCTGCGGGCTCTGCCCCACTAAACCAGCCATTGCGTCGACAACGATTCAGCGTCTAAAGAAAGCCCGCAACAGTGCAATGAGGAGAGTCTGAAAGAACACCAGATCCAAGGAGTTAAAAAGTTATCGGCATTTATGTGGTGAAACCAAGATGCCTTAATTATTTCTGGGCAACTCTCTTATAGAAGAGTCAGAAAACAAACTACAGTAACTTTTATTCTATGGTCAACAGGCAGCTGATCAAATTCAGCACGTTCAGTTGTGTGAACATCAGCAAGCAAGAATGGACATCCTTTTTCTCTGGGCACTTCACAGCAAGCGGGCATGTTGACCCAGAGTTGTATGGTGGATTCCAAAACCCAGAAACATCTACCACCCCTGCTGCCTTTCAAAATCAAAACCATCTGTTTTGTTATGTCACGGACATGGCATTTCTGGCAAAGCAGCTGGACCAAGTAATATCGAGGTCAGAACAGATGGGGCACCCGGGCCTAACAGCCTTCCCCAAGCTCTTTTCAAGCAAGATATACCATTCTGGGCAGAAAGACTTTCTCCACTGCTTGACCACTGTCTGAGGGGCTCAACAATCCTCCACTCGTGTCGTGGGGCCATACTTCAACCATTTCATAAAGGGGGTTCCAGATCTGATCCGGGTAATTATAGATTTATAGCGCTTCTTGACAATGACGCTAAATTTCATGGCAGCCTGCCCCTGGAGGATCTACGGCTGTGGGTGGAGTCGAAAAACCTCATCCCAAAACACCAAACTGGGTTAATCAAATAATCAGGAATGCTGCCCAACCTGCTAGCAAATAACAATTTTCCAGGACAAAGCAATCTCCTCAAATTCTCTGCTGCACTGCTGTTTCGTCGATTTCAAAGCAGCATGTGACCGCGTACGAAGGGGGGCACTCAGGTCCAAATTAAAGACCTAGGGAATTACCCATAGTTCATGGAATCAATCTTCCAGCTGTACTCTAACACCTGGATTCGCATCAAACTAGGGGACGGATCTTGGGTGTCAAGGAAAATATTCACAACCAAGGAGTAAAGCAGGGGTGCATGTTGCCCCCCTGCTTTTCAACTTGTTCATCGCTGACTTGTCTCTACCCCTTGACTCTGTCAATAGCCACCCTCCCAAGTTAGGTGGCGAAAAGATCAACAATTTACTACATGCTGATGATCTTGCTTTGTTCAGCTGCAAACGCATAGTATTACATCTGCTGAACCAGCTGCAGGCGTACACAACTGCCAACACCCTGGAGGTAAACGTGAAGAAAACCAAGGTAGTAACATTAGAAAAGAAAAAATACTGTGGAGGAGGCTATTTTTTTTAAAGGCAATAGGGTCACAATTAAGGAATCATATAAGTACCGGGGGGTACTAATAGATGCAAAAGGCTCATTCGCACAGCACCATAAGGGAGTTGAAGCAAAGGCTTTGACATTTCAGATGGACCTATCAAAACTCTCAATAACCACTTTAGGGTCAACCCTATCCCCGCTGTTGGAAGTTATGAGGCAAAGTTTCTCCCAGGGTAGTGAAATACTACTTGGGAAAAACAGCAGTGCACTCAACAAACTTACCACAAGTACATACAAAAGTGTTCTCCGCTCGCCAAGGTCCTCGTTCTCCGCCCAGATTAGGTTGGAATTGGGCCGCTGCCAACCTTAACTTAAGCCATAAACTGGACGACCATTTACAAGTACTGCTATGGGCAGAAATACAAACTAGGGGCTCAAATCGAGCGCATCGCTAGTTCCTCGGACACTGCCAGCAGCTTCTAGGCGTGAAAGAACTCTGGGACAGTAACCCGAGCCAACAAGCCTTGAAGCTGGGCATCGAAACACGTCTCCACCCCTGGTCTTGCCATTCTGATACGGCTGCCTTTGTTAAATGTAAGCACTCTTGGCTGGCCATCAACACCTCTCAAACAGCATCTATGCTCCTTAGTACCTTGCCTGTAAATGGTACAATCGATTGAAGGCAAGACTTTTGGCCCTCAGGCTGGGCGAGTGGCCGCTGGCGTCGACCCCAGAAGGCAGAATCTGTAGGGGCTGTGAGCAGTGCGCGGAATCCAATGAGCATGTTGTGTGCCTCTGTCCCGCATTGCTAGTCGAGCGAAAAAACAGACTAAAGTGTGAATGGAATAACTTGGGAGTCCGCACACGCAGGCAAGCCATCATCGTCTCCTTCAACCCTAATAGCACTTGTTTAAACACCCTGTCAAATTGTGTCTTTTTAGCGATAAAAGACACCGCTGGTCAGGCCAGGAGCCTTTCTGCCCGGTAGGCCCAGCCAGGTACACAGAACATATGATGGTCGAGCCTTCCCCACGACAGCCACAGGAGGGCACTGTTGACATGACTACTTTGCTGTTCTCAGCAATTGAAGCAACATTTTTAGGTCGAGCTGGAGAAAAGCAATGCGAAGCATTGCGTCCAGCTCGACAACTAATGTCGCCTGTCTCCTGGGAATCTGAGACAGGGGTCGGGCACGCGCGGCGATTGGTGTCTGTGGACGCGCACGTCCAGGCCGGCGCCATGCACATCCCCTGCCTCAGATTCCCTGAAGTGAGCAAACACACACATACACACATGCACACGCAGGCAGGCACACACACACGCAGGCAGGCACACACACAGGCAAGCACACACACACAGGCAGGCACACACACACACAGGCAGGCACACACACACACACACACGCATGCATGCATTCATGCATGCACGCACACACGCGCGCGGAGGGAGGGTGGAGTCTGCGTCTATAGAACTGGGAAGCGCTGCAGGGAAAGCGCTGATCACCGCTGCTGGCCCGAGGTTCTTATGGTGTATGAACTTACCCCTCAACTTCACCGCCGTGTGAGAGTGCATCAAGATTGCCATTAGAAGCACAGCCATCAGCCCAGGACCTCGGGACGCCGTTGCCTGCTCCACCTACGTCACCTCCGTGCCGCGCTGTGGTTGGCTCAAAGTTTCAGCCATTCCCGCTGTGTCATCAGAGGGCTGCGCCGGGATTGGCTGCAGCTCTCCAGGACTTCAGTGACATCAGCCTCTCCTCCAGAGATTGATGCAGAGCAGGCGTTCTGCTTGTGTGCTCACTTAAATGCGCTCAGTATCCGCTTGTTTTAAATCCTGTCGGGGTTGCAGATGTGTATGAAAGAGTGTATACTCCTGTCGGTATGCATATGTGTCACCGAGCATCCGTAGCTACGTGCCCTTAAGCAAGTTACCTCAGGTGTGTGTGCCGCTTTACGGCTGCCTTTGCCCTATCCCTTGAACTAGTGTCCTGGCTGCGCGCCTCACTTCCCCTTGCTGTTCTCTTATGCCTCACTTCCACTCTCGACTATCCATCCTCCTCTCTTGCTACCGAGAGCCGCCACCTTCCCCAATTATCTATCGACCACTCCTACTCCTTTTCCTCTTCTCCCAGCTTCCTGTGATAGTTTGCTTGGCAGCCAATAATAAGTAAGAAATAACTTGGCCTCTGCTACCATATCATGGGTATATATTTGTGTGTGGCCAGGGAAACTAGTAGTATCCTTCAGAGCATTGGGCCAGGTCTGAACCCATGATCTGCTTTATGGTTGCCCACTCTGATCTCCAATATGGTTATAGGCTGGGACAGAGCCAGAGGATAAATGTCAGGTTCCCATAGAGTCCACACTCCCTCCAGCATCGTGGACTTTCCCATCACCCTATGCCTGACAGCTGTTCAAATGCAGTGGCCCGGAGTAGGATTTTGAGCGTTCTTGCCCGACCCCGAGCATGACAAGCTAAGTTATTTGCCCTAAGCAATATGCCTCCCCATTGTTTCTGGTCAAGTGTGATTTGCAACTCTTCTTCCTAAGTTCACTGAAATGAAAATGTATGATTTTCCCATCTGGGATTTAAAATAGTATACATTTTGGAGGTGGCGTGCTTGTCACCAGTGCAGGTTATTAGGTATTTGTCAAAAGGGGTGAGGGTTCTGGTAGCTCCTTGTTATATTCTAGGTTTGAGCAAACAATTGTGCAATTGCATATATCGAAAGCGTTCTAATTTTGGAAGGGCATATACCTCCTTCAGCTGTTCAAATTATTTAATGGGGTCATGGTTGAATATGTCCCTGAGTGTTTACACCTGCCCTGCAAACAGTTTTGATAGGAGGCTCTATTTAGGCCAGATGCAAACTCTGTTTCTATACAGTGGAATGAAAGTCGACGGGAAGGACGTCAGCCCTTCTCTGACCACTATACTGAGCCAGACGTCCAAGGGGGCCCTCATGGCTGATGATTTGTAGAGTTCACTGCAATTAGGGCTGCCAAGGGCTTACCATACAGGGCCCTGCTGCCACTGTATGGTCAATCATACACCATCCTTTGCTGGTCTCCCTTCTTGTTCAATTGCTCAAGAAGCGCAAGTGGGCTGCGTATAGTATTAGAATAAATCGAGGATTCACATCCCATCCTAAAGTGGTCTTAGTGATCGCTGATGTCTTGGAGTCAGTCCTCTCTGCTTTACCCTGCCAGATTTACTCATAGTACAAGGACTGAAGGTTGTGAACATAATCTCTCAGGATATGAAGGATCAGTATTTAGAAGAGACAGATCATCGTGGATAGTACTGACACCTTGTACGCTGTTGTTCTGCCAAGCGTGATAGCGTCTGGTGCTTCTAACTACTGAGCTCAGTCTTGACCACCCTCCTCAGCCTCTGTATATTTATTTCAGGGTGGGAGCTTGACCCAGGCCCAGGTAGTCGATATTGGAGACCACCCACTGTAGCTGGGTCAGCCTCTATAGTTTTGACTGTGTTTTTAGGGGCTGAAATGTTAATAATCTTCAATTTGGTGACATTCATTTTAAACCTAGAGACCTTCTGTTATGCCTCAAGTCACCAATATGAGAATGTCATGTACTGTACGAACATGGTTAGTTTTCTATCTTGAGTGCCAAATTTGTTTTTTTTAATTTAGTGGTTATTCCGAATGCGGTGGGCAGGAGCTCCGGAGTTAGGTCAAAAAGGAGGGGGTGATACGAGACACCCCTGCCTCGTATGCCTACTGATGGTTACCCATTTGGAATGGAGCCTGTTGATTTTGATCCAGGATCTGGGGTTGTGGTAGCCCGCCATCAACCAATCCACAAAGTCGTCCTCTGGCCACAAGGCTCTCAGCTTCGTCTGTCATGAAATCCTGGTCAATAATATTTAGGTAACGGTCTCAGGCAGGCCAAAAACCATCAGAGATTAATTTGCGCAATCTCTGGAGCGGCCCGGTTTAATATCCTCACCGTTAGTTGGTGGCGACCATCGGATCCCCTCTAGCAGGTCGAGTGGCCACCACTTTGCTTGCCATCATCATGTCAGGGGGGGCAAAAGGCCACATGTCCCCTGCTCTCTGTTGCCCTTACCCCTGGATCACAGCACTGCTTACCTAAATTAGTGACTCACCAGGGCAGGTCAAAGAAATCTAGTTGGTCTGCTACATCATGTAGCTCTGCGGGTGGAGTCCTCCTCTTGGCCATTGGGCCTGTTATCAGCTGTTGCTTGTAGAGTGGCGTTACACTGTCCATGCCCCACTGGCCTCAAGGGCTACTCTCATGGTCACCAAGTTCAAGAACCTAGTCGCCACCTCTTCAGTATTCTAGTCAGATTGGAGGGGTCTCAGGTTCCCCAGTGAATATTCAGGGGTTGGAGGGTTGGGGCGTTTACCCGAAAGCCCCCTTCTTTACTTCAGTGCTTGTAGGCGTAGGGCATATTCATACAGGCCACCACAATGTTGGGCTTGCGTCAGGGATCTGCCACAAAGCTGCCTGAGAGTGGAAAGTTTACTCTGCTGTTCATTTCAACCACAGAGGCACTATAAGACCCACAAAGCCAAACTTTCCCCAAGGGGCTTCAGGGATGTTATAGATGGTGCTGCATGGACCCAGTTAATTGTTGGCTGGTGAGGAAGCACCGGGTTTAGATGTCTAGTGCCTCTTTGTACCTTAATGTCCGCTCCCTTCCTAAACATGTCTTAGATATTTATGATCTTCTCTCTTGTAATAATCTTGATTTTTTTATTTATAACTAGCTTACCCATCGCGCGTTGCTGCGATCTCAGATGAAAGGAAATTCAAGGAAACTCGTTATGATAACATTAAATTTACATTCTGTCATTGTTATTGAAACTTATTCATTTTATATTTTTAAACATTTCTAAGTGCGGCTTGAGCATTGCGTCCTCGATTGGCTTCCAATCTTGATTCTGGTTGCTCTCCTGTTTCATTCGAGCGGGCTTGAGCAGTGCGTAATTGATCATTTTCTAATCTTGATTCTGGTTGCTCTCCTGTTTCATTCGAGCAAGCTTGAGCAGTGCGTAATCGATCGGCCTCCAATCTTGATTCTTGTTGATCGTTCGTTTGAGAATTTACGGGCTTGAGCAGTTTGTATTCGAACAGCTTCTAATCTTGCTTCCCGTTGCTTGTCTATTTCTGAAGCTCGTAATGTCTTTTTCTTTTGTGCTTCTGATGTAGATTGACCAATCGATTTCCGTTTGGGGGTCATAACTGTTGACGATGCTCGCAAATTTGCTGTCTATTTCAGTATTCGAAAGATTATGAGGGCCCTGGGGGGGCGATTTAAAAAAAAAATTTTTTAACAGAAACCTTCCCAAAGTTTCATGGCGATCGGATGAATGGTGTAGTAATGCATAAAGGACAATCAGACAGACATACTTTCGTTTTTATATATATAGACAGGAGTCCTGTCTCCCTGATCACTCCACCCCCAATAAAGCCACAGCCATCTCTCAAAATTATATACTATACAGCACAGACAGCACTGGTTATCATGAGAGGGACCAGCATTTATCGGTAACACCCATTTTAAACATGTTTGACCTAAATGTATTGAACAAAGTAGATATTTTCTATTTAAATTAGCGATTTCCTCAGAAAGCTCTATCACTTTCTGCCTTGACTATCGAACTCCTGGTCCCTCTACTAATTTCGGTGATGATCTCAAGATCGCTATTCATTCCGACTTACTGAAAGCATGTAGGTTTATCCTATTTGGTGGCTTCAACATTAAGGCCAACATTCGGACAACTATGATACTAATAATTTAACTGACTCTTGATTTTATTGGTCTAATTCAAGTCATAATCAAACCTATTTATAGCGCAGGTTACATGATTGATCTTGCTTTTGCCCAAAAGTTCTTAAGTCTATTAAGGCATTTGTCACTCCCGGTTTGACCACACAGAGTGACAGAGAAGCAGGTCTACCCCACCGAAAAAATTGTGCAATTTAACTATACCCATCCTTTCAGAAGCGATAAAACTTCTATCAGCTTCCCCTTACCTGGATCACTTATTGCTATATCACTAGGTCTCTCATGAATTTCATGTTTTTGACTGTGTAGCTCAGCACTAGAAAAAAACAAATCTAAAAATCTGGTCCCATGGTATGTACCTGAACTTAGCCAACTTTAGCACACCTGCAAGTGATGAAAATGCCATTGGGAGAAACATCTGACCCCAGACAATAGGTTGTCATATATGACAACTAGGAGGGAGTATAATTTGTATTTGTATTTAATTTATTTATAAAGCGCTAACAATCATCCTAGGTAGGATATCACGGCGCTGAGGTTTGGTGCTGAGGGGTACGGTGACCGCATTGATTACTGATTATTCTGGTTTAGGGAAGAGTAGTGTCTTTAATTGTTTCCTAAATGATAAGAGACATTCTGTCAGTCTGAGATTGGGAGGTAGATCATTCCACTTGGTTGCAGCTAGATGAGAGAAAGCCCGCTCTCCCATCCTGACAGTCTTCACGTGGGTAGTGTTTGCTCTTCCTGAAGTTCTGGATCGAAGGTTCCTCGATGGTCTATGGAATTTGACTTTATTGTGTAGAATGGTAGGGCCTGTATTGTAAAGTACCTTGTGTGTGATACACAGTAATTTGAAGTTGGCTCTTTGTCGCATTGGGAGCCAATGTAGTTCTCGCATGCAACTTTTGGCCGAATCATATCTCTTCTTATTGCATACAGCCTTTGCCGCGGCATTTTGCACTATCTGCAGTTTAGTTTATAATGCTTCAATTAGAAGGGCTAAAATTGCATACTAATCATAATCATATTTTATCTCTGCCAAATTTACCCTAAGAAACCTTTAAAATAGTTGAAGAAGTGTTCCAACCAAGTTGCGCAAACTGGAATTTCTGCTTCTGAAACTGTATGTGAAGAACTAGGAGACTATTTTTTCTTCAAAATCGAACCTATATACACCTTATTTCCATCAGCAATTACCGAGGACCTACTTAAGGATACCAATGCTTTATCTTCTAATACTGAAACAACTATGTCACTACCTTTTCTGACTACTGGCTCATTATTAGCTAAAATGACTACCATTAAATCATGTTCTCCTCTTGATCTGTGTCCTCAGTGGAGGTTCTAACCTTCAATGATATTTAGCTGTATTGAAGTTTTATAATTCCTTTATCAGTGCTGACTCAATTCTGTCTGCATGGACACAAGCGATTGAAACTCAAGTATTTAAAAAAAACTAATGTTGAGAAACTGGTTTTAAGTAATTGTCGATTGTTTAACTTCCATACATCAACAAAATTACTGAATTAACAGTCAATGGTGAGCATTCTTCATTCTTGAAAAGAACGAATTTCTAAATGAGGCACAAGCTTACTTCAATGCTAGCCCTGGAAATGAATGATTAGTGCTTGTTGCACAAGATATTTGGGGTCTCCTTGAGAGGCGGGTCTGGGGTAATCATGCTCATTGAACAATCTATAGCTAAATCAATCTACTACCTACATCCCCTGAAACATATTTCCTTACATACTTAGGGCCTTATTAAGATAGCTGTCGCTCAAACCACCCACCACCATCGTATCAGGCTGGAGACCATCCAATAATGAGTTGGCGTCCCCACCCACCCAATTTGGATGAAACGCCAGCACAGCAGTCGGAAAATACTTTTTACTAGTGCGGCCTGGAAAAGGTCTGCAGCACAATCCGCAGCGGTACATCCATGCACCGTGTACCAACCACGTGATGCCTGGCACACAGTACATGGATGTGTGAGGGGGGGCACCACTACATGTGCCCACCAAACCACTTAGCAGTGGTCCACAGGGAAGGTGGGTCCTGCTTGGGTCCCCAAAGTCCGTTTCCCTCTTTCTTTTCATGGCAGTGGGACCTCAATAAAAAGGCAGTCGGAAAGAGACATCATAATCCCTACAGCAGTGCCTGCGCAGGCACCGCCTCCACTGTAGGGATAGGATTCCGGCCGCCGCCCCAACTGTGAAGGGCGGCTGTCTTTCACCTGACCTCTGCGCTCAGACCACCAGTATAGTAATCCGGTGGTCGGATCGATAGTCTGGATGTCGGGCGGACCGCCAGCATTGGCCTGTTAGTGGCAGTCCACCCAAAATTGTAATGAGGCCCTACATCCTTTTAGAAAAGAACACAGTCGACCAGTAATCCTTCACCCCATAAATCTTTCTTTCACCCTGTACCTTTACACTGTTCCATTGCTATGCTGATGATTCCCAGCTTATTTCTCCTTTCGGTAATGCCCGACACTCAGTCTTTCTATGACTGCCTTAAGATCTGTCTATCAGGCAGATATGCTTGGATGGACAGCAATCAACTGAAGCTAAATGCTAATAAAACAGAAAATCACTGCCTGGGGTATTCGGCCCTTAATACTCAAGTCTGGTGGCCATCTTCAATGGATGACACACCTACTCCCGTCTCGCATGCATACAATCTGGGAAACATATTTGGCCAACAGATAAAATTAAGGTCCTCATGTCTCTTTCTTTAAAATCATTTCAAGGAAGATGCTTTCTTCTCCTCTGGTGACTTACAGCCAGTAGTCCTGGAGCTTATCTCTTCTAGGATTGACTAATGCAATGCTATTTATCTCGGTCTCTCACACTATCTGACAAATTAATTGCCTGATTTTAGGTCACCGCACTCTGAACCTACATCAGATCATCTGTAGTGTCCACACTGGCTGCCTATACATAAGGACTTGCACTCTGCACCCATCCAGACAATCAACTCTTATTTCACATTCAGGAAAGCATTAAGAAATGGCTATTCACATTTCCCATCACCTGGTAATCAATTAGCACCAACTGCAATCATATAAGCGCAGGGATACCTTTGCTAGGTCAATACTGCTCTCTATTAAGTTCACTTTATTAATTCATTTATTCAGCCTTTTTCATCCATATGGGTAGTAGAAAAGACTTAAGGGCTTGATGTGCTTTTCTGGGTGTCAGCAGGTTGAAGAGTTACATCAACGTTCCTGAACTAGAAACCTTGAACTGTTGGAGCCTCAAGATGGGCTCCCAATCATGTGGCAAAAGGTTGCATGACTGCTGGCCATTATCAGGTACCAATGAAATGGCTCTGAAAGTACCACCATGGGAACTACTGCTTTGCTGTTTGAGTCAGCAGATGTTTGCCTTCCCATCTGCCTTCCTCATGGCTCCACTGGTCCAGAATAAATTGCTGCAGATGTCTCTTATTCGACAAGCCATTCCGGGTGATGAAATTCCGCAAAGCCATGGAAGCATTGTGGTTTGAATTTGGATGACTATTTGTTTGACACTGATCATATTTCTAATACATTGATAATACTCTCTCCTCTGAACTGAATACTTGCACTTGACATGTATCCAGAGTTTCTCTGAGGTAGTTCTAAACTTGTAGTGCCCTAGATTTGACTTCAGGAAACTGACTTGGAACTCTCAGCAACTGAGAAGAGATGGTGTAGTCTGAAAATTCAATTACAATTCTGTGGAATGTTGATCTTTATTCACCAGTCATTCAAATACAGCTAGCAGAAGATCTTTTGACCCCTTTAGTGTGCTAGTGCCACTGCCAAATATGTGAAGGGCACATGAGAAGCCAATTTCAGGGACAAGAGATAAACTTTGTATTTAAAGTGTGACTTCTTTACCACCCAAAAATAGTTTATGAAAGTACACATTTTGTAAAGCCAACATGACAAGCTTCTTCCTGAGACATTTTAAGTTCAGTATTGTCTAAATATATTTCTTTCCATTCAAATGCAAAATATACATTACATTTGTATCATTCTATGGAAAGCAGGAACAAGGTCTATAGTACCCTTGTGTCTAAGACTGATTGTCTCTGTGCAGAAAATGTAGATGTAAATTGGTTCCTTTTGTGAAGTGGAATCACTGGTGGAAGGATTTTGAAACCCAGAGCTTAAACATGTTGCACAATAGTCCGCACCCATGTTCCTTTCATTATGTTTAACTATTCTTAGAGTTGATCTGCAAAACTTCTCCACACTGCAATGACATTGTGGAGGGGGAGATAGGAAGTCATTGTCTTTTTGTGACAGCGCCTCCTAGTGGGAGCTGATAACTGTTGGTTTCCTCTGCCTTTAGGAGTCTTAAGCTAGTATGATTGATACTGCTGTTACTGTAAAGTGAATGGTTCGAAACTGCTGCAGATATATCTGCTGGTAGTACTTATCCTGTAATTTTGGTTGGGATCTGAAGAACATCTTTGTAGGCAATAGCCATGAGGATTTAAACCAGCATTTTCTTAATTTCCTCATCTGTGTGGGGAATGAAGTGTACAGGACCTGTGAAAAGAAAATTGATGATCTTCTACTGTGCAGTCTATCTGAGGGTTTTTTAAATAAAGTCATGCGAATCTCCACAGCGCTAGACCATGGCAGTAGGTAGTTATCATCACATTAGCATAGTTGAGAGATTGCTAATGAACTGTTTGGAAACTAGCATGTTCTCTTTCAAGATCTTATGAAATTCTTGCCTCTTCTCTTTAGGGATGTCCTCACAAAATCATTGCATGGACACCCATAACAGAGATCTGAGAGCCATCTTTACTGTCCCACACTATCATTCTAAGGACATGTAAACAGCTGCTCTCCCTGTCTGGTGGCATGGATGTTTCCAGTCCATAAGCATGATACTTTCTCACTACAACTACTGTTACAAAGTATGGATATGGATCAGATTTGCAGTTTAACAACAATGGGATGGCTACATTTGTTGCTGCTGGAGTGAGGAATTTGTTAGTTGTTAACTCTACAAATCTTAACAAGTGTGGAAGGAAGGAGATGACTTGCTGAAAGTATTGGTTTAGGATCTCCACAATTACTGACACATTTGCCGATGTAACCTCTAGCGGAACATCTGCTTGTGTAGCCCCTCTTGCCAACATCACATGAAACATAGAAATGTCAACCACTTATGACACTTTTAGTATTAAATCTTTTTTATTGAAGCCAATACACCGACCAGTGCTTTTTGGGAGCAAGGACCGAACAAAGACAAAACAATTGCTGCGCCAATACCAATGCTGGTGTGTCATGATGCAGATTAAACACGGAAGTCGCCTACAACCCAACTGGGCCGGCCGCGGTTGAAAGACTGAGAATCAGTCGGGTGCAACAACAATGCAGTCATTATTTGAAAAGAGAAAAAAAAAAGACCCCCACCGTCCTTCCCCCACCCCTTCCCCCCTCCCTCCCCCTTGTCCGCTGAGGTAGAAGAAAGGAAACACGATGGGACCCAATAGCAGTGGCCAGGGCCTCACGTATGAAGCCCTACTTATGGGATGTCTGTTTGCGGGGTTTTGTCTTAGGCTCAGTGAGAGGTGTATCTGCGAGACGTAGCAGTCGCAGGTATCTGGGACAGCTCAATTCCCAGTATTCCCCTGTAAGAAGCGTCAGGAAAGGCCGCCAGAGGTCAGCAAATTCATCCCCTCTGCCCGCCGAGGTGAGGGAAAGCTTCTCCATTCCCAGAATGGTCCATAGCCTATGCAGCCAACACACCTGCACCGGTGGCTGAGGATCTCTCCAGCGAGCCACAATGTTTTGCACCGCAGCCCCTAACGCAAGCGCTATTAGTCTCCCTCTCATGGACTTCAGTGGGTACATCAACGCGTTGGGTAGTCCCAGCAGCACATAGGCAGGAAATCGGGGGAGTTGGGTGTCGAAGTGGAGGTCTATCAGGTCTAGGATAGGAGTCCAGTACTTCTGCAGATGTTCGCAGCTCCACAGCAGGTGTTCCAGTGTGCCTAGCTGTCCACAACCCCTCCAACAACGGTCACTTACGTGGGGGTCCCAGCGGTGTATGCGTTCGGGGGTGTGATACCAGTAAGAGGCTACTTTTGTGAGTGTCTCAGTGAGGCCTGTGTGGTAGGCCGAATGCCTAGCTCTGTGGTAGATCCCCTCCCACTCCTTGCGCGTGAGCTGCCTTCCCAGGTCCTTTTCCCATCTAGCCTGGCCCGCGCTGTAGGTGTATTTGTTAGTGAGAAGCAGGTGCTGGTATATATCCGAGAGTAGTTTCTTTTCCGACATGCGCGTGAGCAGCCATTTTTCATAGGGAGTAAGAAAGAGCTGCGCTCCTGGTTTGATCGACGGCTGTAAGACCCAGTGTCGGACTTGCAGGTAGGGCATGCGGTCTGCCTCCGGTATACCATAGGCCTCCTTTACCTTCTGGAACGGAAGGATGCCCTGAAGATCAAACATGTGGCCAATCTCCCGGCAGGGCGTAGTCCTCCATGTCGCGAATGCCTGCGCATCTAGGCCCGGGTTGAACTCAGGGTTGTCAAATATCGGTGTTAGCGGGGAGGGAAAGGAGGTGAGATCTCTCCGGACCGCCACTTTATCCCACACCGCCATAACCGTGCTGGTGACATACGACGCATACAGGTTGGGCGGCCTATTGCGCCGGGGCAGGAAGGGTACCCCCTGGAGTGTCCGGCCTGCCACCGCTTGGTCCTGAAAAAGCCAATGCTTGCTGGATTCCAGCTGGTACCACTATACAAGCGTGCGTAACTGTGCCGCTTGAAAGTACAGGGCTAGATCAGGTAATCCCACTCCTCCATGTGCCGGAGGGAGCGTGGCAATTAAGTGCTTAAATCTGGGGCGGCGACCGTTCCAAACAAAATGCGACAGATCAGCCTGCGTTCTCTGGAGCCAACCTGCCGGAGGACGCAGCGGCAGTGTCTGGAAGATGTAGAGGGCCTGTGGGAGCAACGTCATTTTAATAGCAGCAATGCGGCCTAGCCAGGACAGCGTGAGATGTTTCCACTTCCGGAGAGTCTCGGTTAGGCGCGCGCCAAGCCTGGCATAGTTGGCCTCCGCTGTGGCCTGTATCGTGGGCGCTAGCAAGACTCCCAGGTAGGGAACGGTAGACGTAGACCATTGTAAGTCAAATTCGGCTTTAGCTTCTGCTAGCACCTCCTGGGGTAGGGACACATTCAATGCCTCCGATTTATCCAGATTAATTTTAAAACCCGAGGCTAGGGCAAACTTATGCAGCTCAATAAAGAGCGCCCTCCGGGATTGCATTGGGTCCATGAGTGACAGCAGAATATCATCTGCGTACAGGCTGATTTTGTGTGTATCTCCACCAAAGGGGATGCCTCTAATAAGCTGGTTTTGCCGAACCCGCTGCGCCAATGGCTCCATGTAGAGCGCAAACAAGAGGGGAGAGAGTGGGCAGCCCTGCCTGGTCCCCCTGCCAATCGGGAATTGTGACGATGTGTGGCCATCCACTCGGACCATTGCGTTAGGCCGCCTGTAGCAGTTGAAGATACGGTTTCTGAGAGTAGTCCCGAATCCCAAACGCTGTAACGCTAGGTCGAGATAGGGCCAATGCACTCGGTCGAACGCTTTCTCAGCGTCGACCGTGAGGAGCATGCAGCTCGGCTTCGTCCGGGAGCCGGCTTCGATCAGATGAAGGACGCGTTTAGTGTTATCGCTGGTCTGTCTTTGGGGAATGAATCGGGCCTGGTCTGGGTCCACCAGTTGCATATATGGGCCCAGTCGGCTAGCTATGATGCCAGTATAGAGTTTGAGGTCAATATTCAGTAGGGATATTGGTCGGTAAGAACCGCATCTGGACGGGTCTTTACCAGGCTTGGGTATCACCGAGATTGCGGCCTCCAGCAGTTCCGGAGGGATGGCTCCGGGCTGATCAAAGGTGTTAAATAGATCTCTCAACAGGGGGGCCACCTGGTGCACTTATGACACTTTTGACAGAGAACCTGGTAGATAGGTTGTGTTTTA
The DNA here is from genome assembly GCF_964263255.1 of Lissotriton vulgaris. Lineage (NCBI taxonomy): Eukaryota > Metazoa > Chordata > Amphibia > Caudata > Salamandridae > Lissotriton > Lissotriton vulgaris. Next base: position 447,731,326 of record NC_141698.1, on the reverse strand, counting down.
GGTAAGTTATCATTTATGGTGCTAGTGCCTCGTTTATGGGGAAACAAGGTGTAGGATTACTTTCATGTTTATGCTCAGCAAGAGAGGGATCTGTCACTGGTGGTCTGGTCATATCAGGATCAGTATCACCAAAGTCTAGGAACTGGGCAGCATATTTCACAGCTTTGATGTTTAGGTGTAAATTTAGCTGGATGTCACCGTTGCTCTCCAATGCGGATGGTAACTGGACCATAATCGAGGCCTGGCGGTGGCCACCCCCTCTACATGATTGGCTGACACAGAGACCGGGCTACTACGGGTCTCACATGCGGCGGAGGTCCTGGCGAAGCGGAGGTCCGCGCAACGAAAAAAAGACTGAGAGACAATGGCATGCAGTATAGTCAGTCTCATGTTCCTAGCGAAACTCAGAGTCCAACACAATGGGAAGGTATATTTCTTCACGAGCACTGCGGAGGCTAACGACTGGTTGGATACCTTGGGCAGCAGATCTCGGCAGCATACTCACAATTTGGCTTCGAAGAGAACTGGGACACTGAGACAGACACCCCCAGGAGCGTTGGCACTCCGGGGACAACCTGCCTGACTTGGGTGCCGGCCGCACTTTTAGAATTCTCGTCTACCCAGATGGCACGCTGGCTGACTAAAAGTGTGTGAGTCCCTCACACGCCTTGAAATGCCAGGAAGTACAGGAGTGATGCCTCTGACCGCGATCTGGAGTGATGGTGCGGTGAACACAGGGCCTTGGCACTGTTAACTGTTGTGGATTGAATATTCGTTTTATGGAACTCTATTATTCCATATAGTAAATTAAGCCCACTGCTGTTGTGCTAGGATGCTCAGGGACGTGATGAGTGTCACTGCATGCGGGGAATGGGTGACATTTTTTTCTCCTGAGAAGTTATGTTTCGACAGGTGCTATGAACATGATGTAGGTGGGAGTTTACTATGGGCTGTGGTCCTGCTGGCCAGGCTGAGTGTATCGGCCTCACTGGCCTGGTGAGAAGATGGGTTCCATGCAAGATGCACTTACTGTTGAGAAGGCTGTAGCTTCTTTGTGGGGGATGGGGCGGTGGGTCCTGTGCATTGGCCAAGTTGGGGGAAGGTCTTCAAGTTTGGATTCACTGCCTGAGAGGGGAGGGGGTTGCCCAACATTAAGTTCTTTGGGGAGAGTCAGGTTCATGCGACATGAGTGTAACGATTTACATGACCTAGAAGGCAAGGCTGGGAGAAGGTAGTTTGAGTATCGGTAGACTGCACTTTGGGACTTTCCTGCCGGACATCATCAATACCAATGTTTTGTGATTGGAAATTCATGACCTGGAACGTTAGAGGACTGGGTCACTACGGTAAAGAGTGCACTCTTATCTGTGTCGCCATGGAGTATCAGTGGCCTTTCTACAGGAAACCTACACGTGGTGAACCTGCTTGTCCTACCTACGGTGCAGAAGGCAGGGACAGGTATTTGCTACTACATATTCCAGCTATGCTAGCGGGCCCACAATTTGGGTGTCTCCCAGAGTTCCCTTTGTAGCTCAGGAGGTGAAAACAGACCCTAAAGGCTGTAATGTGATACTTACCGGGACGATAGATGCTAGAGAAGTGTGTCTGGTGAATGTGTATGCTCCGAACATGGATGATCCCGCATTTTTGGGCACTGTGCTGCATGCAGCCCTAGAACATGCACGTATGGCCCTAGTTATGGATGGAGACCTTAATTGTATGATTGATTGCTGCCCCCTAAAGAAAGACACTAAACCAGTGATGACAGGTGCACGTTGGGAATTGATGAAAGAATCGTTGCTTCAAGATGCTTGGAGAATACGCCACCTAGAGTAAAATATACTCCTGCTATGATCCTATTCCAGGGACATATAGCTGTATTGATTATTGTATTGTCTAATATCGGATGTGGTCCTACAGTGGGTGGAAAATGTTACATACCTGGCACTCTATATATCAGATATGCCTACACTATTGGTCACTTTCCTAATGCATGTACAGGTGTCTGCGGTGCCACTGTGGAGAATGAGTGAGGAGGCGTTGACAGACAAAGTGTTTGCAGGTGAAGTGGCAGAGGTGCAGGATCATTATTTTACTGAGAACTAGGAACTAGGGCAGTGCGTCCACTAGAGCCATGGACTGGGATGCAATGAAGGTCCTACAGAGAGGTGAAAGCATGAAAAAAACAAATGGGGTCAAACAGCAACTGATCAAAACTCTAGATGGCCTTGCAAAATGACTAAGGTGCCCTGGTAAAGGAATTGGTTGAGACCTCTCAGCTTAGCTGCATGGCAGGACTGTAAAAAAGAACTGCTTGACACCTGGGACAGGCTAGATAAATGTGCACGTTCGATTTTCAGGAGGAGACTAGATAGAGAGGGTGACTAGGCCAGCCGGATGCTTGCTATGCTCACCTGAGGCAAAATAAAAGTACACCAATAGTGGGGCTCAGGAACCGGCAGAGACGAATGGTATCCTCAAAACAGGAACATGCTGAGGTGTTTACTGAACACCTTCAAATGGTATACAGGGCACCATGTGTCGAGTGCCCTTGAGCAGCGATATCATAATTGGCTATGATCCAGATGCTAACTTTATACGGTGGAGATAGGGACAGGCTGGGTGCCCCCATTACTAAGGATGAGATAATAGCAGCAATAAGTGCATTAAAGATGGCCAATGTCCCAGATGGAAACAGCCTAACGGCTGAGTTCTATCACGCCAGAATGGAGGAAATAGCTGAGGGTCTGTTGGAGGTCGGCTCAGGAGGCATAAGAAAGGGGGTTGCTTCCAGCATCAATGAGGGAAGTGCTAATTGTAATGTTACCTAAGCCTGATAGAGATGGATCGGTGGTGTCCTCCTACCGTCCACTATCAATGCTCAATGTAGATGTAAAAATCCTCAGTAAGATATTAGCCACTAGACTGTTGGTTCATCTACCTCGGCTGATAGCGAAGACCAGTGTGGGTTCATCCTGTACAGGAATACTCTGTGTAACCTATGGCGACTGTCGCTGATATAACATTCAACCACTTTTTAGGATGACCAGTATGAGCAAGCTTGGGCTGCTGGACATTGAACAAGCTTTTGATTCTCTATCTTGTGAGTTTTGTGGAAGGTGTTAGGTATGGTAGGCCTAGGTGGAAGCTCAAAACAATTCGTAGAATTACTGTACAGTGTCCATACGGCAAGTCTGTGAGTAGGGAGAATGGTATGACAGAGCTTTGTACTGAACCAGGGCAAAAAAAACAAAAAAAGAGAGAAAGAGAGAAAGAGAGAAAGAGAGAGAGAGAGAGAGAGAGAGAGAGAGAGAGAGAGAGAGAGAGAGAGAGAGAGAGAGAGAGAGAGAGAGAGAGAGAGAGAGAGAGAGAGAGAGAGAGAGAGAGAGAGAGAGAGAGAGAGAGAGAGAGAGAGATTTAAATTACGTTTTAAGGTTTATTTGGACATATTGTTAAAAGAAAAACAACCTTCCGAACATTTTGCCTTAAACAGGGTGTAATGTTATCTGCATTTAAAAATGCTCCCCTATCATTCAACAACTATGGGTGGGGGCGTCCTGCAAAATGACAGAGGCACTGGGTAAACCTGTCCCTCTTTCTCCTAAAGAGGGACTCCTCAATATCTGGGGCGCCACAGACCTCACAGGGGTGGAACTCCAATGGGTGGCCCTGGGATTTCTGTTGGTAAAGCGTGCAGTGGCAATGCAATGGGGCGCCCCACAGCGGCCTCTCCTGGTGGGGTGAGTGGCTGAAATGGACAGATGTATTATAGCTGAAAAATCTGTATATAAGGTCAGAGGGTGCAACAAAAAATGGGACAAGAAATGGGGACATTGGAATGTGTATAGAGGCGAGATCTGTACCTCCCCACTGCCGACATGTCCATAGATAAGACTGGACCCCGACATCGTAATGTGCCTTGATTTAATGTCCTTATGTTTTGCCCATTATACTTGACTCTATATTGTAAGAGATATTGATTAGATGATGACTCTGTTTTTTCTGTTTTCAATAAAATATGATTTAAAAAAAAAATGCTCAATTCTTCTGTGAAATATAAATTGTTTATGTATACTGAAAATGTGTTCTAAGATACATTAGAAGTGTCAATGAATATCATTGAAGATTCTATGGTGATGAGATGGGAGGAGGCAAGTCAACGTCAGGGAGGTTAGGAGGAAATAAAGAAAGGGCTAGGGAGGGAGTAAGAAATAGAATCGCAATAGCCTATAGAAGCAAGGAAGAAGGGTTTTAGAGATTAAGGGAGTCATAGAGAAAGACTAAGATGAGAACCGAGGAAAATCTCATGGAGGGATAGCAAGAATAAAGGAAGGAAGTCAGAAGACCAGGACTGAAAGTAATGTGAGTGAAAGGGGAGAAGAAAACATAGGCAAGGTGAAGACTGGGAAGAGAATGGAGGAGGGAAAAGGCAGAGGAATGAGACAACAAACAACAGACAGAAAGTAAGATGGGGGACAACAAAGTTGACAAATGGTGGTAAAAGAATAAAAGAATAGAAGGAGGGTAAAGAGCAGTATTAGATATAAGGCAAAAGAAAAGGAGGAGGTCTAAAAGCAAAAAAGGGAAGGGGAAGCGGCAACATGTTAGAAATACCTAGGAACACCTTGGGTCATTTTCTTCTAGTAGTGTTAGGTGTCTCAGGCACTTCAAAACCACAGACATAACATGTATTCAGCACTTTCTAGCTTCCCTAAAACTCTTGGTAACAAAAACACATTTCAGAACTCTTGAGAACATCCAACTCATTCAAGTAGAGGCAAGTCACTGTTGTAGATAGCCCATTGCTCTTTTGTGTCCATCAACTAAAGAGGATGATACAAACCATTATTCAAAATTCAATAACTCGCGCTGCATTTTAAAAATATCTACCACTTTTTAGCGTTGGGTTTCAACCTCCTTTCACGGGTTTCCTGTGGCAGAAGGAACAGGCTACAGAGTTTGTGCCGATACCATGGTTGAGTTTGCAAAAACCAAGTGGGGATTGGTGGCTCTTTAAAGTAACTACTTACCCATGGGCAGAAGGAAGGCATTGTTTACCCTAGTACATTTGTTCGTCAACACACTCATTAGTCACAAAGGAAAGGATATGTAAGAGTGAGAGACCTTCAGTATTTGTAAAGTGATAACCAGTTCATTTCAAAACACTCATTGACGTTTCAGATAAAGGCCTTTATTCTCTGCTATTCTCCTTAGCAAACTTTCATCAGTTTATGGGTTTTTCTTACTGGTATGGTCACCCACTTTCTTTTTATTTGGTTTTATCAACGAGTTTCCCAGATTTGCTTCACCTGCTTTATAGGTTAATTCTGTTCATGTGCTTCTTTCCAAGCAACTACAACTATTCATCGGAACTCATTTACAGGCAACACCCTAATACAGGTTACTAACTTAATGACTATATATAATGCAGAATGAACCTATTTCCTTATATACTCTTAGCTTGCATTAGTCTGCCTCCTTCCCCAATTGGTACAGAGTAAGAAGAACATCAACACTCATAATTTACAGCTTGTTATCTGCATCTCTTACAGCTCGACTTCCTTCATGGTTCTGTCTGTAGAATAGAATGTCTAATGACTAGTTGTCGATCACAGATACTGTTACAATTCATCTACATCTGCAGGCCTGAGTTTCTGGTAGGAGACAGGAAGATGGTGGAATTAAGACCACAGGAAGAGTATAGGAAGGTATTGGAAAGTGGGAGGGACAGCAAACAAAGACAGAGGATGGTAAGCAATGGATTATCTTAAAATTAGGAATGTTGAGGAGAGAGTACATAGAAGAAGAAAGGAGGAGACAAAAGTGAAGGAAGGAACATATGAGTGAAAGAAAATGATATGGAGGACAGGTAAAAGTCAATGAAGGAATAAGAGTGGGAAGCAAAAGACTGAACGATGGAGGATGGAACCTGCTGGGGAGAGAAGATACACATTGATAGTTGATGTTACACTATAGATTCACAATTAGTTTCTCTTTTATCTTTCTGAGACAGATAAGATGTTAACCAACTTAGCACAAGAGTGTGTTGGCTAAACTTACTTTCAGTACCTAATGTTATACTATAGATTCAATATTATCGTTCTTTAATTCGTCTAAGGCAGATAAAGTGAAAAACAACCGGATTAAAGTAGTAAATAACACAAAAGTGTGCTAGGTAAGCTTGCTCTCAAAGCTCTGAATGTGGGTATAGTTCCTACCTGTCATTGGGTGGGCTGGAAGGTGCTGGTTCTGATGCTGAAGGCTTCAGAAGGGACCGCAGCTCTTGACTCTGCTCATCATCTTCATACTACAAAGGCGGAAAAGAGCATGATAAAAGTTCACCAATTATGAAAGCACTAAATTGAGACTGTATAAGATCAATCAACAAAATGGCACCTGAGCACCTTCTTAAGAAATGAATTTATCCAACTCCACTATGTATAAACGCCAAACATTAACTGCAAAGCAAGAGGATATAACTGATACTTTGTGATTTCTGGTAAATCTCTCTAGTCCACTGGGGCTCAATCCGGTTAGCTCTGCAATCTCTTGTTAAACATAGAAAAGCATTTTTTGTACTTGCTAAAGTCTGTAAAAGCCCCTTAATTTCAACCTTTTTATCCCGTTTCCCTCACTTTATCTTCCTCTTTGCACTCTGTTTTTTCTTTACCATTCTCCCAATATATATTCGATTTACTGGCTCTGCTCCTCTTCATTGCTGTGCTTTTCCCACTTTACAACCTCAGTTGCTCCTTGTTTGCTCCCTCCAGCTCGGTCTACCTTGTTGCTTTTTCCACTATCACACCTGCTGACTACTTCAGTTGCACTCATTAGCCAAACAGTTGTGTACTCTTGAGTCTGAAAACAACCCTCATTTTAAAGGTACATATCATCTCCTCTTTTGGTAACAAATTGTGCTTGTGTTAATTGTAAGAGTTTGTGATTTTTGTGCAATCTCTGCCACAATTAACCAAAGTTTACTGCTATAAAACCCAGTTTTCTCCTCTCCTCTCAATTTTCCTTCTTCCTACCTGCTCTCCCAGACACAGTTTATGGATTTGAAAACGGACCACATCTCTCCTCCAGGTGCATGCATTGACCTGTTGCTGGGCTACCTCTGGATGAGCCTGCAGCTAAGCCCAAGAGGCTTAGAAAAGGTCAGGTGACCTCCCCCGCAGCTTTTACATTTCCGGGCGTCCAGGCTAAGGACAGAGAAGACAAGGGATTTGCCTGTTTGGAGCTGTTCGGGCCAAGATCCAGAGATGCTCCCTGTTACAAATTCTTAAACCACTCTCCAAGACAGAGCCACCAACACAGCCATGCACACTAGGTCACAACAAATACATGCAACGCACTACTAGCAAACACATTTAATCCACAATTCATTCTCTCACCAAGCTCTAACCAGGTATTTAACAAACTCCCACATACCCTTGTGCCCCAATACCCATACAATCCTACAAAAAACAGAACTGTGCAGTACATCACAACCAAATACACATTGCGCCTGCGTGCCAATAAAAAAACACTTACACACTTATTCTAACAAACTCCCATCCTTTCTAAACAAAAACCTTTCACTTCCCTTCTGCCTTCTCGTACCTTTACCCTAGCCACCTCTCTGAACTCCTTCGTCAAACATCTATCAAATGGCATTTCCATGCAACCATCCTCTTCTTCTCACACACCACCAATGACAACTCTTTTAACACTCTGCTCCACCAATAATGCACATTCATCCGGCTATCCAGTCTACAACCATCGCTCAAAACAAATATTTTCCCCCTCCCATTGTACACAGACACTCTCTGATAAAATACAATATATCATGTGTTCTACTGTTCTGTGCATGTTTCTAACCTCCACATAGGGGTTCCAATGGGTACGAATCCCATATGTTACATTGTTCTGTGCGTTTCTAACCTCCACATAGGGGTCCTAATGGGTTCGAGTCCCATGTGTTCTACTGTTCTGTTCACGCTTCTAATCTTCACATAGAGGTTCTAATGGGTCAGAGTCCCATGTGTTCTGCTCTTCTGTTCTTGTTACTAACTTCTTATTAGGGGTTCTAACGGGTCCCTTGTTTATCACAGTTGTGCGCACTAGTTAGCCACACTCGTGGCTGTCTGTCCCTAGGCCTTACTGGCTGTATGGTTAGCAGTCAAAAAACATTTTTTCTTTCCCCTTGACTATGTTTGGGGTAGATGTTCCATGTTTCTGGTCCATTTATTCACCTGTATTTTGGGGAACGTCATTAATGTTTTCTTAAAAAAATTATAGGAGGATGATGGGTGAGTAATATATATTTTATGTATATTTATCTTTGCATCTCCTCTACATTGTTTATATTTCTTACTTTTACTTCTTGTTCATCTCCTGTATATTTTCGATGAATTTTTCTTTTCATATTCTCTTGTACTTTCGGTTTTAACTTTCATTTCATATTCTCTTGTACTTACTCTTGCATATCTCTGGTGCATTTTCTTCCTGCTCTCGCATGATTTTTTGGTATCTTTGCTATGATCCCTTCACGTTTGGGTTCACTTTCTTCTTGAGTTTTCTCTACTTTTCCATTTTCTATTTCTTGGAGTTCTCCCTGTTTAAACCTTTTTCTTCTTTGCGGTTTCTATTTTGTTTTATGGAAGAATGAAAGGTATGTTGTAACCTGTATTATAATTATCTGGTTACTTTCTGTTACTTCCTTCCTAGCTGCTCAGCCAGAGTGAATGTCACGCATGGAATGTTGGTGTCTTGAATGGAATGTTTGGGTGTCTGGATGCTTGAGGGTGACAGTTGGAGTATGGATTGAGCAGCTCACACTGCTCCTGGTGGGACTGCATCTCTACAACTCAACTACCTGTAATTGAACTCCATAAATCTACAAAAAACTACATCTTGGCTACGGACTTCGCTACTACATTCCCCTTCAACATACGCAACTCACCAGTCCCTCACACTCAAATCCTACACCTCAAGTCACTACCAACACATCAGATACTACCCCACAAAACAAAACGCACCCACATACAAAATATATCTGAACAAAATGTCACATTCAAATATTTCCCAACAACCCAACTAACCTACACTCATCCACCATTCTCTAACAAAACACAGTTTATAACATCTCTAACTCACTGTCTCCATGCAACAAATACACCAATCCATAAACACATGACAACACTCACTCACATGTCTTTCATCCATTGCTCGATTCAGTGCCATTACACATGACCCTTATATCCCAACACCACTTCTCACCCATACACCTTCTACCTACAACATACGCAAAAGAAAGGAACTCCACAACATTCTTCATAACCTTGTGTCTCCTTCTGCATCGCAAAACAAGCCTACCTTTCACATCATATCCACAGCCCAACCCCTACATTTCAGGCACACTAACCCCCACCCATACAAACATACTCAAAAACATGCGTTCTAAACCTTCTGAAGGAAAATAAAGATGAACAAATACAACACTTTCTCAGTCTCCCAATAATTAACACCACCACCACCAAGAGCAAACCAACCACAACTTCAAAAGACAATACTCACCCTCCTGCCGCACAGACTCACAACACCTCCAACATAGAGTCTTTCAGACCATCTAATGATAAATGCTTCTTCCATTAAAAAAAAAACAAGTACGGCATTTATAACCTATTGATAGATACAGAACCTAAGTTACTTTTCATAACTGAATCACACATGTAAAAAAGAAGGCGCCTTAGCTGTCATATTTTAAGAAATAACAAATCTCACCAAAGCTGAAGATGTTTCTTTACACAGATGTGAGCCACTTCTTGTCAGATGCAACCATACCCCAACCTTTTCATGTTACTTTCTCCTACTCTACACACCACCATCTAGTAATTGCCAGACATATTGCTAGATACAATCTCTAACATTTTTACAATATATTCAAACATAAACATCCTTGGTGACCTCAACATGTTGTTTGACAAACCTAATATGCAACACCCCAGACCCATCCTCACTGGCCTCGGTACACACAATCTACAACAATTCATTTCAAATCCCACATACATTGCTTGACACATATCAGATATCATCTTCCTCAACCCAGACCTAATCACGTTCCAAAGATCCATTTAGCCCTCAACTATATGTTGAATATGGAGGATTTGGAATACCGGCTGACCTACAACACAGATCCGGTCACCATGAATTCCTATGGATGGCTCCATAAAACCTTTGACTCCAAACGTGCTCTGAAAATATCTATGCATATTAAATGTAAACACAACTCTTGGATGAATGTAGAATTAAAAAGATAAAAAAACAATAGGTAAACTTCAGTTTAACTTTCTAAAAACAAACAGCCCTCAAGACAACATATGCCTACACTGACATAAAAGAATATTCAAGTCAACAATCGAAAAAGGCAAAATAACTATACTAGCCCAACCGGTTCCCTGATGAAAAGTGGGCTAATAAAGAGCTATATACAATTCACACATAATTCCATACGCCAAAATGCACAGAAGCTACCTACCCCATTTAGTAAGGATTTTGTAACAACTGAAAATTCAAACAACTAAAGCAATCATGATGAATTCTTATTTAAACAACAGAGCAACAATAACCCAATCCTATTTCCTACAATACCCTGCAGGGAAAGGCATGCACAGACTCTACACTGCTTGAAAAAATTATCACTAACTGAATTTCTGGATCTTGTCAAAGTGAGCACGCCAGCAACTGGACCCTCTGACTCTTGTCCACCTCAAATCTTCAAAAACGTTCTATCAACTTCAGCACCCACCTCAGTCAGTACACTCATCGAAAACTCCTTAGCTACAAGACTTTGAAAAAAGGCATACATGCGCCCATTATTTTAAAAAAAACCTTTCCTGGACCCTTTATTTAAAAAAAAAAACTGGACAATCCAGTCCCGACAACTACAAACTCATGGAAAATGGACCATTTATGGGCAAATTTATAGAAATCGCTGCTTTTGCCCATATGTCACAGTTCATGGAAGACAATTCCATACTTTCCAACTTCCAAACTAGATCTGGATCCGTCCAGGAAGAGGCACGGAATCTGCCCTAATCTCTGTATGGGATGACCAGAATGGTGTTGTTGCCCTTCTTCTCTTTGACCTTTCAGGGAGCAGGACACCGTGGATCATGGCACACTAACACAAAGACTTGAGCAAACTGAAGTCGTGTGCACACTCCCGCTTGGATCACATTGTACCTATACAATAGAATAAACATATAAACACCGGAGTCTCTTTTTTTAAACCATACAGAATTAAAGCAGGAGTCTCTCAAGGCTTTATTATCTCACCCATGCTTTTCAAATTCTATATGAAAACATTACCAGGTCTGATCAATGGTTTAGACTGCACCTGCTATAAATATGCAGATGACTCTCAATGAAAACACTGCGACGGATCTTAAGTACCCAGGATTCCCTCATATATTTCAAGCTACTATCCCTCTTGTCCATTTCAAAACTGGATTACGCCAATGGTCTGTACCATGGCTAACCTTTATCAAATAGGAGAAGATTACAGAGAATTCTGAAAGCCGACGCTAAACTCCACCTACATGCTGTAGTAAAAGAGGAACTCCTGTGGTTTGGCACCCTATGATGACCTTCAACTATCTTCATTTTAATTGACTTTAGTGTGTTACTTTACCCTAGCCGGGATATACGAGACGATCCTGCATACGCCTGCTTCTCTTCTCTCTTGTAATCTTGCTGTCTTTTAGTGGGAGCTGTCACGGAGTGGACAGCCTTGCCAAGAGCAGAGCGTGTGGGATGTGCATTTGAAAGCGTGAGAGGGAGAGAGAGGTGTGGAATGTCGAAGTGCAGTGTTGTGAGCGATGGTGCACACATGTGCTTGGTGTTGTACATTGAAAGATAAAGTATGTGATGCTATAAGTAGTTGTGCAGAAATGTGTATTGCGTTGTACAGTTATGAGAATTATGCTTACTATTGGCTTTTACATGGCCTCATGTCGTCTTGTTTTCTGACGTTGCCTTGCTGCAGTTTTCCTGCATGCACAGTAATGCCTGCAAGTTGTATGGGTTATGAGAATTATGAGTGCTTACTATTTGCTTTGACATGGCCTCAAGTCATCTTGTTTTCTGACTTTGCCTTGCTGCGGTTTTTCTGCGTGCACAACAGTGCTTGCAAGTTGTTTGGGTTTTGATAATTATGCTTACTCTTGGCTTTGACGTGGCGTTATGTCATCCTTTTTACTGACTCCATTTTATGAACTGAAGCCGTTTTCTGTGCTCGCACTTAGCTGCAAAGTGGGAGGGGGCATGTTTCTGCTCTTCACTTGCTTTTCGCTTCTCACTGACCTGAGTGAACTGGATATTATCTGTGGTATGTGCAACTCTGCCTCGAAGTCAAAATACGTGAGCTTGGCCAGCCTCCGTCTTGGCCTTGATGCAGACTGGTACAGCCAGCTAGGTCTTTTCTAATGAGAAGGGGGCAAGGTTTTCTTGAAGATTCGCCTCATGTTTAGTAATGGTATTTAAGCTGGGAACATTCGAAGGCCAGGAACTTGAGTCCTGATTGAACTCCTTCCTGGGCTGTTGACGGACTTCCCCCAGCTTGAGTTGGCAAGGATGATGCAAATTCAATCGGTGAGGTGTTCCTAACCAAATACATATACATATATATATATATTTTCTACTGTTTGCTACTTGTATATACTGCATTCTATTTCAATTGTTCATTTAATTGTTCACTTGATGTTTGGGAGTCTGCAATTACTGATATATTCGGCCTGCCTTTCTAAAATATTGCATAAATAAACTTGTGTGTTATTTTAGTATGCACCTGGATTTGTTTTCTTACCTCGCCTTAAGGGGGGGGTGCTGGGTCTTTGCCTCATCTTTTGGGAGTGTTGCTCAAAGTGTATTATTTAAAGGTGCAGTGGTATATTTGCCTCCAAAGTGGGAGTGCAGGGTTTGGGTGTGGCTTATTGGTGAGAAGTCACATTCATTACACATGCAAACCCACAAGCCCACATCTCCCCTGCCCTGAGGGGTTCATTCTGGTTACCAGTTGCATGAGGATCCACCTTCAAGCTTGTTCGTATCACACCCAAAGCAATACAAGGAAAAGGATCACTCTTCATCAGGTAACAAGTCAACACATACATCTAACAAAGGAACCTACCCTCAAGAATAGTTCTCTGGCTCAACATTTCCAAAATACAAGAAAGAAACCATGGGTGGAACATCCTTATCTGTTCAAGCAGCCAAATTACGGATGAAATTTACTACCCACACACACAAGATTAGCTGAAAACCAAATTATCTTAAAAGGATTAGTTCAGAGATGGCTGTTCCTAACATGACAACTATACTCACAATAGAACATTGTAACAAAACAGTATACTCGGACATGACAAACTATAACTTCTCATGGTATAGAGATGAAGTTGTTGTTGTACATGTGTCATTGTACAATGAACTATGCTTTCTGTTATAAGCAGATACATTTAGGTAAGGGACAAATATATATTACACCACAAGATACATGTATATATCAAAATAGGGTTTCACAAATGCAAGTTAGAACATGCTAGGTCGTAGCCTTAACTATCTAGTTAGCTGGGAAAGGAAATCACTTACAGCAACTCGCTCACTGAAATTAAAAACTAAATTTTTAAACTCTGCATTTTATAGGCTCTTTAAAGAAATATTGAGCCACATATTTATTCCACTTCTAGTTCCAATTAGAACAAAGCTTATGCTTGCACTGGTGTATGGTAATAATGCCCACACTGTCAGATTTTCCAATTGGTTTGTTGTAGCACAATGCCGCATCTTCACGTTATTATTTACGGTCCTGAATTCCTTGTTGCATGCCCAAATTAAACTAGAGTTTTGTTTTTGATAATCAAGTTTATTAAATTTTTGCAGATCAGAAAACATTGGTAGCAATCAGACACGTCACACAGATACATATTATTAAGGGGAATATGATTTAGACTCATTTGATACTTGAGGGCGAAACTCTGCCCTCGCCCGTTGCTCCCCACATACCCAATCATTTGGAGCCTTCACACTGGAGATAAATTAAACCATTTGCCCCATATTTTGCCAAAGAGTTCTGGGCAACCCCGGGCCTCGAAGAGGGGCTCTTCTTGGGTGCCACACCAGTCCACCCCCGCCTCCAGCCCCTCACGGTGGGCGGCTTAGCCTGGGACCAGAGCGCAGTGATATCACGCTTTGCTACAGCCGTGCCCAGAAATCGCTTGTTGGCCCGGGATCCATCAAGGCCATCGAACACTCTCAGGATAAGGTGTAGTGGATCGTGGGGGACCTCCCACCCCAAGTCTTGTGTAAGTTCCCGCTCTACCCCCGCCCAGAACGGCGCTAGAGCAGGGCATTACCACAACATGTGGTAAAAATCGTCTGGGGCATGGCTGCAGCGAGCGCGGGCATGCTGGAGAGGGCTGTAGGCGGGCTCTGAACATGCGTGCCGGGGTGAGGTATGCCGTGTGGTAGTAGTAGAGTTGGACTAGACGCAACTTGGAGGAGGTCGTGGGGGTCTTGGGTGCCATAAGGGCGTCCCTCCAATCCGCGTCTTCCAGGGAACCCAGCCACCCCTCCCACCGGGCGCAGAGCGAGTCTAAGGACGCGCACCGTTGTTCACCAAGGAGCAGTAGATCCTTGACACCCCCCTTCTGCCCAGGTTTCCCATCATCACTTGGGCTTCCAGGGGACTAAATTCAGGGAAGGAGGTGGGGGAAGGAATGTGGGCTTGGAGGGCGTGCCTCAACTGCAAGTATTTGTAGAATTGGGAGGCCAGTCAGTCAGTCAGTCAAAAATACTTTTATTTGATCTCGTTAAAAATCATAAAAGAATGGAGAAAGTTCAATGATACAAACATGTAAAAAAAAAAAAGAAACAAGGTTACTTAATTGGATAAAATGTTGAGGGTTAAAAAGGAGCTAACAGAAAAGAAATGAAAACACAATGCTGTCATGACCTGAATAATCGTCCATAGAAAATACATTAAGTAAAACTTTCATGTTAAAAGAAGTTTTGAACAGAGAGAGGCGATGCTGTACACCGGGGGCCCAGAATTTGTGTTAATGCAGGGGATGAACAAGGGTCCAAGTGGTCTAAACTGAACCACTCCAGTTCATTCTTGTTTGTTGTCTAATTCTTTGGCTGCCATTTTCCAAAGCATAATGGCTTTGCAAGAAAGTTCAATGGAGTGGCCTCCAAGACAATGTATAACTGCCGCTCTGCATGTCCGTAGCTGATTTTTTATCAGCAACTTGCGGAGGACCCTTTTCCGAATTTCTAGTAGTGTAGGGCAGATGCATAGTAGGTGTAAGAGGCTCTCTTCTCCTTGTCCGCACAGCCGGCATTCTTTTGTTGACCATACTAGTTTCCATTTTGGGGTTAGGTCCTTCGTAGGGAATGACCCCAGTCGTAGCATGGTCAGATAGTGTTTTTTATGTTGTGAAAAATGGTCTAACAAGTATGGTTGTGGTTTGAGCGACTGGTAAGAACTAATCACTGCCCAAGCGTGTTTTTTCTTTGAGAATGCAGTTTTATCCATTAGCTGTGAAATTTGTTTGGTTGCGCTGTTTACTGCCTTTTTGAAGCCAGAAAAAGGGGTGTTTGTATGCCATACCCCTTCGAGGTGTAAGTCCTTGAGTGAACCTTTTAGGACCGTGACGATGGAATTATTTAACATCGCTTGCTTTTCGATTTCTTCCCAGCAGGAGTGGGCTAATGTGTTATCTTCTGCTTGCCTCATCCGCCAGTAGTATTTAATGACCGCCCCTTGTCTGGCTGGTTTCTGATTTTTTAACCCGTATTCCAGTCGAATCTGGGCTTGAGAAATGTGCTGGGGGATTAAGAACAACCTCTTGAAGAAGCTTGATTGGGCTTGATTAAGGGCGGCTGCGTCTATTGTATGCATTATTTCTGACCCGTATGATATGGTTGGTATAAATTTGGCTGCGATTACCTTCAACACATGGCCTGTTGAGCTGCCTTTTAATTTCCTTTGTAAAGTTTTAAAGGCGTAGAGAAGTTGTTTTGCTTTCGTTCTCACTTGATTCAGCTGGTGTTTGAAGTTAAGGTTTTGGTCAAGTTGAAACCCTAGATATTTGTAAGATTCCACCTGGGTTATTGGTTTGCCACCCAGGTTCCAGATGAATTTGCCTTTTGACCCTTTTTTATGATGTTTTGAGAAGCACAGCACCTTAGTTTTCTTGCGATTGATTGTTAATTGGGATGCAATGGTGTATGCTCCTAGTTGGGTCATTGATCGTTGAAGGCCTATCGGTGTTTGCGATAGAAGGACGATATCATCTGCGTATTGAAGGCTGGTGATTGGTATTTTGCCCAGTTTTGGGGGGTCGGTTTGGACTTGTTGAAGGTATTTCTCGAGGTCGGCGGTGTAGATGTTAAAGAGGCAGGGGGCCAGCACGCACCCCTGTTTCAGCCCGTTTTTAGTTTGGATCTTACTTGTTATGCTGCACCCGTCTCCTTTTTTGATTTGGACCCATGTATCCGAGTAAAGGTTGATAATTGCCTCCAAAAGTTTTGTTGGTGCGCCCAAGCTTTGCATTTTGGCCCATAGCTTTGCCCTCTGTACTTTATCAAATGCTGCTTTAAGGTCAATAAAGCAGGCATAGAGGGAGCGGGATTTGGCCATGGCTTGATTGGCAAGGAGTGTGACCGCAGAGATATTGGTGAGGGTGCCCATTCCAGGCCGGAATCCTGTTTGTGTGTTTGGCATCAAGTTTGTGTGGCTCACCCAGTCTTCTAACTCTGCCAGCAGGTTGGAGGCGTAGATTTTGGCTTCAACATCGATGAGTGCGATCAATCTGTAATTGGCAGGATCTGAACGTGGACCAGATTTATGTATAGGATTAAGGATGCTTCCTCTCCAGGAGTCTGGGATCGTACCTGACAATAGTGCATGTGTGAATAATGGAGTAAGGATATCAGACCAGAATAAGGGATCATGCCGGAATAATGCGTTAGGCAATCCGTTAGGTCCTGGGGCTCCTTCAGGCCTTAGATTTTTTATGGTTTTAAGGACCCGATCTTGGGAAATCTGCAGAGGTGGTTCTGACAGTTCGATTGTTGGTGTATCATCAACTGTTTCTGCAGTGGGGGTTTCCTGATTTGTAGCTCCTGAGGGTAGGGTGTCATTATATGTTTGCTCGATGTGTGCTTTCCAAGTGTCCTCCATTACGTCAGAGTTGAAGTGCCTGTTCTTGCCGTTCGATAGCTGGTTGATTATATCCCAGAAGAGCTTAGAGTCTTTTTGGTTGCTGGCATGGAGGAGTTTTGCCCAGAGTTCTTCTCTGAAGGCTTTCTTGGCTGCCTTGGAGTCTCTTTTGAGGTCTTTTCTTGCTTTTGATATTAGTGAGAGAATGTCCTGAGTAGATTCTGGGCCTCGAGTTCGCAGATGCCTTAGATGTTTATTCAATTGGTTTTTTTGTTTCCTTAAACTGGTGGTGAACCACCCTATCCCTTCTGGTCTGCCTGGTTTGCAGCCATTTTTTGAGAAATCTTTGTTTAGGTCTTGAGCAAAGATTTCCCAAGCCTTTATGCATGATGGATTGACTTTAAAACTCTCCGAAAGGGTTATGCATGTGGCCATGATGTCACCGATATTTTCCTTTTTCCAAATTAGACGTTTCAAATTGTAACATTTTGTGAATTGGGACATCTCTTTGTCTTTTGCGGGGTCGGCCATATTTACGAGTAAAGTGAAGGTTTGTGGGTGATGATCGCTTTCTGACCTATCTTTTATTTCAAAGTTTGTGATGTGGGGAAGAAGGTCTAGGTTTGATAATGAATAGTCAATGATGGAGCATGTTCTCTGCGTTACTCGGTTATATGCTTGGTGGCTCTCTGATGTCACTTGTCGGTTTAACACGCCCAATGATCTTTCTTCCAACAGAGAGGCACATCTGTTACCATGTGTGTCACGTTGTTTGCTAGGTGGAACATGGCCTGTTGGACTATCTTTCCTTAGATTTTGTAATTTCATGTTGAAATCTCCTGATAAAATTATGTTGGAGTGTGGGTGAGCCAGTTTTAATGTATCCAGTGTTGCTGCTAGAGTGTCAATATTCAATCTCTTTTGTTTGGATGATGGGTGGATGTATATATTCAATATTAGAAGGCTACAGAAGGTCGGGGCTGTTAATTTGATACATAACATCCATGTTGTATCTAAATCTACTTCCGTGGCCTGCCAGGAGATGTGGGTCGAGACATAGATTGAAAGCCCTCCTTTAGCTCTACCATATTTCGAGTCCTTCTGGGCCGGGTTAAGATATTCTTTGTAACCTACTATTGGTGAAGGATTTGTTTGCCATGTCTCTTGGAGAAGAATTAAATCGTGTTTTTTGAGAAATTCCATGAAGTCCGGATCTTCTAGTTTTGAGCTCAGGCCATTTATGTTCCAAGAGCAAATGTTGCACCCGTGGTCTGTTATTTTTGCTTTGAAAGGGTTTGTTCATGCCGTGCATTGGCGGGTTCCAGCTGGGTTCTGTTTCCTTTGCCCTGTGCGTTTTCCTGCTTCAGGATGAACGAAGGTTATGGTTATTTTCCTCCCGTCTTGATCTTTGCCAATTCTTGGGCTTTGGTGTTCTGGGCCTTTCGCACCTCTCAACAAGCTCTCTGATGACTTTAGTTGTTGAAGTGGGGTAGGATAGCGGGCAGGCGTTGGTTTTGTTAGTTCTATACCCCATTTGGCAAATAAAACCTGCTGCTGCCAGATTTGCTCTGTGATGGAGTTATCAGTAAAGCTTACTATGGTGATTTCTCGACCGGATGGGTCGGGATTAGGGCTGAATTCGACGCTTTCAAGGTTCTCCGTCTCAATATGACGCAGGGACGGGAGTGCTTTGAGCAGTTTTAGTATTACGCTTTTATTAAGGATGTCATGGGTTCCCCTCGATTCGAAATGAGGGATGAAATGCAGCTTTTTGTAGTAACAGTTATTGCTGTCGGAAAGGAACAGCTCTGTGTGATGGCTTTTTTTAAGTTCATTTCCCTCTGAGGGTGGTCCCGCAGTGGACGGGCTAGGATTCTGAGTGTTGCATGCGGTGTTTAGAGGAGGTATATCATTGTTTGTTGCAGTGGTTGGAACACTGCTTTCCCTGTGAATCCTGTATATTTTGTCGGCGGTGCACCCATCCTTGCTGTCTCCCTCATTAGGCCAAATTACGTCATTTGAGCTGGTTTTGACGGGTTCTAATGTGACTAATGTGTTGCGTCTGGTAGTGTTTGTTGGGATTTGAGTGGGCTGTGATGTTACATGCCGATTCACTACCTTTTCTATGGGTTTGAATATGCTATATACGTTTGCTGGCTGCGAGTGTTCCATTTTTGGTTGCTTTTGAATTGTTGTGTTGGTAGGCTTATTGGTAGATAGAACTGTGTCGGCCACCAGGCTTGCTTTCTCTGTGTTTGTTGTTGGTGTATCGTCTTCGCTTTGGGTAACATTTTGCTCCGTTGTGGTACTGATTATGGTTGGTGCATGTCTTGTTTGTTTTCCCTTTCTTGACTTTCTTAGTCGTTTCCTCTCCCGCTTTGATAGTGGGGCTTTAGTAATTGCTTCTTTTGCGAGTGGGTTGTTGCAAAGATCAACTGATGGGCTGATCGAGACGGCTACATTTTCAGAAACGGTTTTTAACTGTAATGTTTTTGTGCTTTCGGTTGTTAGAGCACTGTTGAGCCCCCCTGCTTTTACATTGTGCTCTTTTGGGGGACTTGGGTAAACCTGATCCATTTCCTGCTGGGTTTCTCTGAATTTCTTTGTTGGTGGATTAGTCTGTGCTGAGGTGTCCCTGACCACCCCCAGTAGTTCGGACATTAGATTTGGAACTACGGCTAGTTGGTCTATGATTTGCGTGCAATGGCAATGGTTTGTTAGGTAGCATGTTTCTCGGTCTTGCTGCACCCGCTCTATCATTTCATTTAGGTTTGCAGCTTTTGTTCCACCCCCTGTACGTAGATAGCTAGAATGTTTAACAGGCCAACTTGGGTATCTAATTTGTCTGCGTGATAGGTCATGGCTTTGCCGATAGTGTCCAAAGTGTTTAACAAATGGGACCAGACTACAGAGGGTGGTGAGCTGGCTGCCTGTACCGGTGAAGGTGTATACTCTGGAGGCAAGGAAACCTGAGAGGCTGGAATTTCGTGTACTATCTCCCTATTTTGCGACTGCGGCATCATGGGAGAATTTTCGACATTTTTTAGACTAAGAAATATGTCATCTTGTTGCCTTGAGGCTGGTGATTTTATACTACTTTGATAGACAGATTCCGGTGAATAATGCTTGTTGGTTATTGCTTTGACCGGGTCGTCTGTGAGTAGGGCCGGCGACAGCATGTGTGTGGTACCGGAGGGGCTTAGAGGGCCGTGCTTGTCTGATGTGTTGAGATAGCTTCTTTGTTACCGTTAAGACCATTATGGCTTGGTAACAGTTGTTGTTGCCCCTTCGGCTGTGATACTAGGATGAGCGGCTGATGATGTATTTCTGCTTCTATGGCGTTGACTTTACGGATGTGACCACCTTCTGAGAGGGGTATGATTTTTAGAGTTTGGGGGCCATGGGTTTCGCCTTCTGATGCGTGATCCAGGTCTGGACCTATCGCCCAAGGTTCTGCTTTTTCATTAATGCGACTCTTGGTGCACTTATCGAGGGGGATATTCGTATCGGCTTCACTTGGGCCGTCAAAGGTGTCAATGCTAGGACTGGTATCTTGTAAATGTGCGAATTGTTTATGGTCGTCGCATTCCTGGTTGTTTTTCGCAGTTTTTGTGGCCACTTTTAGGAAGTCGGTGATCAATGCCCGTTTACTGCTATTTGGGCATGAATAGTGCCTTTTTGGTGCAGGTGGTATGCCCTTCTTGCCGCCTTCGTTAGTAACAGGCGGGGCTGTCTCAGTCGCTTTTTTGCTGACAGTTGACTTTGAGCTTGCGGATCCGGAGATGGCTGTAATGCCCTGTGTTACGCCTTCCGTCGCGTACTGCTTGCCGCTATTTGTTTGCCTCGGCTCCATAGGTGACATTCCTTCCTGCGTAGTACCTGGTGCTATACTGTTGTCCTCCATGACCATCGCCTTTATGACCTCCGTTTCTATTTCTGGTTCCATCTCCATTTCTTTTTTGGGTTTTTTGGGGTTAGGTGGTGATTTTTTCTCTTTACACTCATCCCCCCTTATTCTTCCAGACCTCATTGTTGGGTTGTTGCCCACCCGCCTTGCGACTTGATGCTGTGGCGAAGGTTTTTTTTCCTTTTTTTGCTTAGGGCGGAGCTATGAGTTTTTTTCTTTTTGGGGATGGTCGTTATTGTTTTTAGTCTTTTTGCCAATTTTAAAGAGAAAAAAAAAAATTGTATTGAATTGTATTTTCTGATTTGTTAGATATCTGTATGTTTGTTGGTTTTGTCTTTGTTTGTTTGTTTTACTGGTCCTGTCAATTCGCCCTCCTTTCTAAACTGGACCGCTTTCACCAGCCAGGATTGTTTCCAGCTGTGCTTAGCTTTGGCCTGTGCCTGTAGGGAGGGAAGGAAGGGAGGGGGGCGGCCACCTCTGACCGGCATTTCTCTGCTTCACCGGTGTCGCTGCCTGGCACAGGCTCCGAGATCTGAACTCCACAAACGTCCACAACCGTCCTCTGAACTCGCTCTGCTGACAGGTTCTTGTGCATCAAAGTTAGCAGTGACCTATTGGCTTTGATGGCAGTTTGACAAACGCTCACCACAGGCACTGGCCCATGGCGATGCGGGCAATGCGATAAACGGCAAGACGAGGTGAGGCGAGGCGGGGGCCGGGGCCGTAGGGCCGCGCTCACTCCTCTCTCCCACCTCCGCCTTCACCTCTTGCTCACCTCTCCTCTTCCGCCGCCGCTAGTGACCGCCGCCGGTGCTGCACTCGATGCACTGGATGCAGGATGGTGATTGCCGATTGCCGGGTGCCCGGGGGCTGCTGCCGCTGTTCAGCCCTGCTGTCCCGCCCCTGCTTGGGCTCCTCGCGGCACCTCACGGCTCCTCACGGTTTCGTCCACGGTTTCGTCCACACCTCCTCTAACCAGGCCCCTCTCCACAGAGGCGTCTGCCTGGTGAGTTTCCAATCCCATTAAACGTACGGTAGGGCGGTTCGCCATGCCATGAGCACCGTTCTAGTGATGGGGGTGAGAGCCTGTGGGACAGAGCTCCCATACAGGTAGGCCTGGATTTGCGTAAAGTCCGTCGACCGGAGCTCCACTCGGTACGTCGGGTCAGACCAGACGCCCGCAAACCAGTCGGGGATCACGATTAGCCTCGTGGACAGATAGTAGAGGTGAAGATTGGTCACCCCCATTCCTCCATCATAGGGGGGTATACGGCAATGCACTAGGGACACGTGTGGTCTCTCTCCTCCCCATAAAAATCGGTTGAGGACACCATCCAACTCCCGAAACCAGCCGCCTGGGAGATGAATGGTCACGTTTTGTAAGATGTATAGAAAACGGGGGAGGACTATCATTTTGAAAAGGGCACTCCGACCGAGGGATTAAGGGGAAGGGTCTGCCAGCTTCTGAGGTCCGCCTTGGCCTTAGTGACCAGGGGCATGATGTTCAAGGCCCACTCGAGCTCCGGGAGGAGGGCCACCCACTCCCCCAGGTACTTGAAGGACTGCATCAGACGGGGGATGGTCGTTTGCCAGTCGATGCACGCCTGGAAAGAGTGCAAGGGAACTAGGGTAGACTTTGCGGGTTGAGCCTGAGGCCAGATACCTGTTCAAAAGCAGAAAGGGCGTCTAGACAACGCGGGCCAGAGTTCTCCGGGTCCGCCAGGAAAAGGAGGACGCCATTGGCGTACAGGGCAATTTTGTCGATCTGGTGCGGATCCCAGGCCCAGCCGCGAATGAGGGGGTCTTGACGGATGAGGGAAGCCTGAGGTTCCATTGCTAGTACAAACAGAAGCAGCAAGAGCTGGCAGCCCTGGCGGGTGCCTCTCCGGATAGGGAACGCCTCCGAAACCGCGCCGTTGATGAGGACCCTCACCTTGAGGGCAGAGTAAAGGACCAGATGAGGCGTCGGAAAGGTAGGCCGAAGACCCATCCTCTCCAACACGTCCCCCAGGTAGCCCCAATCCATTGTATCAAACGCCTTCTTAAAGTCAATGAAACGTAGTGGCAAATAGGGAGTGAGGAGGTGGCGATGTGCAAGGGCGAGGTGGAGACGGCGTATGCAGTGCTGGTCCCCCGGGCAGGCATGAAGCCACATTGATCGGGGTGCACAAATTCTTGTAAGTAGGGGCGTAGCCGTTGGGACACCACAGTGGCGAAGAGTTTTACTTTCGTATTGATAAGGGAGATGGGGCGGTAGTCCGTACATACGAGAGAGGGCGGCTGCGTCTTCTGGAGGACTACAATAGTGGCCACATCAGTCTCCGGTGGGAAGGACCTCACTTCCACTACGTGCTTAAACAGGTCTTGTATGTGCGGGACCAATGTGTCTCAGTAGGTCGTGTAGTATTCATGGGGGTAGCCGTCGGGCCCGGGTGTATTGCTGGAGCGCAATAGTGAGATAGCCCCGTGTATCTCTTCCGGGGTGAAAGGCCGGTCTTAGGACTCAGAGTCTGACTGGGAGAGGCATGGCAACTGAGTCCCGGTCTCGCCCAGCAAAGCCGCCAGCGAGGTCTGGGGAGGGTGAGCTGCGTAGAGGGCTGCGTAGTAGCCCGCGAACGTCTGGGCAATACCATGGGAGGTAGTGATGGGCTACGGTTCCATCCCGAATCTCGGGAATAATGCGATTGGCTTTAGAGTAGGACACCAGATTGTGGAGAAGTTTGCCATTTTTATCACCCCATCATTACACACGCGCAGCCGTTGAGCGCCAAAGCATTTTTGTGGACTCCAGCGAGATCTGACATATTTCTTCTCGGATCAGTGTAAGCTGTCTGGCAGAGTCAACGCTATCATTGGTGGCCTGGGCATCCTCCAGCTGCGCCGCCTGGGCCTCCAGCTGCGTGAGTCGGGCGTATTGTTCCAGGCGTTTCGCATGGACCAGACCCCTAGCCACCCCGCGCATCACAGCCTTGCTGGCCTCCCACAGCGTGCCCGACGAGGGTACTGAGCCCTCATTCATCGAAAAGTATTGCTGCAGATCCTGCCCGAGGGACTCCGTGAAATCTGCATCTTGCAGGAACCAGGCGTTCATTCGCCATACCGTGCCGGCGCCTCCTGGGGGATGTCCGAGACCGAAGGGAGAAGGGGGAGTGGTCTGAGATGCCCTTGGGTAAGACTGTGGACCCGGACATCAGTTGACAGTCCAAGGCAGATAGTAAGAACAGGTCAATATGAGAGTGGGTGCAGTGAGCGGTGCGGTGAGCGGCCGACGTGTGGGTATACTGGACTTTACAGGGATTCCACACCCTCCAGGCATCGCAGAGACCCAGGGCCGAGGACCGGTCAGATAGGCATTTTGCAGAGGCAAGGCGGGTCGCCGACGGGGTACCCGTCGTGTCACGTGAGGGCTATAAGGTGGCGTTGAAGTCACCTCCTATCACCGTCAGGCCTTGTGGAAAGAAGGAATGTACCTGTGAGGCAGCGGAGGGCAGGGGCAATGACGGCAGGAGGAATGTATGTGCATAGTAGATTAATGGGATGTCCCTCAATCCTACCCGTCAGGGCCACTTAGCGGCCTTGAGTGTCTGTGTCGGCTTGTGTCAGGGTGAAGGGCAGCCCTTTCCGGAGTAGAATGGCCACCCCCGGGAGCCCCGCGTGAACTCAGAGTGCCAGACCCTGTCGATCCCATACCGGGCGAGGAAATTACATTGTGAGCCCAGAAGGTGCGTTTCCTGCAGGAACAGGATATCTGGTGCGTGCCAGTGGGCGCTTCAAAGGACAGCAGTGCGGTTTATACGGTCCAGTACGCTGTTTACATTCCATGAAAGAACGTGGAGGGGCCTAGGTAAGGTGGACGCCATTGTGGTGAGTGTTACAGGGAAAAGGAGGTGTGAGCGCAGGCAGTGTCTGGTCCCGGAGTGAACATACTCCTTTAGTCGGAGCTTCTGGGCAAGAGGTGTGTGCCAAGATGGGTTGTGTGTCGTCGCCGGTGGCATGCATGCATGTGTGACTACCAAAAGGATCAGAGACCATCAGCCCGTGGGCGGCTAAAAACAACAAACAAACTAGAGACAACGGTCTCCCTGCCCCTTTGCCCTCCAACTCCCCCCACCCTACACTTCCGAACATGAAGCATCTGTTGCCCTGAAAAGGAATACAAGGTAGCAACAATGAGACTGGTTGCTAAGCTAAAACGATTACCGGAACATGAGTGTGGCAGAGATGGATCGGATAAGATCGGATAAGAGAATGGTGAACAGCTGCAAATACACGTTGGACAGATAAACAACAATGAATGCAAATTGAGTCCAGGGAGTGAAGGAGGGAGTAGTTCTTGGAACCGTTGGTTTCGAGGAGAGCAGATCAAGCCCATCGTGGGGAGCTCGAAGACCATCCCCTTTAGGGCGCCTCGAGGGTTATGAGAATGCGCTCTCGCTGTGCGTCATCAGTCAGGTGACCTCGGACACTCCGGTTTCTCGGATCATCGGACTCCGACACAGGTCAGAGTCGGAAATGGTGTGGCGCAAATTGTTCGAGGGACCCAGGCGGTCACTCAAGTCAATCAGTGAGCTGGTCGGGCTGGGAGTGTTGGAACTTCAGGCCGAGGCTCGAGATGGACGGTGCTGGGGCGTCGCTCCCGGAGAGCGGGATGTCTCCCCATGACGGTCGGTCTTCCTGCGGGACCTCATCCAGCGCCTCTGGGGTTTGGGGAGGGTCGAGTGCGGCTGCTGAGGAGCCCGTTGGGGAGGGAAGTAAGCTGGCCGGGGCAAGAGGGGCCTCTCCTCTGTGAGCCAGGTCCATGCTGCCTGAGGATTATCAAAGAAAAAGGTCTTGTTTTGGAAGATGACCTTGAGCAGGGCCTGGAAGAGGAGACCGTATCGGAGACCCATGCTGCTAAGCTTCTGCTTGACTTCATCGTAGGTCCGGCGCTGGGCCTGCACCTTCCTGGTGTAGTCTGGGAAGACCATGATCTTGCTGTTCTGATAGTGCAGTGGCCCTTGTGCCCTGGCTGCCCCAAGGATGGCGTCCCTATCTCGAAAGTTGAGGACCCTCACGATTATGGGTCGGGCAGGGGCCCCACGTGGAGGCCTGGGAGCCAAGGAGCGGTGAGCCAGTTCAACAGCAAACCAGGGTGACAAGGCATCCAGGAGCGCACTCCGGTTTCCACAAACGTGTCAAATTAAACTAGAGTTTAAAGCATTAAATAAGACTCCAGTCCTAGAGATGTATTTCATTAAACTCAGACATAGATACAACGGTGTTCAAGGATCCTCGCAAACTCTACTGTGGTTAGAACCTGATTGTGCACATAATCAACAGACATTCTATGGCCAAACACATAAAGAAATGTATTTAGTCCCTGAAATTAGAGGAAGCCTGAAAAAACATTCAGATATTTTGGTCCTTAAAATGTAGTGTCAGATATTTTAAGCAGGACCTAATTTGAGGAAGATTTTCTAACTTTATCTACAAACAAACATCCTTTGCTTGTACTTGATATACAGAAGACAGACCAGCAGCAGGCTTTTAAAGGAGATGATTCCAATCAGGGGTACGCTTAGGTTTATCAAACTTAAGTTTAGGTTAAACTTTAAGGGATCTTAGCTCAAGAATGAAATATACTGCCTTGCATAAAGAATGGCAATATTGTGGCTACAAGACATAATCTCTGGTACTCATACTAAGCAGAGTTCTGTGCAACTCTAAGGTTAATAACAATTAATGAGAGCAGGCGCACAGTGTGAGAACTCCGCCCAATCACAGATTGGAAAGATCCTTAAAACATTGCTGTTAGCTAAGGATCTGTGCCCCCCCCCCCCCCCAGGTGCTAGGGCATATTGGACTACAACAATTACCAGAATACCCTAGTGATCGCATACCAGGAGACAAATGTGAGGGCAGTCTGTGGGAAATGATTAACCTGGGAGTGCTGAGCAGTATGTGCCAGGGGGTAAATTAATGAAGAAACACTTAAGAGGCAGGCTCTCATACTTGTCAATGGCAAGCTTCTGTATCGTGACAGCCCCTAAGGAGACCTTGGCAGGCTCAGAGTCAAATGGCAGAGACCCAGAGGAGACGTCAGGGGGGAGCCAGGAGAAACCAGGGTTACTGAAGATGTTTTGTGAACTGCAGCCAGAATTGGGTGGCTCTGCACACGCTGGTTATGCTCTCATCTGTGGACTCGATCGTGCACCTAGGGAGTACTCCCACTAAAAACTGCATGAAAGAGGGGAGATAATTAAGCAATATATACCTGCTTGGCTCTCAAGTAAGCCCTTGACACAAAACCGTGTGGATATCCTTCTAGGAGGTTACAGTACAGACTGGTGTCACTCCACTGATGTTGAGTAAGAGCAAATAAATAAAGTACAGTCTCGTTAGTTCGAACACAAAGTCATCAAGGACAGCATGATGAAAATGGTCCAATTTTTTAAGAGAAAGCTGCTAGTACATGATGCCCATGTGACACTGAAGCTGCGTCTATCGTTACTAGAGCTTCAATAGTAGATCATCGATAGAAACAGGCAAATTATGGAAAATATAGACAACATAAATATCAGCTTTTGGAGACAAGATCTGAACACAATCTGTAAATGTACTACTGGAACAAATCTTGGGTTTAGAAGCTAACTCCACCAAAGACACTAGGATGCTATCTGACCTGACATGCGACAGCTAGTGAAGAAACCTTACCTAAAATTTGCAGAACTGGAAGGCAGATCCAGGAAAAACAATGTAAAACTTCTGGGTCAACCAGATAGAACGGAGTCCTACGCCAGGGAAGACATCCTCAGACCTTTTTGCCACTGCTGTTTCAAAAGCAAGTATGTTGAAGGTGGACAATGTGAATTGAATACACACAAAAACAACTACCTTGTACCCCTATGCCCTTCCAAGGAATGATAACGATATGGATTCAGTCCTATTGAGACAATGTAAAGCTTTTGACTTAGACATGCAAACAGAAAGACTTGTCGACAATGGTAAGAGAATCTCTTTCTCTCCTGACTTTGGCAGGAGAGAAAGAGAAGAAAGCTGTGCAGAGAGGTAGAACATGGAGAAAAGGAAATAGCATATATATATATGTGGAGCTCCATCCCGCCAATCTGCGGACCAAAGTGCAAGGTCACCGATTCTTTTTTAATTTCTTTAGGAAGCAAAGACGTCTGTTGAGCCTGTAGGCTTGGGAAACAGTTAGATATGTACTTATAGAACCAATAATTGTAGGAAGCGATCTAAATAGGAAAGAAGTATAACATACGGGTGCTGTTGCAAAGTAAGGAAGCTTCCAATACATATTGTTTGTTTTATTTAATGATGTTATGTGTTTGAGCGAAGTCCGGTTGAGGAATTTACGATATAAGAGTGAGTGTATTTGGGGGTGGAACGGGGGAATGTGTTAGACTTTGTGATCAATTATACATGATTGTTATGTACCAATGTTTAGGATGTGGTACCAACTGGGGAGGCACAAATTGTTCACTTAGTGTTTTCCCGGGGTGGGGTGGAGGCGGTTTGTTGAGGTTATAGAACTAGTTATTGGCAGCAAGGGCAGCATAACAAAATTGTATAGACATTACAATGTTACTGGACAGACAGCGTAGTTTAGAATTGTGACGTGGAATGTGCGGACCTCAACTCATTTACTAAGCGATACAGGGTGCACACGTATCTGCGTTGTCAAGGCATACACATAGCATTGCTCCAAAAGACACAGCTCGTTGAGACGGAGGTAACCAAGGTCCACAAGAAATAGAGGGGTCAGATGAATGTGGCTACATATTCCACGTATTCCAGTGTGATTACTTGGGTGGCCCCACAAGAACGGTTCAAACTCCTCAGGCAGACATTGAGGGAAGGTACATCAGAGTAGACGCATAACTAGATGGTAAGGAAATATGTATATTGGACACGTATGCCTCCAACATAGATGATCGCAACTTTTTTCTGCAATCAGAGGATACCCTGCTGCCATTCACGGGCACCCCTATGATATGGGTGAGGATTTTAACGGTGTGCTAGAAGCCGCATTAGATAGACACCCTCCCAGTGTTGCCTCAAAGCCAAACATGACAGATGCACTGCGGGGTAGATGGGCAGGTTGGGGTACTCGGGCACGTGGCACGTGATGTATCCGCATGATGAAGGCTATACATGCTACAATCTGGCGTGCACAGTCCGGAGCAGGCTGGATTGTTTTTTTACTCTCAGGTGAAGCTGTGGTGCAAGCGCTTCAAATACAGGTGTAGGCACGCTACCTCTCGGATCATGCCCCAGTGCTACTGGAATGGGGGCCACAGTGCAGCAGACCCAGGGTTCCACTAAGAAGGTTACGCCCGCACATGTTAAAGGACGATGTCCTCAAGGGGGAGCTCAGGGAAGCAGTCACTACCTTTTTTGAGACAGACTGGAGGTCTACAGATAAAAGGGGAATGGAATGGGAACCTTGAAAATAGTGACGCGCTGGGAATGCTGCAAGAGGGTGGGACCGCTGAGGTGGCAACTGAAACAAGAATTAAAACAGGCAGATAGTGTCCTAGCTGAGGTACAGAAGACGGCCCCTGAGAGACCCTAGGCAGCGGAACAGCTGCTGAAAGCCCTCCGCTGAGTGGGTGAGATACGGGATAGACTGGATTGTTTAGTCAGTCGCAAACATCACCAATTACTCCATAGGGACAGCGATAAATTGAGCCGCCTGCTAACTTGGTTACTAAAACGTGAGTGACCCCCTCCAATTGTCCATACGCTGAGGCAGCCAGGCAGCAGCTGCGCTGCTACTCAAACGGGTGTTAACACACTCCTACACATGCATCCGGCATCCATTTACAAGGAGGGCGCAGAAGCCCCCCAATGTCATCACACATTTCCTAGATGACTTGGCGCTGCCCGGCCTCACGATGACCAGCGCAGGGGCTTGGACATGGAGCTCACACTAAAGGACTTGCAGGAGGCCCTGACTGCGATGGCTCGCTACAAATCCCTAGGCCCGGATGGTCTTCCTACGGAATACTATCAAACATATTATGACATATTATTCTCTCGACTACTAGAAACTCTGCAGGAGGCCATGGAAATGGGAAGTCTGCTCCAGTCAATGAGGTAAGCTCAGATAGTCATGCTCTTCAAGACAGGGGGTGACCCATGTGTGCCAGGATACTACCAGCTACTATCAATGCTGGGGATGGATACAAAAATCTTAGCTAAAGCTCTTGCGATGTAAATGGTCAGGGTAGTCACCCATTGTCAGGAGGGGGCGGAGTACGAGCCCCCCTACATGCCGCAGGACACTTTGTTTCCTACAAAAAGCCTTGCAGAGGTAGACAAAGGCAACAAAAGGGTTAAACCTTTCATTGTCTCCTCTCCCATGCAGACCGACAGGGACCCTGCCCTCTGGGAGAGCCTATCAGGAAGCCTGGAGATCCGGAAAAGGAGAGGCTCGAGAGAAGAGGGAGAGAGTCGCGGGGATGAAACAGGAAGTAGCGGAGAATCCGGGGACGCAGTGACGACGGGTCAGGACCAGAGCCGTTGTAGAGAGGAAGCAGAGGATAGCTGGAAGCCGGAGAACGAAGCCGAGGAAATTGCTGCCGTGGAAGACGCCCCAGAGGTCTGGAGCGGAGACTGGTGGACACCCCAGGAGACACCTGCTTACCGCCCCAGCTATGAACAGTTGCGGCTTGGGCGGTAATTGAACGGACGGGGCAGGGCAAGTTGTCAGGGATCACCGCGTATAGGTAGCGGAATCCCAGAAAGTGAAAGAATTTTAACTAAAAGAAAGCAGGAGAAACGGGGCGGGCTGAGGCTACCCACAGAGAACCGAGACAGGTGACATTGGTTCCTGGGGAAGCCCTCTTGATTCTTTTGCGCTATTATTCAAACTGTATCTCGGGAGTGAGAGGAGAAACCGAGGATTGGCCCGGAGGTGTGATTTTTGTTGAGGCAGCTTAATACCTTGGAGAACGAGAAAACAAAGAAAAGGTCAACTTTGGTACATGAGTACTTGGCCTTGAGAAAGGGAGGGGGAAGAGAGCTATTTCGATGACTCCAGGGAGCCTAGTTTTCTTTCTATTTGCTATTTTCTTTAAGCTAGGGTAACGCGATGAGGAGTGAGCTGAAACGAATTACCCTTGCACTTTCATCTAGTTTTTATTTGTTGCTTGTTATCTTCAATTATTTACGCATTCACTCAGA
The DNA here is from genome assembly GCF_964263255.1 of Lissotriton vulgaris. Classification (NCBI taxonomy): domain Eukaryota; kingdom Metazoa; phylum Chordata; class Amphibia; order Caudata; family Salamandridae; genus Lissotriton; species Lissotriton vulgaris. Next base: position 447,700,028 of record NC_141698.1, on the reverse strand, counting down.
GCCCTAAAACAGCAAGCTTTTTGCCTGGTGTAGGTGACGGTTATCACAGAAGAAAAGAAAATATGTCCAAAACACTTACCAGCATTATTTTCTTTCTTTTGAGCCTCCTGGGGAAGCCATCCACCGAGCAAAAAGCATCCCGCAAAGAAGAGAAGAGCCCCTCACTACATTACCAGAGATTTCATATTTACCAGTTCATAATTTTGTCCGGAATCACAACTGAATTATACACCGGTCAAGATTGAGAACCGAATACGTCCTTCTGGCTTCGCTTTCTGCCCATCCCTCCGACACCCATCTAGTCCACAATGACCTGTGCGGCTTTATGCCGGGTTGTGGCACCCACATAAATCTGTGCAGGCTGTTACACATTTTGCATGCCAAAGCTACAATGGATTTTAGGGCCGCAGTGCTCATCTTAGATATTGAAATGGCTTCTGACATCCTGAGATGGCATTATCTCTGGGAGGTACTGTTAAGAATGGGATTTGGCCAGGAATACATTGCCTGGGTATGCCTTCTATATCATTTACCCTCCGCACGGGTGCGCAGCAGTGGGGTGAGCTCCCAAAAATTCTCTATTGTATGGAGCACACAGCAAGGATGCCCGTTGTCCCTACTCTTGTTCGCCCTAGTAATGGAGCTTCAGGCGATTAAACTGCGACAGGACTTGACAAACTGGGGTATATCTGTGGAAGGGCAGATAAATGTGGTGTCTCTGTACGCAAATGACGCCTTGTTATATTTAACCAGACCTGAATAGACAATGCCCAAGTTATTAGACTTTCTAATGAATTTTGCCACAGTGTACGGTCTGAAAGTCAATAACAGTAAATCTACCCTGTTTCCGCTTGCTGCATTAGCAAAAGTGGATGCAGCTGCACTCCCCTGCACAGAATTTTAGTGGAGGCACACACACTTCCGCTACTTGGGGATTCAGGTCACGCATACAACAGAGGAGCAGCATGACCTCCACGTTGGTGGGGTGATCAGGGGATTAAAGACATCCATAGACTTCTGGAATCACCTCCCTCTCTAAGTCATGGGGCAGGGAGCACTGGCTAGAATGGTGCTCCTACCGAGATGTCTGTATGTCATACAGAACTCATTCTGTGTTTTTCCTAACTCGACTTTTAAGACCCTTAATAGCCATTTGCTGTCGCTGGTCTGGGCCAGTACGCGGAATACAGTGAAATTGGAGATTTTAAAGTTAGACACCGACCAATGAGGGTTGGGCCTGCCAGATCTACAACTGTACTACATGACATCTCTACTCCAGTACACAGCGCTTTGGTGTGCAGAGGGCCCCAACGTAGAGAAGGAACTCCTAGCCAATTGGGGCCGAGAAAATGATCTACCGAAAAGCCTCACAATGGGAGCTCAAACGCCATCTCACTGCCTGTTTGTAGTGAGACCGGTAGCAAGGTTATGGGAAAGGACGGTCACGTTGGTACTGCGCAAAGTACCATATGCGGGAGCCCATCCACTGCGATGTTTGCGTGGCTATTGCCAGATCAAGAGACCATGAACCTGGCGCAATGGTCGATGTGGGGTTGCAATCAGGGACAGATGGTCAATGGACTTGCCAACGCTGCTCAAAGATAGTGAGTGAAGGAGAGCGTCTGAGCAAGTACGAGATGTAGCCAGCAACGCCTGTTTCAATCTCATACAATTCAACTATCTGCACCGCACATACACAACACCCCCTAGACTGGCACGGATCAATATGGCACGCTCCGCAGAGTGCCCTCGCTGTGGCGTGGAACCGGCTACCTTTGGCGTGAGATTGTCCTCGGCTTCAGCAATATTGGACGGGGTACTTGAGTCGCTCAGAGAAGCGAAGGGTCTCTTGAGTTGAGAGCACCATTAAACACTACCTGTTGGGCATACACACGACCCCAACAACGACTAATAAATTGCTACACAGGTTGTGCATTTAGGGCGGGTACTTACTAGAAGGCGTGTTGCGATACACTGGACGTGAGGCCCGTCCAACGGTATGCAGGTGGATGGCAGATATGTGCGAATGGAGCATGGCTGAGGAGAGATGACTGTGGATAGTCCGCACCGACGAGAACTCAGATCGGGACTTGGAAATATGGGGGATACTACTAACTGAACTACAACCCCAAGACCAGGTAGAAGAGGGAACGGGCTCCTACCCACACTTGGGCTCCCAGAATGCGAGAGCCGGAGATGATGATACTACCTCAACCGTCCCAACATCAAATCCATATTATACCCCACCTGATCAGGGGGGTAACAACCTAGGTGAGCTAAGGTACATGCACCACTTTTATACGCAGAGGGAGTCTCTGACATCATATCAGCCTCCATTAGTGAGTCATATAACAAAGGGGGGCCTAGCACACAATCACTCACCCACCATAATATATATTTGATTTATGAGATGACATATTTTTCTTAAACGACCTGCTGTGCCACCAGTCCATATGACACTAACTGATATACTACAGCTTGTCAAATTAATTGTTGCCTAGTCCCGCTATGCCTTTATGTTTTTGTGATGTTTGAGGTTTTATATGTCTAATGGCAAAATGCAAATTTAAATCTGTTGTAAACAGGAAAAATAAGGATATGCAATCTTGTATTGACGTGCCTTGTTACTAGCTTCATAGCACACAGCGAGGATTTGTAGGAACGCAACTAGCGGAACGAAAATGTATGTTGTAATGTATAATGGACTAAATCTCAAGCTGTAACATTAGGCTATGGTAATCCTGCAATAAAAATGATTTTTTTTAAATGATGTACTGTGTTTTGGCATTTAAGAATGGATAAGGAATATGTTACTTACCCAGTAGGCATATGTTTGTGGCATGTAGTGCCGTAGATTCACATGTTTAGCATAATCCTGTCATCTAGTGTTGGGCTCCGATTTGTTCAAGTTGTTTTTCTTCTAAGAAAGTCTTAGTCATGAGGTATTGTGACTCCTCCTCTTGCTGGTAATATGTGTGGTCATCAACTCCATTGCTAGACTGTTGGGTGAGGATGGAGTGTGAAGCACAGCGTAGTATAGTGAGATGCCCATGCTAAAGGAACTTATGATAACTTATAAAAGTAACTGCAACAAACATAGGTGTCCGGGGAGGATGGTGGGCGCATGTGAATCTAAAGCACTAAATGCAAGGAACAGATGTTTACTGGGTAAATAACATTTTCGGTTCGAGGAAAATGCTTAATAGACTGTAAAGCAGCCCTCCTCTATGAGGGGTGGCCAACCTGTGGAGTTTGCAGTTGTTTGAAATAGTGTACGTAGATCTGCTTGGCCCACAATAACTTGTTGAAGGGCCAGCACATCTACACCGTAATGGTTTGTAAATGTATGCGATGTAGACAATGTAGCTGATTTACATAAGTCATCTAGAGGTATATTTCCTAGAAATGCCATTGAAGATATTTTTCTATTAGTGGAGTGAGCTCTACAAGGGATAGGTAAGGTTATTTTAGTTTAGCATAGCATGTTTGGATGCACTTGACAATCCAACGTGCAATGCCTGATTTAGAAATGGTCCCTCCCTTGTGTGGTTTTGAAAAGGCAACAAAGAATTGTTGTGTTTTTCAAAATGAGTTGGTTCTATCAATATAATACAAAAGGGCTCGTTTTACATCTAATGTGTGTAGAGCCCTTTCCGTAACTGAGTCATGTTGAGGAAAAAGTACTGGAAATTCAATAGATTGATTATGGTGGAATTGAGACACCATCTTTGGAAAAAATGTAGGATTGGCACGCAGTACCACCCTATCTTTATGTAGCTGGAAAAAGGGTTCTTCTAAAGGTAATGCCTGAAGCTCACTGACACGTCTGAGTGAAGTGATAGCAACTTAGAATGTTACCTTTCAGGATAGAACTGGAGAGGGCAGGAGTGGAGGGGCTCAAATGGACGGCCCATTAATCTTGTTAATGCAATATTGCGATTCCAAGTGAGAGCTGGTGGTACCCTAGGAGGAATTACTCTTTTGAGACTTTATAGGAAGGCTTTAATTACTGGAATCTAGAATAGGGAAGTGTGTTGTCTGTTTTGTAGCTATGCGGCTACTGACACCAGTTATAGCATTATAGATATACAAGCTAGAACAGAGGTATGGAAATGAAATAAATAACGGACAATGTCTTGAAAATCGGCTCCTAGAGGATCAATCTGTTTGGAATTACAATAGGGAAAAAATCTTTTCCACTTTGCAGCATAATAGGTACAAGTAGTGGGCCTGTGTCATATGCCACTTAATTGTATCCCAGATGAATCCAATGGGGCGGAGACGCTAGTTCCCAAATCCTTCCAAGACTTGCCATCGGTTTACAGGAGGAGACACTGCTCCGGTAGCAAATCCCTAGTGGAAGGGGGTTGTGATGGAGATAGCATATAGAGTCTAAGATTCTGTGGCTCGTCTACTCAACAGCAACACTGCAGCAAGCATCCACACCAGTCTGATGAATGGTCCCAGTAGATATAGTACTGATAAACAAACAAATAATAAGGCAATAGTCTAGTATTAACTCTATCTCTACAGGTATCACCACCTCACGTAAGCTTTTCAAATTTCAACCAACCTCTAGATTTGTTGTTTTGTTTTAATGTAGATTTTCTGTAGAGGCTCCTTTTCAAAATTTTCGAAACTGTAGTGAGTATTATTTTAGCATCAAACCCACAAGCAAATTTGGATTGAGTTAGATTAATCCAAGTTCTCTCTGGCAGAGCCCTGCCAACAGTATGTACAAGTTGAACAAAAAGACTGGTTACCGGGGGCATGGCCAACCGCCGAGCAGCATGGCTGCTTTCTGAGGGGGCTCCGACTGAGCGCACCCGCTCTGGAGCAAATCCGTCCATAAATCCACTATAAGACTGGAAATAGACTAGAGAATTGATTCTCTAATCACAGAGTGAGTCGATCGATCCGTCTCACGACCAATTCCAGCTGGCGATACCGAAGATTGACTTGACGACGCACTTCGCCTGTTGCAGTGGCGTATGCATTGAAGGGAGGGAGCAAGGGCCCTGGTCGTTGCTGGTGACTTTGCCCTGGATCGTCGACAATAGAGCGGGTCGCTGTGTTTGCACCCGCCCGCTGATCGGTGGGGCAAGGATTGACGGGCAGAGAGCTCCCGCAAGCCACAGGTGGCGTTTTCTGGCTAACCCAGATGGGGCGCAGCCATTGTGAGTGCTGGCGGCAGACTGGGCCCATATCAATGAGGTGAGGAGAGCACCGCCGCAGCCTGCGCCCGGCTGTAGGGCATACTGCTGCATGCCACTCCAGCGCAGGGCCGGACCAAGCCTCCTGGTGCCGCAGGCCTCGAAATTGACTGCGCCCGAGGCCCTCGTGTGGGAGAAGGAGCGGGGCATCTGAACCTCGGGGGATCTGTGAGTGAAGCGGCCCTTGAGCCTCAATATCAGCTGTGGCGCATGAAACAAGCCTCCCCGCCTTGTCCGGCTGCTGATATACCCCTGCCTGCCTCGCGGCTGCCTGCACAGCAGGAGCGGCGTGGTCGCTTGACTCTGGGGCCCCGCCATTGTGCTTAGCTTAAGCAGACAACTTCACCGTCTCCCAATAACAGTGAGTTGGGACTGCTGGAGTGAGCGGACCGTTACAGGTATAGAGTGGTGTATTGTGGCCCCCCCAGCGTTGCGAGTGGGGTAGCTGAATGATTTGTAACTCCTGTTCTGCAGTCCTATTCTACGTGGGATCGAGTGTATAAGAGCAGCCAGAACTTTGACATTCCCTTGCCCCAGGTTTCCCTCTCTTTAATCTCTGCCAGCTCCCGCCAGCAAGCATTGTTCAGTTGGGACCAGAAATTTGTGACAACGCTAAGGTTGGTCGTTCTGATTTATGTGGGGGTGAGTACCATCATGTGGTAGCGCTTGAGAGCCCTCTGGGTGATTTGCCGCCAGTCTGTGCATCTTCGCTGCTCTTGTCCCCTGCCACCATGTCCACTGGCCCTCCAATCCTGCCTTGGTGCCAGCCGTACTCAGCTTCCCTACTCTGCCTATAGGCCTGTGTGAAGAGCTCCACCCAGAGGTGTAGTGAGGTGGGCCTCACACAAATCGACTGCCTGCTCTTCTTTCCCTGCTCGCTCCTTGCCTGGGGTGGGCTGGCCATAGCTAGGGGACGCAACTCCAAGGCCGCAGTTCAGGCCAAGCTGGAGAAATTGGCATGGGACAAGAGCCCGGTGCAGCTCAAAAAGGAGGTGACGCTCATTCGGAGAAGCAACATTCGGAAGAGGGGGCAAAGGAATTAATTGTGCAAGATATCCTCACAGCCATCATGACGGTCCGAACGTCACTGGAGTCAAGAATTGACTCAGTATACACAGGGGTCTCCCTCATCAGAGCTGATATGCGCTCTATGAACACTAGATTGAAAGAGGTCGAAAAAAAAGCAAGCTTGCGTGTTACTGACACCTCCAACCTGCATCGTACGGTGGACGACCTCCAAACTCATACTGCTAAACTGGAGGCGCAGCTGGACAAATATGAAGGGTGCTCCAGGCGCAATAATTTCCGCATACTGGGGGTCCCAGAAAAAGCAGAAGAGGCGAGAGCGGACTTGTTTGTCGAAGAGCTAGGTACTACCTACCTAAAACCGGCAACGCTCTCTAATTTCTTTTCAGTTGAAAGGGCGCACCGGGTGCCTGGGGGCCGACCGAGACCTGGGGCCCCTCGAGACCCATAGTTGAGGATTTTCAGCTATAGGGACAGAGACTTAATTCTACAGGCAGCACGAGTGGCGCCCCCACTCAAATTTCAAAACAGTACAGTGACCTTAATCCCGGATTTCACCTTCAAGGTGCAGAAACAGCAATGCAGTTTCTTGGACCTCAAAAGGGCACTCCGTGAGAAAAACCTTAAATAGGCAATGCTCTTCCCGGCAAAGTTGCGGGTGGAGTCGGAGGGGAAGGCTTGGTTCTTCGCCAACCCATGGGAGGCATGGGACTGGCTGGACGACTGGCGCTTGGCGGGACGGAAAAACAACAGTACCCAAAAACCTGGCGGAGAGAGGGGCAGGAGCAATCCAAATGGAGACTCCCTGTCTGGTGGTCACGATACAACAACAGGAGGGACTGGAAAATTGGTCTGTATGGTTCATTTACAGGGGTGCTGGGCCCTATAAGCTTGTTAGCCGCCTGGACTGGGCTACGGACTGATCTTTTTAATGGCTGACCCCCTGCCGAACTGTGTACATGAGACTGTGAAATCGTGGAGAAACTACTACTCTGATTTCCTAATGTAGCATTTATGATATTCTGTTTGCCTCATAGGTGAAACATTTGCCTTCATGTCCAGGGCGGGTGCCCGACTGATCACACGCACCTTCAATTTTAAGGGGTGGGCGATAGGCAATCTGCAAGTTTGGGGGACGGGAGGTTTTGATTCCGCCCTGGAGGGATGCATGGAGGGGGGTTGAGTTTTGGAAGTTTCGGGGGTGGGTATCCTGTGCACAGCGTCTCTCCGCCACTAACCACTACCAAAGTGCTACTCAGAGCTCTTTTCTTTGCGCAGGATTGGGAGGGTGGAGATGTTTTCTTCAGTTTTGTCTTAGGTTAGACAGGTATGACAGATATGACACTACACGAGTAATGGCAATCACTATTCAAATGTTTTTGGTATCTTTGCCCATGGTGGGGGGGGTGGTCCACTGGTAAGGGTCCACTTAGGGGCGATCATGGAAAGTGTCCGCCACAGCTGAGCAACCACACACTGAGTAAGGATGGGCATGGCAACTAGGAAAGGGCTCACACTGTTGTCATGGAATGTTAATGGGCTAGGGGATAAGATCAAATGGGGCATAGTGCTCCAATTCTTGAAATAGCACTCCCCTGATATAGTCCTTTTGCAGGAGACAAACGTGCTTGGAAATGCCTGTAAGGCCATGCCGAGATGGAGGTTTAAACTAGGGGTGCATTCAGCATTTGGATTTGGCTCCCCCGGGGCATAGTGGTACGGAAATTGTTCCCCATGACAATTGACCGTTTTCCGTAATGATAACCTGGGTAGATTTGTTGCTACTTCTGGGACCTGGGAGTGGAGTAAATTAAATCTTCTCTCAGTCTATGTGCCACCAGGCTTTCATTCCCAGGCCTTTGCAGACCTTGGGGATCTCCTCTTGGGGTTACCTGAAGGTAGAGTGTTAGTTGGAGGCGACTTCAACTCGGTTGTCTCTGATTCTCTTAATCGGTGGCCCCAGAGGGCTTTGCCGCCCTCTCGCACGTGGATCCACAGCTTTCTTGGGGCAATGTGTCTGGTGGATGTCTGGAGGAGATTACATCCGGTTGAGCAACAGTACACAGTCTATTCGGGACACACTGCGGTGTGCCCTGAGTAGAACAAGTCCTGCCGCTAGCGCATCAAATTGACAGCATCAAAGAAATACAACACCTGGCCAGAGGAATCTTCGACTATTCGTCAATCCTGTGTCAACTGGAGGTGAGGGAGACAGCCATTGGCCGTATGGCCCCGATTAACCCCGGGTATCTTAAGATTCCTCAGATCAGTGAAAAGATTTTGGGTGACTCAGACATCTATTTCCAGAAGAACGAAGGGTCAGTAGATTCGTCAGTTACTCTCTAGGAGGCCTACAAGGCTGTTATACCGGGGGCGGCTTTGGCCCAAATCGCGGGATTGCGGAAAGAGAAGCGTGCTGGTATGACCTGTTTGGAGTGGGACATCGTGCACTTAGAAGACACTCTTCGGGTGCAGGACTTAGAGAAAGAGTAACAGAAACTGCACATTATAACCAAGGAGTACACTGACTTAGCCACAGAGGCCCCCAAATCGTATCTCAGAGCCACGCTCAGTAGAATTTATGAGGCTGGCAAACTGTTGGCTTGGTTGGACCGCAGAGACCAGGCCCACCGCGTTGTGGTTGAGATAGAGACAGACTCTGGCTCCCGCCTCACTGCTCCACAAGATATAGCTGATGCCTTTGGCCAATATTATCATGCCATTTATACGTCCCAAACACCACATACAGAGGAGGAGGCCTCCTCCTTTCTGCAAGATATAGCGTTGCCTTCGCTCACTGTGGAAGAGCGTCTTGACCTTGAGCTAGATATTACGGTCACAGAAGTTGAAAAAGTCATCCATGACTTACGTGGCGGGAAAGCGTTGGGCCCTAATGGCCTGCCTATTGAACTGTTTAAACTTACAGCGGGTAAAACAGCCCCCTAAATGTTACTTGAAAGTAAGGATGTGGGGTTACTGCCAGCAGAATAGAGGCTTGCCAATATTGAAGTTATCCATAAGGAGGGCAAACCAAGCAACAAGTGATCCTCTTACAGACCAATCTCGTTGCTCAACGGCGAAGCAAAAGTCCTGGCAAAGGTCCTCGCCTTTTGTTTGCTAAGGGTCATTACCCGACTGGTCCATCCAGACCAGTTAGGATTTATGCCCGCTAGAAACACCTCCCTCAATTTGCGTAGGCTCCATGGTGTGTTGTGCCGAGCTGCTACAATACAGGAAGATGCGTCGTATCTCTCGTTGAGGCTGCGTTTGATACCATCGAGTGGCCCTATATGTTTGCAGTCCTCCATAAATTGGGTTTGGGACCAGAATTCATTAGATGGGTTCTGCTCCTCTACCAGCAACCATTATCCCAAATAGTGGTTAATAACAGGAAATCTTCCACCTTCGGTCTTGGTAGGGGCACCAGGCAGGGATGCCCCTTGTCCCTGCTTCTCTTTGCCCTGACCCTCTAGCCACTGACAATGTGGGTCCGTAAAGATCCCATTGTCAGGGGCTTCAAATGGACCACCAGATGGGAAGACCGTATATCGTTATATGCGGATGATATCTTGCTCTATCTGGCATCCCCGACGACATCCCTTATTTTGAGTGTTCGGCAGATACGCTAGCTACACAATAAACTGGACCAAATTAGTACTCCATGTCCTCTGTGAAGAAGGGCCTCCGCTCCCTCTGGAATTTCAGAGGAAGCAGCTGATGGCTTTAGATACATGGGGATCTGGGTCTCTAAGGACCCGTCCAAGTTCTACGAGCGCGACCTCCTGCCGCCCCTGGTACGTCTTAAGTCAGATGTCCTGCATTGAAAATAGCTCCCCCTGTCCCTCTTGGTGCGTGCAGCCCTATTCAAGATGATATCCCTTCCCAGATTCCTATACGCTTTGCATAACACCCCGCACCATGTTGAATCCTCGTACTTCAAAGAAATTGACTGTCTTCTTTGAGACTTGCTGTGGGAGGGGAAGCCCCCCCGTATTGCAACACACAAGCTCGCGTTAGGGTGGTTTGATGGGGAAATTGGACTATTAAATATCAGAAAATATTATTGGGCGTCTTACCTCGCAGCAATCAACCCATGCACGTACAGACCGCAGAGAGACCCTACCTTCCAGATTGATAGATGGCTCCTGCCGGGGGTGAAGTCTTGAAGGGGCTCTGTATGTGCGTTCGTTGAAACCCGCTTTGACCGGCCCCACTGGACATGCGGTGCAGGTGTGGAAGGCTGCTAACAAAAGCTTAGGATGGGAGCAGGGCTCGAGTCGGGGTACCACGAGGGTGGATGGCATCCCCCCACTTATTTTACCGGGTGGACGCCGTCCCCCCTGCTAAACAGCTGGACCTCACTCTTTGGCCTCTCTGGGACGAGATCGGAGCTCACAGCGCGCTGCTCACGCGCTGGCTTCTCAGATGCAATCGCATCTACGGGGTGAGCGAACGGATTTGTGCCCTGTGTGTGTATTCATCCTTGTGTGTTTCTGTGTGTGCAGGTCTCATTCTGCTCTGTGTATTTACATACCCGGGTGCGTGCGTGCGTTGGGTCATCTGGCGCGTGTCTGATTCTGCTGTATATTTCTGCAGACCTGTGAGGAGTCCCTGTCTCTCTTGCTTTACCACGTGATGCGCTGTTTTCCACAGTTCACTCGGATCACAAGGGCTGAAATCTCTTACTCACGGTAACCATAACACCGCGGGCCCCGTCGCGTCACCTCCCAGGGTCCGGTCTGTTGTGCTTCAACCCCCCCTTCAATCTCAGATCAGACCCCACCTCAGGAAAGGCTTCATCAAACCAGAATGTTTCAAGAAGGTGACAATGTCTGCATCGCACAGTTACAAAGTTTGAAGCGATTCTTTCAAGAACAAAATAATTTTTTGTAAGAAGAGTTTTTTCTCCTGCAAAACCAACTTTTTTTGCAGAGTGTTTCACCTCGGTTTTATTTACCACAACCACTCTAGCGCCTCAGCTAGCCCCAACGTCTTGTTCGCTTTACAACTGCCACATTCTGAAGGAAACATGGACACCTGAAGTCTCTTTCTGGGCGCAACTGCAACTGAGTGCAAACCACCTTTCGTGACGTCACTTCCTGTCGTGACGTCAGCGTCCCCCCCCCCCCCCCACTTCTTTTTTTAGAACTTGTGCCCTGGATGGGAGGGTAAGTTCACACAAGCCACACCACTCTGACATAGTGAAAAACTGGGAAGACTGATCCGCTTGAAAGGATTCAATCGCTGAGATCTTATCTGCATATCCAGGGTGGGAGATCTGTGGAAATCAGGTGATATAATCCCTTTTACCCAGTTGCAGCAAGAATACTGGAGCGATCTGGGTACTTTAGGTACCTGCAAATTAGACATGCTTTGCTGGCTGTGCGCCTTAGGGGAAGCACACTCCCTGAGTCCTCCACACTCGAGGATAGAGTTTTAGATGAAGACCTGTCACTCATATAAAAAATTGATTAACAACATGGCGGATTCCCTGGTCCAGCTGACGGCTAAATGGGAACACGATGTAGCAGGATTGGATGATGTGGCTGGCAGCAGTGGTCTCCCCCGAGAGGTGGCAATCTCCTCCAGGCTTCGCTTCGTGCAGCTGAAACTCCTCCACAGGTCCTACCTGTCTCGGCCATTGCTGGTTCGCATGGGATATAGTTCAGAAGGTGGCTGTGCAAGGCAATGTGGGTAGGAGGGAACCTTTATGCACACACTTTTGGAAATGCACTGTTATCCAGGGGTATTGGGAGGCGGTAGTGAGACTTATGGAAGGGGTGTTGGGGCAGAAGATGGATTGCAAAATAAAGCTGGCCATCTTGAATGCCTGGGGCCCCACCGACCTTGGCTACAAGGAGAGAATATGGGTAACTTTGGGGTTGATGGTGGAAAAGCGAAATATCACGAAATTGTGGAAGGCTCAGATCCTGCCGTGTATAATGGACTGGGGTAAAGATATGGACTGGTATATGGTCAAACCATATACGAAACCAAGATGTGCCCCAACAAATGGACGCAGGTTTGGGAAAAATGGAACACCCACAGGGGAGGGATATGTGAACCTCCGAGGACGAGGGAAGAAACTGCGAATGAGGTCTGAACATGTTAGAAATGTAACAGCAAATGTTGTGTTGCAATTATATTGCTCTTAACATCCCCCGGATCATTACTCTATTGCCAATGTATGTGTAAATTGTCTTTATCATATATCATACCTGGATTTCAATAAAAAAGAATTTATAAAAAAACCAAAAAAACAACACTGGTTACCTTTGTTAGCAGCACAATGTTGTGACTGAGCTTACTTGGAACACGACTCGCGCACGGCCGCACAGGAGCTCGCCTGCGTGATAATTCACCTATACTGGGATATCCTACTTACGGGGATCTACACGCAACCTCACTACCTCTTCACAATCATACAGCCCGTGGGATATCCTGTTTGTATCAACTCTCTGCTAGCTTTACCAAGCTCGCCTTATTTACCCACGCAGTCTCCTTCATAATTCAATCACCCTGAATTTTATGAACTATTCGGACTCGAGCAGCTTTTATTGGGCAAGAGAAAGTCTACCACTGGGACTTTGGAACACAACATGGTCTTGAGCCCGGCCGGGTCGGAAATATCACCGGCTAAGCGACCTTTTTGTCTTTCTTCTAGAAACACAGCCCTGATGAGTCGCTTATTGTTGCGACGAAACACGTGTCGACTGGCTACAAAAAGACATTACATGAAGATACTTCTTTTACGACACTGGTTTCTCTGACAGCTGTGATTCAAGTGTACATGTGTCAACCAGGACATTGAAAACAATTGTGTAATTCTATTGTTGTGTGCAGTTGGTACTTGTTAGTATTTCCTAGTGTACTGTTCTTTGAACAGCACGCCTCCAGAGAGGTTAAAGGGCTTATCCTCTCACCAACGAGCACCTTCACCCATGTTATAACCTTAAATAACCCTTGCGTTAAACACTAGCAGAGCACCCACCTACACCCCTATTCTAAAAAACCCTATTCTTTGAAGCTATCCATTGGCATGAGGTTCTACGGTTATACATGAAGCCATCATACTGAGGAGAAGCATTACAATCCTTAGTGTTACCTGCTGATGATACTAGCACTGGAGAATGAGCACCTGGAAGGACTGGATCCGGGGACCATTGGGGTAAGCTGTCCCCCGTTGCGAGTCAAGGATAGCTCCCAGGTAGGGTTCTAGTTGAAGGGGGTGGAGGTGGGATTTGACTGAATTAATGGTAAAACCTAGTTGATGAAGAAGGTTTATGGTTCCCTGAGTGTGTTGGAAGCACTTTTGACGAGTATCACTTATAATGAGCCAATCATCTAAGTACGGAAAAACATGTATGTTTTGCTTGCGGGGGAGAGCAGCTACTACTGGAAGACATTTTGGGAAAACCCTGGGGGCAGTTAGGGCCCAGTAGGTGAGAACTTTGAATTAGAAGTGCTGTATGTTCATTACTAACCTGAGGTATGAGCCATGCGATGGGTGAATAGTATGTGGAAATAGGTGTCCTTCAGGTCGCGTATAGCCATGAAGTCACTTTGTTGTAGTAACTGTGACAGAATATATTTGTTTAGAGGTCAGAGATCCAAGATTAATCTTTAGGACCCATGCTTTTTGGGAACAATAAAGTAGAGTGAATTGACTCATGTGCATTCCTGGTGTTTTGGCACTGACGGTATGGCCCCTTTTTTGTTTTAGGAGTGCCTGAATTTCTTCTATGAGCAATTGTTGATGTTTTGATGAGGGTTTCTGTTTGCAAGGTGGAATGTTTGGAGGTGTGAAAGTGAGTTTCAGACAACAACCCCATTGGATAATATCCAACATACACTGGTTGAATATGATGTTCCACCAGGCGGGAAAGAACCCTTGTAGTCGACACCTCAACAGGTACTGGTGGTTGGGGAAGATGATTGGCAAGTCAGGGGTTGCGGACTGCTTGGTAAAACAACCCTTATCTACGACCTTGGAATTAATGCCCCTATAGGAGCCCCTGTAGGATCCCCTGGGTGAGGTGGTCTGGGCCTGGCGATGCTGGTAGGAGGCAGAGCTCTCAGGGGAGGTGTTTTGGATACACCACGATAAGAGGAGTGAAAAGGAGCCACGTTGCGATTATGTTTGTGCCGCACTCCTGGCCATCTCATTGGAGACCATAAAGGTGTTCCCCATTGAAGGGAAGAGCCAAAAGATTTGGTTGAACCTCGGGTTTAAAACCTGACACACAAAGCCAGGCATGTATTTGAAGGAGGATACTAGAATATATGCCTCTAGCTGTTGTGTCCGCTGCATCAAGGGCACAATGAATTGCGGTGTTGTAAATCAGCTTTCCCTCAGAGGCAATCTGGTATGCCCAATCTTGTGCTCCTCTGGGAGATATTGTAGGATGGTTTCCATTTCTTTCTAGGGGGCACTGTTGTAGCGGGATAGAAGGACAATGGAGTTAGCAATTCGCCAATGGTTAGCGGACTAGGCAGACACCCTCTTACCAGTGGCATTTATCTTTTTACTCTCTTTATCTGGTAGGGGTACCTCACCAAATGTTCGAGAGATAGCCCTTTTCTGTGCTGTGGAAACTACTAATGAGTCAGGTGGGAGTTGCCTTTTTATTTATGTGGGTTAACTGGGTGACGCTTTACATTCTTTGTCAACGCTGAGTGTGATGGATGCAACCCAACAAGGTTGTTGAATATATCAGGTATGTGGCGTAGCATGCCTTTAAGCATTGGCAAATACTGTGCCGAGCGATAACTAGAGGAAAGGATATCTAAGAAAAATCCTCCTCTAAAGGCTCTGTATGTAGTTAAACATTGTGGAAAGGGGCAGCTCTGCCTATGAGGACATGGTAGGGTAGGTTGTGATGTCGTCTGGGGGAGAGGGTTTAATGGGATATAGATCTGGGTCCGTATCTGCAGGTGCCTCCGTGTCGTATCAGTCCCACGGGTCATTTTGTGGTGGGATGGAAAACTCGTCCCCATCTCTCCATTCCTTCCCTTTTCTATGTCGGAGTGGATGGAACCCTCTGACAAGTCAGTTGTGAGTTGAATAGGTGAAGGCTGTGGAGAATGAGTGCAGGGTGCAGCAGGTGTTGGTGGAGGGATGATGTGCGCTGGGCTTGTGGTCTTCAGTGCCTTTTTCCTGTGCTTTTGTGGTATTGGCTCTTCCAAAGCTTCCTAAAATGACAATTGTCGCTTGGCTGGTTGTGTCCCTGGGTGAGGAGGTCTCGTAATAATATGACCAGTGGCTGGATGTATCGTGATATGCTTTTGTCGTGAGTCTATTTCCCATTCAGCCTTTGAAGCACAGGTTCCAAAGGCTCGAAAGTGTGTCCACGTTTACTGAGAGTGATTTCAGCTCCGACATACTAGTCTTGGATGCCAGAATCTTTGATGCTAATGGTCTGGCTACAAAGCAGGCATTTTCGGCGCCGAGGTGGAGCAGTGCTTCGACGCTGAAGGTTTCGACTCCTAAGGTCAGCTTCGCTTCGATGGAGAAGAAGTCTGTTCGGGAGTATGTGGCCTGTGCTGTTTTTTCTGCACAGAGTCACGGTCGGGCGTGTCTGATACAGCCGGTCGGTGTCAACAATGGCACGAATGCAGTGGTGACCCAACAATAGCCTCTGGCTGATCAGATGAGAGTAGGCGACCCTTGGTGGAGGCCCTCTGTGGTAGGGGTGGAGGGGAAGAAGGCACAGTACTGACAGGCGGCCCTGGAGTGAGATCCTACATCTCCATCTCAGAGCCAAAGAATCAGGAGAAATTTAGTAAGCACGGTTTCAAAACTAGAAAGAAAGGAACTTAAAAAGGCGTACTTAGGCAGGTACATAGATCACTTGGTAAGAAATAACACGCACGAGCTGTCTGGAATTTCCAGGTCCATTTTCAAACCCCCTGGAAAAGGACTTTCGCTGCGCGACACTGCTGCACAGTGTACGCTAGGCCCGAGACCTAAAAATAAGCATTGGCAATGCTGATAGGTCTGGCTCTAAAGGCATGTTGTATGGTAATGTCAAGCATTGTAAATAAATAGCATGGGAATAGATATGTATTCTTGTGGAAGCAAAGAAAAGTAGAATAATCTTGGTGCAGATTAAAAGGTCCGGTGACAGTGGCACTGCCAAGCCTGACCTACAAATCAATTTAGGTTATTGACTGCCCTCTTCCCATTTGTACTGCTACCAAAGAAAAACACCATAAATTATCTAGTTATCTAAGACATTTTAATAAGTTTACAATGTCATGTGTGTGCCCCTCAAAGTTCAAGCTTAGACAGCTGGATAAACAAAATGATCACAGCTGCTGGAGGGAAAGCACTTTTTTATGGAAGCACACAATTTCTGCCAAATCAAAACATGCCAAAGCTTTTCAACCTCCCATTACGGCGATATATAATATAATGGGTGATTTGGTCAATACGCAGGAGACAATTAATGATTCTTTTCATAACTATTATACTTCTTTGTACAGTGCACTATTATCGTATTCCCCATCTGAAGCTAGGTGGATGGCAACTGTAGGCATGTAATATCAAAGTGCCAGCGGTTTCCTTTCTGAAAAGATTAGTGTGGATGGTACCCCTGTCGACTGGGAACTTGAGGGCTAAGAAATCAATCATATCTTTACTGTAATGCATGGTAAATTTAAGGTTGACAGAATTGTCATTTAGTGTATCCACAATTTTTTTTAATTCCAATTCTGTCCCCTCCCAGCGCCCTGGGAATGTGAGGCCCCCCACATCAAAAATTAAAAGCCCTAGGGGATGATGTGGTCTCTAGGGCTCCTCATATTTGTTACAGCCCACTGTTGCATAATTGCGTACATGATATGCCTTCTGGCAGCTATAACTGTATCTGATATGAGCTCAGGCTAAACACACATGTATGTGTTTAAGTGGAACACACAGCATCCGCCGTCCTCCCCCTCCATCTAAAAACATTGATACATAAATATGAATTCCTGCTACAAATGATCTGAATCACAATGTAAATTTAAGTTAGATGATATTGTACACTTTTAGGTGAATTGCAGTTTGGTTGTCACACAAAAAATGGGGAAAAACAAAATGTATTGCTCTATTTGTTAGTTATAGTATCAATAATATTTAATGGCATGCACAAAACGTTATTTATGTTTCCTGGCACCAGCATACCACACTGCCTGGTACCCCACCAAAAGTCAATTGAACAAATGTCACTGTGATGCTTTGTGTAGTAAAATTGGGGAAGTTTGAAACATGCATAACTTGTTGAAAACCAATAAAGACGATTTAAAAAAAAACTGTCATACGGCGTCAGTTAGATTATATCAGCTAGCACCCAGAATAACAAATGATGCTTCTACCTATCTAACCTTTGTTACAAATCATTAACATAAATTTTTTTTTATTAGATGTCGGCTTAACTATATTCCACTTATGCTAGGTTACTTATCCAATACGTACGCTCTTAATGCCCTCCCAGCCTGTACATGTGATGGTCAATCCTCTAAGTTTGATTTACAATTTTTATTTTTCTGCAAATTTTATGCTGATGAAAGGAAAAAATAATTCTCCTGCTCTTGAGTAAATTGAAGTTTACACATTGACGTCCAGCACTACACATCCTATTGAAGTTATCTGATCATTTTACATGCTATCTCTTAGCTTCATTTTTATGGAGTGCTATAAACAGGACGGCAATCATAGTGCAGATGACAGGAAAGATTAAGAGCAAGAATAGCAGAATGAATATCTCCGAAATAGAACCTATTCAGATACATCCTGTAATCATGTAAAATTTTCGTTTTAAAGTAACTGTCTTATGAATTGTAAATAGATATGCATTTATTTAATGGGGAATTTTAATCTGTAGAACCTTTGTTACAAATGGCTGACATAGATTTATTTTAATTAGATTTCGGCTGAACTAAATCCCGCTTATGCTAGGTTACGCATCCAACACATACGCTCTTAATGCCCCCCCAGCCTGTGCATGTGATGGCCAATCCTCCAAGTTTGATTTACAATTTACAATTTCTATTTTTCTGCAAATTGTATGCTGATGAAAGGAAAAAAATATTTCTCCTGCTCTTGTGTAAAATGAAGTTTACACATTGCTGTCCAGCACTACACCTCTTATTGATGGTATCTGATCATTTTACATGTTATCTCTTAGCTTCATAGAGTGCTTTAAATAAACAGGACAGCAATCATAGTGCAGATGACAGGTAAGATTAAGAGCAAGAATAGCAGAATGTATATCTCCGAAATAGAACATATTCAGATACATCCTGCTATTATGGCAAATTTTCGTTTTATAGTAACTGCCTTATGAATTGTAAATAGATATGCATTTATTTACTGGGGAATTGTAACCTTTGTTTTAATCTTATGTTTATACTATGTACCTGGTTTTATGACTTGCTTTTTTTTTAACACAAACTTTATTGAAAATGTCCATGTATACGGTTGAACAGCTATTACCCGTACCGATACACATATATACCAATGCAGGTTACATTTGCAAGTACTACGGTTATCTTTTTGGCCTACAGTCGCCAGTCCTTGATTATAGTACATACAATCCTATAGCGGAATCCTTCCGCTTTGTAGGTTTACACTTTTCGCATTGACTTCATTCAATAATTGTAACAAGCAATACATGTTTCTAATATTCTCAGGTCATCCACCCTGAATCCCTCCTGCCCACCCACCCCGCAGATAGCTAACTGAGCAACACAATCGGTCTCCGCTCTAGCGCACAGTGAAATAATCTATTACATTCAAGAATAGAAAAAAATTAAATAAAATGAAAAAAAAGACATGAGCCATTACAGTGTGCAGCACCTTGTTCCTGCTCATCACGTACATGATATCTGTATCCCCAATATCATTAGCTCTGCATCGTATGCTATCTGCCCGGTAGTATGTTGTAGCAGTATGAGTGTCCAGTGACAATACCTATGAAGGTTCAGTCATCATGTCAACCGCCACCTGTGTGGGCCCATCCCATACCTTAAGACGTCACACAACATATCCCATGCCATCGCTATGGGTATTTTCCTCTGTCCATGTTGTTCCTCCTTACGAATTGCTGCACTTTCGGCTAGGCTCCATTATATTACTTCCTCCTTTCACCCCTCCATGTTTGGTGGCCTTGCTCCCTTCCACCTCCTAGTAATGTGCTGTTTTGCTAGTATTAATGCTAGGTTAGCAAAACGTGCCTGCACCTTGTGTCCCTTCTAGTGTAGATATATCCCTAGCTTGCAGCTCTTTGCCGAATGCCAAGTCTGCCCGCCAACCACGTTGGTCAATATTTCCACTATCTGCGCCCAGTAGTGTGTTAATGCTGGACAGGCCCACAACATATGAACAAATACTGCATCTGCCTCTATACATATCGGGCAGTTCAGAGTCGCTGCTGGAAACATCTTGGAGTCTGTGTGGTATTAGATATGCACTTTGCATGATCAGGTATTGGATAAATTTAATTTGTGCATTACGCAACACTGCTTTTGGGTAGGCTAGCAGTGTTGTCCATTCTCTATCCGTCAGTTCTGTTTCCAAGTCGGCATCCTACCTAGCACGCAATGCTCCCAATGGGAAATCCTGAGTTCCCTGATGCCCGTGTACAACTATTTTGTCAAATGCCTAACGTTGCCCATTAAGTGTAGCTTTTAGACTAGTCCACTTGTTTGTGGTTCTTGCCCGTCCGGGGCCCACGCCCTTTTCCCACAATGTGTTAATCCGGCGTGTCAGAGAAATAGGGTATCAGGCAAGCCATTAGTGTGAACAAAGTCCATGTGTGACAAAGGTATACCCTCGTGAAACAGTGCCCCCACTGTTATTATCCCACCATCCTCCCATCTGGCCAGCTGTCCCTGCGTGACTGTGCCTATTGGTATGAGCTAACCCAATAGAGGGGTATTCCGTGCATAGGACAGATGATGTTGTGTATACCTTAATGCGGCTTTCCAATACTGCAGTGCTATTTGCAATAGTGGAGATTCAGTACTATTAATTGGATGCATGCTATGTAGTTTTGCAAGCAGTTTACCATGCGCCAGTATCCTGAGAGTATAGCTAATTTCCTCAAGTTATGGCCCGCTAACCAGAATGCAAGCCATTGTAACTGACTCGCCATACAATAGGCCTTAAAGTCCGTAACTCCCATTCCTCCCGCTGTCGTCGGAAGTTGTAAGTTCTTCAATGCAACCCTATGCCTACCCACCCCCCAAACCAGCTCGGTCAGCAGTGAATCTAGCACTCAGAACACTTTCATGGGGATTAGTACTGGGAGCGTCATGAAATAGTACAACATTCTTGGCAACAGCACCATCTTTGCGATGGCCAGGCCGCCCCTGGCTGACAGCGTCAGAATTATCCAGAACGCTATCTGTGATCGCAATGCAGCTATTGTGCTTTGAACATTACCATCCAGTGTTTCTTGCCGAGTCCTATAGATCTTCACTCCCAGGTACTTAAACATAGCTGCAGCTGTCTGTATTTTACTGTCACTGAAGTCAACCGTGTGCGGCACCTCTGACTGTTTGAAGTAGGCGGCTACTGATTTGTCGAAATTTATGCAGAGCCCAGACACCCTTCCGAACTCCGCGAAAAGTGACCATGGTGAATCCGCTATGTAAATCCCGGGTGTATAGTACTATATTATCTGCATATAGTGACGTAGCATGTATCGTCAGGCCAACAGGTATGCCTCAGTCCTGGGCAGACAGGTAAAGCTTGTGTGCAAGTGACTCAAGTGCTAATATAAATAGCATAGGGGAGAGTGGGCAACCCTGCCTTGTGCCTCTGTGAATCTCGTATGTGCTAGAGATGTGCTTGCCTGATCGTACACAGGCCGTCAGAGCAGCATATAACAGCCTGGCCAAGTCAGGGGGAGCGCACCTTCCTCCAGTGCCGCTGCATACAGCTTACTCAGTTGTAGCATGTCAGCTTCTCATAAGGATGGGGGGTCTTACTTGGAAGAAAATGACAGGTCTTTCTCTTTTTCTACAATGTTTATATTCCTTTATTCAATTCATATGTTTAGATTTCATATATTCAGGTCCACAGTCTTTAGGCTTCAAAGCCGTTTTATGCCTGTCCCTTTCTAGGTCTTGGACTGCGATGGCTGCGCAGACATGCGCAGTCGAGCTGGTGAGATTTATTGACAGAGTATTTTTCACTAGCAAGGTTAAGCCCCGCCCCTCTTTTCCATTGGCTGGCGTCACAGTTCATGCTAAATGGTGGCCAGCCATGGGAAAAAAGGTCTTAGTGACGTTCTTCTTTCTCTTTTAGCCCCGTCCCTTGAAGACTGGGTTTCCACTGCTGTGGTAAAAGGTTTCTTATCTTCTTTACGGGGCAAAACAGATGGCCCCATAAAGAAGATAATCAACCATTTACGTCAGCAGCAAGTCAGCCCGAGGCCGTCCGAATGGGATGGCTCTCAAAGAGAAATTTCTTTTATTTTAGTATAATCGCGGCACCCGTGCTTTACTTGTAACATTTTAAAAGTAATGTTCGGGTGCCGCGATTATACCAAAATGAAACAAATAGATGTTTTGTCTATTTCTTTCATTTTGGTATAATCGCGGCACCCTCGCTTTACTTTTAAAATGTTACAAGTAGAGCACGGGTGCAGCGATTATACCAAAATGAAAGAAATAGACATAACATCTATTTCTTTCATTTTGGTATAATTGAGGCACCGTGCTTTATTTGTAACATTTTAAAAGTAATGCGCGGGTGCCGCGATTATACCAAAATGAAAGAAATAGATGTTTTATCTATATCTTTCATTTTAGTATAATCGCGGCACCCGCGCTTTACTGGTAACATTATAAAAGTAATGCGCGGGTGCCGCAATTATACCAAAATTAAAGAAATAGATGTTTTGTCTATTTCTTTCATTTTGGTATAATGGTGGCACCCGCACTTTTTCTTTTAAAATGTTACAACCAGATGGTTGAGCGCAATGAACAAGTTACTTACCTTCGGTAACGATATATCTGTAAGAAACAGTACTTAGTATTAGTTTCCTTACCTTAAAATATCCCCAGGCGTCAGTCTGGATCCGGAAATTTTTGCGTAGCAGTACCCTTGCGCGTCGGTAGGCGTCGTCTGCGGCTCCGCGTCTGCCGTCGGCGTCGTTGGCGCCGGGATGACGTCGCCGGAGTACTTAGACGCCGCCCTCGCGTGCTGACGTCAGTTCTTATACACAGCTTTTCTGCGCCAGAAACGCAGAGCCATGTAAAAAACCAACACTGGTGCCATTGAAACTAGGGCCCTGAAAGGGGATGACCTTAACCCTAGATATCGGTTCGCAGTACGGGGAGGATGGGTGGGGCGGTAAGGAATCTAATACTAACTACTGTTTCTTACAGATATATCGTTACCGAAAATAAGTAAGTTGTTCATCTGAAAGAAACAGGTTAGTATTAGATTCCTTACCTTAGAATAGATACCCCAGCAATACCAACCCCGGTGGTGGGTCTGCGAACCAATATTCACACCAGAAAGTCCTGGAGGACGGAACGGCCAAAATAGCCATCCCTCCGGACTTGGCTGTCCAGGCAGTAGTGTCTTGCGAACATGTGCAGCGAGGCCCACGTAGCTGCCTGACATATGTCCTGCAAAGGGACTCCCCGGCCCAAGGCAGTGGAAGCCACCGTGGCCCGAGTGGAATGAGCCCTGAGCCCAACAGGAGGCTCCTTCTTAGCCAAAGAGTAGCATGCCTTGATACACAAGACGACCCACAGAGATGGTCCGCTTGTGCACCGCCCGTCCCTTCTTAGCGCCCACGTAACCAACAAAGAGTTGGTCATCCAACCGGAACTGGCGTGTGCAATCTAGATAGAACGAAAGTGCACGTTTTGGGTCCTGACGGTGGAGCAGCTCTTCCTCTTTTGAGGGATGCGGAGGCGGAAAGAAGGTGGGCAAGGTGATAGACTGCCCGATGTGGAAGGCAATGACAACCTTGGGCAGGAAAGAGGGTCTAGTCCGCAACACAACCTTGTCCGGATGGACGGAAAGGTGGTTTGGAAGAAAGAGCCTGGAGCTCACTCACTCTCCTGGCAGAGGTGATGGCAACCAGGAAATAAGGCTTTAGAAAAAGAAGGCGGAGAGGACAGTTGTGAAGTGGCTCAAAGGGAGTGCACATCAGATAGGTAAGAACAAGGTTCAAGTCCCACTGAGGCATCACAAACGGAACAGGGGGAAACATGTGTGTGATGCCTTCCAGAAACCCGAGTGACAATGGGGGACTTGAACAAAGACGGTTGATCAGGCAGCCTTAGAAAGGCTGAAAGGGCAGAAAGGTAGCCCTTGATAGTGCCCAGAGCAGAGCCTTGCTGGGCAAGAAAAAGAAGGAAGAGAAGAACCTCAGAAAGAGGGGCAGAGAGAAGATCCACAGCCTTTGCTGTGCACCATGCCACAAATCTGTTCACCTGCAGGCGTATACCGACTTTGTGGAGGGACGCCTGGCTGCCAGAATGACATTACAGACTTCAGGAGGCAAGTCAAATGGCCTCAACTGTCCAAGCATGGAGGTGGAGACTGGACATGTTCGGGTGGAGGACCGTCCCCTGCTGCTGCGACAGAAGGTCCTCCTGAAGAGGCAGACGAACCGGGGGATCGACTGACATACTGAGTAGCTCGGGATACCAGTACCTTCGTGCCCAGTCCGGAGCGCAAGGATGACTTGGGCCCCGTCGCGTATGATCTTCTTCAGCACTGTGGGCAGAAGTGGTATAGGCGGAAAGGTGTACAACAGACCGCAACTCCACTAGCGACGAAAAGCGTCTCCGAGCGAGTGCCGCCTTGGAAATTCCAACGCGCAGAACTGATGACATTGCGCGTTCTCTTTGGTGGCGAATAGATCTAACCAAGGCTCTCCCCACTGCAGAAAGAGACCTTGCGCCACGTCCGAGTTCAGACGCCATTCGTGATCCATCATGCACCGTCGGCTGAGTTTGTCCGCCCTGGCGTTCAGAGAACCTGCCAGGTGTTGAAACACCAGGGTCACGCCCTGATGTTCCTGCCACTGCCAGAGGCGCAGAGCCTCCTGGCAGAGGGTCCACGACCCCACCCCGCCCTGTTTGTTGCAGTACCACATGGTGGTGGTGTTGTCCGTGAACACCTGCACTACACTCCCCCGGACAGAGGGGATGAATGCCTCTAGTGCTAGACGAATCGCCCACAGCTCCAAAAGGTCGATATGGAGCCGGGAATCTGCCGGAGACCAGAGGCCTCTGATCTTCGCCTCTCCCATGTGGCCATCCCAGCCCTGGAGGGACACGTCCGTCACAACTACATGCTCCGGCTGTGGAAGGGAGAGGGATCTACCGTTGACCCAATCGCAGTCCGTGAGCCACCACTGCAGCTGTCTCGCAGTGCCCTCCGAGATCAGGACATGGTCGGACAGGTTGCCCGGATGCTGGGCCCACTGAAACTTCAGGTCCCACTGCAGAGCCCGCATCCGCCATCGGGCGTGATGCACCAGAAGGATGCAGGAGGCCATCAGCCCCAGAAGCCGCAGCGTCAACCTGACCGAGATCCGGGATAAAGGGTGAAAGATCGGAATCAGAGCCTGAATATCCCGGACCCGCTATTCGGGAGGATAAACCCGAAACTACGCCGAGTCGAGAACCGCTCTGATGAAGAGGAGCTTCTGGGAGGGGCACAGGTGTGACTTCGGCACATTGATGGAGAACCCTGCTGGTGCAGGAGGTCTGCCGTCGTCTGGAGGTGGTTGACGACTGTCTGGGGCGAGCCCGCCTTCAACAACCAGGCGTCGAGGTAGGGGAAGACTGAAACCCCTAACCTACGCAGACGAGCTGCGACCACCGCTATCACCTTCGTGAACACCCATGGGGCACTGGTAAGTCCAAAGGGGAGCACGGTAAACTGAAAGTGCTTGTGGCCTACCGTGAACCGCAGGTAGCGCCGGTGGACCGGCAGGATGGGAATGTGGAAATAAGCGTCCTGCAAGTCCAACGCTACAATCCAGTCTCCTGGGTCCTGGGCAGCTAAGACTTGAGCCAGTGTCAGCATTTTGAACTTCTCCTTCCGGAGGAAGCCGCTGACGTTCCATAGATCCAAGATAGGGCGTAGGCCCCCTTTGCCCTTCTTGGGTACCAGAAAGTAGTGGGAGTAGCAACCACACCCTACTTCTGGCCCAGGATCGCGCTCGATGGCCCCCTTGGCCAAGAGGGCCATAACTTCCTCTTGCAGAAGTCGCAAGTGATCCCCCGACACGGGGTGGTATTGCGGTGGCATGGCTGAAGGGGTTGCCTCGAAGGGGAGGGAGTATCCCCTTCGGACGATTTGCAGCACCCACCTGTACGAAGTGACAGTGCGCCAGTGGAAGTGGTGATGGCGAACCCTGCCCCCCACTGGCGTCACGTGGGCCTGAAAGCACGGACTAGGAGGCTTTAGAGACAGATGCTGCGGGGGTAGGTGTAGACTGACCTCGCCGTTGTCCCCGACCTCCACCACGGCGGTTTCCACGGCCGCCACCGCGTTGGAAATTAGACTGCGGTGCGTGGCTGTCAGCACGTGTGGGGGCGCCCCTTCCTTGGCCACGAAAGGAAGGAAAGGCACCCGTTTGCTGGCACGGACCGATAGGCCCAAAGACTTGGCCGTAGCCCTAGAGTCCTTAAAGCACTCAAGCGCATGGTCTGCCTTGTCGCCAAAAAGGCGACGGCCATCAAACGGCATGTCCATGAGTGTATTCTGGACATCGGCTGAAAAGTTGGCGGACCTCAACCAGGCGTGGCGACGAATCGCCACCGTCGTTGCCATCGCTCTGCCCAGTGAGTCGGTGGTATCCAGCCCCCAGCGGATGGAAAAACGTGCTGCATCTCGACCCTCTGCAAGGGGTTGGGTGAGTTTAGCCCTGACCTCCGCCGGGCATTCTGGCAGCACGTCCGCGACCGTGTGCCACAGAGAGTGGGTGTAGCGGCCCAAGAGGCATGCTGTGCTGGAAGACCGCAGTCCCAAACTCAGGGAGGAGAATACCTTCTTGCCGTATTGCTCGTACCTCTTGGATTCCCGATCGGGCGGAGCCGTCGGGAATGCGGTCTGGAAGTTGGAGGCCTGGATGAACAGGGGGTGGGATGGGTGGACAGGAAACAAGGGTCGCCCGGGGCCGGGCGGTGGCGTCTGGCCACGTTCCTATCTACAGGCGGACCTGTAGCGGGCCTGGACCAAGTGCCCAAAAGAACGTCAGTCAAGGCCTCAATAAACGGCAGCAGAGACTCAGCTGAGCTTTACTGCGGTTTAAGGACCACAGTGAGGAGGTTAGTCCTCACGGCCGCGACGGGGAGCTCAAGGCCCAAGGCCCTGGCCGCCAGCGTCAGCACCACACTGCAGGTCGCCCCCTCCTCCATAGCCACGGTAGGAGGTGAGACAAAACTAGTGTCCGGCGAAGTGTCCAGACCACTGGCATCCCCAAGTTCACCTGTCCAGTCCTGCTGGGACTGACAATCACGTGTCAGAGGGTCCTCAGACCCCTCCCAATACACCTCATCACCCATCTCCTGATAATCAGGGTTGTCAAAGGATGGGGCCGGTTCGTTGAAGTAGAAATCTCCAAGCGGCGTCGAATACGCCGCTCCGACACCGGAACCCGGAGCGAGGGAGGCATCGGGGACGGCGTCGCCCGAAGGTGGCGCCGGAGGGGACATCCTAGAGATCGGCGCCGGTGAGGTCGGCAGGTCAACCGGTGACGACCCGGATCCGGAAGCGGATCAAGCAGGGCCCTGCGGCACCGGGCCCGAAGGCTTCGGGCCGAAGCACCCACCGGCATCGGGCCGGAGCACCCGACCCGCTGGGGCCCCCAGACGGGTCCGCCGGGCCCGAAGGCGCCGTGGAGCCCGTCAGAGGAGAGAGCGAACTCATGGCCATGGGGAAACGCTCAATCTCCTCCGGCGTCGCGTCCCGCCCAGGGACCGGAGGGTATGAAGCAGGCCGCTCAGGCGGTGTCACCCGAACCCCCGGCCGCGTCGCGGGAGCGTCGGGGGGAGTCGGAAGAGCGATGACGTCTCTTCGACTTCTTGTGCTTACCTGACGACTTCGAGCCCGAAGACAGATGTTAACTCCCGGAGCTGTGATGGCTCCGACCTCGCGACCGGTCCCTCGACCTCCGACCGGACCGGGACCTCTCGCTGCGCGCGGCAGACTGCCGGAGCTCGAGCCGCTTGCGGGATTGCTCCCGCCTAGCTTTCGACGTCAGGGCTCGGCAGTCGGGGCAGGCCTTGTCGTCGTGGTCGAAGCCGAGACAGTGAAGGCACCGGCGGTGAGGGTCGGTAACCGACATCAGTCGGTCGCAGTCCTCACAGGGTTTAAATTCAGGCATCCCTACCGGCACCGTTCGGAGTTGAGAAGACTTCGAAAAATGATCAACAGGATCGAAAAAGTTAGTCAAAAATGGACTATGGGTACCACTTTTTCCGGATCAGCGCTGCTGGCGCGGAAAAAAGAAGAACTGACGTCAGCGCGCGAGGGCGGTGTCTAAGTACTCCGGCGACGTCATCCCAGCGCCAACGACGCCGATGACGGACGCGAAGCCGCACACGACGCCTACCGACGCGCAAGGGTACTGCTACGCAAAAATTTCCGGATCCAGACCGACGCCTGGGAATATTCTAAGGTAAGGAATCTAATACTAACCTGTTTCTTTCAGATGATGAGCCGTCACCACACTTGGGCGTCCTGGGACTAGTGCAACATACTCTACCCCAACGGGGAAAATTACATGCTCTCCTAGTGCTATATGCGCGCAGGCAGATTGCACTTAAATGGGGCAGGAAGAGAATACCCACCTTTACCGAATGGTTATCAGATGTCACCTACGGCCACACTCAAGTAGGGATACACTGGGAACTGATGCCGTCAACTTCTAGACCTAAAGACATATGGGAACCGTTTGTACAATGGTCCAATAGAAGGTCACAATCTCCGAGTATCACGGCGGATCATGACTCTCCTAATGGATCAGACTAGCCACGGGTCAGGGATGTTGGCTAGCCGCCCCCTTTCCCTGTGGGCCGGGAATCAGGAATTTGTAGAGCTGCATTGATTGTGTCAGGGTCCTGCTAATACGTATGTCTTAGTGCTGTATTTTTAACCTGTTCTTTCCAGTCCTTTGATGCGCACGAAATGCACTGTTGTAATTTTATTCGACCTCAACTGATTTTCGCTGTCTGTATTATCCTTAGTGCTATTATCTCCCCACCCTCTGAAGATCGCCATATTGCAGAGCTGTTAAATGCGGTACCGGCTTTTAGGTTTGTTGTTAATTCAGTAATTCAGCTGGAGGTATTATATAATGTACAATTGAAATGTGATATATGCTGATTATTGTGTATTATGAAAAATCAATAAACAAATTTAAAAAAAAAACAACAACATTGCCCTAATCTGGGATACATTTCAAAAGTAGTGAATGAATCGCCAAATCAACACAGGATCCTCATACTGCTTCCATACGCTCAGCCAGCTCCGATAGACATTCAGATGGATCCCCACAGAATCTAGAAAGACCCACGCACTTGACTATTGGCAATGCACTCGGTGTCACTCAGAAAAAGGTCAAAAAAATACAGAACGTCCAAAACGCCACAGCCAGACTGCTCCTCAACATCCCCTGCTGCAGCCACATAACACAATACCTCCGACAACTCTACTGGCTCCCGCTCAACAAGACAATCACCTTCAAGCTCCTCACACATGCCTACAAAGCTCTCCACAATGCAGGACCTTAATATCTGAGTCAACATCTTGCATTCCATACACCCGGCAGACAACTCCGCTCCGCCCACTCACCCTGGCCTCCGTCCCACATATCCACAAGACCAGAACCGGAGGAAGATCCTTCTCATACCTCGCCGCCAAGACTTGGAACATCCTGCCCCTCCCCCTCAGGCAATCCGCGCCACTGACCCAATTCAGGAAGGATCTCAAGACATGGCTCTTCGACCGAACCTCTGCACCCAGACGGCTCAGCAGCCCCCCAAACCCCTTCACCGCCTTGAGACCCTCACTGGTGAGTTGCTGTTCTATACAAACTCCTGACTGATTGACTGAATGAAACAAGGCCATACACCTGTTCCTAAATACAGACAGTTTAATCAGTCAGAAACAGAAAATGTAAACACCAAGTACTGACACTATTGGATTTTTACCTACCCAAAAATAAGGAAGGCTGATAAGACTATACCGGAACAAGCTACCTCATTTGAACTTAAATTCAGCTAGTCCAAAACAAGGACTCATTATAAACCAGCTGCGGTTTCTTCACTTGGGCAGGGTAGCAGCGCCCCCATCCCCCCCACTATCTGCAAGGCTGGCGGAAAAAATAAAATGGCAATGAAAAGATTTTGTTGCCATTTTTTTTTCTGTTGTGTGCACTCACCGCCCTGCAGCAGCCCGAGGCCCAGAGACTTGTCTGGTGTGTCTTCTGGTGCAGATTGGCAGCAGAGGAAGAGGAGTGGCTGGCTAGATGCTCCAAAGTGCACATGTCCGTCACTTTGACTGGCTATCTTGCGCCAGCCAAAGTGACATGTGCACTTTGAATCTCTCCAGCTAGGTGGAGACCAAGAACAGGCCTAGAGGGCCTTAAAGAGCGTCCAGCCAGCCCGCTCCATCTAATCCTGAAGCTGCTCTCACAGCATGAGAGCAGCGCCAGGATTGGTCAAGGGAGTTGACTGGGCCCATGCTAGAGTGGAGAAGAAGATCATGAGGAGCGAGGATGTGCGACCCAAGTAAGTGATTTATAGTTTGTGTGCACATAGCTCATATGTTTACGAGTGTGTATATCCGTGCACATGAGTTTGTGTGTGATGCTGTAGCTGTGTGTTTATCTTTTTGTGCAAAAGTGTGTCTATGTTTATATTTATTTATGTGTGTTTCTCTGT
Organism: Lissotriton vulgaris; assembly: GCF_964263255.1. Lineage (NCBI taxonomy): Eukaryota > Metazoa > Chordata > Amphibia > Caudata > Salamandridae > Lissotriton > Lissotriton vulgaris. The sequence continues at coordinate 447,669,876 of NC_141698.1, read as the reverse complement.
ATCTGTGTATAATCCTGCATGTGCCCGATAATGCTCACCAGCGCTCGAGTGGCTCCGTGTACCCGTGCTTGTATGCATGCATGTCTATGTTTTTGCCAGTGGATTAATCTTTGCTCTTACCCCTTTCTGGCCTGGACGCGTGTGTGTGTTTCTGTGTGTGTATGCGTGACCAGTTTCACTATTATGTTTGTGCACTTGTGTGTGTATGCATGTCCATTTGTGTCTGTTTAAGTGTCTGTATATGCACCCTAGTTTGTTATGGTGTGTGTAGGTTCAGTGGCGGTACGTCCCCTCCCCCTACCCCCGTCCCCATAGCCGCCAATGCATTAGCCTGGCGATAAACAAAAACACAGCATATACACAATTATACATAGAGACGTTCATTAACAGCCGTAAACAAAGCACAGATAGATGGGACCTAATTCAGCAAAAAGAAAGCATAGCAAATGTAAAACGTTGAGAGACTGATCAACTAATGCTGAAAAAATACATCCTCCTATTGCCATGCGCAGCACATAACACACAGTGAAAAGAAGTAGCAACTAAAGATGTGTTAGTGCAAGACATTCAAAGGCAAAGCCACAATTGTGATGGGTTGCATCCGTAAGTCACAAAAGACAGCATAACAGCACTACAAAAAACGTCATATCAAGCTGTTCAAGCGCCTTACCTCGAATTTAAGGCAGGGCTCATCTGTGTTGATAAGTGCACTGATGCTTTCTGCTACAATCATCCCAAGACGGCGCACCTGGGGTGCACTGCTGTCTAGGTGGCACTGCACACCAGCCATCATGCTTTCCAGAAGCTCTAAGAGGACAAGGAATTAAGCCAGAATGAAGACCCATGTAAACCATCAGGTGTGACACTGTTTCTAACGCTGTTGGCTTTAACTTATGATGACATATTGGAAAGAAGACAAATCAACTTGATATCCTAACTCTTTGATGTTTATGAACTCTCTATTACAATATCATTTGTTTTTCTAATTCACAATTTGTAATGATTCTCAGAACATCGCAGGGAATCATGCTATTTGATACCAGATTATCCCACCTGTCAAGCAAACATTAAAAATCTTCTCAAGATCCTTAGTTCACATGTAAGAACAGATTAAATTAAATTGTGATGTTTCACAATTCTATTTTAAAGTTGATATTTCTTTAAATATGACTCACTTATGCACGGTCATTACATGAGCAGGGTCTTTCTTGGGTTTTTACCTAGGCCATACCCATTAATGATTTGCTTACCAATTCCCCAACAGTGCTCTGATAACTTTATACCATGTCACAATCATCATCTCTGCTGCCACAAGGGTGTTTTTACCAATTGTGTTTTTATTCATGCAGAAACGACACAGTACCTGTCATTATGAAAGGTTCATTCTTTGGGACCTGAAGCCTACATTCTTTGAATCTTTACTATACAAAGTGAATTGTTATTTATACTAATTTTGTGTTCATGTGAACTGACTCGTAGACATAGCACCTAACAATATTATAATTCCAGTGTGGCAATTAACCCTTTTGGCCAGATGTTGTGTGGACCACAAATAATGTTATTATCAGTGGTCGAAGTATGTTAAGAAAAGTATGGGAACTGTAATGCTATAGTGAGCGTTGGGGCCAGGGCAGAGGCGATAAAAGCCAAGAGAAGCAAAGCAGCGCGCAAAATCACAAAAAACAAAACTGCAAGCGCACATCGGGACCCCCTATTTTGTGAAAAGCGGGGTGAGCTCCCTCGAACCCCCTGAAGTACAGCGGGCGCAGAAAAGCAAATCTGTTGCAACAATGAAGCTAATCCCACGCCGGGGGACGACAGACAAAGTGACAATTCAGACAGGTGCGCAACAAGGAGGCACCACCGAGGGCAAAGGGTCGGAGCGCAATCGTGACACAAGCTCCGAGGAACACAATAAATGAACCGCTCTGTGGACCACTAGAGGCTAAAGAGTCCCTGTGGGAACTGTAATAAGACCGTTGGGCTTCCAGCAGAATCCTGCGGTCACCAAGCAGAGGTCCAAGATCCCAAGCGAAAGCAAGAGGTAACCACCCTACATTAACAACAGCTCCTACAGGCGATATTAACCAAGAAACGGCAACTAAGGAAAGTGGCACCACCAAGATCAACCAGGTCATCTCAGGCCCGACGAGAACAGTGGGGGGAACAAAAGGTGTACAAGGGCACAGGAATAAGAGAGAAACAAAAATCTAAACCAGTCTCAGAGAAAACCCCACTAGGACTCAAAGAATGGGCCCAACCCACGCCAACCATGAGACAAAAGAATCGCCCAACTGAGCAGAAAGTTGACAAGAGATACGTGCTAATACAAACAAAGAGAGGCCTACCAACAATGGCAGGGAATGAGGGTAAAATACACCAGCAACCGAAGAAGAACAAGAGCGACTCTATCGCAGACTCTCCCATAAAACAAAGGGAAGACCGCCACTCTTTATATGATCCTGAAAAAACTAGCTGAAGTGCACGACCTAGCCAAATCAACCAAACTGACCACCGACGCAATCCAACTAGAACTAGCAGCGGTCAGGGCCGATATCCATGCGGCGAACAACATGCTTACATCGGTGGAACAGAGGGTCAGCGACATTTAGGACACTAACCAACATACCAACAAGGCCATAAATACATTGTCTAAGACCACAGCTGCACTTCTGAGGCAGACAGCGGAGCTGGATGATCGCAACAGGAAGGGGCATATAAGAATCCTTGGCGTACCGGAGGGAGAAGAAGATAAAGCAGGTTCATGCATGGCCCTCATCGAAGAACTGATTCCCAAACTCACGAATGTCAAACTTGACTAACCTTTTGAACTTGACAAGGCCCATAGGGTCCCAGCCTTCAAAACACCAAACAGGCAGAGCTCACGTCCAATTATATGCAAACGCTTACGCTCACAACACACTGAAGCTATCTTTGGAATAGCTAGAAAAAATCAGAACATGCAATGGAATGGCCATAGGATAATCTTAACCCAAGACTACTCCAAGAGCACAGTCGACATAAGAAAGGGTTTCCTGACCCAGAGAGACAAATTAAGAAAAGAAAACTATTGTAATGATCAATACTCAGGAAGCTGGTAAAAACGGGTTTATTAGCCCAACAGGGAGGCAAGTCGTCCACATCAGAGATCAACCAACAACTGACACAGATCATGAATTCCAGAGTGACATGGCTAGTGACATGGCTGCATTCTCTCTTGAGAATGCACATATTTAAAGACATAGATACAACACATCTCCCTTATAATGATAATGAAAAACAAAACAAAGAAAATGAAAAAACAAGGAACAGAAAACCTGGAAAAGAAGAAATCATGAGATACAGTAATCCTGGAGATACAAAGGTGCCCTCCTGACTCTAGGGTTCATTCCACGAGGCGAGACACACGCATCCTGAGAAGATGACGGGCAACCAACACAATCACGAGGAGTTGAACCAACAGGAGCAGCAGCAGGTTGCATAACAGCATTATCCCCCTCCACACACCTTGACAAACGTGACATGCTCCACACATCACCCCCCTCAAGCATAACTACGTTCTTCATGACTTTTGCAATTCGCCTTGGCCCAAAGAACTTGGACACACCCTTGGGAGACCAAGGGCCTTTTTTGACAAAGACTAAATCGCCCACTTTCCAAAAAGGAACTTTCACACCCTTCAAAGCATCATATCTGCGCTTGTAACCGTCCTGGTAATCACTTAATCTGGGATTGTTGAGAACTACACCTCTATCCTTAGTAGACAACCACAAAGGGTTGAGCTTAGAACCAGCCACACGTCCCCTAAGTTTCACAAAAGGTGAAATGCCTGTCACACTGTTTGGGGTGTTCCTGTGCGCCCAGAGTTTTTCCCTGAGGATAGGTTTCAGGGGAAGACCTCTCTCCAAAGCAGTTTGAGCACACGCTCTAATCAGCCTATTCATGCTCTCCACCAAACCATTCGCCTGTGGAGCATAGAGGGCAGTCCTATGATGGGTGATGGAAAGGTCTTTAAGGAAAACAAGCATTTCCTTTCCATAATGCTGCCTCCTGTTCTTATAATCGGTCCCTATGGGACAGGAAAAACATTTACTTTAGCTCAGGCTGTTAAGCACATACTCAAACAACAGGATACCAGCAGAGTACTCATTTGCACTCAATCCAATAGTGCTGCTGACCTTTACATAAAGGACTATTTACATCCCTATGTTGAAGCTGGCAATCCCCAGGCAAGACCAATGCTGGATGTGTTGTATCTATGTCTTTAAATATGTGCATTCTCAAGAGAGAATGCAGCCATGTCACTAGCCATGTCACTCTGGAATTCATGATCTGTGTCAGTTGTTGGTTGATCTCTGATGTGGACGACTTGCCTCCCTGTTGGGCTAATAAACCCGTTTTTACCAGCTTCCTGAGTATTGATCTTTACAATACTGGCGACGATGAGCCCAGCAGGTGAAAATGAACCCAACGCCTTGAATACGAAGATTTTCTTCTAAATCCGACTTTCGTTTTTTTTTTTTTTTGGGAAAGTAAACTGTTGTTCCTGCTCTACCGTGTACTCCCTGTGAGTGAACATTGTGTATTTCGTTGCCGGCGCCAACACCAAGCAGAAGGTACAATTTTATTTTTTGGTCTTAATTGGATTTATCATCGAAGTTACGAAGTATCCCTACCTTCGTTGCTCGGCATTTTTTAAATCTTGCTCGAGCTGTGGGAGCGTGCCTGCTTGGAACGCGATCTTCGCGAGTTTCGCAACTGGAGCGTGACTGCCTGGAGAGTCTTGCCTTTGTCTCGGCGCGTTCTCCTGCACGATCTTGACTGGCGTAACGTCACACGCAACGTGCCTGGCGTTCCTCTAACCTTACGTCACACGCTTCGTGTTGCTAGGTGACGAACAAACAAACGCGTTCCTGTTTCCTTACGCGCAGTCCTATCACCTAGCAACCGAGTATTTGCCAGCGCGTCTTGTTTATTCCTCGGCCATTTCCTTAAACGCGCTGAAGATTTTCTCCTGAACACGGTATTTCTTTCCCAATTACATTTTTATCTGAGGCAAGTCACATTTTGTTTGATACAGTTGGACTGAAACCCTTTACTCTCAAGACTGATTTTTGGTTGTACTTTTGAAGTGCTCATCTGACTGAAGCCTTAGAATTTCAGCTTATTATTTTTTTTTTTTGAACTATCTGAAGCAGTAGATCACCAGTTTATATAGTCACCGCAGTACACAGTATGCAGTGAGCAAAGAAGTTTTTGTCAAGCGGGACAGCGCACTTGAAGTTGTGCATCCTTTGTTATTTTAACTCCTTATTTTAGGTTGTTATTTTAAATTGTTGTGTTAGCTTATTTAGTTAACTTGTTATTTTAGTTTATTTAGTTGTTTTCTTTCAGCATGTCATCTTCTGCAAGTGGTATGAACCAACCTCCCCAGTTTTTAAGCGAACAGGGCGAACCCATTTTACCTTGGAAGAAATGGAAACCTATCTTTGATTCTTACCTTCTTGCAATTGGCGGAGAGAAGTTTTCTGCTGTCAGGAAACAGGCTGTTTTACTTAACAACCTTGGAATTGAGGGAAGAAACATTTATGACAGTTTAGATCCGATACCGATTGGCAGGGGTGCTGGTGAACCATCTGATGTTTTTGAGATGAGTGTTCTTCTCCTTAAAAATCACTTTGGTGCACGCATTAACGTTGTTATGGAAAGACACAAATTTTTCATGCGTGTTCAAGCCAAGAGTGAGAGAGTTGGAAATTACGTTGCAGCACTTAAATCCCTTGCGCAGACCTGCGAATTTGAACTTTTAACGGATTCCCTCATTCGTGATCAACTGGTTCGTTGCACAAATGATCTCAAAATCCAAGAGAAACTGTTGTCCAAGAATCCCAATTTAAAAGAGGCTATACTGATTGTTGAGAGTGTTGAACATACCTCTACTTGGGTCAAGGAGATTAGGAAGGGCCCCGCTCAGAATGATCCGGTTTCCAGTGTTGGTCTTGAGCACCGACAAACTCCCCAAGCTGAGTGTAATGTTGCTGTTGTTGGCAAAATTTCTCCCAAGCAAGAGAAAACCTTTGTTAAATCTGAGAAACCCAAACAGAACTTTAGCAGTAGTAATCCAAATAAGGACAACAAATTTAAGTGTCCCAGATGTGGTAGTGAGAAGCATGGTCCGAATTATCCAAATTGTTTTGCTAGAAGTACTGTTTGTAGAAATTGTGGGAGGAAGGGTCATTACGCAAGAATGTGTAAAAGCAACAAAGTCAATTGTATTGATGAGGATGAAGCTTTCTACCAAGATTCGATTCATTGCATTACGGATGATGTTATCAATGGTGTGAATCAAGTGGATGATGACATAGTAGTTATGCCCTCTTGTGACATCCTAATTGCAAACAAAGTTGTTCCCGTGTTAGCTGACTCTGGTTCACTGTTCACCCTCATCAGTGATAAGTTTTGGTTTGCAAATTTTGATGGGGATAAAATTAAACTTACAGTCTCTGACATCAATCCTGTGGGGTATGCCAAACAGAAAATTGAGGTACTGGGATATTCCATCCAAACCATTTCTTTCAAAGGGAGGGAAACTGTTGGCAAGGTTTATATTGCAAAGAGGGGAGATAACCTCCTTGGTTGGCGTCACCAACGGAATCTGGGGATCACCTTGAATCCCAATGCACCCGAGCAGGTTATGCTAGTATCTGAAGGGGGTAATTTTTCAGATGTTCTTGGGAAATTCCCTGAAGTTTTTACTGAAGATCTGGGGTTACTCAAAGGTTTTAAACACAAGATAATCTTGAAAAGTAGTGCCAAGCCTGTGGTGCATAAGGTCAGGAAGGTGCCCAACCTCATGTTACAACCATTACAAGTCGAGATTGAGAGGTTATTGAAACTTGGTGTTGTTGAGGAGATAGAGTCCTCAGAATGGCTTGCGCCGATTGTTTTGGCACCTAAGGACAAGGGTACCAAAATTAGGATGTGTGTGGACCTCAGGAGTTTGAACAGTTCTATTTGGGTGGACAGGCAGCCTTTGCCCAATATCAATGAGATTTTGACTAAGTTAGGTGGTGCCACTTTGTTTAGCGTTATGGATCTATCAGCTGCCTACCACCAGGTTCTCTTGCATGAAGAGTCAAGACACCTGACTTCTTTCGTCACTCCCATCGGTGCATTTAGGTTCATTAGGATGCCTTTTGGGTTAGCCAGCGCTGCTGCTTGTTTTCAGAGAATCATGAAAAATGTCCTTTCTGGTATTGATTGTGTCCTCTTTTTCCAGGATGACATTTTAGTCCATGGTGTTGACGCAAATAGACATGATGTTACTCTTTTTGCTGTTTTGTCTAGGCTTAGAGATGCAGGTCTGACTCTTAAACAAGAGAAATGCAAATTCAGGGTTAGGTCTGTATCCTATTTGGGACACAACATATCTGGGGAGGGCATCAGTCCTAAGCTTGATCTTGCTGAGGCCATTCTCCAAGCTCAACCTCCTTCTAATAAAGATCAGGTTAAGTCTTTTAATGGATTATCGGAGTATTACTCCAAGTTTATTCCCAATTTTGCCAGCGTTATGCAACCCATTAGACTTCTCCTTAAGAAGGGTGCGGTTTTTGATTGGAACCAAGATTGTTCGAATGCTTTTGACACAGTCAAGTCAGTGATTGCTAAGATGCCTACCTTAGGACATTTTGATGTGCGCAAAAAGACCATTCTGTCCACTGATGCCAGCTTACGTGGTTTGGGGGCTGTTTTGGCCCAGCTCGTGGATGGTTCAGAGAAAGTTATTGGTTTTGCGTCACGTTCCTTGAAGGGTGCGGAGGAGCGCTACTCGGTCATTGAACGCGAGGCTTTGGCCTGCTTTTGGGCCATCAAACACTTCAGATTCTACCTGTGGGGCCTACCTTTTGTAGTAAGATCTGACCACAAACCCCTAGTGCAGTTGTTCTCGTGTAGGAATGTCGAGTGTACCACCCCCAGAATTAAAAGATGGGTTGAGGGTCTCATGGAATATAATTTTTGTGTTGAATATTTACCTGGTCCCAAGAACGTTCCCGCTGATTTTCTTTCTAGGTTGCCTATTGATAAGTTGGTCACGTATGACCCGGAGGTTCCCACTGTTTCATGGGTGAGAGAATCTGCTTTGAATGAAGCGGAATGGAAAGGGTGTTTTCCTGATGATCCTGCTAGGGATTTTATCTTGGAGGCCACGGTCAATGGTTGGCCTGCCTTGAGAGAAGTTCCTGATTCTGCCAGAGGTTTTTGGAACGTTAGGGATGAATTGAACATAGTTCAGGGTGAATTATTTAGGGGTAACAGACTAATTCCTCCCTGTGGTATGAGAGAGAAGATAATCAACCTTGCCCATGAGGGACATTTAGGTCGTAGTCTCACCAAAGCAAGGGTGAGAGAATCTTACTGGTGGCCCGAGTTGGACCATGAAGTTGAAGCTGTCGTTAAAGACTGCCACATTTGTGCCAGTAATGATAAATCAAGGAAGGTGAGCACCGCTCCGCTTTCTCCCATTGCCATTCCTGAACGACCTTGGTCCAAGGTTGCCATTGATGTAGTTGGACCATTCTTGAATTTGGGACCTTCCGAAAGATTTGTTGTTGTCCTTGTAGACTACACTTCAAAGTGGTTGTCTGCTGCCTGCATGGGTACTGTTTTGAGTAGAAATATCATTGAATTTCTTAAAGATGCCTTTACCTGTGAAGGGATTCCGGAGACTTTGGTTTCCGATAATGGTGTTCAATTCACCTCCCAGGAAATGCTTGTTTTCCTTAAAGACCTTTCCATCACCCATCATAGGACTGCCCTCTTTCCATCACCCATCATAGGACTGCCCTCTATGCTCCACAGGCGAATGGTTTGGTGGAGAGCATGAATAGGCTGATTAGAGCGTGTGCTCAAACTGCTTTGGAGAGAGGTCTTCCCCTGAAACCTATCCTCAGGGAAAAACTCTGGGCGCACAGGAACACCCCAAACAGTGTGACAGGCATTTCACCTTTTGTGAAACTTAGGGGACGTGTGGCTGGTTCTAAGCTCAACCCTTTGTGGTTGTCTACTAAGGATAGAGGTGTAGTTCTCAACAATCCCAGATTAAGTGATTACCAGGACGGTTACAAGCGCAGATATGATGCTTTGAAGGGTGTGAAAGTTCCTTTTTGGAAAGTGGGCGATTTAGTCTTTGTCAAAAAAGGCCCTTGGTCTCCCAAGGGTGTGTCCAAGTTCTTTGGGCCAAGGCGAATTGCAAAAGTCATGAAGAACGTAGTTATGCTTGAGGGGGGTGATGTGTGGAGCATGTCACGTTTGTCAAGGTGTGTGGAGGGGGATAATGCTGTTATGCAACCTGCTGCTGCTCCTGTTGGTTCAACTCCTCGTGATTGTGTTGGTTGCCCGTCATCTTCTCAGGATGCGTGTGTCTCGCCTCGTGGAATGAACCCTAGAGTCAGGAGGGCACCTTTGTATCTCCAGGATTACTGTATCTCATGATTTCTTCTTTTCCAGGTTTTCTGTTCCTTGTTTTTTCATTTTCTTTGTTTTGTTTTTCATTATCATTATAAGGGAGATGTGTTGTATCTATGTCTTTAAATATGTGCATTCTCAAGAGAGAATGCAGCCATGTCACTAGCCATGTCACTCTGGAATTCATGATCTGTGTCAGTTGTTGGTTGATCTCTGATGTGGACGACTTGCCTCCCTGTTGGGCTAATAAACCCGTTTTTACCAGCTTCCTGAGTATTGATCTTTACAATAATGGCCGAGGAATAAACAAGACGCGCTGGCAAATACTCGGTTGCTAGGTGATAGGACTGCGCGTAAGGAAACAGGAACGCGTTTGTTTGTTCGTCACCTAGCAACACGAAGCGTGTGACGTAAGGTTTGAGGAACGCCAGGCACGTTGCGTGTGACGTTACGCCAGTCAAGATCGTGCAGGAGAACGCGCCGAGACAAAGGCAAGACTCTCCAGGCAGTCACGCTCCAGTTGCGAAGCTCGCGAAGATCGCGTTCCAAGCAGGCACGCTCCCACAGCTCGAGCAAGATTTAAAAAATGCCGAGCAACGAAGGTAGGGATACTTCGTAACTTCGATGATAAATCCAATTAAGACAAAAAAATAAAATTGTACCTTCTGCTTGGTGTTGGCGCCGGCAACGAAATACACAATGTTCACTCACAGGGAGTACACGGTAGAGCAGGAACAACAGTTTACTTTCCCAAAAAAAAAAAACGAAAGTCGGATTTAGAAGAAAATCTTCGTATTCAAGGCGTTGGGTTCATTTTCACCTGCTGGGCTCATCGTCGCCAGTATTGTAATGATCAATACTCAGGAAGCTGGTAAAAACGGGTTTATTAGCCCAACAGGGAGGCAAGTCGTCCACATCAGAGATCAACCAACAACTGACACAGATCATGAATTCCAGAGTGACATGGCTAGTGACATGGCTGCATTCTCTCTTGAGAATGCACATATTTAAAGACATAGATACAACAAAAACCTCCTATTTTCATTTGTGGGGGCCACGAAGTTCAAGATTATCAACAAGGGAAAGTCACTAGTCTTTGAAGATCCCAAGGAGCTTAGCATTAACCTTCTGGCACCGGCACAACAAGACATGGAGACCACACAGCCAGGATCGAGTAAGAGGAGAGCGTCGCCAGAGCCAAGAACAGACTGATCATGCACAGCACAGATGTTTAAGAGACTCGGTCAAGACAATTAACTATAGCTACCTCACGGCAACCACCTACCTCAGCAATTTACAAAGTCAACAAAGCTACCTCAAGACTGTCGATCCACAAACCCTGTAACTATATATCCTTTTGTTGCAGTTTTATCTAACAATGGGCCACCAATGCCGCATTAAGGATAGAGGGAACATGGGGGTGGTATTCCTTGCTAATCAGAATCACAAAAGCAAAGGCTACCAATATGGGACTACAAGATAGACTTACTAGGGATACCCTACGAGAAACAGGTTGGGTACCAAACGTAACAATCTCAGGGAGGCGGATTGAGGATCTTGCTGTCGCACGTTCAGCGTGCAAGGATCGGGGTTGGGGGAGGAGGGGAGAGGGGGGAACGGGGTGGGGAGGGGAGGAGGAGGGAGAAGAAGGTTAGTGTTCATCTGTCTTGTTCGTCTGTCCTGTCCAGTTTGTCTAGTTAGTCCTGTCTGTCTTACCCGCACTTTCTAGGTCTTTTGCCTACTCAGACATCCCCTACTATACCCAAATCTTTTTATTTCCTACTTTCCACATACCCACACTCAACCAGATACACGGGAATAAGGTTTTATGGCACACAGCTCCTAACCAGTGAAAGGATACATGGAGGGAGTCCGACACTTACACGAAGGACCATTGGTGGCTACAACACCCAGACGCCAGAGACTGCACCTTTTACTCCAACCCACACAACTCTTACAGTAGAATAGACTACATCCTAATATCAGGCTCTCACACCCATCTAATAGACCACACGGAGATAGCGGCAAGGACAATCTCAGACCACTCCGGCATCAGTTTGCAATTGTCGGGCCGTCACAAAGAACACACCGCACGCAGGTGGAGGTTTAACAACGCAGCCCTAGCACACCAAGAAGACACGTCTAAAATAGAACAGGCCATTATTGAATACATAGAACACAATGACACGCAGGACATGGATCCCAACGCCGTGAGGGACGCATTAAAAGCGACAGTCAGAGGGACACTGATTGACATTATGGCAAAACGGAACAAGACTTCCCCCAGACCAATTAGAAACTGACATCAAAAACCTGGAGGAGACCCACATCAAAGATATAAGGAATGCTAAAGCACTAAAGGAGCTAACGGAAAAAAATACGAATACAACAAAAATCCTGAGTGAAAGAGTGGAACTGTGGATTAACAAATACAAACAGATCAACCTCTGCGAGGCCAACAAGGCAAGGAAATCCTTAGCGTCATACCTGAAATACAAACAGAGACAACACACGCTATCATCCAACACTGACTCACTCAACACAAAGACATCCTGCGCACGTTCTGGGAGTTCTACCAGGAACTCTATAGGAGAGACGGGTCACTTCACCAGGACGGGGTCACAGAATACCTAAACAGATGAAACCTCCCTAAGATATCAAACGAGGAGGCGCTGACACTTGGTAGGGAAATAAGTGCAGCCGAAATTGAGATGGCAATTAACTTGCTTAAAGACAACAAGCATTTACAATGCAATAGGTCTCGCAGCATTAAAGTTTGAGTTATTGGCATTGTGTATGACAATGCGTTGCATACAATTTTTCGGCTGAGGAAAATATTGTGGCAATTACCAGACAGGGCTCAAAGGACTGTCATACAGGCCTTAATTATGTCACGATTAGACTATGGTAACGTCATGTTTTTAGGAGTTATGAATAGCACACTGAACAAACTGCAAGTAGTGCAGAACTCCGCGGCAAGAATGCTTCTCAATCTTCCAGGACGTACAAGGATGACAGAACATCTTAAAAACTTACACTGGCTGAGGGTGACCAGCAGAGTAAAGCTCAAAGCACTGTGCTATATGTATAGGATCAGTACAGGAATAGCCCCGAAGTATCTACATAAAATGGTCCAAAAATACTTGCCCACGCGTAACCTACGCTCAGCAAATCAAGCAAAATTCATTGTGCCCAGGGTAAAAAGGGCTCGACTAGGAGGGCGCTCCTTTTCCTTTATAGCGCCGGCACTGGGGAATTCACTCCCCTTACAACTAAGATTGGAACCCTGCTATTTACGCTTCCGCAAGGGAGTGAAAGCATGGCTGTTTGACCAATAATTGCTTCCTGCTCTTTTACAAGTAATACTGATTCAGGGCGCCGGGAAACCCTCAGGGTAGCTGTAGCGCCATACAAATGCAATAAATAAATAAAATAAGATGATTTGCCAACTGTCAGATCTTGCTTAATAATAAGGAAAGTTGGGAATAATATTGTCTGCTAGTTTGTAGCTATGAGCATATATTGTAAGTATGTGTGTTATGCTATGCCATGTTTTGTTATGCTATGCTTTGTTTTGCTATGCTTTGTTTTGCTATGCTTTGTTTTGTTATGATATGCTATGTTTTGTTGTGTTGTATTATGCTATGCTTTGTTTTGCTATGCTATGTTTTGTTATGCTATGCTATGTTTTGTTGTGTTTGGTATGCTATGCTATGTTTTTCTATGCTATTGTATGTTTTGTTGTGTTTGTTTAACCCCTTTCCATGCTGCCGTCGGCAGCACTACCTCGCTGGTGCTGCCGTTGGCCAATGGCCGACGCAGCCCCGCCCGTTTTTTTAAAACAGCCGCACTGCCGCGAAATCGCGGCAGCAGCCAAGGTGTTAAGCTATGCTATATTTTGTTGTGTTTTGCTATGTTTAGTTATGCTATGTCTTGTTGTGTTTTGTTATGCTATGTTTTGTTATGTTATGCTACGTTTTGTTATGTTATGTTTTGTTTTGCTATCCTATTCTTTGTTTTGTTATGCTATGTTTAGTTTTGCTATCCTATGCTTTGTTTTGTTATGCTATGCTATGTTTTGTTTTGTTATGCTATGTTATGTTTTGTTATGCTATGTTTTAATTTGCTATCTTATGCTTTGTTTTGTTATGCTATGCTATGTTTTGCTATCCTGTGCTTTTTTTGTTATGCTATGCTGTGTTTTGTTATGCTATGCTATGTTTTGTTATGCTATGCTGGTGAGGGTGAGTGAGGGTGTGTGAGGGTGTGTGAGGGTGAGTGAGGGTGAGTGAGGGTGTGTGAGGGTGATAGAGGGTGTGTGAGGGTGAGGGTGTGACGGTGAGAGGGTGTGTGAGGTGGGAGAGTTGGGAGGGTGAGGGGGTGTAAGGGTGAGGGGGTATAAGGGTGAGGGGGTATAAGGGTGAGGGGGTGTGAGGGTGAGGCGGTGTGAGGGTGTGAGGGTGTGAGGGTGAGTGAGGGTATGTGAGGGTGAGGGGGTGAGAGGGGGTGAGGGGGTTTGAGGGTGAGGGGGTTTGAGGGTGAGGGGGTTTGAGGGTGAGGGGGTTTGAGGGTGAGGGGGTGTGAGGGTGAGGGGGTGTGAGGATGAGGGGGTTGAAGGTGAGGGGGTGAGAGGGTGAGGGTGTGAGGGTGTGTGTGAGCGTGAGGGTGTGTGAGGGTGTAGTAGGGATAGCTTTGCATGTGACTTACTGCCAGTTCTTTTGTGAGGTGTACAAAGACAGAAGGTAAAGATTAACACACTGGAGCTGATTAATTGCACACACACCTCAGGAACTGTGACTCCCTCCCTCCGCAATTTTGCAGTACATAAAGTAGTCCATTTGTATGCAAAACCCGAAGAGACCAAACCATTAAAATTACAAATATTTCCAAAAGGCTCAAAGTGTTGGAGTGCGCCATTCAGAGGAAATATCAGGCATGGAAAACCTTAACACGAAGCAGCTAGAATCCTGTGCTCCTTGATTTTACACAGTCACCTGCTCACCGGTGGGTGCCTCGAACACTCTGTCCCTGGTTCCCCTCCATGCCCCCTGCTTCTGCCTTTCCCTCCCACCAGCCGGCGCCTCGCTGAGGCCGAAATTTCAATCAGGCGGGGGGCGTGAAGCAGATGGGCGGGGGGTAACATGAGTGATGCATAATGTGGGTGGGAGGAGAGGGGGGGAGGAACAGATTGCTTCATACGCGTGGCTCACAACTCAGAGCGGCAACTGCTAGCACCAGGCGGTATAGCGAGGGAAAAATCAGGTCTGAAAAGGATAGCTGACGAGCCATAATCTGTATTGTCTCAGCTGCTCGAGATCTGTGATTTAAGATGTCTCTGTCCAAGCTCTTATTCGCGCCCAAGGATGCTGAGAGGACAGCAGAATCTTCCTGGAGCAGCCTCTCGCCTAATGGTACCCGGAGGAGACCGGCTACGGGCTGATGATGTGTATGTATGTTCGAAGATAGCCGTGCCACGTCATTCACTGTGTATGTAGCCCGCGCCCCATCCCCCGTCTCGGCCGGTTCTGCATTTATCTTCCAATGTAATATTAATATTTCATTTGTATTTCTCCTAGGTTCACGCCAGTCAGTTCTTGCATTAGATTACTGCCATGTAGATGCTGCCGATCTGCTTTACAATAGAAGGGAGCTTTCATTATTGCGGAAACAGAGCAGGGCTTTGTTTTCCTGGGTATAACTGAAATAGATACTGCAAAGGAGAAGTTGAATTGAAAACAACGAAGTGAGGACAAGGCATTTAGCTAGACAAAAGGTGAAAAGAAAAACTGAAATTAAAGAAGCAAAGAAAAGAGAAAAGCAGCAAACGAAATAAAGTACAGAAGGAAAGAAAATAAGCAAATTAAAAATGCACTGGCGCTGCTATAGGTCACTCACGATAAAAACAAGACGTGCGCGTGCACTGGCAAAAACGAAACCAGTGGTGGAGCGGGACTTCCGTCTTTTGCCAGAAGCCCGTGCCCACGGAGTGCCTGGCCAGAGAAGCAGTGGAGACCAGGGGCTCCCATGCCTGAGGGAGAGCCCGGTGGAGGCTGCAGAAGTCCGGAGTGGCGGTAAGTGGGGCTTAGTTGTAGGGGGGAGGGGGGCGGCGGGGGGGGGGGTCTCGGTGCGCTCGTGTGTGTGTGTGTGTGTGTGCGTGCTGGCGTGTGTGTATGTGTGCGGCGGCGGGGGGGTGTCTCTGTATGTGTGCGTGCGTGTATGTGTGCTCGTGTATGTGTCTCTGTGTGTGCACTTGTGTGTGTGTGTGCGCATGCTTGTGCGAAAGCAGGGGGGTGTGGCTGTGTGTGTTGGAGCTTCCCAGGAGACAGGAGATGTGCACATGCGTGTGCGGCCCGCTCCGATCCGATTCTTGAATTGCGCGTGGCCATCTCTTGTCTCCTGGGAAGCTGAGCCGGTGACTATAGGTCTCTGGCAAGACCGCACTTACGCGCGGTAATCGCCACGAGCCCTAAAAAAGGCCCCGGCCCGGACGGCTACACAGCCTCCTTCTACAAAAGCTTTAGAACACAACTAACACAACTAAACCCGACCATGAAAAAGGTCTTCAATCACTGCAAGGGGGTGGGTAGAGTGTCGAACTCTATGTCGGAAGCAAACATAATAGTTATCCCTAAGGAAGGCAAGGACACGCAACGTCCCCAGAACTACAGACCCATATCTCTTATCAACCTAGACTGCAAAATCTACGCCAAAATCCTAGCCACAAAGCTCAACGCAATACTTCCTCAACTGATAAGTAACTCACAAGTAGGCTTTCTAAAAACACGCATGTTACATGACAATGCAAGACTCCTCTGCCATGTCCTCGAACAGACAACCAAATCCAACAAACCAGTGGTGGCAATCACTCTAGATGTTAGGGGTGGTCGGATTTGACCTCATCCATAAGTGTTCAATATAGATTCCACAGGGCTGTGTAGAATGCTCCGTTATACAAACTTTCTTGTGTCCCTGTGAGACTTTTGTCCCTTTCCTTAAAACCTCTTACTGAGTAGTCATGGTATTTTGAGACGCTCCCTAGGGAGCTGAAAAGGGAAGCTCACCCGCGAATCATTGCTTGGCTTACTGTTTGGTTAGTGACCACGCCCCCTCTACTCAGCATCCTGCTCCGTGAGGTTCCCGTTGTGTTCTGAGATCCTGCTGATTCCTTTTGCTCCCGTTTGTGCTCTTTTCCAGCTCCTGAGATTTCTGCCTTTGGGTCACGGTATTTTCTGTTCCAGTTCTGTGTCCTGTCTGCTGTTTTTCCTCCTGCCCTGCTCCGTTACCTTTTCTTGTCTCGGCACGCCCTTCCCCGGTGCCTAGCGTCCCCTTCCGCCTGAATTCCCCGTCTGCCTTTCTCCCCTCCTTGGTGTCAGTTCCGAACTGGCAATTCATCACTGTGTTTAGACTCCGCGGTCATTTTTGTGATCGAAGGGGTTTTTGTGTATGTCTGTGTTTGCGCTCTACTCCGTCTAAAGTTTACGAGTAGAGTGTGTCTGGTCTAACGCGACTTGTTGTAGGTACGCCCACTCCGTTCTACTCTTCGGTTTCTAGTCAGACGGGGTGTGTCTATTGTCCGTGTTTTATGTTGTTTGTTCCCTTCCTCCGCTCTGTCTTTAGCTTATGAGCTGGAAGAGGGGATTGTCTGTGTTATACGTTACTCGCTCCACGCTGTCTTTAGTTTATGTGTTGGAAGTGAGTTTCTGTGTCACTTTGTCTTTAGCTCTATAAGTGACACTAGTGTTATTCAGCTGCACTTGTGGCCCCCAGTCCTGCTCTGTCTTAAGTTTATGAGTAGGACGGGAATTGGTGCATTCTCCTTCGGAGATTTCCTTGCTAGTTGTCCCCCAGGTTCTCTGCTGTATCTCCTGGTTCTTGCCTGGACTTCTAGCTTAAAGCCCTGTCACTCACCTGTGAGGTATGCGGAATTGTATGTTGAACACTTGTATATCAGCCCTGTAAAGTACTGGTGAAGTTAGTATTGTTGTATATTTATTTTCCAGTCTCCTGCCATCAAGACTGCAGCTACGTCACCCTGCTGGGGGAGAGTGGTATACTCCCTGGGAAAATTCCCCCCACACTTTTTGGTGGCAGCTGCCTTATAGAGAAGTTATACTTTTTCGCTTTGGTAGTTGTTGTCTGGAAGTGTGTGGGACATTCATCTTTGCTCCTGTGGACGAACCTCCTCCTCTCTCGAGGGGGACCCTTGACACTAGAAGCAGAGAAAGCCTTCGACAGAGTGTCCTGGCACTTCCTAGAACAGTGTATGAGGACATTCAACCTGGGAGATAACTACATGCGGAAAGTGATGGCACTTTACGCAAACCCCAAGGCGCAAATAGCTATCAACGGGGGAGTCTCAGAACAATTCACCCTACAACGCGGGACAAGACAGGGATGCCCCCTGTCCCCCGTGCTATTCTTACTGGCTCTAGAACCTCTGATCAGAGACATTCTAGCCAATAGAGAATTGGCAGGAGTCCCTATCAACAAGGCCACAGCCAAACTACCCGCCTACGCGGACGACATCTTAATAGTCACAGAAGACCCCATATCCTCCATCCCAGCCCTCATGGAATCCATCAGTAGATACTCAGCCCACTCAGGATATAAACTTAACAGAGACAAATCGGAGTGTATGCCACTCAATATCCATACAACCCGGCTTCATCAAATACCTAGGGATTCAATTCGGAAAAAAACACAAATCCACACATGACCAAAATGAGAAAGTAATTCTAGACAAAATAAAAAAGCTCTTGGAGGCCTGGTCCACCAAGTTTATATCCTGGTGGGGGAGAATAGATACAATTAAGATGATGATCACTCCGGTGATCAATTACCTGTCGGGAATTCTCCCACTCACACTAACCAATGACTTCCTCCGTAAAACGGACAAATTGTTAAAAAAGTTCCTTTGGCAAGACAAAAAAACGAGAATAGGCCTGAAGAAATTACGACTACATAAAAAACTAGGAGGCCTAAACCTGGCAGATTACAGAACATTCCAGACAGCATTTATAGCCAGACAGGGGATCTACTGGATCCGACCCAATCAGAATTACACGCCGGTCTGGCTTAGGATAGAAAAGGCCATTCTCAACAACCTTGACCTATTAACACTACTCACTACAAACAAACAGTCCCAATACATGAGCTCTATATTCAAAAACAGCAGACTCGCCCTGATCAAGGTAGATCAAAAACTAAAACATAGTATCAAAAACTCGCACTGGGAATCGCTGTGGGGAAACTCAAAAATAAAATATGGAGGGAAACCCCTAACCATAGACGCATGGAAAAGAGTAGGGATCTCAT
The DNA here is from genome assembly GCF_964263255.1 of Lissotriton vulgaris. Classification (NCBI taxonomy): domain Eukaryota; kingdom Metazoa; phylum Chordata; class Amphibia; order Caudata; family Salamandridae; genus Lissotriton; species Lissotriton vulgaris. Next base: position 447,651,096 of record NC_141698.1, on the reverse strand, counting down.
TCCCAGCCCAGCTGGAAGAGGGGGATACCCCCCTCACCTTCAACATAGTACAAATGCGACACAACTTACCAGACATTGAACTCTACAACTTCCTTAAAATCAGAACTGCCCTAACCAAATCAGGTATAGCCGAACACGTACCCTCAATCTTCCAGTATATGAAGAACCTGAACAAAGTGGGCCACCAAGTCTCACATATCTACAAACTACTCCACCCCAACGCCTCCAAGCTTAACAACAAAACAACCAATTACTGGGAGGCTGAGTTTGGCACCGCCCTGACCAAACAAGAAAGGAACACCGCCTGGTCGGCCCCAGCAAAAAATATGGTCTCCCCAGTGCTTGCCCAGACAAAATTCTGGCTGCTCCACAAAATCTACTGGACCCCGACTCGCTTAGCGGCCATGGGCCTGAGGGAACACGACTGATGCTGGAACTGTGACACAGAACAGGGGGACCTGGCACATCTCATCTTCCACTGCACAAAGGTCAAAAAATGTTGGGCCAAAGTATTTAACTTCATTAACAAAGCCTTAGGGTGCACACTTAAAGAAGAGTTCTCCTCAGTTACCACCGCATTCATAACAGCTGATCTATGCACGCTACATGACAGAATCCTCCTGGACCTCCTATTAACAGCAGCAGCTAAAATAGTTCTTACCAACTGGAAGGACACCTCCAAAGCCACCTTCAAGGGGTGGCTCAACTGGGTGACATTCTTGAGAGGAGCGGACCACACAACTCTACGTAACACACCATGGAGAAACCCCAATAGGGGAACGTGGACCTCTCTGGATAGGTTCCTAAACCTGTATGACCCACCTTGAAGGGGCTGGGTAATACCAGTGGCAGAACCCATCACCTTTCCCCCACTCAGAGCAGGACACCCCCACCACCCCCTTCCCCCTAGAATCCTACCTCTCCCTCCCCCTTCTTTACTTACCCTCAGAGTAGACAATGAGACAGGGGGCTGTTCAAGTGCATAATTCACTACAGCCCGACCAACACCCCCAGCTCAAAACGCCACCGGTTATATGTTCTATGTTATATGTTTTACGATAGATTTATCAGGAATGTTCAATCCTTTAGAATTCACGCTACCAGCATCTAAGTCGAATGGAATGTTACCCTGTATGGACAAGGCGAATTGTTTGAATGGTAAATGTCATTTGTGTCTGTTTAAAAACCCAATAAAAATATTTTTTTTTAAAAAGGAAATGCACAATTGTACATTATGAAACCTCTATTAGTTAACGCCTTGCAGATGTATGTGTCTGTAACCAGAGAACTACAGAATTTAATCCTGGTTGGTGCAGTGGAGAATAGTGACTTATGTATGTTCTGTGCTACAAGGTCCTAGTCTGTGACAGAAAGCACTATGAATATATAAGTAATCATTTTAAACTTGCACTACACACAGTATATGATTGGTTGCAACAAAATACGCACAAATGTTTTAAGATAAAAACGTGCTTAAAAAATATAGATTTGGTAATATCCAGACAGTATGCACGCAATTTTCTTTTAAAACTGTCTTTTACAAGCACACACTGGCAGCTCAGATGATAACTCCTTTACAATACAACTAAAAAATAATACATTTGTGTCATCCGGAAGCTTCAAGTGATTACCTCAATTGAAGCCAAAACAGGCTTCCAAGCATCCTTTACATTTGCAGATTAACCAGTTGCACACATTTACATTTCTTTCAAGCAAGCTGGCACCCTGACAAGAAGGCTTGTTTAGCTATCTGTCACTGCACAGGAGACTACCTGCCTATTTCACCATGTCCTCCATTGGTGACATGACAGGAGAAACAATTCATCATGGTAGAGGAGTGACAAAATACTTCCTCTGACATATTAATGGGAGAAAATGAAGTAACGTCTTAAAGGTCTTTCTTCCTTCTCCAAATAAAGATTACTCACAGTTCATATCCAAATACATACCCCCTCCAAAAATGTTTGTATTTATATATATGATATTTCTATATTTAAACCTAACCAGAAGGCAGCGGAGTGCTGTACATAGTCAAAGGCAAACATAAAGAAGCTAATTTGTCTGCAGTTACTGCATTGTGATGTAGTGATCTGTATATTGCCTCCCAGCACTCATTGCACACTAAATCACCAACAGTGTACCTCAAAAATCTAACACTGCATTCAAGAGCATTCACATCATCTCCTTCCCATCCATTCACGGTCTCAGACATGCCTTCAATTATATCATGAACACCACACTCCCCTTAGAGTAGTGTCCTCCAAAGAAACACCATGCCTTTGCACAAAAAAATTGTTCTTCCATCCACTCTTTGCTCTTTAAATGAATTGTTCAACTCTAATGATACATATTGAGAGTAAAAGGATATTGGTGGACGCAACGTGACCATTGGTATGAGGTATCAATAGCGGGACAGTTAATGAAGTTGCTTTGCCTGCATTAAGGCAGAGGTATCACTCTTATGAAAAACATAATCAATCCTTCATTTAACATCCACTCAAACAACTTACTTCTCCCTTTTGATATTCTTTTTGCCCTTGGTCTGTTGGGTCATAGGAGGATCGATGAAGCATGGTGTAGTAAGTAAGCCCAGTAGCCGAGATGTAGTTACAGTTGATTTATTAAAGTCTTCGTTACAAGTTGTTGTGTTCATGTGAATCAGTCCCACCAGGAGCAGCCCGCCTACTGCTCAGCCACTCCTCCAACCTCACAAGCATCCCAAAATTCCATTCATGTCATCACACCAACATTCCACGCAGCACATTCACACTGGCTGAGAAGCTGGAGATAAAGTACCAAGGTAAATACATAAACATGATACTACATAGCCTCCCCTCTTAAATAACACAAAAACTAAGCTGCAAACCTGAAGGAGGTTTTAACATTAAGCACCATAAAAAGAGAAATATGCTAAAGTACACAATTGCAGAAAACTGTACAACGAAAACCACAGTAAGCACTAAGGAAAATATAGAGAAGAAACACAGGAGAAAATATACATGAGAAAAATGAAGTAGATGCAATGAACAGAAGAACAAGAAAAGAAGATGATAAACCATAAAACACGACATATACAAGCACTGAGAAGATGCGTTTATAAATATACCATAAAATGTATCATACATCCTCCCCCTCTTTAAATTTGATAAAATATAGCATAATATTTAGCCGAAGAAAAAACATATTAACTATATGACAAATTCGCACCAATGACAACCACCAACCACATCCAGTGGCCAGACAGGCATGAAAGAGACACGACACAGCACGACATGAACTTGCCGTAATCACGACTCCCACACTGAGTAAAATTAGGCCTGGGCAAAGCACTACGCTAAGCTCACGCAGTTTGTGAAGTTTGCGCAACTTCTCACTATGCGAACTGCACGTAACACAGTGCTAACAGGCGTAGCGTAGTGCAGCGGTCATTTTTTGCTTGCTCGCGCTCTCCAACGTCAAGTTGGCAACCGCAAGCAAGCAAAATTACATCCTGGCGACACTTTTACCTCGTTCGCGATCAGCAGAATCAAGTTGCCGATCGCAAGCGTGGAAAATAAACCTCCCTGCGAGATTCTCAACGCGGGGAGGTCTGGTTTCTCATTGCGAGTGGTCGCGTATGCTCGCGAACGCTCGCGATGAGAAACTACCAGTCCGCATTGAGAAAGCTGCAGCTCGAGGAAAAATCTCCTCGAGCAGCAGAAAACTACAGCTCGCACTGTGCAAGATGCCGTTTGATTGCACAGTGACGGATGCTTGTCCGCACTGTGCAATCATTGAAAACGGCCTCTTGCACAGTGCGAACATGCTACCACGCAGTTCGTGGAGTGCTACGTGTAGCTCGCGTAGTGCGAAGTCCACTTTGCAAACTACGCCCAGCCCTAATGAAAATGGGTGTAGGGCACCCGATCTAACATCCCCAAAGATAAGAGTGAGCGACATAACCAGAAGCCAGGAGAGAAACAAACCTACCCAACCAATCTTCTAAGTGAAAGGAAGGTAAGGGAAAACCATGAAAAATGGGTGAAACCTACCCATACAGCCACCCCATACGTAAGGGCAGCAAACAAAACATGTGAAAATGGGTGAATAACCCAAACAGCCACACCTAACCTAAAGGCAGCCACTGAAACGTGTAGCACAAGGTGACTTACACACAGTTCACCAAAACATGTAGCATTGTTGATTAAAGTACCAAGTAAATACATAAACAGGATACTACACATTGCCTGCCTCTTGCAGAATAAAAATAATAATAGCAATCCAGGCAGTATGGTCAGGGACCGATGTTAAGGAGCACAACTTGCCCTCTCTTGTTCGCTGGTCTATGCTGAAGATGAGGTCTCAGTTAAAGGAGAAAGTAAGCTGCGTATCGAAACAGGCAATAGGAAGCGGGCTTTGAAGATAAGAAACAGTCATCATAACGTCCTTCAGGCTCCAACTCAGCCCCCAAAAACTGATCCTTGTAAGTGCTTAGCTCGCCACAGATACAGGTTGTATGAAAGTTCTCAGACTAAAAGAACTAAAGAAGCTCTTGTGATAAAAAAGACTGCATGTAATGATAGCATGCAAAACCCTCATGAGAAACATGGGACTGTCTGAGAATACACCACCCCACCAACATGAAATAAACGAGACTTTAACCAATGACCCCAACCTCACCATCATATATTACTCGCAGTTCTACTGGCATGCCCAAACCAAAATACAGACTGTTTACTTTATGATCTGTAACCAGTTATTCACTGTGTTTGATTTACCTTTTTTAACACTTCACTGATTTTAACATTATGCAACAATATTTAGCAAACTGTGCAATCCACTGGAACTATGTCAATGTCACAACACATAGTGACAATCCATGCAGTACTGTGAAATAAATCCATCATTCATGATGTAAGTTCCATATTACACATGGACTGTAACTGAGGTATATAGTGTCCATGTATGAAGGACCCGAGGGAGGGTACTTTGTTTTTATAGTCTGAGGCCACAGGCCAGTGGTAGATGTGCCCAAGGTGTCCACAGCTGGACACTTTATAATCCAAAACGGCAATCCATATTTTAGAACTCAACCCAAAAGAGTGGGATTTTTGCCAAAATTTGGTGCAGCCAATGAGATAATATGAAACTGGGTTGAAAATAAATTTATTTTGTATCAATATAATAAGGAGACAAAAAGAAAAACAATGGGCATATTATATTTATAAAAATGTTAGATGACTGTAGGAAGAAAAAAAACGATGGAAGCATGTTATTTACTGTATTTTTACCTCAGTGCCAAAAGCCCTTTAATTTTCACCACAGACAGTTGATAAAACTGTATTGGATGTTCGTTCAAAGGGCTTTATTGATTTAGTTCACAGTAGATTCCAGGTGACAGTTCAAAACATTAAACGTAAGAAATACTACAGAAAAGCCTACAAGTCAAAGAAATAGCATTGAAAAAGATCTAAAGTATGTTACCCGTTGGCCAACGCAGTCCCGCCCACTCATTAATTCTCCCACACTGCGGGAGAATTTGCGCCGCGGTTAAGCGGTTAATGCGAACTGTGTAATTAAATGATATCAACCTGTTATTACTGTAAAGGGCTGTCTTATGCCAGATGGACATCGAGCAGACTTATTAAAAACATTTATATACATATATAAGTATGAGAATATAAGCACACTGATAGTGGCGTATCACAGCAATTCCACACTGGCATTATAATCTTAATAAAATCACCTTTTAGATATTTTATGATGAAAGGTGTTAAGTGTGATTTACATTCAAGCAGAAAATGAAGTATTTTAATAGACCTCTCTCCAATAGAGTTTCCTGTAAACTGCCTCTGACAATAAACCTGAACTCTCTCCGAGACTCAACCATCTACGTTTCAAGCAGTGCAGAGACTGCAAAACATACTTTCATGGTAAAATCAAATTCTTTGGCTCGAGGGTGACTTTTGGTAGGACATTGACGAGTATGGCACAACAGCCTAAGATTTCTGCCTACTCATCAATGTCCCACCAAAAGTAGCTCATTGTCACACGCAAAGAACCTTTCCATGTTGAATGAAAAAAAGTTTACCAATATATTTTTTACAGATGCTAGCCAAAGCCCCAACTTGACTGCTGAATACAAGAACTGGGGTATTTGTGTGGAGGGTCATCTGTTGGGGTCCAGCACCCTTTTTATGCATCTGGAATTCTTTAAAACTAGAAAAAAAAACAATCAAGGGTGCAGCAATTTACTGACTGCATTAGGTGGGCCTCTGCCTAAAGTGGCACAGTGGGTGAAAAACCATGGGTTGGAATGCTACCACACGCACTCCCCACTGGTAAGACTATTTGCAAGCTTTCCTCCCATCACCTTTTGGGTGTTTAATTGTCAGAAGTACACCAGGAAACTTGGGCTTGGGCGCAGCTTTCCAGGCCTGCTTCTGCTAAGGTCTGTGAATTCCAAAACATAGTAAATTTTCACCCAATCAAAAAGAACTTCTGTGGATTTACAATCCTGTTCTAAAAAATGACCAAGTGAAAACATTTTAGTGAAATGAGATTTATAGGAAAAACTTACACAGACATAGCAGACCCGACTTGGGCCCCCAGACCAAACTACCAAACCAAGAATGCCCCAAACACCCCTGCTGAGGCTATGCCCCTGCCCGTCTTACCTGGGCCTCAAAGTTTCCCAGGCAACTCATGACTACGGTCAAGTACAACACAATAGCCAGGAGTTCATGCTGTCCTTGGGATCACTTAGTTTACATGTATTTCCACTGCACACACTCTTCCCACTCACTGATACAAGACTCCTTAACGGTAGAGTGGTTGATGCAGTGCATGTGGGCAGAGCTGTATGTTTCTAGTTCTCGCCTTTTACAAATCATTTTATCAAGTGACTGATGGCCCCATGAACTTTAAGCCCTAGTCGCAAATAGAGCAGGGAGCTACGCAAACTAATAATATGAGCCAGCGTCGAGCCAAGAGTCTGGCTTGGCTCGAAGAGTCCATGCACAAACTGAGCCTTGAAAATGTTTAGCATGTATATCATGCAACTAACATAATATAAAAATATGATACAATCTCTTTAAAAAAAAGTGTATTTCTTTAACATGCAGAAGTGGTTAAACCTAGTACATCCGGTTACATCACTGCATAGACAGACATTTATTAAAAGTGATAGTTTTTAGGGGGCGTGGCCGGCCGGCCGGCAACCAAGAAGGCCACTGGCCACACCGGAGTATAGCAGCTCCGAGACTCGCAGACCAAAACCCCCAATATCCACAAAAAATATGTAAAGCGCTCTGATACCCGATTCGGGTCAAGTTTGCGCTATATAAAACTGCATAATTTTTTTTTTTTAAATCCGTTCTAGCCTGGAGTTAGTATACCGGTGGTTCTCTGCGCCTCGGGTAGACTCGGTCCCGAAATTGTGGTCCTCGGACCTCACTGGGCTGAGCCTGGCTGTCACGTGGGCTGAAACTATGGAGAGATGCGAGAGACACAAAGCGGCAGGGACGGGCGACATTGAACAGGAGCGTCTTCCATTGGGCTCTTCCTGATCAGACTAGCACCTGGGGTCTGCACAACACAACGAGGCACAGAGTCTCCCCGCGATAACGAGAGTCGGACGCATTTACGGAAGGGCGCTCAGAGGGCCTATAGAGAAGTGTCTGGAACTCTGAATTGGACCGGAGCACACTGAAAGAGGATAGTAAGGGGAGCAGGATCTCTGACAAGAGCGCGCCCCACCAAACGCCCCCCTCAGTTTCCTCCCTCGGAACTTACAATAAGGTGGTGGCTCCAGGCGGGGGCTGAGGAGGTGCAACAGGCCGTGATTGAGAGGCCGCCATAGGCCAAACAGAGGGGTGAACAGACAATCTGGGGCAAACTGCGAGGTCCCAGGGGGCATAAGCATACAGGATGCACTGAGTAGAGGAGATCGATGGGGCAGCAAGAATAGTTTTATTTAATCAACATACCCCATCTGAGCACAGGACTGGAGTCCTCCAAACGAACGGCAACTTTCGGGTGTGGGGACAAAACACTGTGGTTGATGGGCTGTAGATATACCGGGGATTGCCACGACTATAGCCTCTCCCCTGCGTTGTGGAAAGAATTGTACTAATCTTAGGAGGCTAAACATATATCGGGCGACTGGAGTACATTAAAAGACAACGTTAAGGGCAGCAGGATCTCAGACGAGAGCGTGTCCATCCCCTCCCCCCTCGTTCCTCCCCTCCCAGGACATACAATAGGGTGCTGGCTCCAGGCAGGGGCTGAGGAGGTGAAACATGCCGGGGTTGAGAGCCGCCATAGACCAAACAGAGGATTGAGCAGACAATCTGCAGGAAACTGCGAGGTCCCAGGGGGCATGACCATACAGGCGGCACTGAGTGGAGGAGATCGGTGGGGCTGCAAGAACAGTTTTATTTGATCGACGTACCCAGTTTGAGCACAGGACTGGGGTCCCGCACATGCAATGCAATTTTTGGGGTGTGCGGACAAAACGCTGTGGCTGATCGGCTGCAGATATACCGGTGGTTGCCACGACTGTAGCCTCTCCCTGCATTGTGGAAAGAATTGGACTACTCTCAGGAGGCACAACTTACATCCGGCCTCAGTGGCTCGAGGCTCGGCACGGGTGACAGTGGGACCTACTCGTGAGGACTCTAATATGTCAATGCTAAAAGGGTCTAAGCAAACGCATCAAACCAAGTTGGAGAAATATGCGCATTCTAAGTTAGAAAAAAAAAGGCAAAAGGGGAAAATAAACAGGCAGAGGAGGGCGCCCCTACCCTTCAGGACATTATGGAGGCTATACAAGGGGTGCGCACAACTCTTGAACAAAAAAATCGTTTTGGTTAAAACGGAGGTGACCCTGATGTACGCTGACCTACGCACGTTGGGGGCGAGGATGAAAGTAGCAGAGGATTCTGTCGCTGAGCGCCAACCCTCCACTAAATTGTTAGAACTAACGATGAAGAAACTCCAAGTGATGACAGTGGATATGGAAGTCAAGCTTGAAGACTATGAGGGGCTGGCATTGAGGAATAATGTTCGAATCCTGGAAGTACCTGAGTGGGCGGAGGGACAAACCATGGACCTATTTCTGAAGGACCTAATACAAAATCATCTACATCCCCGCTCTCTCTCCCAATATTTCTCTGTAGAAAGTGCCCACAGAGTGCCAGTTGGACCCCCAAAACTGGGTGCACCCCCACGTCCTATCCTGGTCAGAATATTCAACTATAGGGATAGGGACATAATTCTACAGACAGAGCATACAGCCCCTCCAACGAAGTCCGAGAAATCCACGATCACCTTCTTCCCGGACTTTACGGTTAAGGTCCAGAAAATAAGAGGATCCTTCTTGGAGGTAAAAAGAGCGCTTCGTGAAAAGAACATTAAATATGCAATGCCTTTCCCGGCGAAGTTGCGGGTGATGACGGATGGGAAATTCTGGTTCTGCCTGACCCCAGATGAAACCTGGGGTGGCTGGAAGGATGGAAAACCCCTGGAAGACAAAGGAGTAACTCTCAAAGGCACATGCAGGGACAAGAAAGTCGTCAGGACGTCCGTAAATTTAGAGACAGCCCTCGGAAGGACACAAGTCAAAATGATGCACCTAGGCAGAGGAGAGGGTCCCTAGACAATTACTGATCTATGAATGATATGCTGTGTAGGAGAGTAGGGTCTGCTATCCTATGGTCACCCCATTTTTTTGCTTTTTGCTTCACTGGTTTTCGACTTACTGAGGCTGTGGGCCTGCTAATCAGACCCCCAGCCTGCTGTTCTCTCTCTAAATTCATAATACATGTGCTATAGGTACATACCACAATTGGAAATGGACTCCTTGTCAGCCCCTGTACCATGCACTATAGGTGCTCAGGGCATAGGTGCCACCAAGGCCTACCAGGGGCTGCAGGATATCTTTTGCCACCCCTGGCTGGTTCTTAAATTGACAACTGGCTGATCACTCAGCTGGGGCAAGTGGGTGTAATCACCCCTTGCTTAGATATAGTATACCTATATCTAAACCTATATCTGGACACATATAAACCTGTGAGCCACTCCTATGGAAGGCCTTATCAATCATGGAGGCAGAGTGCGTGGTTTAATGTGAGATGGAGCTCTGGCATGAGCTGAGCCTGTCTGCAGCTGTCGGGAACAACTCCCTAAGCTTTTCCGGGATAATGCCATACCATATACTATTAAGTGCCTTATAATCCTCGCGGTTATATAGCAACTTTGGTTTGGCTTTATCAAAACATGGCGTGTAAGGTGTCATACAAATTGGAATACTACCCCCTCGCCAGTTCTGGCGACGGGGGTAGCATTCCACCCTTCTAGAGGGAGAAGACATGTTACTTTACTTAAACGCGGTTGATTTTAAAAGAGCCTCAGATCCACAAAATGGATGCCTCTGCCACAGACACGGGTCTGGCCTCCTGCTGCTGACCGACACTCAGCAGATGGTGGCCTGGACAAAGGGTTTCCTGTCGCAGGGTGGTGTCACACCACCCCAGACAGGAGATAGTGGATTGTAGCAGGGAGGTTTGAAAGAAACCAGACACTGCCTGGGGAGCACAAGGCTGCCCCTTGCATAATCCGGCCAAACCGGTTCTGGGGCACACCAGCCCCTGTCCCAGTGCGGCCAGGATCAAAGGAAAGGGGTGTATCCACCCCCTTCCTGGGTCCCACCCATAGGAGGGGACCTAGCAGGTAATCCAGCCCACCAGATTCGAATAAGAGTGGGAGCAGTGCCAATGCAACTCAGATTATCCTGAAGAAACATAAGAAACGAAACTCTGGACCCTTCGACATCCTACTTAACGTAGAAGACTGAAGAATCTCCCTTGTGGTCAAGGAGTGACCACCCTGTGCAAACAGGCACCATCCAGCACCTCGACCCTGCTTTGTTGCAGTTCCCGCCGGAACTCGAGCGACAGAGATCGACGAGATCAAGCTTGCCTGCCTTCCTCCAGCCCGATCCACAGTCCCTGCAGAGCTGAGACCCGTGGAGGCGACCGGAAGCGTGGGGCACGCCATCTTGAAAAGGCCACGAGACGCTGACTGCGCAGCCCACGAGTGACCCTCGAAGCTGTGCACCGGGGTTTGAGAAGCCCCAACCCTGAGCTACTCTTGCACTGAAGCTACCCCCTCCACACTCGACGACTGCTGCGTGGGGCCCTTCTGCTTGTGTTGGCTCGACGCGTTGGCCCGGTCACTTGCCAGCTGGCTTCTGGCCCCTGTGCCGACGAAAACCTTAAACCGACCTGCTTTTCTGGTTGCTCCAGATTTGCACCAGCTCCTGTGAAAAGGAGCCCCCGCTCTGACCCTCCTGGTCTGAGTGAGAAGCAATCTCCCGGTTCCGCGTGGATTGCTTTTGCCAAGTGCTGTTTGCTCCAATCTTGAAGCCGACGGCGCTGACGGCGAGAGCCTGCGTGGGACAGATCGTGACCTGCTCCTGGACGTCGCAGATGCCCCAGAGCCCACGTGACAGCGGAGAGAAGCTCCTCAACAACCATCTGATTGCGCCCGACATTGCCTGGTTCCGTCCTGGTTCCACCCTGGTCACTGCTGAGTGACCCAGACTCTGTCCCCTCTGCTTTCAGATACTTTTCGACTTCGATCCACCCTTGGATCACACCGGACACTTCTGCTTCCCATCGCCTGCAGCATCTTCAGCTCCAAGCACCAAGAGCCTGCGTGTCAAAACCCGACGCCACTTCGACTCTGTGCACCCGCTTCCTGTGGGTGAGGTAACATTGCAACGCCGGTGTTCCCACACTGGTACACACCTCTAGGGTCTGTGTCTTAAGTTTTGTTCCTCTAGGTTCAGCGGAAGTATCCTTAAACTAACTTTGTGTAACTTTTACGCACCATTGATTTTGCATTGGTGCAAGCCGCACTTTACGTGCTGCACCCGAATCCCGCAGGCTTTTCCCGACTTCAGCATTGCTAGTCCAGATTGCTCCCAGCGATTCCCTAGGCCCTAGGCCTAACCACTGTTCGATTGGTATCTCTTATACCACTTTTTTAGTATATGGTTTGAGTGGCCACCCGCCCTCATCCATAATTGTGCAACTTTGTATGTTATACTGTGCTTTTGATTTAACGCTTGTGCCCCTTTGCTCATAAAGAGTACGGGGGATTATTTTAGAAATAAACACATATATTTTTATAATATATACTGGTGTGGTGTCCTTTCATTTGATATTACAGGATTGTATGTGGTAAAACAGCCTGCTTAACACGACCTCTTAAGTTAAGCCTTTAAGGCTGCTTAGTCCATGCTACCCCTAGGATAGCTTGTCTAACAAGGTTGACTTACAACCTGACACCATAAGGGAGTGTTTGGACTGATACAAGGTGGTTCCAGAATTGGAAACATCATATATCAGGCCAACTTCTCACATTGGTGCGCAGCGGTGCGGATTTGAGCTTGCTGTTGTTTTACCATTGCAATCTTTTATCAAATTGAAAGATCACATCAAGTACCTTAGGTACATATAAATCAAAAGCTTAGCATATTAAGTTCTACTGAACTTAGTAGTTGTAGATAAAAGGGATTAGCACACCCTGACTGCAACTCACTAGCAAGGTACAGTAGGAAAACACTTAGTGTAGGTAAGTGCACCACTTACACCTCACTAGCAGTCATGTCTGACGCAGGTGGAGCTTCAGGCTCTGTCCCTGTGACAGTTGACCCTACCAAGGCAACTTCCAGATATGACAACCTTAGCCACAAAGACTTGGGTGCCTTGTGCACTGCAAGGTGGCTAAAAAAGGGCAGAGGCCCTACCATTCCTTCCCTGATAGCCATCCTGGAAAAGGATGACTTAGATAAGGTGAGTCAGGCTCCCTTAGAGACAGGAGAGGGAGTGAACTCCCCTGAGAATGAGATTCTCCCAGAAGAAGAAGAGGAGGAGGAAGAGGAGGAAGAAGGCTCAGAGATAGAGGAGCCTGAGAATCAGGATCAGAGGGTGACCCAGGTACAAGTTGGCAGGCTTAACCAGACCAACTTGGACCTACATGGGAATGGAGAGGGCCAGCACATCCCCAGATCCCATAACTTAATTCTCCCAGGCAATAGAAGGAGGAGATCTTCATCAGGAGACTCTCATGTTTCTAGTGTCTCAAGAGAATCTCAAAGGGGAATGACTTCCCCCCCAGAGGAAAGAGCATAGGGCCAGGATGAGGGCTGTCCAACTCCAGATAGAGAGGGAAGAGATAGCCTTGGCTCAAGCTAAACTTGCTTTAGCAAGAGAACAAAAGTTGTGTGGCTTAGATGCCACTGGTGGCAGCAACATTCCTAAAGAGAAAGACAGGGCCTATGATAATAGAAACCTGACAAAAATTGTGCCCCCCTACAAGGAAGGGGATGACATCCACAAATGGATGACTGCTCTTGAGAGGGCCTGCATGGTACAGCAGGTTCCTCAGGACCAGTGGGCTGCAATTTTATGGTACTCCTTTTCTGAGAAAGGGAGGGATAGGCTCCTCACAGTTAGACCTGAGGATGCCAAAAACTACTCTGTCCTGAAGAGTGCTCTTATTGAAGGGTTTGGCCTAACCACTGAGCAATACAGGTTGTTGTTCAGAGACACCCAAAAAGCACAGACTCAGGACTGGACTGATTTTGTTGATTGTGCCACTAAGGCTCTGGAGGGTTGGCTGCAGGGAAGTAAAGTCTCAGCCTATACAGGATTGTACAATCTTATAATGAGAGAGCAGATCCTTAATAACTGTCAGAACCAGCTGTTGCATCAATACCTTATTGACTCTGATCTGACCTCTCCCCAAGAATTGGGAAAGAAGGCAGACAAATGGGTCAGAACAAGGATCAAGCAGAAACCCCAGAACCATGGTGGCCAGAAGAAAACAGACCAGAAGGGTGGGAATCAGAAAGACAAAGAAAAGGACCAGAAGTCTTCAGGCCCCCAATCTAGTAATAAGGAAGGTGGTTCCCAAAAATGACAAAAAGAAAAAGAAGAATGATGGCCCAAAGAAACCTTGGTGTAATACCTGCAAATCAGTTTCACACTGGGGCAGTGAATGCACTAAGAAAGATCCAGTTCCTGCCACTGCAGCTCCTAAAGCAACTGCACCCCCTAGTACAGTCAGCAGTGGTAGTGCACAACCTAAGGGGTTAGTGGGGTTAACCTTGGGTACTGAGATGGAGTCTGGCCTAGTCAGAATCCCTACTCAAGCTGTTCTGCTCTATGATGTGGACTTGACCTTGTCCACTACTGTGAGCCCCAGTAACCTGGGCAAGTATAGACAGACACCTTTAATCAATGAGAAATTGGCTCAGGCTTACAGGGACACTTGTGCTAGTGTCACTATGGTGACACCTGACTTTGTGGACCCTGGTCAGATTGTACTAGGTAAAAGTTACCAATGCAAGCAACTCCACTACTTCACATAGTGTGGCTGTTGTGAACTTCACTGAGGAGGGGTAAATGGCCTAAAGAAAGTTGTTGTGAGTGCAGACCTCCCAGTAGACTGTCTGTTAGGCAATGATCTTGAAAGCTCAGTTTGGTCAGAAGTGGAGTACAGGACTCATGCAGAAATGCTAGGGACTTCAGCTCATGTCCTTGCAGTGACAAGGTCTCAGGCTAAGAAGTGCCTTCCTGAACCAGTGGTGGATCTTGAAACATTAGACCAACCACAACCCAAGAGAAGAAGCAAGAGGGTTAAGGCTGTGCCTTCCCATTTGCCCCAGGTTGAGGATCAGGTTTCACAGGAAACTGATTCTGCAGTCCAAGAGGAGACTGTCTCGGAGGAGCTTGAACCTGATCAGGTTGAGTTTCTGGGGACAGGGGGACCCTCAAGGGCAGACCTGGGGCAGGCCCAATTAGATTGCCCTTCACTTGAACCCCTCAGACAGCAAGCTGCTGCTGAGGCTGCAGGGAATGCTCAAGGTGCCCATAAAGTTTATTGGGATGATGGACTTCTTTACTCAGAGGCTAGAGACCCCAAGCCTGGTGCCAACAGGAGGTTGGTTATACCTTTGAAGTTTAGGGGTTTCCTTCTCACCTTGGCCCATGATATTCCCCTTGCAGGACACTTAGGTCAGAACAAGACTTGGGACAGGCTGGTCCCTCACTTTCACTGGCCTCACATGTCAGAAAATGTCAAGGGGTTTTGTCGCTCCTGTGTCACTTGCCAAGCCAGTGGTAAGTCAGGTGGCACAACAAAGGCCCCCCTGATACCACTACCTGTGGTGGGGGTACCATTTGAAAGAGTTGGAATAGATATTGTGGGTCCCATGGATCCTCAAACAGCATCTGGGCACAGATTTATACTGGTGGTAGTGGATCATGCCACCAGGTACCCAGAGGCAATTCCCCTGAGGACCACCACAGCACCTGTGGTGGCAAAAGCCCTCATTGCAGTTTTCTTAAGAGTGGGCTTTCCAAAGGAGGTTCTTTCAGACAGAGGTACCAACTTCATGTCTGGATACTTAAAAGCAATGTGGAAGAAGTGTGGAGTAAACTATAAGTTTACCACACCCTATCATCCGCAGTGCAATGGGCTTGTTGAAAGGTTCAACAAGACCCTCAAGGGAATGATAAAAGGACTACCAGAGAAGCTTAGGCGGAAATGGGACACCCTTTTACCCTGCTTGCTCTTTCCTTACAGAGAGGTCCCACAGGAGGGGGTTAGCTACAGCCCTTTTGAACTTTTGTTTGGCCACCCTGTAAGGGGTCCACTATGTTTGGTGAAGGAAGGATGGGAGTTACCTCTCAAAAAGCCTAAGCTAGATGTTGTGGACTATGTACTTGGTCTCCGCTCCAGGATGGCTGAATACATGGAGAGAGCATCCAAAAACCTGGAGGCCAGTCAAGAATGACAGAAAGCTTGGCATGACCAAAAGGCTATTCTGGTTGAGTTCCAGCCAGGGCAGAAGGTGTGGGTGTTGGACCCAGTGGGCCCAGCAGCACTCCAGGACAAATGGACTGGACCCTACCCTATCATTGAAAAGAAGGGAGAAGTCACCTATGTGGTTGACTTTGGAACCCCTAGGAGCCCCCACAGGGTGCTCCATGTAAACCGTTTGAAAGCATTTGTTGACAGGGAGGACATGAGTCTCCTCATGGCCACAGATGGGGATCAGGAGGAAGAGAGTGACCCTCTCCCAGACCTGCTTTCCCAGAACCCTGATGATGGTTCAGTTGATGGAGTAGCCTTGGCAGGCAGCCTCACTGAGCAGCAACAGGTGGACTGCAGACAGGTGTTGCAGGCCCACAGGCATATGTTATCACTCACACCCAGTCAGACTAACTGGTGTACCCATAAAGTGGACACTGGTGACAGTCTGCCTGTGAAGAATAAGATCTACAGGCAACCTGAGCATGTCAGGGATTGTATAAAGGCTGAGGTGCAAAAGATGTTGGAGCTTGGAGTGATTGAGCCATCTGAGAGCCCATGGGCTAGCCCAGTGGTCCTTGTGCCAAAACCTCATACCCAAGATGGAAAGAGAGAAATGAGGTTTTGTATGGACTACAGAGGTCTCAATGCTGTCACTAGGACAGATGCACATCCCATTCCAAGAGCAGATGAGCTCATTGATAAATTGGCTTCAGCCAAATTTCTGAGCACATTTGATTTGACAGCTGGCTACTGGCAGATAAGGTTAGCTGAAGAGTCAAAAGCCAAAACAGCATTCTCTACCCCTAGTGGACATTATCAGTTTGTGGTAATGCCCTTTGGTTTGAAGAATGCAACTGCCACCTTCCAAAGGTTGGTGAATCAAGTCCTTGCTGGGTTGGATGACTTTTGCGCAGCATATCTAGATGATATTGCTGTCTTTAGCGCCACCTGGGAGGATCACCTGATCCACCTGAAGAAGGTTCTGGAGGCCCTGCAAAAGGCAGGCCTGACTATCAAGGCTACCAAGTGCCAGATAGGGCAGAGCAAGGTTGTGTACTTGGGCCACCTAGTAGGTGGGGGTCAAGTTCAACAATTGGAGAGCAAGATCCAGACCATACAGGACTGGGCTCCTCCAACTACCCAGACACAAGTCAGAGCCTTCTTGGGCCTGACTGGGTATTACAGAAAATTTGTAAAGAACTATGGGTCCATTGTGACACCATTGAATGACTTGACATCCAAGAAGATGCCCAAAAAGGTTCAGTGGACAGCTGGCTGTCAAAAGGCATTTGATGACCTGAAGAAGGCCATGTGCTCTGCACCTATCCTGAAGAGTCCTGACTACTCCAAACAGTTCATTGTACAGACAGATGCTTCTGAGTTGGGGGTGGGAGCTGTGCTTTCACAACTTAATCAAGATGGTCAAGACCAGCCCATTGCTTTTATTCGCAGAAGGCTGACCCCCAGGGAGAAACGTTGGGTCAGCTATTCAGAGGGAGGCCTTTGCTGTGGTTTGGGCCCTGAAGAAGTTGAGGCCATACTTGTTTGGTACTCACTTCCTAATTCAGACAGACCATAAGCCCCTCTTGTGGCTAAATCAGATGAAGGGTGAAAATCCCAAACATCTCAGGTGGTCCATTTCCCTATAGTTGATGGGCTTTACAGTGGAGCACCGCCCAGGGACTTACCATGGTAATGCAGATGGTCTCTCCAGGTACTTCCACTTAGAACACGAAGACTTATCTGGTCAAGGTTAAGTTTAATATCCCTGCGTTTGGGCGGGGGGTTGTGTAGGAGAGTAGGGTCTGCTATCCTATGGTCACCCCATTTTTTTGCTTTTTGCTTCACTGGTTTTCGACTTACTGAGGCTGTGGGCCTGCTAATCAGACCCCCAGCCTGCTGTTCTCTCTCTAAATTCATAATACATGTGCTATAGGTACATACCACAATTGGAAATGGACTCCTTGTCAGCCCCTGTACCATGCACTATAGGTGCTCAGGGCATAGGTGCCACCAAGGCCTACCAGGGGCTGCAGCATATATTTTGCCACCCCTAGCTGGTTCTTAAATTGACACAACTGGCTGATCACTCATCTGGGGCAAGTGGGTGTAATCACCCCTTGCTTAGATATAGTATACCTATATCTAAACCTATATCTGGACACATATAAACCTGTGAGCCACTCCTATGGAAGGCCTTATCAATCCTGGAGGCAGAGTGTGTGGTTTAATGTGAGATGGAGCTCTGGCATGAGCTGAGCCTGTCTGCAGCTGTCGAGAACAACTCCCTAAGCTGTTCTGGGTTAATGCCATACCATATACTATTAAGTGCCTTATAATCCTCGCGGTTATATAGCAACTTTGGTTTGGCTTTATCAAAACATGTCGTGTAAGGTGTCATACGAATTGGAATACTACCCCCTCGCCAGTTCTGGCGACGGGGATAGCATTCCACCCCTCTAGAGGGAGAAGACATGTTACTTTACTTAAACGCGGTTGATTTTAAAAGCGCCTCAGATCCACAAAATGGATGCCTCTGCCACAGACACGTGTCTGGCCTCCTGCTGCTGACCGAAACTCAGCAGATGGTGGCCTGGACAAAGGGTTTCCTGTCGCAGGGCGGTGTCACACCACCCCAGACAGGAGATAGTGGATTGTAGCAGGGAGGTTTCAAAGAAACCAGACACTGTCTGGGGAGCACAAGGCTGCCCCTTGCATAGTCCGGCCAAACCGGTTATGGGGCACACCAGCCCCTGTCCCAGTGCGGCCAGGATCAAAGGAAAGGGGTGTATACACCCCCTTCCTGGGTCCCACCCATAGGAGGGGACCTAGCAGGTAATCCAGCCCGCCTGATTCGAATAAGAGTGGGAGCAGTGCCAATGCAACTCAGATTATCCTGAAGAAACATAAGAAACGAAACTCTGGACCCTTCGACATCCTACTCAACGTAGAAGACTGAAGAATCTCCCTTGTGGTCAAGGAGTGACCACCCTGTGCAAACAGGCACCATCCAGCACCTCGACCCTTGCTTTGTTGCAGTTCCCGCCAGAACTCGAGCGACAGAGATAGACGAGATCAAGCTTGCCTGCCTTCCTCCAGCCCGATCCACAGTCCCTGCAGAGCTGAGACCCGTGGAGGCGACCGGAAGGGTGGGGCATGCCATCTTGAAAAGGCCACGAGACGCTAACTGCGCAGCCCACGAGTGACCCTCGAAGCTGTGCACCGGGGTTTGAGAAGCCCCAACCCTGAGCTACTCTTGCACCGAAGCTACCCCCTCCACACTCGACGAGTGCTGCGTGGGGCCCTTCTGCTTGTGTTGGCTCGACGCGTTGGCCGGGTCACTTGCCAGCTGGCTTGTGGCCCCTGTGCCGACGAAAACCTTAAACCGACCTGCTTTTCTGGTTGCTCCAGATTTGCACCAGCTCCTGTGAAAAGGAGCCCCCGCTCTGACCCTCCTGGTCTGAGTGAGAAGCAATCTCCCTGTTCCGCGTGGATTGCTTTTGCCAAGTGCTGTTTACTCCAATCTTGAAGCCGACGGCGCTGACGGCGAGAGCCTGCGTGGGACAGATCGTGACCTGCTCCTGGACGTCGCAGATGCCCCAGAGCTCACGTGACAGCGGAGAGAAGCTCCTCGACAACCATCTGATTGCGCCCGACATTGCCTGGTTCCGTCCTGGTTCCACCCTGGTCACTGCTGAGTGACCCAGACTCTGTCCCCTCTGCTTTCAGATACTTTTCGACTTCGATCCACCCTTGGATCACACCGGACACTTCTGCTTCCCATCGCCTGCAGCATCTTCAGCTCCAAGCACCAAGAGCCTGCGTGTCAAAACCCGACGCCACTTCGACCCTGTGCACCCGCTTCCTGTGGGTGAGGGAACATTGCAACGCCGGTGTTCCCACACTGGTACACACCTCTAGGGTCTGTGTCTTAAGTTTTGTTCCTCTAGGTTCAGCGGAAGTTTCCTTAAACTAACTTTGTGTAACTTTTACGCACCATTGACTTTGCAATGGTGCAAGCCGCACTTTACGCGCTGCACCCGAATCCCGCGGGCTTTTCCCGACTTCAGCATTGCTAGTCCTGACTGCTCCCAGCGATTCCCTAGGCCCTAGGCCTAACCACTGTTCGATTGGTATCTCTCATACCACTTTTTTAGTATATGGTTTGAGTGGCCACCCGCCCTCATCCATAATTGTGCAACTTTGTATGTTATACTGTGCTTTTGATTTAACGCTTGTGCCCCTTTACTAATAAAGAGTACTGGGGATTATTTTAGAAATAAACACATATATTTTTATAATATATACTGGTGTGGTGTCCTTTCATTTGACACGACCTCTTAAGTGAAGCCTTTAAGGCTGCTTAGTCCATGCTACCCCTAGGATAGCTTGTCTAACAAGGTTGACTTACAACCTGACACCATAAGGGATTGTTTGGACTGATACAAGGTGGTTCCAGAATTGGAAACATCATATATCAGGCCAACTTCTCACATGCTGGGTGCTGAAAGAGGCTACTAGATGACAGTTGAAGATGTTGAAGGTTGCTAAGTATTTCGATTGTTGGGGGGGGGGGGTGGGAGTGGTAATGTTGGACGTTCTCGCTCTTTGTTCTTAACGTGAAGTTGAATGCCTAGATAAATTACACAAGATGTGCTTAGTACTACTGGTTCTGATATAGACACAAAATAAGGGCTTAAAAGACATTGAGTTGGGGGAATCTAGGATCTTTGGCTTGGTCTTGACTGGGCCAGTTCCCCTATGCAAGGTTTAATAGGGATGGGCATACAGGAGCTCTGCAAAGTTAGGGGGTGGGCAGTTTTGACTCAACGTTGCTTGGAGGCAGGGAGGGGGGTGGATCTGTGGAGTTACCTGAGTGATTGTTATGGTATGGTTAAATATTTAATATGTTATATAGCAAAACTTGTTGACAGTGCATGGAAAATACAGGACCAGGCGGTAGAACAACCAATATCAAGACAGGCTGGACAGTTGGCCGCTAAACCGCTGATTATACACGGGGAGGGGGAAGATGGGGGTCAGTGCGTACACTATCTCAGGGAACCCACAGTGCTATTTACACCACCCAAATGACCAAGGACCTGGGTGAGGCTCCACAACTGGGTCACATCAAAATACTTTCATGGAATGTTAATGGATTGGGAGACAGAATAAAGAGGGGAATTGTACTGCAGTACGTAAAGAGACAAGCCCCTGACGTGGTGTTACTGCAGGAAACCCACATACAAGGCACCCCCTATAGTACTTTGAACAAATGGGGTATAAACTAGTGGCTCACGCGGGATACACTAAGGGATTGAGAGGGGTGGGGATTCTCCTTCGAAATTCGTTCCCCTTCCAGGTACAATCAGTGACGCATGACACAATGGGTAGGTTCGTGACCCGAATCAGGCACCTGGGAAGGCAAATTACTCAACATTACGTCTCTTTATGTTCCACCGCGACTGCACTCCTCAGCCTGGGCTCATCTGGGATCACATATACTTAAATTAAGTGCAGGTGAATCATTGATTGGGGGGATTGTAACGCGGCCCTGAATGGGGACTTAGATAGGAAGCCACCGAAACAGGGAGGGCCGGCCGGCCTGATGGATGTTTGGAAAGCTTATAACCCGTCATCCCTCCAGTATACCTTTCACTCGGGGAGTTCATGGTAGTCTGTCCAGAATCGATTATATATTTGCTAGAGCCGAACAGCTCTCTATGTTCAGGGAGGTGGCACACCTTCCCAGAGGTATCAGACCATTCCCCAGTGTAGTAAATTATGGAGGTAACAACTCCGCCCAGAGAAACAAGATGACACTAAACCCCTGGTATTTACGAGTACTGTCTATACGGGAGGGGCTCATTGAGGGAACAGAAAATTACTTTAAAGAGAATGATGGGTCGGTTGACTTGGCCTCCACGTATGGGAGGCTTATAAAACAGTGATCAGTGGGCAGGGAGCATCAGTGATTGCGGGATACAAGAAAGAAAAGCTAAAGCAGTTACATACGATAGAAGAAGAAATTTCCCAATTAGAACGCGAGCTAGTGAACTTTGCAACCCCGACGTCAAACATAGATTGCTGTTAAAGCGAAAAGAATATAGAGTCATGGCCGAGGAGGCGGCTAAGGCTCATTGCCGCGCCACGCAATGTCGTGTATATGAGATAGGGGACAAGGCAAACAAATTGCTGGTGTGGTTTGACAAGCGTGAACAGGCCACTAGATGGGTGTTTGAGATTGAGATTGAGACAGAGGAGGGGGACAGACTTTAGGATAAGAACAGTATAGCGGAGGCCTTCGCAAAACACCTTAAACGGATATATGAGCCATCAGGTACATCTACATACGAAGAGGCGCTGGAGTTACTAGCCACCCTCAAACTCCCTTCTCTTGATGACACAGAGGGAGAAGAGCTAGACCTAGAGCTCACCAAAGAAGAAATGATCAAGGCAATTGGAACATTACAATCAGGAAAAGCGATGGGCCCGACTGGTCTTCTTATTGAACTATTTAAAGCAAACGCATCCACTAGTGCCCCTTATTTGGTAGATATGTTTGAAGAAAGTGTTGCTAATGGAACACAAAGGTTGGACAATGTGGTAGTGATCCACAAGCAGGTGAAACCTCCCGAGCGATGCGGTTCATACAGGCCGATCTCGTTGCTAAACCCAGAGGTGAAGATGCTGGCAAAAATCTTGGCCACGCAGCTGTCACCCTTACTTCATAAATTGATTCATCCTGATCAGTCCGGCTTTATGCCTTGCAGGAATACTGCGCTCAACCTTCGGCGTCTTAATGGGGTACTGGGCGGGGGGACCATAAGAGAGGAGGCAGTGATAATATCCCTTGATGTCAAAATGGCTTTCAATATGATTGAGAGTCCCTACTTGTTTGCTGCGCTTCAACGCTATGGCTTCGGAAAGAAATTCCTGTCATGGGTACGACTCCTTTACTCAGAGCCCCTTGCAAGAGTGACAGTAAATGGTGGCCGGTCGGCAATTTTCACCCTACTGAAAGGCATGTGACTGGGGTGTCCACTTTCCCCGTTGATATTTGCTCTAGCCCTCAAACCATTGGCAATTTGGATTAGAGGAGACCCCTTTATAAGGGGACTAAATTGGACTGCGGACTGGGAGGATAGAATCTCCCACAATGCCTATGACATTTTACTCTACTAGGCCAAACCACGTATCTCAATACACAGAATCTTACACATATTAACCCTTTTTCAAAAATACTCTGGTTACACTATAAAGTGGGATAAAGCACTTATTTATATACTTTCCAGGAGGTGTTGTAGTCTGCCGATACACTGCGGAGCCAATATTGTCACAAAGGCTTTTGATACCTGGGGATTTATGTCACGCCAGATCCAGTGGCATTTTACAATAACAGCTTGCCTCCCCGCTCCATCGCTTATAGGACGATGTGCAGCATCGGAAGACCTTGCCACTCACATTGCTGGGTAGGGCGTCGCTATATAAAATGATGGCCCTGCCCCGATTTGTTTACGCTCTACAAAATACACCATACCCTGTCCCAATCAAGTATTTTCAGGCCGTGGAGTCAGAAGTCTGAACCCTTCTCTGTAATACCGGCATCCCCCGCATCTCATTGACTAAGCTCACGAAAAACTGGTACGATGGAGGAATCGTCCTCCCCGCAATCAAAAGTTACTTCTGGGCATCCCAGCTAGTAGTCACAAATCACTGGGTACACTGGCCAGTGTCAGAACCCGCCTATAGGATGGACAGCTATAATATGACAGCAGGGTCTTATCAAAGGGTACTGTATGGGGGATGGAAAAATGGTACAGTGCATACCCCAACCACGACTACGGTTTCATTATGGCATACGACGACGTCCGATTTGGGATGGAAAAACAAGATTACACAGGTCACCCCCATTTTGGAGACGGATCATTTGTGGCTCCTGGCAAAATGTTCCGGATTCGACAAATGTGAAATCATAGGGCTCTCAAGGGTCGGGGATGTGTGGGCAGGAGGCAAAGCGGTTCCCTTCAGTGACCTCCAATAAGATTATGAGTTAAGCGAGAGGGAAACATTTTGATACCTCCAAGTCTAAAATGAGCTATATAAGGCAGTCCCCAAAGTTTCTGATCTCCCGGCCACCTCGCCATTAGAGGACAGACTCCTTGATGATTATCTTTAGGAAACAGCAATCTCTTTGACGTATAGGAAGATATTAAATAATACACCAGATGCGTTTGAGAAATCCGAGCCAAGTGGGCGGAAGATGTGGGTGACTTAGACAATGAAGAATGGCAGGAGGCACTGGCAATCCAGTCTAGGTTCAAATTAATTCAGCTTAAGTTCCTACACAGAGCACATCATACCAGTGTAGCGCTGGTCAAACTGGTCCACAAAAATGGACAAAGATTTGGGGGGAGTTGAACAAAAGTAGAGGAATCTTGAGTACAGCATTTTGTGATTCTCCACTGCAGGAATGAGTATATCTTTGGATATAGGCGGTCACAAAGTAGAGACAACTGTATGTAATGTAAGAAAATGTTGGTCTGCCGCAACAAAATTATCTTAATTGTACAAATGCACTGTCACTTTATCGTCAAATGTTATTACATTGTTTTTCTTATTCAATAAAAAATAAATAAAAAGGGATTGTTTTTAAACCTCCATGGCTCACCCCCCAACGACAATACCATTGCTGAACTAAGAGTCAGTAGTCATATAAACTCTAAACGTGGCCTAGATTCTTATTATAGATGGAGCAACATTATAGTCTATTAAATCAAACTTAAGTAGTGCCTGCACAGGGCACATTTTCAACTCAAGTTTTTTTTAATTGCGGTCTTATGTGATAGTAAAGACAAAGGAGGTTCTGTGAAATAAAATATTTGCCTAGGATCACACTTTTTGGGCAAGCAGGGAAACTAGTACTGGTACAAATTATCTAGTTTCACATTTTAAGGTCCAACCACTAGATGGGTATCGCTCTGTCTCTCTCTCCGGTTTATATCAAAAGTCAGTTTTGTATTTCATTCTTGGCTCAGGATGAGAAAAACTGACAGAGATAGCAGACCCGACTCCGTGTCCCCGGACCCAACTACCAAAGCAAGAATGCATTTATTTGGAGAGTGTCCTCCCCGTGAAATACCTCCTTCAAACAAATAGCTTATGGGTGATTCACCTTTATCCCTCATCTTATACTTATCTAAGTCTATGGATAACAGATACAGAGCCCGCACTTTCCATGGGCCCACAGTAAAAAAGAGAGGAGCATCTCTAATATTTGTAGTGGGCACACAAAATGCAAGTGAGAACCAGTCAGCAGAACTAGTTTCGAAAGTAATTGGGGCAAAGTGCTCCCTTCGCTGACACATGGTCAAGAGGTTTTCCGATTTATGGAGCTCTCTTGTGATTATGCAGTACAAAGCACAGCATACAGAAAAGTTTTGTCTTCGCAAATAGTCCTAACCAGAGCCAGATTCTGATATAATTTGGTCATGTCAGGCAGGATGTAGCCTGTAAGTCCTTCCTGAAGCTCAGTCATATAATTGGGAATGCTGAATAATGTGCATTGAATGGCATCTAAAGAAAAAATCCTGTGCATTGAATGGCATCTAAAGAAAAAATCCTGTGCATTGAATGGCATCTAAAGAAAAAATCCTGTCCGGGGAGATGGCTAGTCTAAATCCCAGGGCACAGTGGCTACTTACATTCATAAAAATCTAGGAGTGGAAGAGATTTGGCAAAACAAGGTCTCCTATACTACTTTTAATCTGGTGTGATCCCTACTTAGGCTGAAGCCATTGGATCAAGACAAAGCTAAACTGTTTCAGAAAGAGCATGCTCGTTGGGTTATTAAATCTTATGAGGGTCCTGGTACACAACCCTATTTATTTCAGGCAACTCAGGCTCACAATATGTGAACTCTGAGTATCTGGGAAGCGTTGGGCTCCCATAGTGGAAAATGCATGTTGTGAATGTAGACTAAACATTCTGTGTTGCTGTAAAAGCCTCCTTGAGGAAAGAAGAAGACTGCTACAGTCACATTTTTTGAAAGGTAGGATGAGAAAATACAGGGACTCTGTCCTTTTTGTCAAAATAACTCGGATTCACCAACCAAGTAGTGCCACCAGTGGTGAAAGAAAATGAGTAAAAAGTAGTCTACTACGTTTGGGGAAGGTAAATGGGAAAGCATATACTAGTTTTGCCACAGCTAATCAAGTCACCCCATTTTATTTTGAGCCTCCGTCAGGAATTTTGTTTTTAGCCGACCAGCTGCAATTAACCTTTTCTCGATCTGTATGCTGGCCCAGCAGGTTTCAGGCTTTCTTATATTGTAGTCTTCTTTTAAGTATAACATCTTACACTAATCTGTACAGAACTTAATTTTAACTGGTTTTAATGAACGAATGTTACTGTCCTGTTTGCAAATAAGGCCCCACAATAATAAGTACAAGTATTTGGGATGGTTCCTTCCTCCAATTTTACAGAGTGATGTTACTGAGAATTAAAAGTAAGCCTAACCCGGTCACAGAGGCTGTGGGAAGGCAGAAAGGACTCTTATTTTGCAGACAGTCTTACTTAGGACAAAGGCTTATAAAACTGACCCTGTGAGCAGAAACTATGCATCAGTACCCATCTTCCGTAGTGCCAACTGAAGATAGGCTCTCATCAGCGGTAGTTGCAGCTCCAAGCCACATACCTCGGTTGGTTTCTACTGGGGTAGTGGCAGCCTCGGGCTGATGTGGGATCTATGCATTGAGGAGGACACAGGTTTGCTCTCCTCAACTGCAGTAGCATCAATCTCTCAAACCTGCAACAAGCAGCAGAGAGACATGGGAATACCTGCTCTGGCTCAATCTTGATATGGCTCACTCATGACCTGCTCAGAGAGATGGGGAAAGCCCTTATTGCACAGGTTACCCCTAGGTCGGTGTCTTGGGTTGTCAGGTTTCTGTGGGTGTTCCTCACACTGGAAACACAGTGGGCTTGCCCTCCTGGACAGGGTCTCCTCATGCAGGTCCAGGCCCAGTCCTTCCCCCTCTCAGCAGGCAGACAAGCTTCTAAGCTATTTAGGTAAGCCCTCAGCTCCTCCGTCAAAAAGTAGTTACATCCGGTGATGTGTCCTAACCTCTGGGACCTGGCTGTCAAGCAGACACCAGCCCTGGTTACACAGCAGATCTTCGAGTACTCTGTGTAGCACTCGCATCGTTGGTCAAGAACTTGGGACTGGAGCGAAGTGGGGTGTATAGATTTGTTTGTTTTTTTACACATTTTCCAGACAGGGGATGAGGATTCACTGCCTGAAGCTTCTGAACCGGTCTGGGTTGTTTCTCTGTAAAAAGCATTCTCAGGCTGCTGTCCAGACACAGCTTTTATGCAAAGTGGTAATATACTGGAAGACGGTGAGTGTGGAGAGTGGCGGCCTCTACCTCATCTTTGTTGACCTGAAGTCTGCTTTTGATCTAGTCCCAAGGGTAAAGTTGTGGAAGGTACTGTATGATCTTGGAATCCCACCATACCTTCTGGATGTGCTGGCGAGGTTACCCAGGGAGACCTACGCACAAGTTAGGTGTGGGAAGCATGGAGAATTGTCAGCACGCTTCCCGGTGAAACAGGGGTCCGCCAGGGGTGTGTTTTGGCGCCTACTTTATTTTACCTTTACATCAATGGGCTTATTGACCATTTACTTGGAGTTAAAGATAACAATGCTCCTAGGTTAGTCTCGGGGAGGGTGTCTGCGTTGATGTTCGCTGACGACACTTTGTTGTTGTTCAAAACATCAACGGGCATCCAGCGTACTTTGGATGGCTTTGCTGATTTCTGTATTTCGAGAGGCCTGGAGATCAATTTACTAGAAAAAAGAGAGAGTTTTCCCTGACGGACCCAGAAAGGACTGGGAAATATTATGACAAAAAAAGGGAGGTTTCCTTTCTGTGGTTCTTAAATAAGAGCTTAAGTGAAATTTGTAAAGCAAGACACCAGCCTAAAAAACTTTTCGATCCTCAATTACATATATACTAGGCATAACGTAAATTATATCAAAAGAGATCATATTCATTAAAAACCATATTTATTAAAAAAAATCAATATCCTATATCAAATAACATGATATAAACAAATTCTTGTACATAAAATTTCCTACATATATCATAATAAATCACAAGCGCATTTCAATGTATCAACATGTAGAAAAATCAGTTAAAAAGACAATACTGGCTCTTTTTAACTGATTTTTCTACATGTTGATACATTGAAATGTGCTTGTGATTTATTATGATATATGTAGGAAATTTTATGTACAAGAATTTGTCTGGAGATCAATTTATCCAAAACTAAATATATGATCTTCAACCCTCCCAGGTCCACTCGCCCGAATCCAGCATTAGATGGTACTCCCCTGGAGAGAGTGAAGACGTTTGAGTATTTGGGCATCACTTTATCGGAACAGTTCGAGTGGGAGACCCAATTAGCTAGGGCATCCTTAAAGTTAACTCAAATAGCGGGGGGGATAATGAAAATGTACAGACTGTCCAAGTTCAAGCCAGCTGCCCCTATTATTGAACTCTCTAAAGTACAGGCTAGGGCGGCTACTCTATATGGGGCTGAACTCTGGGGGCACCATAGCCCCGCCAACCTCATGAAGGTAGAGCACGCATTTGTGAGGAATTTGGTGGGACTTCCGCGTAGTACACCTCTTGTACCTCTCCGGATGGACCTAGGGCTATTACCCATTGAGGAGGAAGCTGCGCTAAGGCCACTGATGTATTGGAGAGGACTATGGGTATTTCCTGAGTTATCTCCTTACAGAGATGAATTTAGGGAGGTCTTGCCAATTCTGAGCAGCAAGAAAATCCCATGGCTTAGCTACATAGGGCCCTCTGTAATAGAATAGGAAGGTCGGAGCTCTGGGAAGCACCAGATATAGCGTGCTCAGCAATAACTACGGCAGATCTGGTAGACACTATAGGCACCACAATCTGTCGACCCTTCAAGCAAGTTCCACTGTTGGTCGCTTGACAACAGAGTTTCTCCAAGTGAAAGCGGAATATGAAAAAGAAGAGTTTCTAGACTTGATTTACCCACCTGCGGCTAGGAAACTATTCATGCAATTCAGATTTGGGACTCTCCCTTTTAGGCCGTTTACTAGCAAATGGGACAATGAAAAGAATAATGAATGTCCAGCGTGTAAATATAAGCTAGAGTCGGAAATCCATGTCTTTTTTATCTGCCCTGCATATTATGAATCCTACAAACGATGGGTAATTCCAATTTGTAGAAACTTGGGTTTTAGACACTGTTCTCAAGCTTTTAGGGTTTTAAAGTATGACACCCATCCCCCTATTGTTTTTGCTGTCTCGCGTTTTTTGAACGGGATGTGCCACAAGCGTATGAGTATTTTAAAATAATCATCTTTGGAACTGTATACTTGCCTCCTGTGAAAAGAAAAGTATGAAGGCATTGATGTATCTGGATATTTGGAATTTCCTTTTAACTTAGTTACTATCATTGATAACTTTTAATGAATTTTGACTCTGTGTTATAAATGGGATGGCTGAAGCGTTGTTTTAATCTGGTAAATGACTGTAAATATGATTGTTTATACTGTTTTATGTTATTTATTAACTTGGTTGTTGTTTGTATGTATGCCGCAATGTGCTTTTATGGTCTGATGTGACCAAAATAAAGTTATCCATTGGATTGGTGTAACAAATAAAGTTCTTGAATCCAGTAAGTAAATGTAGGTTTGATTTATTGTAGATAAATCCAAGTTAAGTAACAATAAAATGATCTATAGATGTAATAATAAAAACCCCACCAATAGCAGTTCTTCTCTCGCTCAGCCTGTCTGCCATCAACTGCCTCTACTCAGAGCAGTCAAGTACCAAACATTCTAGTGTGTCATCAAACATTCTTCTAGATGCAGAGCTAGGCAATGGGGAAATCCAAGCAAGGGAAATGCAGAGCTAAGTGGTAACTCCACTGCAGATAGCAAGGGACTTGCTCTAAGCTTGAACACCCAAGACATAGGCACACTGAAACGTTGAGTTACTTGTGTCTGCTGCCATAAGCCTTCCAGAAGCAATAATTAGAGATGGGCAAACAGCTGGCCCTGCTTAGACACTTACCCACATTAAAAAACAGAAACTGCAGCATCACCCCATGGTTCCTGCCATATACCAAATGGCAGCGCTTAGGAACAACTAATAAGCAGTCTGAAAATAAGAGTCTTCACAGGTTTCAGCATCCCAGCACGGAGCAGCATCTTACATCACCGGTGCTCTCCAGTAACTGTCCCAACTAGACTCCTTATATGAAAACATTCTGTAATATAACTAGGCAACGGTATCCATGACACAAATGCCAACTAAAGACATCTCTACACAGTCCTTTGCTAACAACTTTCTAAAGGTAACACTGACTTGGTCTCCCTCACTTTAGTGTGCAGGTGTCCATCTTTCCAGCCACAGGAATGTAGATGATACACTTTCACTGTCTGTAGTAAGCGCTCTTCATCCTTCGTTTTGTTCCATGCCTCTCTAAACCAGGGGCTTCCAAAATTGATCTTGCTGGTCCTAATACGCACAACACAGGGTCCTGCTGTAGAGTCTTAACGTACCCCCAATGATAACGTGAGGCCGAGGGGTACTTTCAAGGTTGTATTATTTATTTATGAATACACTTCTGGAGCGCGCCAGGAACCGTACTGCTCATTACTCTGGCAGTGCTAACATGACCGCCCGGCTTTCCCAGGATCCTCTAGCCGTGACGCGGCAGAGAATGCTAGAGCGCTACACCACATATCTTCCTCCTTTTACAACACTTTAACAAAAAACAATTAGTTCCCCAGGGGTGCCCACTGAAGTCCTAGGCACTGGGGTGCAACCTGATTACATCTAACAACAAGGGAGGAAAAGAGGGGGGAAACTTGTACGCAAAGCTACAGGCTACATATCATAATCTTTGTATATTTTGGGTAACACTAATGTTCTACCAGTGCGGGTGCGTGTAGTGGGTACTTGTGTTGTATGTGGCTCCCTCGTGCTTGCTCTGACTTCTCTTATGCTCCCCTGCTGATCAGTGTCAGAAGCTGTAAAGGTTTTTGGTCTGGTGTCAGGTTCTTCTCCATTATGGTCTTCTTGTGGTCTGAGTAGTCGTGTGTCCTCCTGACTCCACTGTTCCTGTGCGTCTCCGCTTTCTTCACTGTTGGCTCTTGTGGCTCTGTTTCTGTGTGTGTGTCTGTCTCATTCATACTGATCATTGTCCGACTCCCATGCGGTGTTTCCGGTGCTCAATGCCATCTCTCGTTTGTCCCATCCTTTCACTTTGTTGCACTTGGCCATTCTGTTGTGGGACCATACTTTGCCATCACTTAGTAGGGTAGAGTGAGCAGCCTGTGTAGATTTTCTGGGCCTTCTCCAAGTTACTGCGGACCACTGCTGGGTAGCGTCAGGTTCAACCATACTGTATTGTCTCGTGTAAATGGGTCGCGGCCTCTCAGGATCTTGAATGGGCTCTATCCAGTTGACGTGGGCGTAATGCGATAAGCCCATACTGTGTTTTAGATCTCCGTTTCCCAATTTTTTCCTGCGCTGATGGCTGCTTGCACAGATCACATGAGTGCACGGTTGAACCGTTCTACAAGGCCATTACCAGCTGGGTGGTACACCGGGGTATGTTTGGTTGGGATGCCGATACGGTTCAAGAATGTAGTCCATTTCTCAGACGTGGACTGGGGGCCATTGTCACGCGTGATGACCTTTGGAATGCCTTCCCTCAAGAATGTGGCAGAGAGGAATGATACCACCTTCTCCGCATCGGACGATTCACACAGTTCGACTACTGGCCATTTGAAGTACCGATCCATCAATACTATGGCATATTTGGGTACACCCTGCGAATCCAGAATGGGACCCAGAATGTCAACTGCTAATTCCTCCCAGGGGTTGGTGAACTTCCCCAAGGGTGGTCGTAGCGTGGTTTGCATCTTGTCTGCGTTGCTGCAATGTGCACATGCCCTCACGTGCTTCTCCACTTGGCTGTCCACAGCTGGCCACCAATAAGAGTTTTTTACGCAGCTCTTGGTTTGAACGATGCCTAAATGGCCTTCATGTAGTATTGTGAGGAGGCGGTCTACTACATGTCGCGGAGGAATCACTTTGTCTCCCCCTAAGAGGAATATTGCGTTATCGCCGATGGAGAGTTCCTCTCTCACTTCCCAGAATTTCTGGAGGCCTGCGTCCAAATGTTTCTTCTCCGGCCACCCCTGCATGACATACTTTTTTACGGTTTCGATGTGGGGATTGGCCTCATATGCTGCCTTCCATCAGTTCGGGCTGGACTGTTCCCATGAGGCACAGGGTCAAGACTGATTTGCATATGGCCATGTCTGAACTGGGGTGGTGTGGTGAGCAAAATAACGATGGATTAAACCCAGATCTGTGACTGGGGGTGAATGTTTTGCCATTGTGCAACATTCCGTCCATCAATTGTTTTTGCATTTGTCACCCTGAGTGGGAAGGGTATGCTCAGACGCGAGTCCTGTGCTCTCCATGCCACTGGAATCAAGCTATCCTGGCTGATGATGGCTGATAGCCAGAAACCGGTCCTATGATGCTTGATTCCGGTCCAGGGAAGACATGGTTTGGCAATTCGGGCTGGACTGTTCCCATGAGGCACAGGGTCAAGACTGATTTGCATATGGCCATGTCTGAACTGGGGTGGTGTGGTGAGCAAAATAACGATGGATTAAACCCAGATCTGTGACTGGGGGTGAATGTTTTGCCATTGTGCAACACTCCGTCCATCAATTGTTTTGCATTTGTCACCCCGAGTGGGACGGGTATGCTCAGACATGAGTCAAGTGCTCTCCATGCCACTGGAATCAAGCTATCCTGGCTGATGATGGCTGATAGCAAGAAACCGGTCCTAGGTTGCTTGATTCCGGTCCAGAGAAGACATGGCTTGGCAGTTCGGGCTGGACTGTTCCCATGAGGCAGAGGGTCAAGACTGATTTGCATATGGCCATGTCTGAACTGGGTTGGTGAGCAGAATAACGATGGATTAAACCCAGATCTGTGACTGGGGGTGAATGTTTTGCCATTGTGCAACATTCCGTCCATCAATTGTTTTTACATTTGTCACCCCGAGTGGGACGGGTATGCTCAGACGTGAGTCCCGTGCTCTCCATGCCACTGGAATCAAGTTATTGTGGCTGATGATGGCTGATAGCCAGACCCCCGGTCCTAGGATGCTTGATTCCGGTCCAGGGAAGACATGGCTTGGCAGTTCGGGCTGGACTGTTCCCATGAGGCACAGGGTCAAGACTGATTTGCATATGACCATGTCTGAACTGGGGTGGTGTGGTGAGCAAAATAACGATGGATTAAACCCAGATTTGTGACTGGGGGTGAATGTTTTGCCATTGTGCAACATTCCGTCCATCAATTGTTTTTGCATTTGCCTTCTATTCTTGGGGACTTATGACTTCCTCCTGGTCATGAGTAAAGGCAATAGTGTATTCATCCCATTCAGTTTTTTGCAGGTGCCCCTTCCATTGCCGCTGCTCTGCTAAGGTAGTCCGCTACTCTGTTCTTGTGTCCCGGGATGTATTCTACTTCATAGACAAAGTCTAGTTGCCTGAGGGTCATTTTGGCAATGCGCAGAGTGGCGTTGGCATGTCTGCTTGAAGTAAGCACTTTGACCAGGGGCTTGTGATCCATCCGGAGCAAGAACTTGGAGCCCCAGAGGAATTGACGGAATTTCTCCATCGCCCAGACGGCCCCCAGCATTTCCTTTTCAATAACACTGAACTTTTCCTCATTGGGAGCAAGGGAGCAGGACGCGAAGCTGATGGTGGTGACAGCGCCGTCTTCAGATTTTTTTGATAGAACAGCTCCAAATCCCTTGTCACTAGCGTTCGTGGTGAGGATGGAGAGAGCATTATGGTCGAATCCGTGTAAGGGCATGGCGTCGCAAATGTCTACTTTGATTTGGCGAAACTCCTCATTGGCGTCATACGTCCATTGGAATGCATTTTTTTCTTTCAGCATCTGACGTAGATGATGTGTCTTGGTGGCGAAGTGTTGTAAAAATTTGTTATAGAACTCTGCTAGTCCGAGGAAGGAATGTACTTCTTCTTTGTTCTGGAGTGTGGGTGCCGACATAATGGCCTCTACATTAGCTCACTTGGGAGAGATGCCGTGGTCGCTTATTTCGTGTCCCAAGTAGGTGCCGGTGTGTAGGCCAAATTTGCACTTTTCCCACTCCGCAGTGAGGCCATTTTGTGACAGGATTCGTAACACCGTTGAGTGTTTCTCTTCGTGGTCTTGTCGAGATTTCCCCATTATGAGGATGTTGTCCTGGAAGTATTGCACGCCTTTAATGTCTTTAAATAGTCTGTGCATCAGTTTTTGAAAGACGGCTGCAGCGGATGCTAGGCCAAAGGGCATGCGTCGGAACTGGTAGCAGCCAAATGGAGTGATGAACGATGTGAGTTTTCTGCTGGAGAGGTGTAGTGAGATTTGGTGGTACGCCGCTGTGAGGTCGATTGTTGAGAACCATTTGATCCCTTTAGTTTGAGCCAACATCTCGTTTATCTTGGGTAAGGGGAATTCGTCCACTATTATGTTTTTGTTGAGTTCTCTAAGGTCGATACACAGGCGCACCTTACCGTTGGGCTTACGCACGACGACTAAAGGCGCCAACATTTCCGCGCTCTCAATCGGCTCAATCACCTCGTTGTCTTCCAAGTGTTGCAGTTCGGCGTGTACTGCCTCCCTGCAGTTGAAGGGAATGCTCCTTACTTTATGGCATACCGGGACGGCTCCTTCTTTGAGACAGATCCTGTGTGTGAATTTTGTGAGTCAGCCAATGGAGCCGCCGAAGACGGCAGGAAAATCTTCCTTCCATGTCGTTCTGTCCAGGGTGTGTGGGTCGTTGGTCATTAGTACTTGTGTGGTACCACCCGGGTTCAGTTGAATCCCTAGTGCCCCTTGGTCTGCCCACTCCAACACTGAGGGACCTGTTTCGGTTGCATACAGTTTGCAGTCTGATGTCCTTCCCTTAAACTCAAACTGTAGGGGGCGAAAGCCCACCATGGGAATTTTCTCCCCAGTGAAGGTGACCAGATGGACGTCTGTGGGGAAGAGGTGAGTGCCTAAGATGTGTACGAAGTCCCTTTCCCATATGTGGCGCTGAATGATGGTGTACGGGGATCCAGCGTCAGCTGCCATGGAGACCTGCACCCCCCCAATGGACAACACACAGGAGGGTTTCTTGGTGCTGTTGCAATCAATACCTAGAATGTGATCATCAATACATAAAACGCAATCATCCTCGGCCTCCGCTTCACCCCAGTCCATGTCTGATTCCTGTGAAACACGTTTAACAGCAGCATGGCTAGGCTTGCACCTACATACTTTAGCAAAATGACCCACCACCTCACACAAGGTGCATTTGACTCGGAATGCAGGACATCGTCTGTCGTTAGCTACGTGCACCAGGCTGCCGCATCTTTAGCAACTGTTCTTGTGGTCGCTGGAGTCCGTATGGGGTCCTGTCCTGGGTGTGGGCTTCCTACTGTACTTTGCCCATGCAGAGGGCAGAGTTTTCTTTTCTTGGCTTTTCACTTCTGTCACTTTGCATACTGTGGTTTTGTTGTCACAGTCTTTTTTCACCGCAACTGCGCACCTTTTGGGCAATTCTTACTTCTTAACCATGACGATGATCTCATTACGCGGTGCATCCCCACTGACCCACAGCTTTTCCTGTATGTTGGTGTTGACGGTGCGCATTATTATCTGGTCGCGTACGAGCTCATCATGGATGTGCCCAAACTCGCAGGTGACAGCCAACTGTTTCAGCACTGCTATGTAATCTTCTACGGACTCGGTGTCTTTCTGTTTCCTTTGAAAGAAGTTATAATGGAAATCGGCTGTGCAGACCACTGGCTGGTAGTGACTGTCCAGGTCTTCCAGTGCGTGTTGAAAGACGTCCGTGTCGGTGGGGAGTCTAGTCTTTTTTACCATGTCTTCATACACTCTCAAACCCTCTGGACCCAGGTTGTGCAAGAGCATTTTTTTCTTCATTTGCTGGAAAATTCTTCCTCTCCTTCATCCTCTAGAGCAGACAAGTAATTTAGGAAATACCCTTTCCAGTCCTCCCACTTCATGGCTGGTTCTCCTTGCTTCGGCAAGAAGGGGACCGGGTTCGTGAGGGAAAAGGTTTGTGCACACATGCTGACTGGTTAGTGGACCAGGGACTGACCGGTGTAGACAGATAAGGCTGGGCCGTGGTGAGCTGGGTGGACAAACCGCAGTAGATCGGTGTACGCAGTAGCCTTCTGTATCAGTCTGGTCCCTTAGAGCGTGACCGAGGTGGTGTGGCGGGTGCGCTGCGACGACCCTGGGGCCTGTAAGGAAGCTGACGTGAAGCACGGATGAGGGACACTCCTGGGCAATACCTGTAGGCGACACGGGGCAGGGCTGCAGGTACTGCTGGAGGCTGGCACATGGAATAGCAGTGCTGGCTGACTGTCTCTGCTGAAAGACCCTGCTGCGGTAGGTCTGCAAGCGTGCATGCACTTACTGTGAGGGCGTAGGCTGTTGAGGCTGCGTAGGCTGGTGACTAGGTCTTGGTAGCCTGTGTTTCTCTCCCCAGGGGACTGTCAGGCTGCCCTCCTTGTGGGGCAGCTCCTTTAGCCTTGGCTCCCAGGAAGTGACTCCTCACTTATGCACTATTTTCCCCAGGGGACCGCAAGGCTCACCTCCTTGTGGGGCAGCTCCTTCGGTCTTGTCTCCCAGGCGATGAGTCCTCGTCCCTGCACTATTCTCCTCAGGGGACTGTAAAGCACTCCTCCGTGTGGGGCAGCTCCTGGAGTCTGGGCTCCTAGATGGTGACTCCTCGCTCATGCACTATGTACTTTAAAGGAGGCGCTTGTTGTGTCGCGCTGCCACGCTCTTCCCGAGGCATATGATGACGTGCTGGAAGCGCGGAAGGCCGATGGCGTGGACGTCATGCTGGTGTTGGACGGCAGGGCGTGAAGCGTTCACCATCCTCGTCGCCAGTTTGTAGAGTCTTAACGTACCCCCAATGATAACATGAGGTCAAGGGGCACTTTCAAGATTGTATTATTTATTTATGAATACACTTCGGGAGAGCGCCGGAGACCGCACTGCTCATTACTCCGGCAGCGCTAACATGGCCGCCCGACTTTCCCAGCATCCTCTAGCCGTGATGCAGCAGAGAATGCAAGAGCACTACACCACACCTGCTGCCATACATGTGACACATACTTCACATACATGCATTTGGCATGTACATGGGACGCCAGTGCAAGGTTCTAGGTTTCACATTGCTGCAGAACTTTGCACAAGAGTGGTCAGTAAACTGCACTCTTAGTGACACAGGAAAAAGGTCTGGTCATACTTTAACTTCAAATACATGGATCGGGCCATTGCTGCTTTATATGATACACCCAAGACATGAACAATAATCCACTCCTTGCTATAAGGGCACATTGCGTAGTCTACTCCAGGTCACAAACAAAACCGTTGGTGAAATGAACTTCTGGAAAAGATACATTCAAGTCTGGTGGTTCCAGAAAGACCCTCTACTAATGGTAACATAGAGGATGGCTGTACCAAGCAGGTGAAGGAAAGCTTATATCTGTGAACTGCTTCACAGGGTCAGTAGCACTTTAAAAAAAAAGTCTTATCCAAATAGGTATAGTGTTGCCTTTTATGGATAACTACTGATAGTGTTCAGCAGATCAAAGAGAACTGACAAGGAGCCCTGTATGTGCAGGGAAAGAGGAAGGATATCCCACACACAATTTGCCATGTGTGCAAGTACAAGGGCATAACGTTTTGAATTGGGTTTCAGAGCATTGTATCGGTTCCTTCACTAGCTGGATGAATAACCGCACATGAAGAACAGAAACGAGCGTTCAACCTTCAAATTAGGAATAACAGAAATTCGATCATTCAAAAAAGCCTTCTTGTTTATATCCTACTACAACATGCGTTTCATTTTCTTTACTAGATGACTGCCAGGCTGCCTGCCGTAAAATGTTTCAGAGGTTTCGAGGGTTTATTTGAATCAAGTACATGCTGAATCGAAAATCCGTTAAGAAATCAATTGAGGCCATTCTTAATTACTAATTTATTTCATGGTGCTAACATAGGTCAGAGTGCAGGATTTCAATCTAATTGTAAGATGTTGTTGATCTTCTAATAGCCTTTTCAACAAAGTACGTTGCAATAACAATTGGAATTGGTATATATAATAAGTATGAATAAAGGTACAGAGAGAACTCAAAAAGAAATCAGAACTGGCAGAAAGAGTAGTGATGAGAAAGGAAACAATAGTTGTGCTTCAACAGCAAACGTGTAACAGTTGCAAAGTATGGCAGTAGATTCACACACCACCAATAAACTGTACCTGTTTTAGCAAACCCGGACAGCGTCAGTCTGAATCTGTCTGCCAGGAAGTCCAGCAGATGAAGGCAGCAACCTGGATGACACAGTCCTCAAAGGAGCCGAGATTCAGCAGTGGCAGCATTAGCAGCAAACCCCTACACATCTATACTTTATGATGAACCAAAAGGTAAATGGAGCTGCCAGTGAAGGGAAGGGGGGGACTCGAACTTGCCATTAATACCTTGGTGCCTCACAATGTGGAACCTAGAGACCAGACTGCAGCATGCAAGTCAAGTACTAAACACAACAGACATGACCACAGTCGGATGAAACTTTCCTGGACAGTCGGTGAACCTTTGCCTATCAAACCACAAAAACTTTAGCACGAGCAGAGATTTCCCAGGGCAACCATGCAGCAGGAAACTTTGAGGGAATTGAAGGCGAACTTGCTGTGTGATTGTGAGAAGTTGGCCTGATATATGATGTTTCCAATTCTGGAACCACCTTGTATCAGTCCAAACAATCCCTTATGGTGTCTGGTTGTAAGTCAACCTTATTAGACAAGCTATCCTAGGGGTAGCATGGACTAAGCAGCCTTAAAGGCTTAACTCAAGCGGTCGTGTTAAGCGAGCTGTTTTACCAATCACAGTCCTGTAATATCAAATGAAAGGACACCACACAAGTATATATTATAAACAGATATGTGTTTATTTCTAAAATAATCCCCAGTACTCTTTATGAGCAAAGGGGCACAAGTGTTAAATCAAAAGCACAGTATAACATACAAAGTTGCACAATTATGGATGAGGGCGGGTGGCCACTCAAACCATATATTAAGAAAGTGGTATAAGAGATACTAATCGAACAGTGGTTAGGCCTAGGGCCTAGGGAATCGCTGGGAGCAGTCGGGACTAGCAATGCTGA
The DNA here is from genome assembly GCF_964263255.1 of Lissotriton vulgaris. NCBI lineage: Eukaryota > Metazoa > Chordata > Amphibia > Caudata > Salamandridae > Lissotriton > Lissotriton vulgaris. The sequence goes on along the minus strand of NC_141698.1, from coordinate 447,611,890 downwards.
AGTCGGGAAAAGCCCGCGGGATTCGGGTGCAGCGCTTAAAGCACACACATGCACCAATGTTAAGTCAATGGTGCCTAAAAGTTACACAAATAGAGTTTAAGGATACTTCCGCTGAACCTAGAAGGACCAAACTTTAGTCACAGACCCTAGAGGTTTGTACCAGTGTGGGAACACCGGCGTTGCTGTGTTACCTCACCCACAGGAAGCGGGTGCATAGGGTCGAAGTGGCGTCGGGTTTCGTCACGCAGGTTCTTGGTGCTTGAAGCTGGAGATGCTACAGGCGATGTGAAGGAGAAGTGTCCGGTGTGATCCAAGGGTGGATCAGAGTCGTAAAGTACCTGAAAGCAGAGGGGGCAGAGTCTGGGTCACTCAGCAGTGACCAGGGTGGAACCAGGACGGAACCAGGCAATGCCTGGCGCAATCAGGTGGTTGTCGAGGAGCTTCTCTCCACTGTCACGTGGGCTCAGGGGCATCTGCGACGTCCAGGAGCAGGTCAAGATCTGTCCCACGCAGGCTCTCACCGTCGGCGCAGTCGGCTTCAAGATTGGAGCAAACAACACTTGGCAAGAGCAATCCACGCAGGACTGGAAGATTGCTTCTCACTCGGACCAGGAGGGTCAGAGCGGGTTTTCCTTTTCAGAGGAGCTGGTGCAAGTCTGGAGCAGGTAATCAATTGGGGGGGAGTAAGAGATGAGATCCTTTCAAACTCCTGTTAAATTGCATTTTATCAAATGGGGAAAGGATCACTTGTCCTGCGAAAAACTCAGGTCTGCAGGTTGGTAACTGGGTGTCTCCCAATAAAATGACCCTCATACACGTGTGTTTCTCTCTTGCTTGTTTTCGTAAGCGGTATATGAGGTGTCCCCGCTTGTATCACACGTGTGTGCGTAATCACTGGGTCAAGTCATTTGTGTGCACCCTCCACCAGGAGGTTGTACCTTAAGTTTTAAGGCAGTAGTGATCGTGGAAATAGGGTGATCAGGATAGTGATGATAAAAAATAGTCCAGATATCCAGTACTTGGAAGTTTATTAAATTTGGAATTGGACTATTGTTAAAAGAGGGGTGATCGTGCTGCTGTGGAATCTGTTATGAATTCTAGCGCACTTAAAGGTCTGCTAAAATGGTCGACATGTTTCAGCTCTAGGTGACAATTTGTCAGACAGCTTTCTTCAGGACCAGGGGGTGAAAGTGATGAAAATAAGTGAAAGAATAGGTAAATTTGTAACCTGATTCTTCGAGTGATGAGAGGTCTTATTGTACCTGTAAATAAAAAACACACAAAAACAAACCAGAAAGGGAGATAGGGTGTAGGGGGAGAAAAGAACTTGGTGAAGTACAAATATGTACACATTCAAAATCACCTGATTTTGAATGAAGAAACTGTAAAATGGCAATACTTAGCGCAGAATCACTCTCATTTCAGGCGTCAACTCATCCATTCTCATGCCTTACCAGCGTGAGGTGATTGTGCTATACTGTTCTTTTGTGCTCTTAACTGTAACCGGTAATTGGTGTTATCACATTTCTTTCGTATGGTGAAAATCACATGCTTATTTAGGGCACTTAGTGCTCTTAATGTGGTGTGATGGGGGGTTTGCGTGCTGATTGTGGCATTCTCGGTATTCCCATTGTTTGTACATGGCTCCCAATCGTCACGTATATCGTGGGTTATCATTATAAGGAAACTCTCTTTTACTACCCTCTAGGTACTGGCGGGTATAGTGGTCTAGAGTCCGTGGCTGTTAACGGATTGGGCGTGATTCCCTATCTAATTCAAGAGATTGCGCCTACCTCCTTGTTAGTAGCTAGTTGCTTCATCAGGGGAGGGAGGTTCTATGAGGAAGACGGTAGCGCTAAAGGGAGTAAAACATTCATTAGTGCGGACAGGTTTTACTTGCGCTTGCTGTCTCTTGGTTGAGCGGCGTCTCCGTCTTCTACCTTTCGCCTTAGCGTCCTCGTCTGCAGCATGTGCTGTCTCTGCCTCCGTCCATCCGGAATTGGTGTTTGTTGGAGAGGCGGATGTTTATAAGTAGTTTAGTATGGAAATAGAAGAAATCCTTTCCATGACGAGGGTTACGAGAAATGTTAAAGAATAATTTGAAGATTTTTTAAAAGTGCTTTTTTTGGGGCTTGCTGATTTCTTGAATTCTACAGTGTATTTCTGGCATACTCGCTAAACATTGAGGAGTTGGTTAAATCTTCAATGATCTTTTTTATGTCTTATAAAATCAGCAAATGGGCAAAATTAATTTAGACAGTGATCTATGTCTAACAAGAAATGGTTATTAGACCGGGATGTGAAAGAAGGATATCCAGGATGGATTTTTCATTTATTGAGGGCAAGCCAGGGGATAGAATCATTGAGTCCCAGGGTGTCAGTTTTAAGTCTATGCACCCAGGGTTGTTCTTTTTCGAACAGAATTTTTGGGGCATTTCTATCTATAGTTTCCAGGGTCTCTAGAATGACCCATTGTAGATCTTTGGCCGTATGTCCCTGATCTTTGAAATGTGTAGACATTTTTGTTGTTGTTCTTTTACAATTGACATTGCTACGGTGTTCGTACATCCGTTGTTTTGCCTTGCGACAAGTCATGCCGATGTACTTCAGCTGACATGGGCATGTTATCATGTATATGACATGACTAGTGTTGCAATTAGTATGTCTCTTTAATTTCCAAGTCAGATCAGGGAGTAGTCAAGAGATGTACTATTAGAAACACACCTCAAGCCACGGGATGAAAGAACAACATGTGTCACCACCTACAGCCCAGTCACAAATAAGGTTAAGAAGATAATCAACAAGAACTGGAAAATATTCACCTCCAACAACCTTGACTGGCCAAAACCCCGTTTTGCCAACAAAAGGAGCAGAAATCTCAAAGATCTATTAGTACATACCAGACCGCCACCAAAAAAGAAAAAAGAACAACAAGGCTTATGGAATACTGTCCCTATAACAGGACATTATCCTTGTGGTACCTGTCTAGCTTGTGAGACCACCAAACCCACCAAAGAACTACAACTACTCCCTGAAGATTTAACCAACTCCTCAATGTTTAGCGAGTATGCCAGAAATACACTGTAGAATTCAAGAAATCAGCAAGCCCCAAAAAAAGCACTTTTAAAAAATCTTCAAATTATTCTTTAACATTTCTCGTAACCCTCGTCATGGAAAGGATTTCTTCTATTTCCATACTAAACTACTTATAAACATCCGCCTCTCCAACAAACACCAATTCCGGGTGGACGGAGGCAGAGACAGCACATGCTGCAGACGAGGACGCTAAGGCGAAAGGTAGAAGACGGAGACGCCGCTCAACCAAGAGACAGCAAGCGCAAGTAAAACCTGTCCGCACTAACGAATGTTTTACTCCCTTTAGCGCTACCGTCTTCCTCATAGAACCTCCCTCCCCTGATGAAGCAACTAGCTACTAACAAGGAGGTAGGCGCAATCTCTTGAATTAGATAGGGAATCACGCCCAATCCGTTAACAGCCACGGACTCTAGACCACTATACCCGCCAGTACCTAGAGGGTAGTAAAAGAGAGTTTCCTTATAATGATAACCCACGATATACGTGACGATTGGGAGCCATGTACAAACAATGGGAATACCGAGAATGCCACAATCAGCACGCAAACCCCCCATCACACCACATTAAGAGCACTAAGTGCCCTAAATAAGCATGTGATTTTCACCATACGAAAGAAATGTGATAACACCAATTACCGGTTACAGTTAAGAGCACAAAAGAACAGTATAGCACAATCACCTCACGCTGGTAAGGCATGAGAATGGATGAGTTGACGCCTGAAATGAGAGTGATTCTGCGCTAAGTATTGCCATTTTACAGTTTCTTCATTCAAAATCAAGTGATTTTGAACGTGTACATATTTGTACTTCACCAAGTTCTTTTCTCCCCCTACCCCCTATCTCCCTTTCTGGTTTGTTTTTGTGTGTTTTTTATTTACAGGTACAATAAGACCTCTCATCACTCGAAGAATCAGGTTACAAATTTACCTATTCTTTCACTTATTTTCATCACTTTCACCCCCTGGTCCTGAAGAAAGCTGTCTGACAAATTGTCACCTAGAGCTGAAACATGTCGACCATTTTAGCAGACCTTTAAGTACGCTAGAATTCATAACAGATTCCACAGCAGCACGATCACCCCTCTTTTAACAATAGTCCAATTCCAAATTTAATAAACTTCCAAGTACTGGATATCTGGACTATTTTTAACATCACTCATCACTATCCTGATCACCCTATTTCCACGATCACTACTGCCTTAAAACTTAAGGTACAACCTCCTGGTGGAGGGTGCACACAAATGACTTGACCCAGTGATTACGCACACACGTGTGATACAAGCGGGGACACCTCATATACCGCTTACGAAAACAAGCAAGAGAGAAACACACGTGTATGAGGGTCATTTTATTGGGAGACACCCAGTTACCAACCTGCAGACCTGAGTTTTTCGCAGGACAAGTGATCCTTTCCCCATTTGATGAAATGCAAGTCTGGAGCAACCAGAATCGCAAGTCGGTTTTAGGTTTTCGTCGGCACAGGGGCCACAAGCCAGCTGGCAAGTGACCGGGCCAACGCGTCGAGCCAAAGAAAGCAGAAGGGCCCCACGCAGCACTCGTCGAGTGTAGAGGGGTGAGCTTCGGTGCAAGAGTGGCTCAGGGTTGGGGCTTCTCAAACCCCGGTGTACAGCTTCGAGGGTCTCTCGTGGGCTGCACGGTCAGCGTCTCGTGGTCTTTTCAAGATGGCGTGCCCCACGCTTCCGGTCGCCTCCATGGGTCTCAGCTCTGCAGGGACTGTGGATCGGGCTGTAAGAAGGCAGGCAAGCTTGATCTCGTCGAGCTCTGTCGCTCGAGTTCCGGCGGGAACTGCAACAAAGCAGACGTCGAGGTACTGGATGGTGCCTGTTTGCACAGGGTGGTCACTCCTTGACCACAAGGGAGATTCTTCTGTCTTCTACGTTGAGTAGGATGTCGAAGGGTCCAGAGTTTCGTTTCAAATGTTTCATCAGGATAATCTGAGTGCGTTGGCACTGCTCCCATTCTTATACCAATCTAGGGGGCTGGATTACCTGCTAGGTCCCCTCCTATGGGTGGGACCCAGGAAGGGGGTGGATACACCCCTTTCCCTCTGATCCAGGCCGCACTGGGACTGGGGCTGGTGTGCCCCATAACCGGTTTTGCCGGATTATGCAAGGGGCAGCCTTGTGCTCCCCAGGCAGTGTCTGGTTTCTTTCAAACCTCCCTGCTACAATCCACTATCTCCTGTCTGGGGTGGTGTGACACCTCCCTGTGACAGGAAAGCCTTTGTCCAGGCCTCCTCTGCTGAGTTTCGGTCGGCAGCAGGAGGTCAGACTTGTGTCTGTGGCAGAAGCATCCATTTTGTGGATCTGAGGCTCTTTTTAAAATCAACCAGGACTGGCGAGGGGGTAGTATTCCAAATTGTATGACACCTTACTCGACATGTTTTGATAAAGCCAAACCAAAGTTAACATATAACCAGGAGGATTATAATGCACTTAATAGTATATGGTATGGCATTATCCCGAAACAGCTTAGGGGATTGGTCCCGACAGCTGCAGACAAGCTCATGCTAGAGCACCACCTCACATAAAACCAAGCACTCTGCCTTCAGGATTGTTAAGGCCTGCCATAGGAGTGACTGATCGGTATATATGTGTCCAGATAGGTTCAGATATAGGTATACTATATCTAAGCAAGGGGTGATTACAACACCTTGCCCCAGCTGAGTGATCAGCCAGTTGTGTCAATTTTAGATAGCCAGCCAGGGGTGGCAAAAGATATGCTGCAGCCCCTGGTAGGCCTTGGATGCATCTATGCCCTGGGCACCTATAGTGCTCTGTACAGGGGCTGATAAGGTGACCCAAGCCAATCTAGTTATGCACCTAGGGTACATGGAATCCATTTTACAGAGAGAGCAGATAGCCTGGGGCCCTGATTAGCAGGGAACCAGGCCAACTAAGTCGAAAACCAGCTAAACACAAGGCAAAAAATCTGGGGTAACCATAGTCAGGTAGCCACCTTCCTACAGTGATACTGCCAACAAACCCCCCACCTTTTTTTAACACAAAATGTATGTATGTTGCGCTGCGAAAATTAGGTCACCTTTCAGGTAGCAATAAAGATTCAAGAACATTGTGTACCTTAAACATATTAGAAACCTTCAGTTTTAATATTTTATGCAGCAAGTGTTCAATGTGTGGTTGGCATGGTATCGTTTAGCAATTGAGTTTAGGGGGTGTGAATCTCAAATTGCCCAACTTAAAAAGCAGAGAGTTGCAGGGTGGAGGCGTGAGATGACCAAGGTTCAGGATGGACCGTTACCACGAGGAACAGGGTCAGTACTGATTTACGTTGAGTGGGCCTCTGTCTAGAGTGGCACAGTGGGGAAAAACAATGGGATGGAATGCTAACATGAGAGATTCCCACTGGTTAGACTATTTGCAAGAATTCATCCCATCATGTTTTGGGTGTGTGATTGCCAGCAGCAGGCCAGGAAACATGAACTTGGTGCAGCTTTCCAAGCCTACTACTGCCAATGTTTGTGAATTCCAAAACACAGTCAATTTGCAGCCATTCAAGGAGTACTTCGATCAGTACAGATTTACTACTTTTTTGGTAAATCAGCAACATTCAATATTCACGATCCTGATCCAAAAAAAGAACAAGTAAAAACCTTTTAGAGAAATGAGAACAACAAGAAAAACAGACACAGACATAGCAGACCACACTTAGGGTCCCCAGACCCAACTACCAAACGAAGAATGCCCCCAAACCCCCCTGCTGAAGCTATGCCACTGCCCGTCCTGACTGGGTCTGGTCGAGCTCCCAGGGATCTCATGACTACAGTCACGTACAACACAACGACTTGCCGGTCAAGCCCTCCTTCGGCTGGGGTCAATTACTGTAAATGTATTTTCATTGCACGCCCTCTTCTTCGTCTCTACTGTAAGAAGCCTTGGTGGTGAAGTTGTTGTATCAGTCGCATGTACTAAGATCTAGTCACAAACAGAGCAGGGTACCCAGGCAAAATAATTGGGTAAGCCAGAGCAGAGCCATGGGTCTGGCTTGGCTCCAAGAGTCTGTGCACAAGCCGAGCCATGAAACCGTTCGGCATCTAAATTGGGACACAAACAGTGTAAAATAGGAGACAATCTCTTCACAATTCTTTTTTTATGTATTCCTTTAACATGCGGAAGAACATCAGAGTATATCACTGCATAGACTGAGTGTTAGTAAGACTTGGGGTGCTTGTGTTCTAGTTCAGGGAGGACCTGGCCGGACAGTTTTTGCCTGATTATTTTGCTAATTGCTGAATCCAAACTGAGGTGAGATAGTGGGTGAAAGAACAATGGGTTGGAGTGCTACCCCAAGAGAATGCCAGTGGTTTGGCAAATTGCATGCATTCCTCCCATCACCTTTTGTGTGCTTAAAATAACTTCATAATCTTGTGCTGTAATCATGGGAGGTGTGGTTCTCCCTAAATGTCTGTGCAACCTAGAAAGACCAGGTAGGCAGTGCACAGGCATAGGCTTAGGACATCTGAATCACCATTATTCTGATCCTTTGAAAGCACCAGAAGCCACAGTTGCTATCCTGAGGCGGGCTACAATCTCACCTGGGAAGAGAAGGGGTGGCTCAACTGCTACACCCCCTCCCCATCTCCCTACAAAGGCCCCTCGGACATAGCCTCCACAGGAAGGTACTTCGCTTTAACGAGCTCCTAGTTTTCCTTTCTTTCTGCAGTTTTCCTTGTTACTTTTGGCCTCTTCTTCCTTCAACTTCTCTTCCTGCAGCTCTGTTCCCCACTCCATGTACCTAGTGCAGCCATTCCATCTCCCTTTTATCTTACCACTGATGCTACCGCAATACTCCCAATCTCCTTCTAAACTAGCCAACAGCAGTCACTGCCCCTTGCATCTACTATAGCAACTATCCCTCCCACCTCTCCTCAACATCTCATCTCTGGCTTACTTCTCAAATTGCCGCTTTCTTACTACTTCTATCTGTAAAACCCTACAGCTTCCATACCTCTCATCTCTCCCCCTGGAACTCTACGTTCCTCTTGCCCGTCCACCACCATCTTCCTTCTTTTTCCATGTTTTCTTGTAATCTTAACTCCCATCTCCATCTATGTGCAGCTTTCCTTGTCCACGCAAAGCCGCTACTGGTTTCTCACCCCTTAGCTCTCAACTTGAAGCCCTATTTCCTGGCTTCTTTAGAAGATTCAATTCTCTTGATTGCCTCTCCCACTACAGATTTAACTTCTCCCAGTAGAATCTAGTCTCTCTTTAACTTTCTCACCACCTGACTCTTTGCCTTTCAACCTTGAGCCTACAACTTCCTTTCTCCTTCTCGCTAGCAGCTCTTTCTCCCCTTCCCAACTTGCAACTCAACTTCCAGTCTGTGGCTGCCTCATCCACTATGAACAAAGAGAGACCTGTACCATGTGCATTGAGAATGGTCTTTAAATAGTAGACAAACTATGTTTATTTAGATTTTTATGTAGCATTTGATCCTCAAGCTTATCATCTAACAGAGGGTTCTTAACCTTTTGATTCAGAGGAACCCCACTTAATCATTACTAAAATCCACGCACCCCAGCAATTTTGACGCTTTGAACCTCAAAACAATAAACAAATAGTGAAATAGGTTATTTAAATCAAACATAAAAGCAAATAAACTTTAATGATAAGGGTGGAGCTTTCCTGAATTCGATTGAGGCCCCCCCCATCATCCGTACTATGTTCAAGCACTGCTTCCACAAACCAATCTGAGGATACAACCTTATTTTGTTAGCCTCTAATTTCAAATTCCTTCATATTTACAGAACATTTTACACGATTAGTTTTTACATTTAGCTTCTTTATTTATATACACTTTGTTAACCAAATACTATTATTTAGTTGTCTAAGACGTTACAGACCCCTTGAGCAGGAGCTGTGGACCCCCAAGGGTCCCCGGACCACATGTCAAAAACGTCTGGCCCAGTAGTTAGCCCTAAAGCCTCTCACCTTGCCTTTGATTCTCCAAATCCTCTTTCCGCAGATGGCCAAGGGCGATCATAATAGCCTTGCTAATATACAGCTGCTGCTCCACCGGCGAGTGTCTGACAGCGCTGCTGTTGCTCCAGGTTTGCAGGAGTTCTTTCAGGGCCTGTCCCAGACACAAAGAGAAAGAGAAGGTATATTCAGTGGGAAAAAACACTAAAGCTTGTAATACCACTTCGTCTGCCTGGTTTGTACTGTGTGCAAATAAAGTGCCCAAGCATGTGGAACATGTATCAAATCTTCCTTACTCTGTCTAGAACTGTAACTGCAAAATGTGTTGGGACAGACCAGTTGATGAATCAGATGTAGAGGAGGGCCCTGTTTGAAGCTCAGTGAATTGAAAACAATAATAATTTATGAACAGAAACATTGGGAAATATATCAACAATGTAACCATAGCATGTGTTAATTTAGGGTCAGGCAATGGCCACAGAACCACAGAAATAAATTAAAAACACAATTTATCAATTTGAAGGAGGAAAGCATACATGTTCTAATAAGTCCCAATATCCACAGAGAGATTTACGAAACAAAAAGGTTGATTGAAAGCACTCTGGATAAGGAACACCTCATTCCTTTTCTAGTTGGGGGCATCTCAGTAATAGAGTGAATTGGAAGTAAAAGGCAGGAAAGCTGAGTGATGATGGACTAATGGTACAAGACATAGCATGTAATACCGTTGGGTGTTATGGCTTCAATTTAGATGAATCAACTGCAGTAGAGGGAGCTACAACAATGAATGCAGGGTTTCCTGGTCAATACCTAGCAGAGGGAGATTTTGAACAAAGAGAACAAAACTTAAAACAGTTGGAGATCAAAAGTTACACCTGCTATATTTGTACTCATGAAATGGTGCTCTTGCTTGGTGCTAGCATCACCACAAACGGCTTTGAGAGCCATCACCTTACACAAAGAATATTCTGCACTGCTGAAACAAGATGAAGTTATGAAAGGAATCACCAAGAACCAGTGCCTGAAATGCAGAAAGCTGGTCCACATTCCCCGTCTAAAGACTATGGAAGCCTTTTCATCCAATATAATCCAGACAGAGCCTTTCTCACAGAGACTTGAGCAGATAATTTTTCAGACCCGGATATCAACCTCGCCATTCCAACGGGCTATAATATTGAACAACTTGATAGAACAGACAAGAAAGGTGGGGGTGTTGCCATTGGGTTCCGCAGCTCAATAAAGGCTAAATATCAGCCAATATTCTATCTGGACTGTAAAGCACTCGATTTTGCCCTGAAATTGAATAACAAATTCACTTTTCAGGGACTATTAATTTATCGTCTACCGGGCCTGAAGGCCAATTTTACTAATAAAATTCAGTACTTTGTGGAATCATGCATAAACTACCCTAGCTTGGAGCTTCTGAATAATTCAGACACAAACAACTTAGCTGATACCCTTGGGAATTTTAGACTAAATCAGTAAATAACACAACCCACCTATCTTGCCAACCACACTATTGATGGAATATTCATAAATAACCATGAGCTAAAAGTAGAGAAGGTCGTGCCAGTAGTATGGTCTGACCATTAGGCCATCCTTTTCTCAGTCAGGGTTCCCTCTTGTAATAATACGACTAGCCCTGAAAAAATCTTGATGTTCAGGAATTGAGGGACAGCTTATCCAGCTCTAGATAGCAACCTGAATAACGCTGCAAATAACTAGACTCACTGGTTAAACTCAACGAAACTGAGATTGGTGCCAGAAAAAACTGTAAAAAGCTGTAGTAAAAATCCATCAGCATCATGGTTTTCACAAGAATTAAACGCATTCCAAGTGGAATGCAGGCATCAAGAGCATTTGTGGAGGAAGGAATATTGCCCGAATGAAAAGGTCAAATATATAGAATTACTTGTACACTATAAGGGCCTAATAAAAACAAAGTGAAAAGTCGACATGGCACACATCCCTGAGTGCCATGCATACAACCCACTGCCCTGGCATAGGTCAGCCAGCCCTCTAGCTGGGTGCACTATACCAGTGGTGAGGGTACAGGTGCATGAGCCCTGTACCCTTACAGTGTCTAAGTCAATTCTTAGACATTGTAAGTGCAGTGCTGCCATTAAGAGAATATGGTGCTGGGAGTTTGTCATTACGAACTCCACAGTACCATAATGGCTGCACTTAAAACTGAGAAGTTTGGTATTAAACTTCTCAGCACATTAAACCCACACTGACGCCAGTCTGGGGTTTAATGAAAAATGCACACAGAAGGCATCCTAGAGATGCCCCCTTAAAAACGACCTACCACTAGTTTCCAGGCTGAGTGGCTGCTTTCAGTTGCCACCACCATATATATTTCTGGACCCCTGGGTCGAGAGCCTGCTGCTCTCGGGTGCCTGAAACAATGCACTTCCTGGGACGGGGTGCCAAGCCTCCTCCCCCAGGATGGGCAGGGTCCACGAAGGGGAAACTTCATAGGCCTGCCGCCTTTGAAAGCTTTCCAATGCCTTTTGCTGCTTTCAGCAATGGTCACCACCGGTTCTGACCCCCCTTTGGGTGGGAGAACCGCCAGGAAAACCAAGTGAGGAAGGGAGGTGTGCCCACCTCTGCCAATCCCATCCCTCTGGTGGGGGAGGCAAGGCGGAGCCAACCATGGTTAGGCTTATGCCTCACCATGGGAGGGTGGCATAATAGGGGGTGTACCCAACCCAGGGAAGGGACCCCTATCCCGCATTGGATAACACTGGGCCTCAGCACTTAGCACGAGGCCGCCCTAGTGCCGCTGAGGGTGTAACAAGAGTGCATCCTTGACCCTTGGGGACCCCTGAGTCTACCCCCAGAATACCAACTCCCACAACCAAATACTTACCTTTGAACCGAAAACCCTATTTTCCACTATAGTATAACATTGACTGTTTTTCTGTGAAAAGTTTCTGTGTGTGGAGTTAGAAAATCTTTAATAGTTTCTAAAACTGCAACAAAATAACTAAAAGCTTTTACTCGCCTATTTACAGGAAATGTACAAGTACAGTATCCAGGTATACTGCACTGTGTAAGAAAAGTAATCTGTAAAGTAATCTACTTGACATTCTACTGAAAAGCCAATACAAAGTATATGTACAATATGTTAAAGCATTGCATTACTAGCAGTTCTACTGTAATCAAACCAAAAGTATATATACAATTACAATACAAACTGTTTAAAAAACGGTATTATTACTGTAAAGTACTTATCACTTACCTGTGCCAGGCTTGCTTGGCTCTTGGAAATAAAATAACTAAAAGAATATTTGTATTCAAAACCAATTGGTCTGAAGTTCAGTCTTTGAGTTTGTGACAATCATTTGCGGATTGAGTGTGTACATTAAATGCTTAACACTACCCTCTGATAAACCCTTACTGCTCGCCTGCACTACCACAAATACAGTAGAGTGCTCTCCACTTTTACCTCTGCCTACCTTTGGGGTTCCACTGCACACTATACCTTGCTTTGGTATAGTATATACAGAGCCAGCTTCTTCATTGGTGGATTAGCAGTGGGTTTATACAACCTTGCATTTGTTGGACTACCTTGGTTACCACCTGATCACACAAGAGAACTCTTAAAATGTCTTTAGAATTCAGGTTTTTGAATTGACATTTTTTTCCAAATTACTTAAAGTTTTGTTAGGGCCTTGGTTAGGCTCTTTAGAATGTTAGAAAAAGTAAAAGTCCCTTTATCTAGGGATTAGAGGGGTTAGAAGTTTTTTTTTTACAATGTCTCTTAACAAAAATCCAGCTGTTAGTGAAGATAACCACAATGTCATAGAGGACCAGGTTGAGGAGCTCAACCTCACCTCTAACCTCCACTTAACTTTTAAGGAAGTAAGGTCCCCATGCAAAATTAAATACATACCCATGAGTTCCCATCCCACCAAACAAAAGGTCCACGAGCTATTGGCTGGGTATGCTTAGGACCATCACTCTGAGAATGGCGATGACCTCTCAAATGTGGAATAAGATGGAGGGGATGAGGAGATTGACCAAACCCGCTCCCACACACACTTCATAGTGAGAAAAGGGCCCCGGAGGCCCTGAATCCAAGAATAAACCTCTCAGTACCTAGAGTTCACACAGGTGGAATGGGTGCTAATGAGGACAGCCTCAATGAGGAGGACAACTTGCTGGCCGGGTTGACCAAAAGATTGGATCTAGAGATCAGACTCCTGGCTCTAGACAAAGAGAGAGCAGAGATGGGCCTAGCACCCACCAATGGTGGCAGCAATTTACTTAATAAGGATAAAGAGCAATCTTATTATCCTGAAATCCCCAAAGGGATTGTCCCTAAATATAAAGAGAGTGATATCACAAAATGGTTCAGAGCCTTAGAGAGGGCCTGTGAAATGAGAAAAGTGAAGAAGTCACAGAGGTGGGGGGGAGGGGGGCACGCCTTTGGGAACTGTTCTCTGGTAACTGCAGAGACAGACTTCTAACCCTTTCAGGGGCAGATGCTTGGTCTTATAACCTCATGAAGAGAACTCTGATTGAGGGATTTGGACTTACAATGGAGGAATACAGAATTAGATTCAGGGGGGCTCATAAACCCAAAACCAATCCTGAATTGACTTTGTTGACTACTCATTCAAGACACTAGATGGTTGGTTAACTGGACACAATGTGCATGATTTCAATGAACTTTACAATTTGTTTATGAAATAACATATTTTAAGTAAATGCACTTACATCAGTTACATCAGCATTTGGAAGACCCAGGTCTAATTTCTTCCTAAGAATTGGGGAAGAAGGCAGACCACTGGGTTAAGACAAGGGTGACAAAAACAACCATTGGGGTGACCAAAAGAAAGGGGTTGCACAACTTCTCTAGAGGACGTGGTGAGAATCCCCAAGATAAAAAGCCTGAGTCTTCAAAAGGGCCCCAGAAACCTGCACAGGGGGATGGGTTCCAAAACGCTTCGCAATCCACTAATAAGTACAGGGGAAATAACTTTTAGCCTGCAAGGCCTGGTGTAACAACTGTAAGAAGTTGGGACACTGAACTGGAGATGCTATTTGTCCTACCAAGAAGCCCCCTAGTCCTCCTACAACTACTCCTGGTGTAGGCAGTCTCCAGATGGGATCATCAGTGTGCCCAGAGAAAATCGGGTTGCACACTGAAGCAGTTCTGGTCACAGAGGGGGAAGTTGAGTTTGCCACTTTAGCTGTGTGGATTTACAAAAGGGGGTGGTGATGAACAGAGTGTCTGAATTGAGCAGACCACTCTTACCCAGTCCAAAGATCAGGGCTTGATCCATCACCGTTATTTATCTCACTGCCCCATCCCAGCTCAGAATCTGGCTATATGCAAATCAGTCTGTCCCTGGCCCAGTGCATCATGGGAACAGGGCAGACTAAACTACCAAGCCAATTCTTTACCAGAAAGGAGACAAGCTACCGGGGACCGGTTTCTGGCATTTCAGCCTCTTCGGCCCGGCTTGCTTGAATCCTGATGGAGCAGTGAGAAAGGGACTCATGTCTGAGTATACCCTGCCACACCTATAGTGGCCAAAATCGATTTACAAAAGGGGGTGGTGATGAACAGAGTGTCTGAATTGAGCAGACCACTCTTACCCAGTCCAAAGATCAGGGCTTGATCCATCACCGTTATTTATCTCACTGCCCCATCCCAGCTCAGAATCTGGCTATATGCAAATCAGTCTGTCCCTGGCCCAGTGCATCATGGGAACAGGGCAGACTAAACTACCAAGCCAATTCTTTACCAGAAAGGAGACAAGCTACCGGGGACCGGTTTCTGGCATTTCAGCCTCTTCGGCCCGGCTTGCTTGAATCCTGATGGAGCAGTGAGAAAGGGACTCATGTCTGAGTATACCCTGCCACACCTATAGTGGCCAAAATCGATTTACAAAAGGGGGTGGTGATGAACAGAGTGTCTGAATTGAGCAGACCACTCTTACCCAGTCCAAAGATCAGGGCTTGATCCATCACCGTTATTTATCTCACTGCCCCATCCTAGCTCAGAATCTGGCTATATGCAAATCAGTCTGTCCCTGGCCCAGTGCATCATGGGAACAGGGCAGACTAAACTACCAAGCCAATTCTTTACCAGAAAGGAGACAAGCTACCGGGGACCGGTTTCTGGCATTTCAGCCTCTTCGGCCCGGCTTGCTTGAATCCTGATGGAGCAGTGAGAAAGGGACTCATGTCTGAGTATACCCTGCCACACCTATAGTGGCCAAAATCGATTTACAAAAGGGGGTGGTGATGAACAGAGTGTCTGAATTGAGCAGACCACTCTTACCCAGTCCAAAGATCAGGGCTTGATCCATCACCGTTATTTATCTCACTGCCCCATCCCAGCTCAGAATCTGGCTATATGCAAATCAGTCTGTCCCTGGCCCAGTGCATCATGGGAACAGGGCAGACTAAACTACCAAGCCAATTCTTTACCAGAAAGGAGACAAGCTACCGGGGACCGGTTTCTGGCATTTCAGCCTCTTCGGCCCGGCTTGCTTGAATCCTGATGGAGCAGTGAGAAAGGGACTCATGTCTGAGTATACCCTGCCACACCTATAGTGGCCAAAATCGATTTACAAAAGGGGGTGGTGATGAACAGAGTGTCTGAATTGAGCAGACCACTCTTACCCAGTCCAAAGATCAGGGCTTGATCCATCACCGTTATTTATCTCACTGCCCCATCCCAGAGGACGTGGTGAGAATCCCCAAGATAAAAAGCCTGAGTCTTCAAAAGGGCCCCAGAAACCTGCACAGGGGGATGGGTTCCAAAACGCTTCGCAATCCACTAATAAGTACAGGGGAAATAACTTTTAGCCTGCAAGGCCTGGTGTAACAACTGTAAGAAGTTGGGACACTGAACTGGAGATGCTATTTGTCCTACCAAGAAGCCCCCTAGTCCTCCTACAACTACTCCTGGTGTAGGCAGTCTCCAGATGGGATCATCAGTGTGCCCAGAGAAAATCGGGTTGCACACTGAAGCAGTTCTGGTCACAGAGGGGGAAGTTGAGTTTGCCACTTTAGCTGTGTGGCCACCCAACTTAAAGAAATACTTGAAATACCCCTGGATCAAGGTGACTAGGACAGAAACCCTGAGGGATACAGGTGCCAGTGTCATGGTGGTGAGAGAGACACTGGTTTCCCCAGAGCAATACTTGATTGGGAGAACTTACCCAGTCACCAATGCTGACAGTGTTACCTCTAACCATGCAATGGCTATGGTGCCATTAGACTGGGGGGGTTACTGGCCTGAAACAGGCAGTGGTATCTCCAAAGCTTCCAGCTGCATGTCTGCTTGGCAATGAATTGAAAACCCATGCAGCAATGCTGGACATCCCTGAGATGGTGTGTGTAAAAACAAGATTACAGAGCAGAAAACACGGTGAAAAAGAAGTGTTGGAGCCTGAATGTATGGCCCAACCTTCCAGGAGAAACGGTAAGAAGACTAGGAAACCAAGAAGACTGGGAAACCAGCTTCTGTACAGCAAGAGGATCAGGACCCCTCTCCTCAGGGAGAGTACTTGGACACCCCAGAGGGAACTGAGCCTATGGAGATTGACCCTTACCAGATTGAACTCTTATGCCCAGGGGGGCCCTATAGGGAAGAGCTGTGCCTTGGACAGCAGGACTGTCTAACTCTTGAAAACCTGAGGCAACAAGCTGCTTTCCAGAAAAAAGGAGATGTCAGTGGTACCCACAGAGTTTATTGGGAGCAGGGACTACTGTACACTGAGGCCAAAGACCCCAACCCTGGAGACACTAGGAGAGTGGTAGTGCCTCAGAAGTACAGGGAGTTCCTACTAACTTTAGCTCATGACATTCGCATAGCTGGACATCTGGGCCAAACCAAAACCTGGGAAAGACTAGTTAGCCACTTTTACTGGGCCCAGATGTCTCAGAAAGTGAAGGAGTTTGTCAGCTCCTGTGTGACCCGTCAAGCCACTGACAAGACAGGTGGACACCCAAAGGCCCCCTTGATACCACTACCAGTGGTTGGGGTTCCCTTTGAAAGGGTAGGTGTGGAAATAGCGGATCAACTTGAACCTCCCACAGCATTAGGAAACAAATTCATTCTAGAGATAGTGGATCATGCCACTAGGTATTCCTGAACTAAAAAACACTCAATTTAATGTTGCAGATACCGATGATTTTTCAACATACATAATAAGAATCACAGACTGGAAGACATGTACCGCCTGATAATTACATGAGTTATATCACAAACACTTCTCTGAATTAATGTTACACAGTTGCCTAAGACAGTAAATAAAAACAATATCACTGTTTGTATTACAGAACACAGTGAAATATATCCCAGTCAAGAGTCTTAAGAAACGATTTAAACCTGCATAAACCGGTCAAGAAGGTAACAATAATTGTTGATAATCATCACACTAGTGACAATATATGTGAAGGTCCCACACTAAAGTATGCCCTTCGCTTACATCCACACAGGTACCCATCCTAAAGCCCTGAAGAAGAGCCTGACAAGTAAAAATACAGGCTCGGAAACGCGTCGGCTTCCAATATATTCATTTTAATTACGAATGGTTACTTTTCCGCATAAGGCCTCTCAAAAAATTCACATTGAATAAAGGGAATAAATATGAATTGTATGCCTTTGCGTTACTAGGCCAGACTTTTAGCAAAAATTGTATTATAGTGGCCTGGTTGAAGTAGTTGGTAGGGTACTATCATGAGAAATGACAACAATGATTTTTTGATAAATGTTTGATAAAATTGTTAAAAGTATTTCAATGTTTGTTTTGTATTGCAATAATTGTTTTCAGCACTTGTAAATATATGCCACTGTGCAGGACAGCGAGTAAACCTCAGACTTTTTTCTAAATATTGTAAAAAATCTTCTACTATTCCATAAAGAATATGTAAAGCACCCAAGGATTAAATACCTTAGGGTGAGATTCTGCCCTAAAAAATAAAGTTGCAGAACAAAAACAGTGACCGGGTCTTCTTCTTGAAAATACTAGGTATTCCTGAGGCACTTCCCCTTAGGACTACTACAGCTCCTGCGGTAGCCAAGACCCTCATTGGTGTCTTCACCAGGATATGGTTTCCTAAGGAGGTGGTTTCAGACAGAGGTTTCAACTTCATGTCTGCTTACCCAAAACACATGTGGAAAGAGCCCACAAACCAATGGTCTTGTTGAGAGGTTCAACAAGACATTGAAAAGCATGATTATGGGGCTCCCTGAAAAACTCAAAAGTAGATTGTAAACAGTTTGTATTGCAGTTGTTTCCCAACATTATTATTACTGCAAAGTACTTATGACTTACCTGTACCAGGCTTGCTTGGTTCTAGGAAATGTAATAACTAAAATAATATTTTTATACAAAATCAATTGGTAGGAGTTCAGTCTTTTGAGTGTGTGACAATCATTTGCAGATTGAGTGTGTACAACAAATGCTAACACTACCATCTGATAAAGCCTTACTGCTCGCACACTACCACAAATAGAGAGTAAGGTGCTCTCTACTTTTACCTCTGACTACCTTTGGAGGTCCACTGGACTCTTTACACACTATACCTTACTTTGGATTAGAATATACAGAGCTAGCTTCCTACAACTTCAAAATGGCAGCCAAAGGGTTTATGCTGCAGGGGTTGGGCCTACTTATTCCAAGGGCAAAATAAACATGAAAACTTGTTGCCTTTCACCCCAAACAATTTGTCCTTGGCGTCCGGCTATATGAATTCCACACCCTGACGAACAGATTCCTACTTCCATTCTAAAGTGAGCTCAGCTGAATGTCAGGTTAGCTTTAGGCTGTTTTTAATTTTGAAAAGATTGTAATCATATTTGTATATTATGTTTGTTGCACAATACACACGCCAAAGGTGTTCATGGCTTGGTCAATGCATGGACTCTTAGAGACAAGCCAGACACTTGCTTAAATCTGGCTTGGCTCACACTTTTAATTTCCTGGCGAGCCCACCTTTATTGGCGTCTAGGGCTTAGTACATGGGGCTGTCAGTCAATTGATAAAATGATTTATAAAAGGCGAGGAATCGAATTATGTTGGGCTGCCTACATGCACCGAATAGGCAAATGTACCATCAAGGCTTCTTGTAGCAGTCAGAGAAGACTGTGTATCAATAGCGGCGAGTCAGGCTGCTTGAAGCTCACTTAGCGCTAGTCTCCTCTGTGTTCATGTTTTATTGTGTATATTGCTATGGTGTGATTTTAGACACTTGTTGCGATTTTTAAACTTGTTCCACGCTACTTACCTGCTGCTCTTCTTGCTCCTGACCCCGTTCCACCGCGGCTGTGTGCCGATTGAGTGAAGGGTCTCCTTGCGAGCAACACGCCCTACACCACTTCCTGCCTGCCACGCTCTCCACGCAGGTCAGCGCGCTAGTTGCTGCAAAGCTCTAGGCTACTTCTAGGGGTGGGCTCTGTGCTCCATGTGACAATAGCGGCGAGTCAGGCTGCTTGAAGCTCACTTAGCGCTAGCCTCCTCCGTGTTCATGTTTTATTGTGTATATTGCTATGGTGTGATTTTAGACACTTGTTGCGATTTTTAAACTTGTTCAACGCTACTTACCTGCTGCTCTTCTTACTCCTGACCCCGTTTCGCCGCGGCTGTGTGCCGATCGAGTGGAGGGTCTCCTTGTGAGCAACACGCCCTACACCACTTCCTGCCTGCCACGCTCTCCACGCAGGTCAGCGCGCTAGTTGCTGCAAAGCTCTAGGCTACTTCTAGTGATGGGCTCTGTGCTCCATGTGACAATAGCGGCGAGTCAGGCTGCTTGAAGCTCACTTAGCGCTAGCCTCCTCCGTGTTCATGTTTTATTGTGTATATTGCTATGGTGTGATTTTAGACACTTGTTGCGATTTTTAAACTTGTTCAACGCTACTTACCTGCTGCTCTTCTTGCTCCGGACCCCGTTCTGCCGCGGCTGTGTGCCGATCGAGCGGAGGGTCTCCTTGCGAGCAACACGCCCTACCCCACTTGCTGCCTGCCACACTCTCCACGCAGGTCAGTGCGCTAGTTGTTCCCTCCCCTTGGGCTATTTAAGATGGAGACCTGGCGGAAGCGCAGCGGACGAGCGCAGCGGGCGCGCCGACTTGGCGCCGAAGTTGCGCCAAAGTTAAGCCTGTCTGCGCCCGTCCGCGTCCTCCCACTATGTCCATCGGATAACTTATTCCTCCGTGGATCTCCTTGCCCTTCAACACTCTGGTCCACTCCATCCCTGTGCTACTGGTGCCGCCCGGGACTGCGGTATTCTGACCTCTCTAGGCCCCTTTTTGGGTACACATGCCCTGAGTACTCCCACAAATTGCAGTGATTCTTCTATTACTTCACTAGTCGCTAGGCCCTCTGTACCACACTCTTTGGCAATAGTCTACCTCAATACCCGCTCGCTGGTGAAGCATCAGCTTGAGATATTTCAGCTGTTGGACGATAATAAAGTAGACATTCTTCTCCATTCGGAGACTTGGTTAACTGATAACTCTACCCCTGACATCCTCGCTGCTGGTCCCACAGGCTACTATATCTTACAATCTAACAGGGCAGTTGGGAGAGCAGGAGGGGGGGTTGCAGCCACTATTCGTTCTCAGTATAAGTTTACTATCCTTGAAACTTTTACTCTCCCTAAAACTGACATTCTCACTCTGAAATTTACTTCCCCTAGGTCTTCCTTTATTTGTGTCCTTGTTTATAGACCTCCTGACCATATGCCCCTTTTTTCCCAGCAGTTTGGCGATTTTGTTTCTCAGCTAACTATTAATTCCGCCAAAATTCTCATCATTGGCGACTTTAAACATTGGCCGTTAGATCCTTGTGAAAGCAGTCTTTCTGAAGAATTCACTGACCTCTTACTCGGTCTGAACTGTAATTAGAACATTACAGTGGCCACTCATAGCAAGGGTCATACCCTTGATCAAGTCTGGCCGGCCAATCTTGACATCTCCACTCCTTCAGTGTATTCCTACCTTGGTCCGATCACCTTTTTATTTCTTTCTCCCTTAATTTCATCCCGTCCTTCCACCCTCCTCTAACTACCAACTTTACCGCGCGTAATTGGAAGCGAGCTAATCTCGCAGAATTCCATTCCATTTTAGCTACGACAGCCCCTAGTGACCTGGCCTCGACAACTGCCCAGGCTGATGTCCTTGAGCAGTGGCTGGTACATGCTAGCGATATAGTGGCCCCGCTAAGAACCATTAAAACTAAACGTCCCCACGACGCTCAGCGGTGGTTCACTGATCAACTGAAATTGGATAAACTTGCCCTCCGCCAAGCTGAGCGCCGTTGGAGGCGCAACTACGACCCTTCATTAAAAAAACTGTATATGTTGATCTATTAAAACAATACAAAAAATCTATCCTACTGGCCAAAACTTCTTACTTTTCTCAGAAAATCCTGGACTCCGCTTCTAAGACTAAGGATATTTTCTCAATTGTGGAGGAACTCACTTTGCCAGACCGTGTTACTATCCAACCCCAACCTACACAAGTCCTCTGTGATTCCCTCAATTCATTTTTCATCGACAAAATCATCACCATTAAAAATAACATTCCTCTTCCCTCTTCTCCCACTCCTTCCTCCTTACCCCCTATGAACCCCTGTCATTTTGATGTTTTCCCTCCCATTTCCTCGACGGAGTTTATCTCCCTGCTACACACAGTGAGCTTGGGTTCCCCTAATGACTGCTGTCCCCGTCAAATCCTTAAAGCAGCCTTCCTGGCCTGCCCTGCTCCCCCGCTGGAACTTCTTAACAACTCGCTCGCCACAGGCACAGTCCCGGACTCTTTCAAACAGGCGGTTGTAGTTCCTATACTTAAAAAGCCTGGTGCTGATCCTTCTGTCCCGAGTAACTATCGGCCGATCTCCCTTCTCCCCTATTTGGGGAAAATTTTGAAGACCTATGTCACTCGCTGCCTCAGCGCATTCATTGAGGGGTCTTCCTTCTTGGATAACCAGCAAGCCGGCTTCAGACCAGCTCACTCTACCGAAGCTGTCATCGTGGCCGTAATGGATGTGCTGAGGCAAGGTGCCGATAAGAACATTGCCCAGGCACTTGTTCTACTAGATCTGTCAGCCGCCTTTGACACAGTCGATCATGCTATCTTGATCGACTGTGTCAACAATGTGGGTATTCAGGGCATGGCTCTAACTTGGATCAGGTCTTTTTTGCACCAGCGCTCCGAGTCAGTTCATCTGTCCACTTTCTCCGCCCCTTACTCCTCTCTCTCTTGTGGTGTCCCTCAAGGTTCTGCTCTTTCTCCTCTTTTATTTAATCTTTACATGCAACCCCTTATAGTTTCTCTCCGTCACACCCCGGTTACTATCTTTAATTACTCAGACGATTTACAGTTGATCTTCCCTGTTGATCCCTCTCCCTCCTCCTGTGTCAATTTCCAATCCACCCTGCTTGCCATCTCCGAATGGATGCATTTTAGCCAGCTGAAGCTCAATCCTAACAAGACGGAGTTAGTATTGATAGGAGGGTCAGCTAATCCCTGGAACTCTAGCTTCTGGACCCCCTCTCTCGGACCCCCACCTTGCCCTGTCAATTCGGTGAAGAGCCTAGGCGTAATTATACGTAGTGATCTGTCTATGAGGCCTCAAATTAATGCTGTTACATCTTCCTGCTTCGTCCATCTACGTAGGATTTGCAAAATTCGTAGGTTCCTTACTACTGAAGCTCTCATACTTGTCATCATGGCTCTTGTCACCTCCCGTATTGACTACGCTAACTCCCTCTATGTTGGGATACCTGCTTACCATCTCCATCGGCTTCAGCTGGTACAAAATAAGGCGGCCAGACTGGTTTTCCATCAACCCAAACACCAACATGTCTCGCCCCTGCTGAGGAGATTGCACTGGCTCCCAGTGGCCTCTCGCTGCATGTTTAAATTGGGCTGCACTGTTTTTAAGGCGCTCATTGATCTTGCACCTGCCTTCACTATTTCTAGCCTTAAACGTCACATCCCCTTAAGAGATCTCCGGTCCACCGCCCACAACTTGCTAATAGCCCCCTGGTACAAACGCAAAAAGCATGGAGGCTCATGTTTCTCTTTTCTGGCCCCCTCACTGTGGAATGCCCTCCCGATTTCACTCCGACTTTGCCCCAGCTATACTTGCTTTTGCAAACTACTTAAAACTCATCTTTTTCAATTAGCTTATGAGTAATCCTGTTATTCTGTCCCCCCGCAATTGTCTGTGAGCGCCATGAAACCGTTTGGTGACCGTGCGCGGTATAAATATTTTTAACATAACATTTAAAATAAGTGATCCCATAGCAGGGACTACAGGCCATTGTGTTGTACATGACTGCAGACATGAGTTGCTAGGGAGAGCTAACAGGTTTAGGTGGGATGGGCAGGGTTGTAGTCAGGGGTGGGTGTTTGGATATGTGAAACATCCCAAATAAAGTTTTGGCTTTGTAGTTGGGTCTGGGGTCAGATCTGCTATGTCTGTGTCGATTTTTTTCTTATCATTCTCATTTCACAAAGAGCACTTAACTTATTTTGTTAGTGGAAACATATATATATATATAGTGATTGGTTTACCAAAAAAGTTGTAAATCCGAACTCACAAAAGTACTAATTAAATGGTGCAAATGCACTACTTTTGGAATTCAAACACATTGGCAGTAGACTTACACCAGTCACAGGTTTCCAGGCACACTACTGGCAATCAAACACCTGAAAGGCGATGTGATGATTGCTTGCAAACAGCCTAACAAGTGGCAATCGCTCAGGGTGTCATTTCAACTCATTGTTTTTCGCCCATTATGCCACTTGGCCAGAGGCTCACCTAATCGGGGCCGGACTGGTAACCAAAACTGGCCCTGGCAAAGAACTTGGCCGGCCCCCTGGGAGCGGCCAAAATGTTTGCCAGGGCCAGTTTCGGCCGTTTTTGATACAGGGGTAGATTTTGCAGCTATGCTGCAAAAACCTCTCTATAACAAACACGGCCCCCAGGGAACCAAAATCGGCCCCCACCCTAGGGGCCCACCTGGGAAATGCCTGGTGCCCGCTATGGCCAGTCTGGCCCTGCACCTAATCCAAAATCAATAGTGACCTTGTTCAAACCGTGGTCATCTCACCCCTTCATCTTGCAGCCCACTCCTTTTTTTGGTGCAGAATTGGAGAAACACACATCCTGAAACTCACAAAGTAAGCTGCTCTCCTGGGGAGAGCGAGCAATGAGCTTCATAAACATTATTAATATTAGATATCTCCGTTATGCACTAGCTGTTTTAATGGTATTCTACCTTTACTACGCGGTCATTACTTCGTATTACCATTACTATGCATATTTTAGTTTGCAAATGCCATTACTTAGCATGCATTTACTTAGCATGCATTTACTACGCATGTTCCATTACTTAGCATGAACTTACTATGCATAATGGAGTTACTATGCAAATTCATTTGTGTTTAGGTTTTGGGTTCCTGGGGTAATTTTAGGGTTCAGGGTGGGTTAGGGTTTTGGGGTGTAGGGGTAATTTTAGTGTATAGGGTGCTTTAAGGTTTTGGGGTACTGGGGTATTTTTAGGGGTCATGGTGGGTTAGGGTTTTGGGGTGCTGGGATATTTTTGGGATTCAGGGTGCATGTAGGTTTTTGGGTGCTGGGGTAATTTTAGGGGTCGGGTTGGTTAGGGTTTTGGGGTGTAGGGGGTACTTTTAGGGTAAGTGTGTTTAGAATTTGGGGTACTAGGGTATGTTTAGGGGTCAGGGTGGGTAAGGGTTTTGGGGTGTGGGGGTATTTTTAGGGTTCAGGGTGCATTTAAGGTTTTGGGGCGCTAGGGTATTTTTGGGGTTCAGGGTGTTTTTAGGTTTTGGGGTACTGGGATATTTTTAAGGGTCAGGGTGGGATAGAGTTTTGGGGTGTAGGGGGTATTTTTAGGGTTCAGGGTGTGCTTAAGGTTTTAGGGTGCTGTGGTATTTTTGGGGTTCAGGGTGCATTTAGGTTTTGGGGTGCTGGGGTAATTTTAGGGGTCAGGGTGGGTTTAGGGTTGTAGGGGGTATTTTTAGGGTTCAGGGGACAGGTCACTATTTCGATTAATGTTTTGTTTTAAAGTACGAATACCGTGTTATGGTATGAGTAAGAATTAACTGCGAATTAAAAGCATTTGTAATGTATTCGTATATATTTGCGAAGTAAAAGCATGCGCACTAAAATCATGCGTACTAATGGTATTTCCGAAGTAAAAACTTCGGAGTAAATACCTGCGGAGTAACGGTATGAAAAGTAACATCATATATTGATTTCAACCAGTGAGATGGGACATTTATCTCTCCGAATAGTTAACTGTGGCTTAGTGGGCCATGAATAGCTCTGTGCAGGCCACATGAGCATGGATTTTGGACCTCCGTTCCTACCTTAGGTCTGTCTTGTCTACAGGCTGCCAACCACCAGAAATGTGTTAAAGGCAACCTGATGTCTCAAATTCCACAACAAGCAGGGTAGCAAGGAGAGGTGCCCTCTGTCTCCTTTACTCTTTGGTCTTGCCATGGAACATCTGGCTCGGCTATTGAGAACATAATTCAGGATTTACTGTGAGAGAAGAGAGTCAAGATCCTGTCTCACTTTATGCAGATGACCTTTTGGTATACCAGAGTCATCCCTTTTTACCTTGCACTTGACTGAGACATGACAATTTGAATTGTGTCCTTGAGGGTCGTTCTCCCACGACAAACCTAATCTTTGAATAATGGAGAGACTTGATAAAAGTGATTCAATGGGAAGGTGAACAGACTGGTGGAACTCTGTTACGGGTAGTACCATAACTCCCCCATGCTGCTTTCCTCCAGTGATTCTAAGAATTAGACCTCATAGGCATTTCTCAGCTGAAGAATGTGTTTTTTAGGTCTCGCGACCTATCGATGTGCGCAAGCGCATCGAGCGGAGCGAGAATTCAAGTGGCGAAAACATCTTCAAACCAAAGGGCTTTCAGCCCCGCGGTTTTCATGTAGTTCACGTGAACCACGTGATTAAACATGCACGCGCATCAGACCCATTTGCTTCCCAATCTCCTCCCACCATCAGGCTTCCCTCCTAATCCGCCGCAACATTTCTCAATCACCCTCCCACAGGCACGCCCCCCCACCAGGCTCTCCCGCCCCCATCAGGCTTCCCTCCTAATCCGCCGCAACATTTCTCAATCACCCTCCCACAGGCACGCCCGCCCACCAGGCTCTCCCGCCCCCATCAGGCTTCCCTCCTAATCCGCCGCAACATTTCTCAATCACCCTCCCACAGGCACGCCCCCCCACCAGTCTCCCGTCCCCATCCGGCTTCCCTCCTAATCCGCCTCCCCTCGCTCGCATTCCCGCCCCAGGCTCTCCCGCCCCCATAGTATTCAGTTGATCCAATTAACACACATGAAAATATTAGCGTGCATAAAAAAACTAAGAATTGTTCTTGATGCAAAGGGGCCATCTGGTGATCTTGAACAAAAAGCGCAATGGCATCTCATTTTGCAAGGCGTGCGCATACGTTGCCTTTAAATGGAAAACAAACAAAGCTAGAGGCTGAGAGGTTTTGTAAATTATCTGAAGTGGGGCCATAAAGCCTGCAGCTCGCCTCTTGTTTCTCCTTCCTTCAGCCCGTCTTAGTTTGTTTTCCTTCAGCCCGTCGCAGTTTGTTTTCCTTGCACCGCCCCTTCTTACTGGATCATCCCGTTCTTCTGTTACCAGATCTTCGACTTCGCTCTGAATACTTTGGTTGCAGTCAGCGTGCTTGTGTATCCGAACACAATTCAAGACTACATACTTTCACCAAGTGTGAAGCCCCCCCGAACCCCCCCCCCACACACACACACACACACCTCCACCCCACCCGGTGTGCTCGTGCAGCACAATACCCTCCCCTCGTGCAGGCTTTCTCCCGAGAAGGTGAACTGGGTCTACCTCCCCTAGGCACTTTGATTCAACCAAAACGTTTTACACTCCTCACGGGCTGTGCGTGAGGTGCGTGACCTCCCAAACCGCCCCTGATGGCGCAATATTTACACTCCGGGAGCCTTTACGGTGCACACAATAAGCACGCGGACTGTAACATCACTATCTTTACGCTCAGCCCATATTACGCATCGCAGTGGTTGCAGGGTCTGCATTTACTACACACAGCCGAATGCCTTAAGTGAGCACGTAATACAAGCAGTCTAATGTACACAGGCCTCGTGCACGCGGGAACGCAATAAAAGAGCCCAATGTTTACAGTGGGCGCGCGCACCCAAGCTGAGCACATAACATTGCAGTGCAATTCTTCCAGTCCCACTGCATAGAAGCGCATAATACAACAGCGCCATGTATACAGTCCGTGTGTCTACGCAGAGCTCTCTGTGCAAACAGCTCAGTATGAACAGTCCACGTGTAATTAAGAAGCGCATAATACAAGAGCGGCATGTTCACAGTCTGGGTTTACACCAAGCTTTTAATACAGTCACTGTGAACAGCCATGTGTGTGTCTACACCATCTCTGAATGCAAACAGATGAATGTTCACAGTCCACGTGTATACAAGAAACACGTCATAAAACAACGCAAGGTTTACAGTTTGTGTGTCTATACCAAGCTCTTAATGCAAACATGTCTGAACAGTCCACGTGTCTATAAGACGCTCATAATAAAATAGTACAGTCTGTGTCTCTACACCGAGCTCTCAATACAAACAGTTTTATGGGAACTGTCCATATGTGTTTAGGAAGAACAGAACGAAGGAGTCCAGAGTTTGCAGTCTGTGTGCGCCTACACTCCGCACGAAACACTAGCAGTGCAATGTTTGCAGCCTGAGTGTAGACATAAACACTGCCGTGTCTACATGCCTTCTGGGCCTACCCGGAGTTCGTAAGAACAGTCCAAGGTTAACAATGAATGTGTAAATGCGATGCACATAATAGAATCGTCTTTTCTGTACAATGTGTGTGCCTCTGTAGAGTGCATACTACACTATCATGTGTAGAGTGAGTGCATAGACACAATCTAGTAACGTGTACAGTCTGTGCACACAGTATATAATGGAGTCCTTTCACATCTACACGTTTTACATTCTATACATTTACACAAATAGTGTACAAGTTTTACAGTCTACGCCTGCCTACAAACAGCACAAAACCAACAGTTGTGTGATAACGCGGCTCCTTCGTACACAAATTAATCCCAAGGTGTAGCTGCTTACTAGATAATCGAGAAAGCGCTTGTTTTTATTGGGGCTGTTGTTATTGTGAGGTTTATGGCGGGGTATTCTGGCCGCCTGAAAGTGTGCAGAACAAAAGAAGGAATTCCATGGCTTGCAAGAGTGTGAAACATCACATGTTTTCACCAGTTGGAAACGAAACAAGAACAGGATACTTTAGTGCTTTAAGCTGCGTCATAAAGATTGTAATCTGTTGCCTGGCAGCATCTGTGAGATGCAAATCAACTAACAGCAGGAAGCTAAGCTCCGGGGAAAAAAAATAGAAGTCACTGCTGAAGTAAGGGGTAAAAACACAACTCCCTCTTCGCATACGTTTAAATGCACGGAAAATGCTATTACTTTGTAGTCGTCAAGATAAATAAAAATGTCATCTTTGCCTATATTTTACAAAGAAAACGGACCCAGGAAACTCGGTCAAAAGCCGTAAAATACATCACCAAGAAAAGATGTAAATTAAAACATTAGCTTTACTTAAAATACTGTTGGCCAGGCCCTTTGCCCCTATGCGTCTTAGTGTCACTGCGCCTGCAGCACCACTAATGCATACATGTAAATCGTCAGTGTGAACTATGCCCATGCTGTTAATAGGATCTCTGCTAATATTACAAGGAACAATTTAATAACAGCCCAAGCCACACTAACAATACATATTAAGTCCAGTAAACTCAGCTGTCAAACAGCAAGTATTAAATCGTAATTAAAGCACTAGTCCGGGCCATTACTACAGTTTCTGTGTTAAATATTAAGGGACACCACCACATCACTCAGGGACACCATCACACCACTCAGCAACATCACCACACCACTCAGGGACATCACCACACCACTCAGGGACACCACCACATCACTCAGGGACACCACCACATCACTCAGGGACACCACTACATCACTCAGGGACACCACCACATCATCACTCAGGGACACCACCACACCACTCAGGGACACCACCACACCACTCAGGGACACCACCACAGCCCTCAGGGACACCACCACAGCCCTCAGGGACAACACCACAGCCCTTAGGGACACCAACATCACTCAGGGACACCACCACACCACTCAGGGACACCACCACATCACTCTGGGACACCACCACATCACTCTGGGACACCACCACATCACTCTGGGACACCACCACATCACTCTGGGACTCCACCACATCACTCTAATACACCACCACATCACTCAGCACCATAGCCGCATCACTCAGCACCACAACAGCACTGTCCTTGCTGGCTAACAACAAGCATTCCCATAGCCAAAAGGACTTGCATTCGGAAAGTGTAAGCTATTGGCTTTGTAAATAACAATGCTATTAATTTATATATTTTCAATGCCAACACATATTAAAAAAATAATTGTCATTTACAATACCAATAGCTCACACTTTCCTAATGCGAGACCTATTGGCAACGCCAGTGCTTGTTCTAGCTTTTCTTTGTTCATTATCTGATTTACAAAATGACACTGCCTTTCATAAATCCTCATTTTTCTGTTTCCTTCAGTTACACAATGATATCACCCCTTACCTAAAAGATGCCAGGAGTTTTCAGAGTTGAACCTGCTTGAGTCTAAGCTTACAATGGCCACCAAAGAAGACAATGAGTATTTAGATGTTATGAATGGCTGGTTCATAACTCCCATGGCTTATTCTCAGCATCCATGGCATGGGAGGGTGATGTGGAAGCCTATCTGAGGCTGACTGGTGAGATCCTCCTATATCCCTGCAAGAGATTCACATCTCAATGCACCATAACCTTATTAAATTCCAATACCACTAAAGAGTTAAATATACTGGTCAGGCTCTGAAAACCAGCTTATACAGCATGCCTTAGATGCCATACCATGAATGCTACTGTTATAATCTGCTATGCTTGTGATGCATTATGTGCCCACCTCCACTGTTCCCTGCTCTGCTCAGCAGTGTGTGATGTCATGTAATGTTGGTGAGTGACTGGAGGTTGCTTGACAGTGAGATAGAGTGGGCCTGAGCTGAGAGGATGCTGCTCAAGGTGGGATACTTTTTTATGTTACTTCTTCAATAAACCTACAACTTGTAATTCTACATGAACTGGCTGACTGACATCTACTTATGAAGAGAGAACATTTTAATTACAACAGCTACCTTCCTTCATACCACTTGGGGGACCCCTATCACCCAGATTTTCTGGAAAGAAGTCCTTGCTTCTTTAGAGCAAGTATTTGCTGGCCAATCCCGTCAACCCCAAACTCCTCCTCACGTCTTTGATGACAGTCGCTGACCACTATGTGGAGGCCTTGGTACATTCAGTCTTGGTGTTAGCCAATGTGATATAGCTTAGTTCTGGATTGCTGCCATTCACCTTACCTTGTCTGGAAGAATGCCAGGGATGAACATGAGATGCATGTCTTTGAGCGGCCTATAAATGAGTCACAGGTCTGTTCTGAAAAACACTGTAAGATTTGGGGCCTTAGAATGACAATTTCAAGTTTGACTAACACTTTGTGAGGATGGGAATTATAGTCATAATCGTACCCTTGTTAAATTCACACACTCACCTCAACAGCAAGCGGGACAATAGGCTATAGCTGCCTCGTCTCTGGGTGTATCCCTGCCTGAAATTCGTTACCAACACGCTGGCCTCGCCACGCTAGGGCCTAGTGGGGCTCTACTTGTGACTCCCACGCTAGGAAGAAGATTCTGGCGACTTGGTAATTCGAAATAGCCTCCACTCATCGGCAAACTCAGTGTGATAGGAGGGCTGCACTCAGATAGACTGAAGACGTTGTTGGTAAGGGGAGCATAACTGCGAGATCCTGACACCCCATTATTATCCTAGGCGCTACTGGGTCTCTGCTTAAACTGCACTGCATCTGAACTGCCACTGCATAGTTGATCCAGGTCACACGGTCTCCTTACTCCAGAGATCGTTATGCCATCAGTACCTCGTTCTATAAAAACGAGAACCCAGAACAAAATGGGCAAAACCGAACGCAGTCAACCCCGTCTCACATTTGAACCCCGCAAATCCAGCAAGTCGCAACAACAGGCCGCGTCGGACTCGGAAGCAGATACACCGGTTGATAGCCTCTCGACAATCCAAAAAACACTTCTGGCTGTCCAGACCAGCTTGCAGACCATTGATGACAAGATTGATAATCTAAACCTGCGACTGGATAATATCTCTAATAAGCTGGACAAGCATGTGTTGCATCTTGGTGAGGCGGGGACGCGCCTCTCTGATGCCGGAGACGGCCTACAGCAGGTGTCATCTAAAAGTTCAGACATGATCGCACATTTGCTGAAGTACAGAGACCGCCACACTATTCTCTGTGTGGCCAGAGAGAAAGGGAACATAGTCCACGAAGTAAATTCACTTGCTTTTTACCCGGACTTCACTTCAGCAGTGCAAGCTGCAAGGAAAGAATATCAACCAGAAAAAAAGATCCTTATGGCGCAAAAAGTTCCCTATACAATGCTATACCCGGCGCGGTTGCGAATTGATCTGAATGGTAAATCGAGGATTTTCACATCGCCAAAAAGCAGCAATGGACTATGCCAAGTCACTGAAGCGTGGACACAGACTCCTCCACTCTTGATGACGACATCAATGAGGTCCCCTCGTAAGAAACTTCAGGGGGACACCACATCTTGGCCCGCACACGGTCCTGCTTCTGCGGATATCGATTGCTGTCTCATCACGCAACCTCTACACAGGTGGCACTTATCATGCAATGTCTGCCGCCTCCAGCCACGCTGCGAACTGGGACACTGATGCTGCAGATAAGATCTCCCCTTGATTGCTACTTTATATATATTACTACATGCATGTGTTGGTTTGTACCAGGATTAGAGCATATAATATTGTTCTCCATCCACCTCCCTTTCTAACTTGGGAGAGATTCTGTGCCCCAGCGCTCCCCTATGGGTATTCCCTGCAGCTGTTATGGCAGCACATTTTCTCTGTTGGGCATTGCTCTGCGTGGTTTGGGAGGGCTTTGGCATGTCGGGGTCACTGAAGTGGGTGGGAGGGGGTACACTGAACTTTTGTTAAAGTGGCTCAACGTTACTCTGACCTATCATTACAAGTTGTGGACTGGTATAGATTTTTTGTCATATAGTGCAGGTTACATGTCCTATGCCAAAGGTACACACAGTCTATGACAACAGTGATTGCCTGTTGTGGAACGTAGAGGGGCTTAACTCTCCCAAAAAAATTTGACAAGTACTAGCATACCTAGACCACCACGAGGCCAATATCACCCTCACAGTTTCTACTTTCAGTGAACAATTAACATTATATATATATATATATATATATATATATATATATATATATATATATATATATATATATATATATATATATATATTACAGCAATATGTCAAAAATGAAGCATAATTAGAAATAAAGCAGAGCTACTAACCTTCATCAGGAAAGGACGTCGACTGCCATCAAGTGCCAGGTATCCCATAATACACTGCAGCATTTCAGTCTGTGATGTAAAGAACATTGAGGAAGTTAGTCGTAACATATGGAAAAAATGGGATTGTCACATCTCAGTCAACACTTTCAGTGCTTTTACTGAATCCATGTAAACCTCACAATGCAAGCTACTCCATGCGGCTGCTCCTTCTGCTGGGGCTAACAAGATGGCCCTCACCCCTACAATGAAGGGCAGCCCTGCCCTGTAAGAAAGGAGGACTTTCTCAACTTCATGTACAGGCTGAGATGAAATATAAAGGGCTTTAAGCTACATAAGAAGAGTGGGTTCCTGAATAAACAGTAATAAATATACGGGTAAATGGGGACTGCCTGATGATGTGAGTTACAATGGCAGCTGCTATCACCCTAGTGAAGACCTAGATGGCTGAGCTTCAACCAAAGACACATGCCTATACAGGTAGTGTACTTCAACCGGTCGCACCTCGTGGGAGCCTCGTGTGCCTGAGTGACAGTCAAACATGGTATTAAGGGTCCGTCAGATCGATAACACAGAAAATAAGCAGTATGTAATGTAGTGACCCTTCCATGGTGACCAACAGTCCCCAACTTGCATGATGACCAACCTTGAATGATTTGTAGAAGAGCAAACTGTTTCACACTGGTTCTGATCTGTGATTTTCCAAGGCCAACTTTAACACCTGTTTCCCTTAATACATATAGAGCAGTAATTCAAGATTCCCTCTCCCTTAGGCAAGAGTTTAACTACCTGCTGATTCAGAAACTTCAGCACTTCTGCTAGCAGCTAATGAGAAACTATGTGACCAGAGAACAGGATGGACAGAAAAAATGGAAGCAGGTTAAGCTACAACCAGTAACCCACCAATAAAAAAAATGACATATGCTGTGGTTAATACCCCTTTAGGTGGATCTATTGCAGGGGGAAATTGATTAGGTCCTCATCCTAGGAAATATTAGTTGTAATTGTAGGAAGGTATGATCCTTCTGCATGGTTACCCCCACTTTTTGCCTGGTGCTGTAATGGTTTCTGACTAGTCTAACTAGGATCCTGCTAATCAGGACCCCAGTCTGTACTTTCTCCCTTAAATTGACTGTGGTGAGTACCTAGGTACATCCCAGATTGGTTACTGGTGTATACTTATAAGTCCCTAATATATGGTGCTAAGGTACCCGGGGCATAGGTACCCCCAGAGTTCTCCCATGGGCTGAAGCATGTATTATGACACCCATGAGAGACCACTCAAATTGTGCCTGCGGGCCTGACATTGCAGCCTGTGTAAGCTGGTGCTAGTACCACTTACCTTACAACAGATATAGGTTTCCCTATATCTGAGGTCACTACATTTAAAACCTTTAAGTCATCCCTAAAGCAGGCCTTTTCAATCCTGAAGGCAGGGTGCTCGGTTCTATCTGTAAGCAGAACACCTCTACAACCTTTGGAGTCCATTCTCCCGGGATGTAAGTGCATCAGCCATTATGATACACAGAGTGGCCATGCGTCATTATGCGATGACCATCTCTAAACTGGCTGCAACAAACACTGTGGTGTTTGGTATCAAACATGTTGGAATTGTGTGGGAGGTACGATTCCATGCACTCTAAAGCTCCTCCGGGAGTCCCCCCATGCTCCTAGCCCCACTCTTCTAGACCCAGACAGCAACTATGGCTGCTGCCGAACAGAGACACAAGTCTGCCCTCCTGCTGCTGAGCCAGGCTCGAGCAGGGGAAGCCAAGGCAAAAGGTATCTTGTCACAGGGAGGTGTGACCACCTCCCAGACAGGATTTAGTGTATTGGGGAAGAGTGGGAGCACTTGCCAGCACCACTCAGTCTGCTTGAGGGGCACATCCTTGCATAGTTCAGTTCAAATCAGCACAGGGAGCCGTTGGCTCCTGCTCTGGCGGAAACTGGACAAAGGACATGGGAGTAACCTCCCCACTGTCCAAACCCCCTGGAAGGGAACCTTGAATCGTCCCAACCCTTTCCTTAGGGTACTTAAGGGCTTACCTGTGGGAGGGTCCCTAGATTCGTCATGGGACAAGATTCATATCAAGAAACCACTTCATCTTCGACCGTCCGGGCACTCTATGTATCGAGACTGCAAATGGGAAGACTCCTACTGCTCTTGGTCTCGGCACCCTGCTCTGCTGCTGCAAAGTCTGTGCTCCATACAGGAACCTTTCAAGACCAGTGAGCATCCAAGACACCTGAAGCAATCTCCCTTGGAGTGAAGGAGTCACTTCCCTGCATCTGCAGGGACGGCAACTAAGCTGACCGGTATGCTGATCCTGGGCTCCCACGGCCTCCGAAAGGCTCAGCAACACAGGTGGTGGTTCTTCACACCCCTCGAGACCTGCCCTGACCTCTTACCGAGTTTGAGACTAGTATCCCACGTCGGAGCCGCAGGAACCAAACCCCTCTGCACTGCGTTGACTTGCTGTTGCAAAGGCTTGTTGACTCTCTTCCTCAAAGATCTTCGGGGTCCAAGTAGCCTCCACCTCAAGCATCTCCTGTGACCAAGATCTTCGTTCACACCGCATCTCTTACACCGTGGGCCTGATATTTGGTGAGCTGCTCAAGGTCCTCTTGCGACTCCAGTGCCTGAGGATCTTCTTTGATTTCAGCAGGCTCCCCCAATTGCTCGGGCCTGCTCTGACTCCCCTGCTTGTAGCGAGTCACCTGGACCTTGCTGGTATTGACACTGCACCATTTTCGCTTTCCACGTTGTTTGCGGTTGCCAAGGCTGGTTGGTGCTCCCAACGGTTACCGACCCCTCAACTCTCGACATCAACGCGGGACAGCTCATGAATGGCTCCTGGTCTTCCAGAGCGTCGCCTGGTCTGCACAGCTGCAGCTCTAAGGTCACTGTCAACTCTCCTGCAACACCTGACATTGGTGGGCATTCGACTTCCGTGCCCCCTGGTCACTCCCGAGTGGCATAGATTCTGTCCCCTCTGCTTTCAGGTACTTCTCATCTTGAATCCACCTTCGGATCCACTGGACATTTTCTACTTCTTCGCCAGAGGCATCTTCCTGAAGTCCTCCATTGAATTTGACTGTGGTTTCCTGATGCCACTTTGCACCTATGCACTCGGCTTCCCTAGTGTAGGTATCCTGGTTCCTAGGGTATCCACAGGTTGGGTGGCTCTCCAACCTTCCGTCTTTCACAAGGTTTCTTCGGGGTCCACTGGGAAGGGGCGGTCTTTAAAATTGCAGCAGCAACATTTCCCATTGACTTGAATTAAGCCTGCAGCTGTGTTCCCACTAAGCACACGTCATTTCTATGTCTTCTGGGTATGGTCTTCACTTGAATCGTAGTTCGCATCTGTCTATTTTAGTACATGGTTGGGTCCCTTCCATGGTGACCACTGTGCAATACCTGCTTCTCACCTGTTTTCTTAGCAAAGTATTGTGTACATTTCGTATATCTCCGGGTAGGAGATATTTGTATGTGTTAATTTGTGTCCTATAATAAATACATATTTTTATAAATGCAATGTGTGGTTCTTTTTCACTCAATCTATACCAATAAGATTACGTTCTAGTGAAACAAGCTGCTTTACACTCCTGGACTAAGCCTGAAGGCTGTTCTCCACAGCTACCACAAAGAGAGCTTTCTAAGATTATCTAAGACCACTCAAATCACCATAAGGATTCTCTGGATTCGTGCAGGGTGCTACACATACATAAGTGCGCACCATATACTGAGCCATCTTCTCACAGTAATGATCAAAGGGGAATTAGAGGTGTGTCTTTTGCACACTGGAAGAGGGTTTGTAGATATTCTTTGAAGACTTCAATTGCTTTCTCATGTTATGTTGGCAGGGTGAGCCTGATGATTTCTACAGCCAGTAAAGCAGTAGAAACTTTGCAATAAGATGATGCTAGTAAGAACAGTGGCCAGAATCCGGAAAGGTTTGAGGTCTACTCCGAAGATATCACTGCCAGGGATATAGCCACACCAGCCTCCATTGTGATGCTGCTAATCTGATATCTCTTCAACATCAAAGATGAGATCCAACATTTTCATCTGTTCCTCCTGGTTGAAGACAAGTCAGAATGAAGATAGTAAGGTCTGAAACTAATTTCTCATCTAGATTCCTACTATAAACACAAATGTTTGGAGAAAAACTGAACACCAAACACAATGCAAGAACAGAGCACAATAAGGCACAAAGCCCTTCAAGATGTACTTATGTTCTTAGGTACTTGATGCTTTAGTACTCTCGTGTTTCGACTTGACAATGTTTTGGTCTGTGCAAGGAAGTCAGAAATATGTTTCTAAACAAATCAATAGAGAGAGAACCCATTGGTTGATCAAGTTACTTCATACCAACCCATTTAACTCGTCACCCCACCCTTACAGAGGGGAATCCTATCTCTAATTAAAAAAAGGCTCTCACGCACTAGAAATTCTTAGGGGCATGCTTAATCATCGAGTCCTCACCCAGACACCTACAGTGCCACGGTGGGCCTACCTTGTAATCAAGGGAGCTTTTTTCAATGAAGGTGAGATATAAGAATCTTTCAATTTGACTTGTGCTCCCCCACGCTACAAGGGACTGTCATAAAAAAGTAATGTCAATACAAAGTGTATGTGAAGATCCATGCATAAAATACCAATGATAAGATTGACTTGAGCACAAGGACATAGAAAATGACAGCAATCTTGGAACAGTATGAACTAATAATATAAATGGCGGATACTAACCAGATTTGTTTGTTACGATATTAAGGTCGGCAGTGGGGACAGTTCAGGTCCTCTAACTAACAGGAATGGTTCTTCAACATCAGTCCATCTCCCATGACTAAAGTATATGTTATTGAAAGTGACATATTATGTGTATATGAGCTATTTAATATACTATGGACACAAAACATTCGTTTTACACTGGGCATACGGAACAAAGTAGCACAGTGAAAATGTAGTATTATTCTCTATAAGAGGTCTGAAAATGAGTTGCAATTTGATATATCAATTGTGTAGAAAATGGCAAACGAGTAAACAGGGAGCGGTAGATATCAAAGAAAGGTAACACAAAGAGGAAGATCAAGTAGAAATTAAGGGAGCGTAGTAACAACATTCTAGACAATAATAAATTTCATAAAATACTAACATATACAAACTGGGACACTATTGTAATGGCTTATAAAAGCAGAACCATATCCTTCTAATGTGGCCAAGCTTAATTATGTTGCATGGCATTTCTTTACAACAGGGATCATTGTCCGACATTTCTACATAGAAATTAATATATGTTGTGACAAGGTTGTATACAATTGGTGGTATTTTGCTGATGATTTCATAACAATTCTTATTCGCTATTGTGTGCGTTAAAGAAGAAAGCAATCACAATCCTGAAAATAACTACTCAGTATGTCATATATCTGAACATGTATAAAGACTTTTTTACCGGGCAAATTATTTTTAGGAAAATTATAATTCACAATGCTCATATTATTACAGTATATTAACTATTCACTGCCAAATTGTATTGTAGTTCTCTATCTTGATTTAGACCCATATTCACAGTCCTGAGTCCAGGGTGACGTAACCTTAATACCCAGTCACCTCCTCTTGGATATATTTCTAATTATCTTTACATCATCAAATGTAACATTACTCTTACTATCACAAGTATATAGTGTTTAGAAAAGGGGTTTCCTTCATCCTGATTAGAGATGGCCCAAAGATGCTCCTGTATTCTTTCTTTCAGAAAATAAATTGTCCTGCCTACTTGTATACCACTTCCATGGCACTGAATAATGTAAATTACAACTTAGTTCTGCAATTGATTTAGTCATGTATTTTTTACGTTCTTTTGGTGTTATACTGAAATTCAGTGATATTGAGAATTGGCACACACTGCTACAGCCACGTTCATATGATCCTTTGTCTGCCTGTGTAAGTCAGTTGATGGTAGAGTTTTTCAGAAAGTCGGTTTCAAAAAGATATCACATAAATACTCTGCAGCATTTGACTGCGACCAAAGGCGATCATTGCTTTCTTTGATAGGACTGTTTTTTAGAGTGCTATCTAATTTTAAGATTTGTAATGTTTGTCTATGGTCAAGCACACCACTCTAGTTTGGCTGTAGGGAGTAATTAGAGGACTTTCCTTCTCTTCTTTAGGCGATCATTGCTTTCTTTGATAGGACTGTTTTTTAGAGTGCTATCTAATTTTAAGATTTGTAATGTTTGTCTATGGTCAAGCACACCACTCTAGTTTGGCTGTAGGGAGTAATTGGAGGACTTTCCTTCTCTTCTTTAGGCTTGTGGTGTGATATAAATGTGTTGTCGGTCCATTGGGATTTGGAGGGGCACTGAGAACAGCACTGGGAAGGCGTTGTTTTTAATGCTGTGCATGCATTCTTCACAACGAAGCTTCAAGCGAAGGGCACAGAGCCCTGGTGAGGGCTCTAGGTCCTGGTAGTGAGGCATCAATGGGATACTGGTGTTTCTGGTATGTTGTCTGGAGAACGAAACAGAGTCCAAAATCTCGCTGAGCTGAGTTCTTTCACTGACACAGAGTCCAAACGACCAATTGGGCCCAAAGGAAAGCACTGCAAGTTGTCGAACACGGTGCTCCGTCGGTATGTGTCTGAACTCAATGGCGAATGTTTTTTTTTTCACATAAACTTGATGTCCTTGAGTCTTGCCAGGCAAATGAGGAGCCACTATACCTTTTGACTTGAAAGACAGCTTAAAACAAAAACAACTTGCAAACGTCCGTGTCTAACACAAGTTGGTAGGAGTATACAGATCAAGTGCATCTACAGCAAAACATTCCAAGATCTTGGGTTTGTCATTATAAAGTTTCCAACTACCAAGTGAGCCATACATTTCATTAATGAGATGACAGGGGTATTGACCCGACTGAAAAAATCAGAATGTTCAATTAATTGTAGGAATATACCCCATGATATCAGGTCACATATAATAATCCAGGAACGCATGGAGCTTATTTACCTCATAACCAAAGAATAATTAACTGGGTTTACATAACCCCTCCCACACCACTGGAGGTCCAACCAGGTATGATAGGGATATTCCATTGGAATCTGCCTTTTAGTGTAGCCCACTGGGGCAATCATTTCACAATAGGCTATTTAGTGAACAAGCCACTCAGTGAATGGGCCATTTGGGGATCAACAGACACCCATCCTTCTCATTAGAGGTAAGTTAAACATTGAGGAACCTTACTGTTGATTCATTCAAACAACTTATAAATATGGTACAAGGAATATATGTTCCAATGGGAACAAACGCATTTAAGGGAAGAAGCTAAAATATGGTTTACTGAATCCATGTGACCGCGGATAATGCATTACCTTTGACATTTACCATTCTCTTGAACATTAATAAGAGCACATTGACGCTGCACTGTACATCTGTACTTAACTATATCGGCCTCTTGGCTCAGTTTCCTCGAGGGGCGGTGATGATGTGGCAATAGGAATTAACCATGATGAAATTAACTATGGGATTTTGTGGCATATGATTAATTGACTCTACCTCAGTTACATTTTATGTGACTTTATTAAATATTCTCTTTTTATCCATACCGATTGAATTGATATACAACTATTATGTGACTGTATATTTGCAGTAACAATGATGATTTATTACCGAAGACCAACGTTCATGGGTTCATAAGGACTGAAGTTGCTGTATAGTCTTACTTCAGTTGTTATACATTGGTTTTATAATTGTTTCAAAGGTAGTGGGACATTTTGATCTGACAAAGGCGGAGCTCTCTGAAACGTGTTATCAACAATATATTGGTGAATTGCCTGATGAGGTGCCAGTGTTTCGCTTCTGTAACAGATATCACTTCACGATTTGCCTCCAAAGATGAAGCCACTCTCAGCGTGTGAACTCCGTTTAATTCAAGGATTGCGCAAGCCAGGCAGAGCGCACAAATGTCAGCCAAACGCGTTTCGGGCGAGAGTCGCCCTTGATCACTGGCAGGAAATAGCAGCAGAGCAGTCCTGTGAGCACGTTAAGTATCCCGCCCATAGGGGCGTGTGCCTCGAGGGATTCTGGTTAATGAAGTCCGCTCTTTAAGTAAAACCATATGTGGGCGCCGTTATTCCCCAAATGTTAAATGTTCCCAAGTGGGCATGTGCGGGATACTTAAAGTGCTCACAGGACTGCTCTGCTGCTATTTCCTGCCAGTGATCAAGGGCGACTCTCGCCCGAAACGCGTTTGGCTGACATTTGTGCGCTCTGCCTGGCTTGCGCAATCCTTGAATTAAACGGAGTTCACACGCTGAGAGTGGCTTCATCTTTGGAGGCAAATCGTGAAGTGATGTTTAGCGGCTGTGCCTGGCCGCGATGAGGCCCCACTGCGCATTCATGCAGGACCTCCGTGCAGGATACCGAGAAGCACGTGAGGTACATCGTGTCCAGTTCAAGGAGGGTGATAAAGTATGCATGCCGGGCTGCTGGGCACATACCCACTTGGGAACACTTTAACATTTGGGGAATAACGGCGCCCACATATGGTTTTACTTAAAGAGCGGACTTCATTAACCAGAATCCCTCGAGGCACACGCCCCTATGGGCGGGATACTTAACGTGCTCACAGGACTGCTCTGCTGCTATTTCCTGCCAGTGATCAAGGGCGACTCTCGCCCAAAACGCGTTTGGCTGACATTTGTGCGCTCTGCCTGGCTTGCGCATTCCTTGAATTAAACGGAGTTCACACGCTGAGAGTGGCTTCATCTTTGGAGGCAAATCGTGAAGTGATGTTTAGCGGCTGTGCCTGGCCGCGATGAGGCCCCACTGCGCATTCATGCAGGACCTCCATGCAGGATACCGAGAAGCACGTGAGGTACATCGTGTCCAGTTCAAGGAGGGTGATAAAGTATGCAAGCCGGGCTGCAGGGCACATACCCACTTGGGAACATTTAACATTTGGGGAATAACGGCGCCCACATATGGTTTTACTTAAAGAGCGGACTTCATTAACCAGAATCCCTCGAGGCACACGCCCCTATGGGCGGGATACTTAACGTGCTCACAGGACTGCTCTGCTGCTATTTCCTGCCAGTGATCAAGGGCGACTCCCACCCGAAACGCGTTTGGCTGACATTTGTGCGCTCTGCCTGGCTTGCGCAATCCTTGAATTAAACGGAGTTCACACGCTGAGAGTGGCTTCATCTTTGGAGGCAAATCGTGAAGTGATATATATATATATATATATATATATATATATATATATATATATATATATATATATATATAGACAAAAACCAAAGGGTACAGGGGCATTATAGTTAGACTCAAATTTCACTTGTACAAAAACTTAGAAATAGAGAAGTTATAGTTGCCTGAGTTAACCTAAGCAACACCTCAGCCCAACTACTTTCTACTGGCTAAGTAGTAAGTGCTACCTCGTTGGGTAAATGTATAGTGCATCTCCTACACTACAGCTGGGTATAGGACGGTGAGAAAATATCTCCAGTAACCTTGTGTCTCTGTAACTTTGCCAATGCGATTGTTTCTCGAGCATCTTCTACAGATAACTTTACACAGTGGAACTGCAGGGTAAACACACTTGGATGATTTGTACTTTACAGAGGTATGTGCTTCTTTGTTGGGTGGAGATGCAAATGTATTCCTAGGCATGAGGTATGAATCTCCAAAATGAGCATGAAGCGTGCTGGAGGGTTCTTTTAGGAAGCTGTCCATCATCCTGAGAAAAGTGTATATGTATATGGGCCGGGCCAATATGGGGGGTTGTAGGCAAGTTTACATAATTTTAGTTGTAAAAGTTTAGAACACGATCTCCATATTCGGCCCCGATGACCACATCCCCCTGCCCTGTTACCTGGGTGCACCTAGGGCACCCAGTGTGCAACTGGACCACGGGGGAAGCCTCAAGGCCTCTGGGAGCCCAGCCAGCTCCCCGCCTCCTGCAGGAGTCAGCACTGTTCTGACAAACGGGGGTTTCTGAAAGGCAGCTCCCTGTTGGTCACAGCAATGGTTTCATTTGTTGCCCTGCATGCATATTTGGGTGCAGGGAATAAGATGAAAACTTGCCTTTCTGACAGCTGGAGCTGTTTGACAGCTCTGGCTTGTATAAAGCTGAGTTATATTTGCTTTTGCTTGGTGGGAGCTGTCAGCTCTTACCGAGCAAAAGCAAGCAGCTACCTCCCGAGGGTGGAAACTTCAGGAGGTAGCAGGAACCGGACCATGGAT
Organism: Lissotriton vulgaris; assembly: GCF_964263255.1. Classification (NCBI taxonomy): domain Eukaryota; kingdom Metazoa; phylum Chordata; class Amphibia; order Caudata; family Salamandridae; genus Lissotriton; species Lissotriton vulgaris. The sequence goes on along the minus strand of NC_141698.1, from coordinate 447,569,001 downwards.
CTGGACCCCCAGCTCCATGAGTCAGAAGTTAGCCCCGGGGAGGTAGTGGTCCCAGGGCCAGGGGTCTGTGACGGACCCCCCTACATTAATTTATTTCAGCCCCGGGGAGGTAGCAGTCCCCGGGGCTGCAGGACAGCCGAGTGGGCCCCCGCTTTAATTTTGTGTTTAGCCCTGGGGAGGTGGAAGTTCCGGGGGCTACTGGGGGGAAATGTGGCTATGCCCGCATACATAATTTTAAATGCCCCAGGAAGGTGGCTGTACCCGGGGCTGAGGGAGGGGGCTGCTGCATTTATTTCCGATTTGCCCTGTTTAAAGACTCAGAATGTAAAATGATACAGACGTAAGCTAAACGTTTAGGAGAGACTACCACTCTGGTAGAGGATTGCTGTTTTACTTGTTATCATTCTGAAAGTTTCAAACTCAGCTTTCTTTCTATAGGGATACATGTAGACATGGTACACTAACAGAAAAACGGTAATAGAGGTACTAAAGGAAAGTCGATCAAAGCTAAACGTCTTTTGGTGAAGACTGCAGATTTACAAGACATGCTCTATGCAATGGATGTGTGACAAACTATAGCACATGAAACAGAAAGGAATGACTACAAAGGGAATGCTACAGACAATTTAGCTGCAAGGACTGATGCAGACACCAGCAAGTGCAGCTGTCACAAGGCCAAATATCTAAACCAACCCATATATATCACTGGCTATATTGGCAACTTTGACAGCACAAGAACACCAGAAACACTCCAAGCAAAGTATAAATATCCATGGTGATCGAGGAACATGGCAATGATGTCCAGCCCCGCAGTGGACGGGTGACCCACGCTTAAAGTTACAGTAAGGGAAGTCCTTATTAAAGTAGCAACGGACTAGCTTCTGCCCATGCAGGAGCTACCTTACAAGTGAAGTTCAGGTGACTGTTTACTTCCAAGTAAATAAAGAAGTATGCCCTAAAATGTCCATTTAGCCCAAGGATCAAGCTACCGCCATCAATTCCACTTTTCATCCATTTAGGGTGGTTTACCTCTACCATGACTGTCTACTTCCCCCTGCCAACCAGTACAACTATAACCTGGAGACTGTTGATTAGTGCTCTAGATTTCTCTAGGTGTTACCACAAAATCAAGGCAATATTCAAGGAGTCGTAAAATAGGTGCAGTGCTTAGTACTGATAGGAGCACTTTGCATTTTTCATTCAGACAAAGGATGCTTTTCTCGTGGTCTCTTTGACTGTAGTCATCTGGTCGCTCTGGAAGCGAAATCTATGTTGGAGGAAATTGGAAGAGTTTTTCCTCAAAACCAAAGACGTTGTGGCTGTGATCACACAGTACATGTTAAGCCCACAATGACACAAGAAATTCCCAGTAATAATTGCATTCCTATGCTAGTAAGAAATGCTAACCCCCATTAAACAACTTCCCCCTTACTCCCTCTTCCTGAATAGTGAGCCAGCCATCCACTATACTACTACTGCGCTCTTCTTGTGAGGGTGCTTAGATATCACCCCCAAGACTGGATTAAAAGTGTGGTATTACCTTGTGTCCGTACTGCAGCAGCAAGAGCTTCTGAGTTACCACAAACTGCACCTTCTTGTTCTTCACAATCAGGTTCCCAAGCAGCCGGCATAGGACGCTGGCCCTGTAAACAAGAGATCAAGAACTGGGTAGACTGGGAAGACAAATAATGCATACAGGGGTGTTTCTTTATGGCAGTGAGAGGAAGTGCTAAATGCTGTCTTATTACAGGTAATACAGTTAAAAGACGTGTGGGCACTCAGTTTGTGTGGAACAGTGTGGGTGGAAGGTTCAAGGCTGGCCACCTCTTTAAAGAGCAGTGTGTGGAAAGGTTGTGCTTGGCTCACCAGCACTGCCCCATTTGGAGAAATGCCAACTAAGACAGGAAATTAGGAGCACCGTCTACAAAGCAATATCACAGCAGTGAGACCTGCACAGTTTTAGTACACGAGCACAGTTTGTTAGCATACAACGTAGGCGCAAATGATTGTTGAGGTGTAAAGTGTAGAATCGCTGCAATGATGATAGATAAAGATGTTTGGGAGACAACATATAATGCACTGCTCAGACTTGTGAAGTGAATCTTGGAAAGGGTATTTGGGCATTGATGTTCTTTGTTTATTTACCCAGGTGTTGTCTGAACTAATCCAGTGATGACAGCCTCAATCCAGCGATCCGGCACCGCCTCCATCAATCGCCAGCAGATCCTCTGCCAGATGCAGTCTGAGGCAGTAAGAGCCATGAGACGTGGGACCAGAACTCCCAAAATCTCTTCTGTAGAGAACAGAGCACAAATGGCGAGTCAGCAGAGCCCAGCAAAAAAGCATCCCTTTTGCCTGTCTCACTGAGGAGACCAAACCTTAGGCAGCAAAGTCCTACTTCATGAAGGAGACATGAATGTAGATGATCAGCTTCAAAATGTTGTATTCAACTATGCCAACTACTCTGAGCACCTGCCCTCTTTAAAGTTGCTGCCCTCCATGCACCAGTCACAACGACATCTGACCTCCTTTAAAGGAAGGCCGGTCATGAATATATTTCTCATGACTTCTGTGGTCTAGTGGCTATGTTTCTGATCTTGGAAATTATGACCAGATTTATAATCCTGTTTTAGGCTCTAGAGCTGTAATTCCTGTGAATCTAAGCAAATGACCATCTTTCTGGATTGTGCCTTAAACTGTAAATATGCAAAATGTAATAAAAATGTGCAATCAAAAAAAAAATTGCAGAATGCATTGTAGTATTATTTAAATTATAAGTTTAAAGAGTTCCACCGCTGTTTGAAGCTAGTGCTTGGCTATCCATACTAACTATGCAGGGCAGCTCCCTTGGCATGGTGGGTAAGTAGAGGAACATGCACCAGTTAAGCCATAAATTCAGAGGGTTCTGAGCACCTCTCTTACCAGTATCTTTGCTAAGAGCACCTGAAACATGGGCTGTTTGAATCAGGAGCCCCAGGCCAGTCCCAATGTTTTTGCCCTTGGAGAATTTCTGACCTTGACCTCATGACCAACCAAGCACTAGGTTTTCAATAATACCAGATCGCACAATAGGACATTTTAAATCTTTTACTATTTATCAAGTTTTGAAACATTTCAGTACCTGCATCCCTAACTCCAATCCACATATTTCTGCTGTCCTGACAACAGAATTCGCATTGATATTTGACTCATTGGTTTTCCGATTACCTCAATTGCCCATTGTTACTCAACTCTTTGTGCCGCAAAAGTACTTCAGCCTTCCACCCTTTCCTTCACCTCTGTCTTCACTTTTTCTCTTTATGGGCACCTGGATCACACCTCATATGCAGCCTTTTCAGCACCTCACTGTTCTTTTGCATCAGCTGTGCTCTTTTTAAGGTGCCACCCAGCTCAGATTTATGATAACCCAAAATGTTCACAATGAATAGGAGTACATTTGTTTCCAACCTTCACTCTGTATCTTTTCTTATTGGACATTTATCTCCAGTTTCATCTACATTTATGTGATATTCTTAACCACATCCTAAATAGTTTTCTTGCATGCCTCATAAAATGGTACAAAATATAAGCTTTACACTACAATCTGGGCCTAAACAAATCACCGTACAATGTTTGAGAGGAAATGCATGAAGCAAATAGAACCCACAATTCTTTTTTTAGGGCAGAGGTCAGGACTATGCTGTACTTTCTTCACACTTTAATCTATAACCGCATTAATATAGAACAAAGCCTAATACAAATAACTACAATTCTCATGATAAACAGAGGGAACAAAATCAGTTCAAATCCTTCAACAGCCTGTGTTGTTTCTTGTGTCTCTTCTCTTCACTGCTATAGCAGCAAGTTAAGTACTCATTTTTAGGTCTTGCCTACCAAACAGCTTTTAACTGTCCGTTAGGTGAAAGCTTATTTTGGACTACACCAAAAAACCCAAACTTACAGTGGGCTTTAGCCCAACCCATTGCTTACCACTGGTAGCCTTTGTTGTCACTCTTACTTGCTTGCTTCTTATTCAATGGCGTTCCTTGTCCATCTTATGTTTGAACTCCTTTGACTTATAGCCTCTTTATGATCCCTTTGATTGATGCCTTGTATCCTTCCTCTGCTCACATTTAAGGAACTTTTTCTTTCAGCATTCTATGTGTGTTCTCCATTTTCTAGCACTCGATTTCATGTGCTGCTTATCTCTCGCTAATACCCACCCAGTTTGCGCTCTGTATTGCTCTCTCCTGCATCCTTCCTGTCATACTCTTCTACTGCCTTCTCAACGCTATCCTGACCTTTTAATTATTTTTGGGACCTCTCTCGTACCGCCTCAAGCGTCTCTGTTGCTCTTTGGCTAACACTCCCTGCTGCCTCAATTCCACCCCCGCAAACACCCCTCCCACCACCAAAGATCCACCTTTCAAAAAAGAGCTTTCACACTAGTTAAATTTAATTTGCCAATCTAAGATGGATTGGAAAAATTTTAAAAGATTACACCCACATAATTTCATAGGAGTGCGCATGTGTGACACATGGACACATATGTATGGCGCCTGAACTTACTACTACTAAGGACGCAAGGCTTAGCGCGTTTCAACCTGTCACCTTAGACACAGCATTAAACAAACTTCAGCTATGTAAGTCAGGCTCTCCCCTAGACCCCATGCCCGCTGAAGTCTTCGCTACCATTGCCCCTGCGATCGTACAACCCCTTGTAACAATATGGAATTCCTCTCTCCTATCCGGTCAGTTGCCGGAGATATGGAAACAAGCCACTCTCATCCCCCTTTTGAAAAAGCCAGAAGCTGATCCGGCTGTACTCAGTAACTATCGCCCGATATCTCTGCTCCCAAAACCAGCTAAAATCCTAGAAAAAATTGTCCAGGAACAACTCTCTGACTACTTAGAAAAAAACGATCTCCTACATGACTCACAATCTGGATTTAGGACAGGATATAGTACTGAGACAGCACTTTTAGAAGTCTCTGAGACCTGCGGGAGAGTGTGGACAGGGGTGAGGTAGCCATGCTTGTGCTCCTCGACCTGTCCGCAGCTTTCGACACGGTCTCCCACGCCATCCTCCTAAACAGACTCCAGGAAATGGGGATCTGCGACATTCCTCTAGCCTGGATCACCTCTTTCTTAAAAGACCGTACACAAGTATGGTGTCGACCATTCTGGTCCAAAGATAAGAAACCGCTGAGCTGCGGGGTATCCCAGGGATCCGCTCTTAGTCCCCTTTTTTTTTTAACATGTATGTCGCACCCTTGGCTAAGGTGATTGAGACATCCGGGGTCAGAGTGATCTCATACGCTGATGATACTCAGCTTATTTTTTCCATCAGAGATCACTCACCCTTGGGTTTTAAAAATTTTAGAACCTGTCTATCCAATATTGTAGCTTGGATGACTTCGAACATACTAAAATTAAATACGGACAAAACGGAGGTGCTGTTTTTCAACCAAGCTATCCCCTTGACACCCACCATCTGGTGGCCAGCGGAGCTCAACCCACCGCCCACCCCGGTAAAAACGGCACGTAATCTTGGAGTCCAATTCGATAACGAATTATCTTTTAAAACCCAGATTCAGAAAGTCACTTCCTCGTGTTTCGGCAAACTCCGCTTGTTAAAAAAAATCTCCCCCTTCCTCCCCACTGAGTCTCTAAGAACAGTGACGCACGCCTTAATCACTTCGCACCTAGACTATGCGAACAGTCTGTATGTGGGATTGCCTGCCTACCTACTTCACAGGCTACAGATCGTGCAGAACGCCACAGCCAGGCTGATCTGTAAAGTCCCCTACCGCCATTCCATCTCACCCCACCTGAGAAAGTTGCATTGGCTTCCCATCACTGCTTGTATCAAATTCAAGGCCATCGTACTAGTCTTTAGGGCGTTGAATGGAAATGGCCCCAGATACCTTAGACATAGACTTAAATCAGTAAAATCAGGTCTCAACCTCAGATCTAACCACCTCCGGCTCCTACTCCCACCTAGATTCCGATTTGCAAGGAAGGGGGGCAGAGCTTTTGCAGTGGTGGTTTCCAAACTCTGGAACTCTCTTCCCATCAGCCTCCGTCTTATGGACACTGAATCTCAATTCAGGATGAAATTAAAGACCTTTCTATTCGCTGGATATTAATTTCTTTCCCCTGCTGCCTGCAATTCTTAGCGACGGGACACCCCCGTTGGGGGTAGCTGTGCGCTTAACAAATGTCAATAATAATAATAATAATGTATTATGCAAGCACACACCTATGAGCTACGAAAAGCCACAGCAACTTAATCATTCCTTTTTTAAGATGAATCTGTACTACATCAGCAAACAGCATTGGCAAAGAGGTCAAAAAGAAGAGCCCTAATTGCTGTGCCAATGCTTGTAGCAGTTTGTCATTGAGTGCTTTGTTTTGAGGCACATCATTTTGAAAATTGTCCATGTTTCTGAATAATCCCCTTTCTTTAACAAAAGGTCGCACACCCAGTCCACCAGGTAACCCCTACTTGACCCAAGACTCTGGCTGAACCAATGCTCTAATGTTGCGTGGTCTGCCAGCCACCAAAAGGCACAGGAGAGCTGTACTGGCTTTAAATGAGAGCCCCCCTGGACCGTGCTTGATGGAAACTACCATGGCAGAGCTGAAAGACCCTACGGAAATGAAACTGAACTTGGGCACTGAGCCTGATTAGAGTAGCAGGTGAGTACCCCCACCACCACTACCCCACCTCTGGAATGCTCTGGAGCAAGACATCCAACTCTGGGTTCTGGACTAGTGTGTTCATGTGCTTTAGGGATGTAGCTCAGGCAGGAAAATCTCCTACCAATATCGGAACAGACAGTGGGAATGCCCCACAAGGAATTGTAACCCACCACTTAGACCACCTGGTCTTGGGGAGATAAAACCTTGGGATGTTGGCCTCACCAAGGCTGTGGGTGCATCTGCTGAAATGACTGTGTCTGACATCATTGCACCTCTTAATAGGTAGCTCTTGAAGGGTCAACTGGTTACCACGAAACCCTCCATTGGGATGATGAACTTGAGAGATCCTCAGAGGTCCAAGAACCTTGGAGAGAGCCTGGCACAGCTCATGCCACATAAAACATAAAATGGAGCAAACTTCTTCTAGGGATGCCTTTGATAGGTTTAAGTAAACCTTCCTTGCTAGAGGAAGCTGCCCTCTTTGTGAAGGAAGTTTGAAGATTCAGAAGCCCTGGGTGCTTCCATCACCTTCTCAATAATATCCTGACTTTTAATAATTTTTGGACATCTCTCAGACAGCCTCCTAGTCGCCCAAGATCAGAATTAGAGGGTAGTCAAGAAGTACACAGATCATGGTGATTGGGTCCAGATGCAAAAAGATTGAGACTCAATGAGACAGTAGGCACTAAATCACAATCAGATATGCTGGAGCTAGAGGAAATACACCCTCCCGGGTTGGCCAAATTTGTTCACAACTTGCAGGCCCTAATAACAGATGCATGGGTGCTGCATATAATAAAAGGGATTCACATAAAACTTTATGGCTATGCAAAACAGTACGCCAATCCTCAGCCCCTGTTTTTCTCAGACAAATCGAAAATCATAGATCAGGATGTGGCAGCTCTGCAGAAGAAGGTGGCCGTACCCTCAACTGCCCTAAACCCTCAGAGTTTTTAAGTAATGTCTTCCAAGTGGACAAAAAGGACAAGTCATTGTCCAATGATAAACCTCAGGGATTTCAACAAGTGTCTGGTGTTCCACCACTTCAAGATAAGGAGATCCATCTTCTCAGAGACATTCTCTGACAAGGCATTGGGTGGTAAGTCTAGAACTGAAGGACGTGGGCTTAATGATTCCCATATTTCACCAGCATAGTAGCTTCCTTTAATTCATCTTGAGACAACAGGTGTACAGTACCTGACTTTTACCCATTATCTTTCATCGGCAGCTTGGTGCTCTCCGAAGGTTCTCAAAGCAGTGATTGAGCCATTCAGGTCCTGAGGGATGTGTCTTATTGTACACCTGGGCGACATATTCTTGATGGATCAAGTCCCAACGAGACTAAAGGAACATCTGCTGACAAAAGTCCCACTCTTGAGGGAGATAGATTTTGTTACCAGCTAGGAGTAAACACTACTGATTCCTTCACAAGCAGTGACCTTTCTAGGTTTCATCATAAACTTGTACCTTCAGCCTTCTTTTGAGGAAGAGGTCAGTAGGAACCAGTTCAGAACCAAGGCCTTGTTGCACCACGCTGTACATCTGGTAGGCCTCAAATCATCATCCATACATGCAATTTTGCAGGGTCCTTTCAGAGACTTAGATGACCCATATCAGGAAAGGGCTGGAAAATTCTGAGATAATACCTCTTTCTGTAGACGTCAAGGAGGAGATATGCTGGTGGCATACATACCTGAAGGCAAAGAACTGGTGAACAATCTTTGGATCAAATCCAGATTTAATTATTGAGTCCGACACCAGCTGTCTTGGATCCAGCGCCAGATGTGGGAACTTATCTACAGGAGGAAAATGGTTAGAACAAGAACTACAGTTCTGTATCAACTGGCTGGAGCTCCTGGCAGGTTTGTTCGCAGTCGACTGTTGGACCACAAAAATTGCAAATTGTTGTGTGTTGCTTACGACGGACAATCATCTGAGGGGAACAAAGTAAAAGATATTAACAGAAACAACCAAGGACTGCTGTTACTTTTGCCTCGAGAATCAGGTGACTGGAACAGCAGAGGTTTCATCCGGGGGAAGACGAAAGAGGCTGCAGATTGGCACTGCAGGCACCTCCAGGATTCAAGCCTGTTGAAGTCGGATATGAAGAACTTCAAGGCAATCATGCGCAGATGGGGTCACTTTCCGGTCAACCCGTTTGCCTTTCGGCAGGATTGTTAACTCTAAAGGTGTTTTAGCTAACTGAACCCAGAAGTAGAGGCAATAGATGCATTCCTGCAGGACTGGGATCTGAGGTCCAGAAATGCATTCCCATTGTTTGCAATGATAACAAGATTATCAGCTCAGTTCAGAAGGTGACAAGCAAATATGGGAATCATCATGCAGATATGGAGATCACAAGTTAGGTATCCAATTCTGATGGACCTTCCTGATGGACCTTTCTTAGGGTTTTCCAATCAGACTTCTCCATTTCGGGATGTTCTGTTAGAGCGAAAGAGGACTGCACACCATATGGTAAAATATTGAGGTCCTATATCTTATGACAAAAAAGATAAAGTCAACGCCGAAACATTCTAGGACTATCTCAGTAAGACGAGGATCTCATCGAAAAATTGTAGGCTGAGAACACCTTTAAGCAGTATAGATCTGCTTCGAAAAGATGATCCCTTGGGGTCAGAGCTGGTGCAGGTCCTGAATTTCTAACCAAGTCTAGAGCTGGTAGGTCATGCTTACAGGTCAGTGAATACATTCTGTCTGGCATTTTGGCAGTGTGTATTCCTGATGGGGAAGAATCCTTTGGTTTGGAAACTGCCAACGTGCATTTGCCTCTCTGTACCACACTAACTGAGCCCTAATATTTTAGACGCTACGATGTAAATATGATTCAGAATTTTTCCTATCCTGGCAAAAAATTGATATCTGTCCAGGAAAAAAACATCAGGTCAGTTACCAATGTGGTTATGCCTTGTCTAATGCAGATGAGTATCGGATGTGAAAGCATCAGATATTGCAGAACAGATTTTACCCCATAAGGCGTAACGTTCAATGCGACTAGAAGGACTAACTCAAACAATGGACGAATTTCCTATGCAGCCTTCAGAGATGATACAAATTTGTACATAGTTGAATACAATAAGGCTTTTGAGTGTAACACTGGAGAGCTACATTCTCCAGGTGAGAGACAGCTATTGATTTCCTTGAGAAACCATTTACTACCGTTTCTTTTCTTACTATAACCGGACGGGTAAGGTAGGTGATGCAGGAAACAGGCATTCATATCAAAATTTTTGGAGCCCATTCAGGAAGACGGGATAAAGCATCAAAATCTTTCACCTTGAGTGCGAGATTAGAGATCATTATGAATGCTGCAGACTAGTTATCAGATTCCACAGCTAATCAGTTTTAAATCAGACCACTAGAAGATGTGGCCGTGCTGGTAAAAGTAAGCTTTTGACCAGAAAAATCCTCACCTCTGGTCCTGGCATACAATAAAAAAAATGCAACTATTGTGAATGAATGCAAGGGTGAATTCTATTCAGGATACCGAGGTGAAGAATATCCAATCCACGGATCTAATAAGGAAAGTTCAAACCCTTATGTAAGATTACATGGTTTGGGAGAAAACTCAAAATGTATTTAAAATTGTGCTTTCATGTGTCAAGAACAGCAGATTTATTGCTAAAGCAATGGTTATCTCATTTTATAGTCTACATTTATTTTACAAGAAGTAATAATATTCTATTCTCCTATGGAATGAGCACACACAAGAAGGACATCAGTGATTATGATATTACCTCCTATGTCTTGAGAAGAAAGAGAAAGTACAAGAAGTAACACAGGCTGTTAAACAGATAGCTATGCAACAATTAGATATCAGGACTGATTCTGCCTCGTCTGTCCTCCACCCTCAGAAATGTAGTTTTTTTTGTGTTTGGCTTTGATATGTATTGATGATAATGGAGGTTAAAATATAATGAATCTACAGCAAAATCTTACCCCCTTATAAAACATTTCTTTCAAGCAAATTTTTGATAGTGCTCAAAATATTTTAGCATGTATATTTTCTTTGAGTTGCAAATTAAAATGTTGGTAATAACAAACATTAATTTAGACAAGTACCTTGCAGGTAGCTCAGAGAGTTTAGTTATTCCGACTTAAATTTATGTGCGCCTTACAATTAATAGGTTTGAATACCACGCCAATGCAGTTTATTCTTATTGCATAGCCTTCAGATGGGTAATAACACTGGTTATGGAAGGGAAAATACGATGCAACAGCAAAGCCTCTAAACAAATGAATTTTATGGATTTTCAAAATCAAAATTTCGAAGTGGAAGACACAATCTTTTTGTGTCAATTAACCCTTAAAGTGGAAAGGGTTTTTTAGGCCTGGGTGAAACTTTTAATAAGGCTGGCGCAATTAGTGACATTTCTCAAGATTTTGCATTATGCAATATTACACCATTTTGTTATTCAAGATTGTATCAAGATTTAAAAAGTCTGATGCCGAGATACGAGGGGAGAGTGGTTTGAGTAAAAAAATCTCTTGCCAGGAGACATTTTTTACTCAATCGAGTCTACAGCCAGTATCTCGTAAAACATTCTAACACAAGAAGCACATTTGAGTAAAAAATTATGTTCTATATCGGCAAAGCATATTTAGTTAAGAATGATTTAAAAAACGTTAATGGAACTCCACAAAAGTGCATGAGAAAAAATTGCATGTTTTCCCCCAGCCCAAGCTATTTTCCCAGAATCAGAACATTTTAAATAATGAGGGTTTTAGGCAATGTTCCTCATTTTATTATGCTGTGGGTTACAATTTAAAATATGCATTGTATTGGTACTCATTGTATTAGCATTGATTGAGTGAAAGATTTAGTCTAATCCATTAACATTCAAAACACTGACATGCAGGTTGCAGGCTGATGTTAGCAATAAGTGCCTAACACACTGATCTGTCTCACATGAGTAGCATGGGCTGCCACGTTCAAGCATCAGGTAGATCAGCATTGCTAGAGCCGTGCGTGGTAGAAGTGTTGAATGCAGAAGTTCAGGATGACAATAACAATGTTTTTTCAGATAACACCTTACTCAGCCATGACAGGTTGATTTCTAGGTCCCCCTCTTGTCTTTACTTTCTGATTAGGCCCATTCCCTCGATAATCTGGTCTTTTTCTTTCCTACGAGCTGACCACTTTATTTTATTACAATTCTATGTTCCTCACAGAGCTGCAATGTTACTCCCTGCACTTTTGAAGGAGATTAGAGATCCCCTTGCAGGCGGTTGCAGTGTTTGACTGCACTCCCCTGAAAAGGGATGTCTGAGGGGTCCATCGGACCCCCTCTCACCCCTCCAGAGCGCAGCTATCAGGGGGCAGACTGACAGTGCAAAACATTTTCTTTGCCTCAGCATCCATGTCTATAATGTGGGGCCGGCGTAGAGGCAAAGGGATTCCCTCATTTGCATGGGGCCACACCCCTGTGCAAATGAGGGAGCACCCTCTGAAGATAGCACCGCCGCTTTAAGTGCGCCAGCATTATCAGTATTACAGAAGGTGATGTACAAGCGCCTGCGGCCCCTTCTGTACCATCAAAGCCTCTTGGAGCACTTCCTTAATACTGCCCCATGTATTAATCGTCATACCTCTAAGCTCAAAAATGTTTTTTTTTATTTTTAGAGTGGAAGCACTCCTGAATCTCAGGCACTCTCATAAATGTGGATCAGAGCAGATTTCACTTCTCACCTCGATGCCCTTGAATGCAGGTTTTTCCGAGCACCTGTGCCACGAAAGCAATGGAGCAATCCTTCCCACCTGTGTGGTTCAGAAGAAAGAAAAAAAAGGGTAGATAGGTGAGGGGCACAAGATTATGATTGCCAAATGCAAAAGACGAGAAAGCAAGGTACATCTGTTCGGAAGGAATGATTTGTAGGCACAAAGTCTAGTTTGTCCCACACCTGGATGAGCCATGACACATTTGACATCAATAAAGTCCATTTAGGGAAATAAGTAACAAGTTACTTACCTTCTGGAATGCCTTGTCTGGGAGAGACTATCTAGCATCAGATTGCTTACTTTAGAATATCCAGCAGGTGTCTGACTGCATCCGGAATCTTTTTGTGAGTAGTACTCCTGTGGGCCGGCAGGCTGCATCGTTCAACTCCACGTGGCTTCGTCCATGCCGGAAATGACATGCGCGGTGCCTAGATAGGCGCCACCCCAGCACACTGAAGTCAGTTTCTTTTCCCAACTTTTCATGCCAGAAGCGCAGAGTGTCGAGGAACACTGACCACTGGTGCGTTAAGTTAAGCCTCTTTAAAGGGGAACAATCCTTACTCTAATATTTGTTCGCCGAGATTGGGGAGGAAGGGTGAGTCGGTAAGGAATCTGCAGCTAAATAGAGTCTCTAGCAGATAAGGTGTTACCAAAGGTAAGTAACTTGATAATCTAATAGAGACTTCTAGCTGCAGAGTCCTTACCTTTTTCCCAAGCAATAACTCCTGGGAGGTGGGGGCTGTGATTCGGGTTAAACTAAATAATCCTGTAGCACTGAATGGCCAAAATTACCATCACAGTGGACTGGATTGTCCAGGCAGTAGTGCTTCATAAACAGGTGCACGGAAGCCCACATTGTTGCCCGACAGATATACAGGATAAGATCTGCGCAGGCAAATGCAGTGGTCGGAGCCTAGGCTCTGGTAGAATGAGCATGCAAGTCTTCAGGATGTTGATTTTTGGCCAACACGTAGCAGATCTTGATGCATTGCACTATCCATCGTAAGATGATTCACTCTTAAATACCCCATGAAGAGTCGATTGTCCACCTGGCACTCTTTTGTGCATTCAATGTAGAACAATAACGTTCTATTTGGTTCCAGCCGATTGAGTCACTCCTCCTCTTTAGAGGGGTGAGGCAGGGCGTAAAAGTTAGGCAGAGTGGTGGTCGGGCCTACATGAAAGGGAGTTACCACCTTCTGTAAAAATGATGTTCTAGTCCAAAGAATCAGCCTGTCTGGGTAGATGTTAAGGTACGGAGGATGTGCCAACAGTGCCTTTAGCACACAGACTCTCCGGGTAGATGTTATCACCAGAGGGAAGGCATTTTTGATGGTAAGAAGCCGGAGTAGACAGTTGTGTAGAGGTTCTAAGGAGGGACACAACAAGAATGTGAGCACTTACTTGAGGTCCCACTGTTGCATAATGAAAGGTGTTGGTAGGAACATACGCTGGAAACCTTTCAGGAACCTATGTACAATAGGGGATTTAAAAAGGGATGACTGACCTGGCAACGGCAGAAATGCTGAGATAGCAGAAATATAGCCATCTAACGAGCTCAAAGCAGAGACCTTCTAGGCCAAGGTAAGAATGAACAAAAGAACCTGGGAAAGGGGTACAGCTAGAGGGTCAACGTGTTTTCTGTATACCATGCCACAAACTGCAGTGGCATACGTATCTGTTTTGACTATGGGATGTCTGGTTGCCAGTTTAACATTGCAGAATTTGGGCAAAAGGCCAAAAGCTGTCAACTGATGCCGCTCATTTTCCACGCATGAAGGCAAAGCGTTTGCAGGTTTGGGTGCAGAATCTTGCCTGCGGCTGTGGCAGCTCATGAAGAGGAAGCCTGATCACAGTGCTCAAGCTCAACAATTCTAGACACCAAACTCTCCGTGCCCAATCTGAAGCCACAAGAATGACTTCGGCCTGGTAGTTCCTGATCTTCTTGAGAACTCTGGGCAGAAGTGGCACTGGCAGAAAGGCATACAGGAGGCCGGAGCTCCACTCAAGCCGAAAAGAGTCTCAGAGCGAGAACAATCTTGGAATCTCCAGAATGCAAATCTGCAGACATTTTGCGTTCTCAGCAGAAGTGACCTGATCTAACCAAGGCTCTCCACTCTTTAAAGAATTAATGAATAGCAACAACGCCCTACTTCTGATGCTGGCACCTCTCTATATCTCTCCTGGCCAAGAGAGCGAACACTTCCTGACAGAGCAAGGAGAGGTTGTCCTCTGTCAGCTTGTCATTGACCTCCAGTGGTGCAGATGATGGCGTATAATGTCCTCCACTGGATAGCCCTTCTGGTGGGAGGGCAAACCTGGAGGGTTTTTCAAGCCTGCGGCTACCAGAGACAAGAGGGAGCAGGCCCGGCTTCTGGAAATCTGTCCTACGTGGTCTGTTGAAACCGCGTTTTTGTCTACTAAACTATTGCGAAGCCTGCTAGTCGTGGTGCTTAGGAGTGTAGAGACGCAGTTGAAAGCCCCTTCCGTGCCCACGAAAGGGGAAGTAGGCGGACTGGGGTTGGCAAGGAGCCATGGAAAGTCTCAAGGATCTGGACTTAGCCCTGCTGTCCTTTAAGCGCTTCAGCGCTGAGTGCACCTTCGCTCTGTAGGAGCGTTGCCATTTCCTCCTCGAGTCTTTTCCTTTTACTTTCAACCTTGAGGGCTCTCTCGGCGTCGGAAGCAGTAGATTTTGGTTTCTTCCCGACGTCAGTCTCTGGCGTTGTTGTGCCCTATTTTGTGGGTTCGGTGTCGACCCATTGTTTTCGTCGAATTTCCCTCCTTGGTAACCTTCGGTTGGGTTCCGTGGGGTTCTTTCAATTGTGGCTGACCTTCGATCACCTTTGTTCACGTCGGGCTGCCTTGTGCGCCTTATGTTCGTGGGCCTTTGGTTCCAATGGCTCTTTATGCTGTCTTACCTTCTCTGTCTTCTTTTTCGGATCCTAAGCCTTTTTCTTGGCGTGGATTTTTTCGGAGTCCCCCTCTAGGACCTCGATGTCCAATCCATAGTGCGTCAACTCCTAAAAAATTGGCAGCCCCACTTGTTGCACATTTTATAGATTTTCAGCATGCCCCATCGGATATACGGTGGCGCATTTTGGAAAAGATTCATACACCCAGTACCAAGGGAGGAGAGAAAATACGAAAAAAACTAGAAGTTTTTTGGATTTTCTCACTCAAGACCTTCAGCCATGGCCTCAATAATGAATTGCCTTGGGAAAATGCAATTTTATGAGAACTATAGAAATCATAAAGACACTAAGATCCGACTTCTAAATAATATGGCTCAACTTAACTAGAAAGAATAGATGAATTTGTCCCGATAATAAACATGGTCTGATGTAAAAAGAAAGAATAGGTGGAGTAGTTCTGGGTGACTATCCAAACACCGCTGTTATATGGAAAACATACACTCTATTCAGTATTAGGGTGCTATCAGCGACTCAATATGAAAAACATAGGTCCTATTAACAAAGGTCCTATCCACACTTAAATACTCGTCATTTTTGAGCTAAGCAGTAATCAAATGACAAAACCTTAAATAAATAAATATACACTTATCCACACCCCAGTATCGACTATCATGGAGCAATTGTTTTTAAACCAGGTAAAAATATGAAATGTAATAAGGAACCGACCCGATTAGATCAGAAGAAAAAATATGCGGAAATAACTGCTTCCCCTTTAAGAACCTAGCTCTTACTCGAACCAATGAAATCCGCCCTCTTTAAAAAGACCTCCAAATGGCAAATCAGGGCTGTCCTCCTTGAAAGCTGACTCGCTGGAAGATTATCCGTAATCAGCATTACCCTCGCCTGTCCCGGTAAGAGATCGCGCCTGTCGCGTAGCTTAAAATAAGGTTAGGTCTATTTTTTGGGCACATCAATATTTCGCTCCTTTTTTGTTAGGATTAACGTGCGTACGGCGCTAAAAGAAAGTAGTTATTGCGACGCCATCGCCGTATACTAAGAATTTTGACTACGAGGGATATCGGCACTACAAACAAACAGCGCTTCATCAAGTACAGGTAAACGGGTTTTGGACACGAAGTGCTTTAAACATATTTAGTTAAGCTGCCCATATCAGTCCCTTCATTTAAACCGATAACGGTTATGGGAGAAACAGGTGTGGCGATGCATAACAGCGGCAAAGACCCGCTATTTTAAAACTAACTTGTGTAACAGCTGAATATAATTGACAATGAAAAGGTTTCAAACCCCGTGCCCTCTCTCTTGGTTATTAGGAGCAATGTGCAAACGGCAGTCTAATTGAACAATAGACACGACGCCCAAGATATATACATACATCTTTTTAAAACCATATCATGAGGAAGGAGTGGTACCGCTAAGAGACAGCGCTTGAATAATTGGTAAGCAGTAACAATAGCTGCATTTACTTTGTTAAAAAAAGAGGTAGCCCCACTGAGAACATCCGTCCATTTCTGTGTTTATTTCATATTATTAGGTTTTATTCTGTACAACAGTACATAGCCGTGGTGCCATACCGAAAAATAGACCCCAGATGAAGATCGTACCATAACTTTTTAGGGGTAAGTTACTTTTAATTATGCCCACCCCTATACATAAATAGGAATATAGTTGCAAATAGTTAAAATGCATAATTTTATTTATAGGGAAGTGTCATCTCTCTGGACCTTAAATAAATCCATGCTATGAATGTCCTACGCTGGATATTATAAATAGAGATATTTGCATACATGTAAGGTGAGCGGTTTTATACTTTTTCTCACGTAGATCTATAAAGTGTAAATAGGGAATCTAGAGTATTTACCCGCGTGTAAACTTATCTTTTTAGAAAGTTGCAAAATCAAGTCTGGAACCCAAATACAGCCATATTACAAGAGAACAGTATTGTTTTTGCACATGAGTACTAATTTAGGTAAGAAAATTAAATGTATGAAATTATGTTTGTGTTTAGGCAATCAAAGTAAGGGTTAGCCTAGAATAAATGTATAAAATACTACGATTATCTTTCCTTCTTCTTCTTTTTCTCTATCTTTTTACTATCCTTGTGCTTAACAGCTAATAGGGTTTATTTCAGAACAACAGTCATATGCAAACTGATGTAATTAAAATGAGTAAATGTATCATGAAAAAAAGAACAAATAACCACCAAACTAATTCATTGAATTTGTGAATATGAGAATTGTTTCTGCCAATGTTAAAATACATTAAGATGTTGTATGTTGAAAAGGGACAAGTTTGAACCAATGTAAATATATTTTCCTGTAGTGTACCTCCCTGTTTGCACATACAAAACACAATATGGCTTGTTCTAGAAAATCGTGTATACGCATAGGTGTCTGATATTTGTGTATAAAAAGCGGTATATCATAAATATAAATACTTTTCTTACCAATAGAATTTTGTAACAAACATGAAACTAGTTCAGTTATATCATTTGATGATAAGAGACGAAAATAGTAAAACACTGTTATGATCTTTTTTACAGAAATTGATGGTTAAAGTCCTGATGAAGGCATATTCTTAATGTCGAAACGCGTCGACTGGATGCCATCTAACCTCTTTTAATTTCTTGTGAATACATATGTATCACCATATTGTTATTTTATCAAGTCTGATCAATGCACTGATTTTTATTATTCCTTTTTTAATCATATTAAAAATGTATTTTTTCTAAACTGCACTAGTTTGTTTGTTTAATCTAATGTGTAATTGATTATATGCCTGGGAGCGTTATTTCTCATACATTGTTTACCCTGTCCCAGGATATTGATCCTTATCAGGGGGTCCTTGTTGCTAACACAGCTCAACTCCGCTGGTACTCCATGTTCCTCTTTGTTGCTCAAGAAAACCAAGTCTCTCAGAGAGGTTTTCTTCATTGTCTGCGACATTGTGGCTTAGTGGGCCTGTCTTTGACTTCGGCATGTCCTTAGCTTTTCCGGTAGGAATGCTGCGCAGGCCTCACAGTCTTTGTCCTTGTGGTCTTGGGCAGGCAGAGGTTGCAGACATTGTGTGGGTCGCATGGAGCATACTTGTGGAGGCATGTCAGGGGCTAGTGGTGTACAGAGTATGAGACCAGAGCAATATTAGTCTACTGTTCAGTTTTATCAAAGGTTCACACTATAAGTAGGGGTGATTTTGAAAGTTCCTTCCTTCTCTGGGGTTTTCTTAGTTCAGGGAGCTTCAGGGGTTGGTCCGATGTCCCGGTTCTTGTGGCCTCAGGGAAAAGAAAAACAATCGGGGATTACTGTTTCGTTCACAGCTACAACTGTTGTGCTACCTTCACCAAAAAGAAAGGGTTGTGTCTTGGTGCAAGGGTCACCGCGGGGCCTCCCGCCTCCCTAAACGTGCTACCTCCCTCCTCCCCACACACCCCACCAGAATGCCCCTTTTAGTAACACTTGCCTTGGGCTGTGGCCCGACTCTCGGACCACAGCAGCAGGACCCGTGGCTTCTTCTCCCTTCAGCCCACCCGGTATGGAAGCAGTGTCTGTAGCGTTGGTCTGTGTTACTCTCAGCACGCTCTCCGCTCTTCGATTTACCTCCGCTCTCCCGCTCTCCTCTCTTCGGGTCTCCTCCGCTGCCAGGTGCTCCGCAGCCGCCTCCGCTCTCACGCTCTCCTCTCTTCGGATCTCCTCCGCTGCCAGGTGCTCCGCAGCCGCCTCCGCTCTCACGCTCTCCTCTCTTCGGATCTCCTCCGCTGCCAGGTGCTCCGCAGCCGCCTCCGCTCTAACGCTCTCCTCTCTTCGGTTCTCCTCTGCTGCCAGGTGCTCCGCTACCTCCTCTCCGTCCTTGCACACCGTCCGTTCAAAACCTCCGCCTCTTATCCTTCCTGCTTCCGCCGGCTGACGGGACTCCTCCCCCTTCTGCTGCTCAACCGCTAGACCGCGGCTGTAGACTTCCTGGTTCTGGATTCTTGGCAACCAGGAAGTGGGGTTTAGTCCTTCCTCCTCGTCAGCGTCGAAGTGCTCCAGCCGCTCCTCCTCCCCACAAGGCACTTGGGATAGAACTTGAAGGTGGTGTTCTCCATGGCCCCTACCTCACCATTTATGGACCGGAGTGGTCCTCTGGTTCTGCCTTACTCACAACGCTGATCACTGATATTTCTTCGTTGACGTCGATGATCGATGATTTTCTTACTTAATCTTCTTCTTTTTTGACGTTTTTGGGGGGAAAATTCGAAACTTTCTTCGGAGCATCCCATCTTGGTTCCAGACCCAAAGGCGGAAAAAAGAATCCGAAGATGGCCACCACGCACGTCGACCTCCAGTATACCATCTGACATCACACAGGGGACGTACCTGGACAGCGACCAAAACAAGAAAAAAAAGACAACTCCGGATCCAATCACTAGATGGTGGAATGATGCACAGCATGTGAATCCAGAAAAGGATTCACGCTGCAAAACCTGCCTTTCTGGTGGACATCCTTCACACCAAAAGACAAATTCTCAAAAAATCTTCAACACAAGGTCAAAAAAAGGTGAGGAAAAAGTGACTTGGTTAGCACTTTGACTGATCTGCACTGCCTGGTGCAAAAAAGAAAAGAACTGATGTCAGCGCGCTGGGCTGGCACCTATATAGACATAGCGCACATCACTTCCGGTGCTGTTGCCATCACGTGGAACTCAACACGCCACCTACTCACACAGGGTTACTGCTCACCAAAAGTTTCCGGATCCAGTCTGACGCTTGGGGAAATTTATAAGGTAATATGTACCACAATGTAGCCGCTCTCAGTGTAGTGTCGCTAGTGCTAGTGCAGTTTTAGTTTTGTGAGTGCAGGCATCTCACAAAAAGTTAAGGACTGGTCTCACACACCACCTGGTGTCATGCTTCATCATAGACCAGTCCTCGAACTCTAAAAACTTGGTTTTCATAGAGGGCGGGCATACATCTGATGACAGGGATGCACTTCTAAACTAAGTGGGGGCCCGTAAGGAAAATAGTGAGTTAAAAGGCCATTAGAGGTGTCATCTTAAATGTAATAGTGCTGGCATATTTATGGCGATTTAAAATCAGGTGATCGGTGTATTGGGGATATTATTGTCCCCCCACCCCTGTAAATGAGGTCAACATGTTTCTGCCTAGAGGCCCAGTTGGGTCCGCGGCATTAATCAGGAGCGTGAAGAAAGAAAAGGGCTCCACTCTTACCACACTACGGTGAGAGGATTCTACTCAGTGTAGTGATGAGGATCACACTCCACTATATAGAACCATAGAAGTCCTGTGCACATGTATGCGGGTGATGGTTTTAGTGTAAAAACCAAAATTTAATAGCTCTTCTTGCAAACATTAAACAGTTCGACATCAGAATTGACTTAATGGGGATTTTTTAATCCGGATCAATACAGAATGAACAACTAGCCGACACGTGTTTCGTCACAACGTGGTACAATAGTGACTCTTCAGGGCTGTATAATTAGTCGAGGATCAGTGTATTCGCTATGTCGGTGATATTTCCGACCTGCTAGCGACACGGGTGGTCAAACAAAGGTCTCGGAAAGGTAGAAGTAGAAATTCACGGTGGCCCAAAGGTTAATGGGACGCTGGTGGACGTACGTGTGTGTCCGTGACCAAGGGTGATCTAAGCTTCTGAATCTGACGTGTGGGATTCAGGTTTCAGGTCCAGTGTGCACTGGCCTAGCTATTTGGCCAATGCCCAGTGGAGCTACCTGATAGCTATAGAGGAGATTGTTTTTGGGACTTCCCCCTTGTCTGTCACCTACCCAGCCGGACTTTGGGCAGACTTTCCTTTGTCTCTCTGCCGTATCTCCATCCTACCCCTTTACCCTTACCCCCTTCCCCTCTACACTTCACTTATCTCGTCTTCTATGCTCTTGTAATATTTGTCTAGCAACTGATGTAAATTGTAACTGATGTAATTTTGTGGAACCTCATGTAAAGCGCTCTGATACCTCCGGGTCTAGCCAGCGCTATATAAAACTATTAAAATACAATAAATATTCACTGTGTAGGCCTCGACTTACACACTTGCAGGGGTTGTTTTGTTCGGGTTTGTTTTCCCCTGACCTGTTTCGCACCGTTCATACTCATTTCCATCTTAGAATATTGCGTACTTGCCAGAGCGCCACTTCTTCCTGTCTTTAATCTAAACCCACCACCGATAAACACACTCCACTGTATGATGGCTAAATTTAAACGCCTGAAATGAAAAAAACAAGTATACAAACTGTCAAGTAGCTTTGGACACATACAGCAAAAACCAGAATCAGCCACAGTCACCGTGGTTCTATAGTGAGTGACTATGGGTGCAACAGTAATGTGACATCAAACTGTGCACCAGTTAAAAACATGTAGTTTAAGGAGAAAAAACTGAAATATATTCTGTTATACACCCCAGTGGTGTACTGACAGGAAAGCACCTGTGGCGCTGTAGTGACAAAATGACCAAGACCTGTTGAGAGAGAACACACTCAAAGCAACATTTATACTCTTACTGTCATACGACGTGGTCTTCGCCTCTGTGCCTAGGTCTGCGCGCCTGCACTCCTCGCCGATATAATGAGAGAGCCAGTGTCTGGTATATATAGTGTGGGCGTAGGGAGTTAATTGCTAATGAGCGCTGGACGGGGAACAGCTGTGTGAGATCCGGTGTCCTCACGGCTTCATGTGATGGATGTACGGAAAAAATGCCTGACAGTCCAAATATGACAGCTGGGGCCGGAGTCCCCGCATCTGGGATGGTGGATGTGCATAGCACATGCGTGTAAGTGCTAGTAATGACTGCAACTGTGCAATAGACGTGGGCTGATAGTATTCGCATGCGTAAGGCAGCGCTCGGAAAGATCCGGGCGAGGCTCCGGGCCAAAGTGGAAGTGGTTGTGCTTTAGCACAAACGTGTCAGTGTCAGATGAAATGACGGAAGCGCACAGCAACAGAAAGAGCACTATTAAAGAAAGGCACGTGGGTGAATCAGTGTTGTGAGCTCCTAGGGCGAGCCTCGGAGTCAAGATGACAAACTGGGAAGTTAAAGCGCCACAGAGTCTGTTAGATGGTTGCAGGGCCGGTCGTCTGGGCTCTTGGGGTTGCTGGCTGCTGGACTCGCCGGGGTTCTTGCTGTAGGCAGATAGTAGACAGATAGGCCAGTAGGGCTGAGGCCAAGGCAGTTGGTGTCCTCTTCTTCTTCCTGGACCACCACAGCTTTTTGGTCCTTCATCTTTCTTCCTCGAATCTGAGGAGGCAAGGTTCAAGGTTGCCCCTAAATACTACATTTAGGGGTGTTAAAGATATGTGCAAGTCGGGACCAATGGGTCCCTTCTTTGGGGTGGGTACACCCCCTATTATGCCACCCTCCAGTGGGAGGGGGCATGAGCCCTTCCCTAATTGGCTGAGTCTCCCCATCTTCAAGATAGAGGGGACTGAGATGTGCGCTTCACTTTGCCTCTCCCACCTGACGGGTGGGGTTGGCAAAGGTAGGCACACCTCTCTTCCTAGCTTTGGTTTTCCCACCGATTTTCCCGCCAAAAGTGGGGCAAAACCAATGGGAGCCAGTTGCTGGGGGCAGCAAAAGGCAGGGACAGCTTCAAAGGCGGCAGGCCTTTGAAGCTTCATTTTTCGTGGACCCAGCCAATTCTGAGGGAGGAGGCACAACACCTCTGCCCAGGATGGGCCTTTGTTTGTGGACCCAGATAGTGTGTCTATCCAGGGGTCCAGAAAATTGTCTGGTGTGACAAATGGTGGGAAACCATTCAGGAACCACACCAGGGCTGGTTGATTTTCAGGTGGCATCTCTAAGATGCCCTCTGAGTGCATTTTACTTTAAATCCAACACTGGCATCAGTGTGTGTTTAATGTGCTGAGAGGTATGCTACCAAACTTCTCCGGTTTTAGTAAAGCCACTGTGGAGTTCGTAATGAACAACTCCCAGACCATATACTCTTAATGGCTTTACTACTATTACAATGTCTAAGAATTGGCGTAGACACTGTAGGGGTACAGGGCTCATGCTACTGTACCCTCACATTAGGGCTAGTACACCCTGCCAGAGGGTTGACTTACCTAGGCCTTAGGCAGTGGGTTGCAGGCATGGCACACAGGGATGTATGCTATGTCGACTCATAACTTTCATCTGCACTAAAAAAGGCAGCCTGCAATGGCAGTGTGTGGGTGTTAAGGTACAGGGTCTCTAAGGATGGCACAATAGGTGCTGCAGCCCTTAGAGGTCTACCCTAGTCACAATGCCCTTGGTACCCATGGTACCTTTTACAAGGGGCTTACTCGTGGGCAGAGATGTGCCAATTGTGGGTACAAAGGTAGCGTTTTGGGAAAGAACACAGGCCCTGGGAACCTGAATGGCAGGGACCCAGGGCACATCAAGTCAGGTTGCATCAGATGTCAGGCAAAAAGTGGGGCGTCACCATGCAAAAAGGGGCACTTTCCTACACAACATAAGTTTATTTCTTATTACAAATCATTATACACTACACGCCTGGACCCTGATCACTCAACACGCTTAGCCTACTTTGAAGAAATAGCCATGGTCTGGCTCACTATGGGGGAATCCCAATTCCTGGCCGAATCCTTCACTTCGGAGTAGCTCGCCTCAGTCATAGACTCCTTAGATGGATCTAAGGCTCCAGGTCCGGATGGCTCACAGACGCTTTCCATAAAGCGTATAAGGGTCTCCTTATTCCCCACCCTCTGGAGATTTACACCGAAGCCCTGGACAAGGGTACCCTTCATGAGAGAAGCAGCGATCTCTCTTCTATTGGAACCTGACAAAGTCCCAGCCCTATGCAACTCTTACAGGCTTTGTCGCTATTAAATTTCTATAACAAAGTCCTTGCCAAGGCAATGGCTAACAGACTCTCACTGCTTTTGGACCAAATAATTTCTCCCATCCAAACCGGGTTTGTTAACCACAGATCCACATTGCTCAATCTACGTACCGTCTTCTCGGTCCTGTGCAGAATATCTCTGGAGATGGGCTGGTAGATAGCTGGAGATACGCTCATCCAGACGGTAGAGAGGGCACACACTTCACGGCGCATGCTCGCACATGGGCGCGGTTGGATTATGTTTTTCTGTCACGGGGGCTTGTAGTGGGGATACACAAGGTGGAACATCTTCCCAGAACATACTCGGATCACTGCCCGGTTCGGATTACACTATCGATTCCGGGACTTCATAGGCCGCGACCCCCCTGGAGGCTATTTCCCTCAGCCCTGTTGGATCCCATATTTAAGGCAGAGCTTGGGGAGGAAATAGAGGCGTTTTTTCCAAGGAATAGGGGGTCGGTGAACAGTGTGGAAATGATCTGGGAAGCGTTTAAAGTGACGATCCGGGGAGTTACGATCTCCAAGAGCTGTGGGGTGCTCAAAACTATTGTTCAAACCATCACGAAACTGGAGGCTGATTTAAAAGATCTAGAAAATAAAATGCTTACCAGCTCCGACCCAGAACTTAGGCATCAGTTTAGGGACAAGCTTTCGGAATTTGAGGAAGAAGCGGCCAGGGAGGTGAAGCACAGAGGGAAGTACTGGACCGCGAGGAATTATTGTGAGGGTGAGAGACCGGGGAAGGTACTTGCTGCACTCACGAGACACCTACGATTTAGTACGGGGGTGTTGGAACTGGTCCTGAGGGACGGCACTCGATGTCAGACTGCGAAGGGGATTCAGGAGGCCTTTATGCATCACTACGCACAGTTATATACTACACAACAGGTGGGGGAGGTCAGATATGGGGGGTTTCTTGATGATCTTGCTTTATGCTGGTTGTCGGATGATCACAGGGCATTTCTTGGTAGGCCCCTTGAGGTGGAGGAAATCAGAGACGCCATTATGTCTTTGAATAATGGCAAGGCGACGGGGTTGGACGGACTCCCCGCCGAGTTTCACAAATGCTATGTTGACATTGTGGCTCCGGTACTCAGGGAGGTCTTTGAGGAGTCCCTGGAGATAGGGATACTGCCGGGATCCATGAAAGGAGGTGGCGATTACATCGCTACTTAAGCCTGGCAAAGATCCCCTGGACACGGATTCCTACGGTCCTCTATCGCTGCTTAATTGCGATGCAAAAATACTGGCGAAAGTTCTGGCAACACGACTCTCATTGCTCATGCCCACTATAGTACTGCCGGATCAGTCCGGTTTTGTACCGGGGCGCGCGACCTCTCATAATCTTCGCACTCTATTTTCTCTGATCCCGACAATAGCTCCGGACCTCCCTGTGGCCGCAGTTTTTTTAGATGCTACGAAAGCGTTCGACTCTGTGGAGTGGAATTATCTTATTGACATTTTATGTAGAATGGGCTTTCCTAGGATATTTATTTCGGGGGTGAAACTGCTGTACACCCAACCTGTGGCCAGAGTGATTGTGAATGGTGTGCTCTCCCCTCAACTGCCAATAACGAGAGGGACTAGACAGGGCTGTCCTCTTTCCCCACTTTTATTTGCTATCGCCATAGAGCCGCTGGGGTGTCGAATCCGGCAATTGCATAAACACAGTGCGTTTAACTGTTTTCAGCGCCAAATAGGGATCTCACTGTATGCGGATGACGTCACGATATATGTGAAGGACCCGCAGGCGAATCTTAACCCGATACTGCGAGAACTCGTTGCTTTTGGAGGTATATCAGGCATACATATCAATTGGAAAAAATCTCAGTTTTTCCCGCTCACTGCGGCGGTCGGCAGATTTCCGCTGTACTACCCCCTAGAATGGTGTGACTCGGACCTTCGCTATTTGGGCATTGTGGTGTCACTTGATAGGGAGGAAACGATTCGGCTAAATTATGGTGTCGCTATTACCAAACTAGCGGACAATGTTACGAGATGGATGTCATTGCCCCTGTCTATGGCGGGTAGAGCGTCATTAGTGAAAATGGTGATACTCCCGCGCTTCCTATACCTGTTCCAGAATATTCCCTATCACCCTGGTGCGTATTTTTTTAAACGCCTGCGTTCGGAACTGCTTAGACTGCTTTGGGGAGGCAAACAACCGAGGTTTGCATGGTCTACTTTAATATTGCCTTATGACAAGGGAGGGTTTGATGTTCTGGATTTCGAGGTATACTATATGAGTGCTCAAGCGCAATATGCCTATTATTGGATGCGTCCCACACCGTTTATGCCTCAGATTGCAGCTGAGGAATCTGTTCTCCAAATTGTACGGCACCATTAGGAAACAGCGGGAGGCGCCAGCTAGTCGTGCACGAGAACAATGGAACCTTGAACTTGGAGTCGAAATTTCTGACGAGCAATGGGCCTATTGTTGTGGCGTGACTGCCAATATCTCTTCTAGCTGCCGACTGAAGATCATTCACTATAAAATTGTGCAGAGGTTCTACTATACTCCGGCCAGGAAACTCAGATTCCACTTGGCGGAGGATGATAGATGTGCTCGTTGTCGGGCGGAGGGAGCTGACTTTCTCCACTTGGCATGGGAGTGCAGTGCAATACGTGACTACTGGGTGCAGGTTCACGACCCCTTGCAGGTCATGACTGAAGAGGCGGTGACGTTTGAACCCATGATGATGCTGCTGGGATACACGAAGGAAGTGCCTGCACCTTATCGTAGGTTTGCAGATGTGGCTTTACTACTGGCGAAACGAAGATTAGCCTGTAGATGGGGAAGGGGCAGGGCGCCAAAATTTAAGGAGTAGCTGGACGATGTGACATATTGTCAGGATCAATACAATGTATATGCTGAAATGATGCCTGTGCGATGCAGACCTAAAGATTTCTGGAGTCCGCTGCAGGTTTACTTGCTGACCAGGGCTGTGCAAGATACTGATTCAGAATGTGAGAGTCGTGTTGGAGTGGGTTAGAAGTGGACCGCCTGCCAGGCATTATGCTGCACTTTTCGGGATACATGCCTTAGCGCGGGGTATAATTGATCCTACGTCCTACCGGACTGGATATAGGGTAAGCGCTGATGACTAGATTCTTCTGGTGCAACGGGCAGCTGCTGTGTGTTATATCAAGATTGCTGTGTGTTGTCAAGGGCTGCCTGTTGAGGGCTGCCAGGGAGCGCCATCTACTCAGAATGTATCTTAAGTATTGTATTATGCTGGAATACTGCCAACTGTACTGTGCCTCCTTACTGAGCTCTGTGTATTTATTGCACACTATCCTTTGACATTCCTGCGGACTGCTATGTTCGTTTATAGCATGTGATGCCCGGGACGTGGAACAGTGTCTTCTAATATATGACGATAGAATGTATCTTTTACTCGTATGCCGGATCTGAATGTACACCACTGATTGATATTGTCTTTTGTTCAAATAAAGGTTTAAAAAAAAAAAAGAATATCTCTAGAGATACAAGCTGCAGTTGCCTTTCTCGATGCACAGAAGGTTTTTGATTCCTTAGATTGGCCTTTTCTGCATGCCACACTGTGAAGGCTGGGCATACCCACACTATTTACAGCCCTAGTATCTCTCTTCTATACTCCATGCCAACTGCCTGCATCTGAGTGAACCGCATCCGATTGTTTGAAAATATTCCTATTCCCATTACCATCTCTTCCTTTATGAACCTTCATATGTTGCTGATTCGCCTGATTTTGGCAGGCCCGAGTGGCCTGGAATACTTTCATTCTCCCATATAAACGTGGGGGATTCACTGTTTCCAACTTCTACACTAATTTCCTAGTTGCACAATCACAGTTTTCCCATCATGGGTATCACCCTGAGACCCGCGTTCCATATGCCAAACCTGTGCATGACTTGGCAGACCCTGTCCCACTGACAGCCTTACTATCAGAAGGTCTCAAATTCGACTCTACAGACATACAGACTCTCTCAAGCACTAGCTGGGACCTCAGGCGACTCAGCGGGACATAGAACATACACCACTCTGGCTAGCCTGGCGAAGATAGATCCATCCAGAGCCTCGCAATGCCCTAAATGCAAAACACAAGATGCTGATTTCGCACATATGACATGGACCTCCCCTATTCTCACCACATACTAGACAGCAGTCTTTGAGACCCTGTCACATATGATCTCACTTACACTCACGCCCACCCCCTTATAGCCCTCTTGGGCAACGTCTCTTCTATCCCCAAACACCTTTGCTGTTTCTCCGCCATTAATTTATTACTGGATAAGAGAGAAATCTGCCTCCGCTGGGGCAGCACACATCGCCCCACCATAGCCTTGTGGCTCAAGAGCATGACATACAGTGGCCTAACAAGCGAGGTCTACGGCACACCGCAACGTCCTTCCTCGGACCCTTAGTTATTTGGCAGCCCATCCACACTTATTTGTTAACTACAGTTCCAGACTCTCCTTCTAGCACCCACTGACACGATCTTCCTAGGTTCAAATAGTCAAGAGACTACTGACTAAGGTCTCACTCCCACCCCACCCCCTCCCTTTCTTTATCCTTTCCTTTCTTACTCCGAGTTCATACCTTGACTGTTGCTGCTTGCCAATGATGATTGCATTGTCCTTGCAGTACTTGTTTAAGCGTGTCTTTGACACTACTCGTTGTTTGTGGAGTGCCAAGTCCTGAAGGAATTCTGAACAAGAATGTACAGGTATATGCAACAACTGGCCTACCTTGTTCTTTTCTGAACATTTTTAAAAACAAGACATAAATTTCCCCTGGAAATGCATGCCCCTTCAGCCGAGCTTGATTTATTGGGGCCAATCTCCTAAGGCTATTGTGGTGTTGCAGCCTATCTCCGGGATCGATCTGGCTTTTTCCTGCTCTTAGGGTTATGTGTCACTCCACCTGTGATCTGTCCATTAGCTTCAGGCCAAGGTCACAGGGCCAGCCTGACCCCGGGTGGGTGATTTCAACAACAGTGATGCAAATTCATTATTATACGTACATATGTCATGAGGAGCATCGTTATTGTATTTTCCAATATTAATACCACTTTCAGAAGGAAAGAGGACATAGTGCGAAGCATCAATTTGTCAGAGAATATCACTAGAAATGTGAGTTTTAACGATAGAGCCTGCAACTCTCTCACCCTCCTGGCAGATGCAATTGCCACTAAGAAGGCTGTGTTGATGGTAATAAGCCGGAGTGGGCAATTATGCAGGGGCTCGAAAGGAGCGCACCTTAGGAAAGTGAGAACCAAATTAAGATCCCGCTGAGGCATAATGAAAACTGCAGTAGGGAACATATGTACGCCTTTCAAAAATCCATGTACAAGGGGTGATTTAAATAGGGAAGGTTGGTCTGGCAGCCTCAGGAAGGCAAACAAAGCCGAAAGATACCCTTTGAAGGTGCCCAAAGTACACCCCTGATGGGCAAGGGACAAAAAAAAAGCAAAATATTAGAAGGCCAAGCAGAAAGTGGGATGATAGGCTTTTTTCTATACAATATATTTCAAATTTGTTCCATCAGCAGGCATATACCAACTTAGTGGAGGGACGCCTGGCTGCCAGAATAACATTGCAGACTTCAGGAGGAAGGTCGAAAGCTATCAACTGCCACTGCTCACTCTCCACACAAGAAGGTGCAGAGTTGACAGGTTCGGGTGGAGGACCCTCCCCAGCTGCGACAGAAGATCCTCCCAAAGGGTCAGTTTGATTGATGGATCTATGCTCATCTGTAGCAGCTCTGGATATCAGACTCTCCGTGCCCAGTCCGGAGTCACAAAGATGACAAGGATGACTTGGGCCTGGTCGTTCTTCATCTTCTTGAGAACTCTGGGCAGGAGTGGTATGGGAGGAAAGGGGTACAGGAGACCTGAGCTCCACTCCAGTGACCTCTGATCTCCACATGTGCCAGATGGCCGCCATGTGAGAAGTTGGCCTGATATATAGTGCTCACTATTCTAGTGATCACTGTGTATCATACCAAACGACCCTTATTGATGATTGGTTGTAAGTCAACCTTATAGACCAGCTATCCTAGTAGCGTGGACAAAAGCAGTCTTCAGGCTAAACTCTAGAGGGCGTGTTAAGCCAGCTGTTTTACCATCACATATACCCCTTGAACACCAAGTGAAAGGACACCACACAAGTTGTTATGAAAATAAAGGATATTTATTTATAACAAGTCTACCCTGAACTCTTTATGAGTCAGGGAGCTAAGCACAATACAAAACTCTTACGAAAATACTTCAAGTTGCACAATTTACACAAATGCCCGAGGGGCACGAAAAACCATATACTCTAAAAGTGGAATGCGAAATACTAGCAGGTGAGTAACTCGATCCAGAGGCTTCAGGATCGCTAGGACTACACTACTGAACTCTAAGGTTAGGAGCAGGAGGCCTAGGGAGATCGGGTGCAGAGTGTGCACTCTCACGCGGGATGCGGGACAAAGTCTATGGAGGCTAGTATTTCTAAAGTTACTGTTTCCGGACGAATCCGAATAGGTAGACTTAAAACAAAAAAGGATCTGGACACTTGGATAGTGAACCTGCGTTGGAGCACCGAAATGCTCAGGTTACCTAGCCCAGGGGCTGCGGCTGCATAGGGTTCAAAAGACGTCGGGAATCCTCGTTGTAGTCTATGGAGCCTGAAAGAAGAAGTTGCTGGCAGGCGACCAGTGAAGATGTTCGTTGTGATCCAAGCCTGGATCAGTGATGGAGATGACCTGAAAGCAGAGGGGACTCAGTTCTTATTCACTAGCCAGTGATTGTGTGGGCACCAGGATGGCACCGGATTAAGTCACCGCGATCAGGTGAGTGGGCGACGCTGGACTCTGCAGTCACACGGGCTAGGAGGCGTTGTCGGCGACCAGGCTGGAGGTGCGAGCTGTCCCACGATGGTGTCTGCTGTCGGCGATGCTGGAACCAGGATTGGAGCAACAAGCCTTGGCAAAGGCAAGCCCACGCGGTGGAGTCAAGATGGCGTCTGGAGGGGACCAGGAGGGTCCAGGGTGCTCCTCTTTTGGAAGGGAGCAAGGGCCAGTCTGGAGCAACCAGACCAGCGGTGAAAACGTTGTGGTACGTCGTCAGGAAGGCCACTAGCCAACGGGCAAGTGACCGGACAACGTGGCAAGCAGCAAGGAAGCAGAAGGGCCCCACGCAGATCTCGTGGATGCTGGGGGCTGGACTTCGGTGCTGGAGCTGCTCTGGGTTGGGGCTTCTCAAACTCCAGTGCACTCACTCGAGGATCCCTCGGCAGTCGTGCTGGTTAAGCGTTGTGCAGGTTTTGAAGATGGCCGGTCCCTCAGGTCTCGTCACACCCACGAATCTCAGCTGGGCTGATGATGCAGGTAGAGGTCAGAGATGGCAGGGAATCCGGGTCTCGTCGAGCTGGTCAGTCTTGATCCGGAGGATGGACGTGCAGCAAACCGCAATTGCTTAGGTGGTGCCTGCGGGTGCAGGATGGCTACTCCTTAGCCACAAGGGAGAGTCTTCAGAGAATGTCAAGAGTTCCTTTCGTGGAAAGTAGTTCAAGATTCAAGATTATCTAATTTGGGAAGGGGGCCCGCTCCTACCTTTATTCTAAGAAAAGGGGCTGGCACGCGACTAGGTCCTGCCCATGGGTGGGACCAGGAGGGGGGTGGTTACACCCCTCTCCTTTGTCCGGACTCTACCCAGCTCAGGGACTGGGGTGCCCCTGGAACTGGTTTGAGCCGGCATATGCACAGTGAGCACCGGGGTGCCACTTGCAGTCACCTTCCTCTCAGCCCTGCCTACCTGGGATACACAAAACCCTGTCTGGGATGGTGCTAGCACCGCCCATGACAGGAAACCCTTTGTCCGAGCTCTCCTCGCTGGAAGGACTCCCAGCAGCAGGAGGTCAGACTTGTGTCTGTGGTGGCAGCATCCATTTTGTGATGCTGAGGCTCGAGTTAACTTTAACCGGGGTTCACAGTTACATACATGTCGTGTCCCTCTAGAAGGGTGGAATGCTAACCCCGTCGCCAGAATTGGCGAGGGGTTAGTATTCCAATTCGTATGACACCTTACTCAACATGTTTTGATAATGCTATGCCAAAGTTAGCATTTGACCGCGAGGTACATAATGCACTTAAGAGTATATGGTATAGCGTTATCATGGAACAGCTATTAGGACTTGGTTCCGCAAGCTGCAAATGGGCTCAGCTCATGCCAGAGCACCATCTTACATAATTCCAAGCACTCTGCCTTCAGGATTGATAAGGCCTGCCATTGGAGTGACTGATAGGAATATATGTGTCCAGTTTAGGGTTAGATATAGGAATACTATATCTAAAGCAAAGGGTGATTACACCACCTTGCCCCAGCTGTCGTGCAGCCAGTTGTGTCAGATTTGGGTGGCCAGCCAGGGGTGGCATAATACATGCTTCAGCCCCTGGTAGGCCCTGGGTACACCTATGCCCTGGATACCCAAGGTATGCTGTACAGGGACTGATAAGGTGGCCCAGTACCAATTAGATATGTACCTAAGGTACATGGAATCCATTTTACAGAGAGAGCAGTGGGCCTGGGGTCCTGAATAGCAGGGCCCCTGGTCAACTAAGTCAAAAAAACAGCAAAACACCAGGCAAAAAGTTGGGGGCAACCATAGTCAGATATCCACCTTCCTACATAACCCCCCACCCCCCCACCCTCCCCCCCCCCCAAACGAAAGGAGATAAAGCTATCCTTGACCAGGTAAGCCTATATTGCCTGAGTGGCCATATGAGGTGGTATATGCACAGGCATGGTTACCCCCTATCTCATGGTCCACTAAGCAATCCCTCATCCTAAGGGTGTCTGAGGGTCTCCACCATAGGGAATCTCTACCTGTGGTGTGTTTTGGCAAAGTAAAAGGCTGGTGTGGGGATGGAGTACTGAAGTGAGACTCCACTAATGTTGGGCTCAACTTCCTCCAATCACTATCCACCATATATGCCTTTCTTTCCAGGACTGAGTTGCTGTGAGCTCTCAGGGTCAACCTCTGGCTACCTAAAGCTGGAGGCTGAGTCCCTCTGTTTGGCTTACTGGAGGGACAGGTCAGGTTTGGGGTTTTTAGGTCCCAGGTTTGGCTGTGCCCAACAGTGTCCATCTGTGGGAGGTCCCTAACTAATTTTAAGGGGGATCCCTCAGGAGTTTTTTTTATTTTCACTTGGCTAGGACTAATAGCTTCAGTGCCCTTAATCTGCTGATTGGGGAGTTCTTTTGGACAGGGGGGCCTTTGGGGTCCACCACTGGCCTCCCTGACCTCTACAGCCCTGGGCTGACTGAGGCAGGGTAGAGAGGGGCAGGTTACCTGCTCCAGACTGGGTCCCACCTTGGAAGGGTCCACTGACATCAGGGGTTCTGCCAGGCTAGGCCTGACTACCTCTGGGGCAGTTCCTTCACAAGGGGTCAGATCAGTTCCCTGAGGAGGCTGATCCTTTCCTAAAGTCTGGTGGGAGGGAGATTTCTCTTCCTCCTCAATGCTCTCTGTCTGAGTGGAGTGATCCATAGTTTCAGGCTTCACAACACTATTATCTGTCTGAGTTTGAGCTGTGGCCATCACAACTCCACCAACCTTTTCAGGAAGGGACTCAGTTTGGGTATGGGCTGTGACCATCACAGCCTTGCCAACCTGTTCAGGGAAGGAATCTTTCTGAGATAAGGCTGTGACTGGCACAGCCCTCCTGGCCTGTTCAGGGAGGACATCTTGGACTGGGGCTGTGGCTATCACTGCCCCACTAACCTTACCATGGAGGTTTACCATTTTAAAATGGGTTTCTTGCTCTACCTCAGCCCAGGCTGAGATCTCTAAATCATTCCCCAGTAGGCAATCTACAGGCAAGTTTGATGACACTGCCACTCTCTTGGGTCCAGTGACACCTCCCCAGCTGAGATTTACCACTGCTATGGGATGATCTCTCTGCACTCCATCAATGTTGGTCACCTGGTATGTGGCTCCAGGTATAAGTTGCCTTGAGGGGACTAGGCTCTCAGTCACCATGGTGATGCTAGCCCCTGTATCTCTATAGGCCTCAACATTTGAACCATTGATGAGGGGCTCCTGTCTGTACTTGTCCAAAGTGTTGGGACAAGCTGTGAAGTTGGCAAACCCCATGTCAGTATCACAGACAAGAGTATCTAAGTCAGGGGACCTGGTTAGGCCAGAGTCCCCAGGAACTCCCAAAGTAAATGCACCCAGATTCTTGGGGGCACTCCCGCCACCTGGGGGATTACTACTAGTAGTAACAGGAGGCTGGGAAGTTTTACTTGGGGGTATGTTCTCCTATTGTTGTTGGCCCTTGGGCAACTGCTGTCAGTTTTCCAATGACCTACCTGTTTGCAGGCATGGCAATAAGGTTTCTTTTGGGTATTGGAAGGATTCTGGGACCCACCCTTTTCAGAGGATTTTTGGGGCCCTGATGTGGTTTGATCAGAAGATTAATTCCCACCCTTCTCTTGAGGCTTGGTTGATTACTTCTTTTGGTCACCACCTTGGTTCTTAGGCCTAATCCTGGTTCTGACCCATTTGTCTGCCCTCTTACCCAATTCTTGTGGAGAGGTCAGATCAGAGTCTATCAGGTGCTGGTGTAATAACTGGTTCTGACAATTATTTAAGACTTGCTCTCTCATAATAAGATTATACAATCCTGTGAAGTCAGTAACTTTACTACCCAATAGCCAGCCTTCTAGAGCCTTAGTGGCACAATCAACAAAGTCAGTCCAATCCTGAGACTGAGTTTTCTGGGTGTCCCTGAACAGCAACCTGTACTGCTCAGTTGTTAAGCCAAACCCATCAACCAGTGTATTCTTCAGGACTTGGTAATTGTTAGCATCCTCAGCTCTAGTAGTGAGGAGCTTATCTCTACCTTTACCTTCAAAGGAGAGCCACAGTATAGCTGCCCTCTGACTCTGGGGGGTGCACTGGACAGTGCAGGCCCTCTCCAAAGCAGTCATCCATTTGTGGATGTCATCCCCTTGTTTAAAGGGGGGCACTATTTTACTCAGGTGTCTAGTATCAAAACTCCTGTCCTTATCTCTAGGGATAATGCTGCCACCAGCGGGGTCTGCCTCACTCAATTTCTGCTCTCTGGCAAAGGCAAGTCTTTCTTTGGCAAGGGCAAGTTCTTCCCTCTCAATCCTCAGATTGACTTCCCTCATCTTAGCTTCATGCTCTCTTCTCTGAGGGGATGGTCATCCCTCTCTGAGAAGATGCCTGAGAGACATGGGTATGAATAGATCTGTTAGAGCCTCTGGAGCGAGACCTAACTCGTCTATCCCCAATGTTAAGCCTACCTGAGAGTGGGCCTGGGGGTCCCCCAGTTCCATTCTCATGCATGCTTAAGTTGGTCCTAGTGAACCTACTGACTACTACTGGACCTTTGTCTGCCTCATCCCCTGACAACTCCTGTTCCTCTTCCTCCTCTTCACTTTCTGCTCCATGGAGGTTGAGGTCAGGGTCCCCAAGGGTTCCCTCTAAGGGGGGCATGCTCCCATCTGGATTAGAAGGGCCTGGGTTAGAAGCCCTCCTTGCATCATAAGTCTCTAAGAGACCTATCAGAAAAGGAGTGGTAGGGTTAGAACCCTGTTTTAGTTTCCTGGAGGTACACAATTGTCTCATCTCCTGGAAGCTAAGAGCTGCATATCTGGAAGTGACCTGTGAAAGGTCATCAACCACAAGGGGGCCCTCTGTGTTCCCTCCTGTGGTAGACATGCTTTTCTAGTGAGGTGTAAGTGGTGCACTTACCTACACTATGGGTTTACCTACTGATCCCTTGCTAAGAGTTGTAGTCAGGGTGTGCTAGGCCCTGTTACACTACAACAGCTGGTTCAGTAGAACTCAGAGTATTCTAAGCTAAGTTATATGTACCTTGGTACTTATGTGATCTTTCAAATTATATTCTTAGGATACGTGTGTGATAAAACAACAGCAAGCTCAAATCCCAACCGCTGCACACCAATGTGAGAAGTTGGCCTGATATATAGTGCTCACTATTCTAGTGATCACTGTGTATCATACCAAACGACCCTTATTGATGATTGGTTGTAAGTCAACCTTATAGACCAGCTATCCTAGTAGCGTGGACAAAAGCAGTCTTCAGGCTAAACTTTAGAGGGCGTGTTAAGCCAGCTGTTTTACCATCACATATACCCCTTGAACACCAAGTGAAAGGACACCACACAAGTTGTTATGAAAATAAAGGATATTTATTTATAACAAGTCTACCCTGAACTCTTTATGAGTCAGGGAGCTAAGCACAATAAAAAAACTCTTACGAAAATACTTCAAGTTGCACAATTTACACAAATGCCCGAGGGGCACGAAAAACCATATACTCTAAAAGTGGAATGCGAAATACTAGCAGGTGAGTAACTCGATCCAGAGGCTTCAGGATCGCTAGGACTACACCACTGAACTCTAAGGTTAGGAGCAGGAGGCCTAGGGAGATCGGGTGCAGAGTGTGCGCTCTCACGCGGGATGCGGGACAAAGTCTATGGAGGCTAGTATTTCTAAAGTTACTGTTTCCGGACGAATCCGACTAGGTAGACTTAAAACGGAAAAGGATCTGGACACTTGGATAGTGAACCTGCGTTGGAGCACCGAAATGCTCGGGTTACCTAGCCCAGGGGCTGCGGCTGCATAGGGTTCAAAAGACGTCGGGAATCCTCGTTGTAGTCTATGGAGCCTGAAAGAAGAAGTTGCTGGCAGGCGACCAGTGAAGATGTTCGTTGTGATCCAAGGCTGGATCGGTGATGGAGACAGCCTGAAAGCAGAGGGGACTCAGTTCTTAATCACTAGCCAGTGATTGTGTGGGCACCAGGATGGCACCGGATGAAGTCACCGCGATCAGGTGAGTGGGCGACGCTGGACTCTGCAGTCACACGGGCTAAGAGGCGTTGTTGGAGACCAGGCTGCAGGTGCGAGCTGTCCCACGATGGTGTCTGCTGTCGGCGATGCTGGAACCAGGATTGGAGCAACAAGCCTTGGCAAAGGCAAGCCCACGCGGTGGAGTCAAGATGGCGTCTGGAGGGGACCAGGAGGGTCCGGGGTGCTCCTCTTTTGGAAGGGAGCAAGGGCCAGTCTCGAGCAACCAGACCAGCGGTGAAAACATCGTGGTACGTCGTCAGGAGGGCCACTAGCCAACGGGCAAGTGACCGGACAACGTGGCAAGCAGCAAGGAAGCAGAAGGGCCCCACGCAGATCTCGTGGATGCTGGGGGGCTGGACTTCGGTGCTGGAGCTGCTCTGGGTTAGGGCTTCTCAAACCCCAGTGCACTCACTCGAGGATCCCTCGGCGGTCGTGCTGGTTAAGCGTCGTGCAGGTTTTGAAGATGGCCGGTCCCTCAGGACTCGTCACACGCACGAATCTCAGCTGAGCTGATGATGCAGGTAGAGGTCAGAGATGGCAGGGAATCCGGGTCTCGTCGAGCTGGTCAGTCTTGATCCGGAGGATGGACGTGCAGCAAACCGCAATTGCTTAGGTGGTGCCTGCGGGTGCAGGGTGGCTACTCCTTAGCCACAAGGGAGAGTCTTCAGAGAATGTCAAGAGTTCCTTTCGTGGAAAGTAGTTCAAGATTCAAGATTATCTAATTTGGGAAGGGGGTCCGCTCCTACCTTTATTCTAAGAAAAGGGGCTGGCACGCGACTAGGTCCTGCCCATGGGTGGGACCAGGAGGGGGGTGGTTACACCCCTCTCCTTTGTCCGGACTCTACCCAGCTCAGGGACTGGGGTGCCCCTGGAACTGGTTTGAGCCGGCATATGCACAGTGAGCACCGGGGTGCCACTTGCAGTCACCTTCCTCTCAGCCCTGCCTACCTGGGATACACAAAACCCTGTCTGGGATGGTGCTAGCACCGCCCATGACAGGAAACCCTTTGTCCGAGCTCTCCTCGCTGGAAGGACTCCCAGCAGCAGGAGGTCAGACTTGTGTCTGTGGTGGCAGCATCCATTTTGTGATGCTGAGGCTCGAGTTAACTTTAACCGGGGTTCACAGTTACATACATGTCGTGTCCCTCTAGAAGGGTGGAATGCTAACCCCGTCGCCAGAATTGGCGAGGGGTTAGTATTCCAATTCGTATGACACCTTACTCAACATGTTTTGATAATGCTATGCCAAAGTTAGCATTTGACCGCGAGGTACATAATGCACTTAAGAGTATATGGTATAGCGTTATCATGGAACAGCTATTAGGACTTGGTTCCGCAAGCTGCAAATGGGCTCAGCTCATGCCAGAGCACCATCTTACATAATTCCAAGCACTCTGCCTTCAGGATTGATAAGGCCTGCCATTGGAGTGACTGATAGGAATATATGTGTCCAGTTTAGGGTTAGATATAGGAATACTATATCTAAAGCAAAGGGTGATTACACCACCTTGCCCCAGCTGTCGTGCAGCCAGTTGTGTCAGATTTGGGTGGCCAGCCAGGGGTGGCATAATACATGCTTCAGCCCCTGGTAGGCCCTGGGTACACCTATGCCCTGGATACCCAAGGTATGCTGTACAGGGACTGATAAGGTGGCCCAGTACCAATTAGATATGTACCTAAGGTACATGGAATCCATTTTACAGAGAGAGCAGTGGGCCTGGGGTCCTGAATAGCAGGGCCCCTGGTCAACTAAGTCAAAAAAACAGCAAAACACCAGGCAAAAAGTTGGGGGCAACCATAGTCAGATATCCACCTTCCTACATAACCCCCCACCCCCCCACCCTCCCCCCCCCCCAAACGAAAGGAGATAAAGCTATCCTTGACCAGGTAAGCCTATATTGCCTGAGTGGCCATATGAGGTGGTATATGCACAGGCATGGTTACCCCCTATCTCATGGTCCACTAAGCAATCCCTCATCCTAAGGGTGTCTGAGGGTCTCCACCATAGGGAATCTCTACCTGTGGTGTGTTTTGGCAAAGTAAAAGGCTGGTGTGGGGATGGAGTACTGAAGTGAGACTCCACTAATGTTGGGCTCAACTTCCTCCAATCACTATCCACCATATATGCCTTTCTTTCCAGGACTGAGTTGCTGTGAGCTCTCAGGGTCAACCTCTGGCTACCTAAAGCTGGAGGCTGAGTCCCTCTGTTTGGCTTACTGGAGGGACAGGTCAGGTTTGGGGTTTTTAGGTCCCAGGTTTGGCTGTGCCCAACAGTGTCCATCTATGGGAGGTCCCTAACTAATTTTAAGGGGGATCCCTCAGGAGTTTTTTTTATTTTCACTTGGCTAGGACTAATAGCTTCAGTGCCCTTAATCTGCTGATTGGGGAGTTCTTTTGGACAGGGGGGCCTTTGGGGTCCACCACTGGCCTCCCTGACCTCTACAGCCCTGGGCTGACTGAGGCAGGGTAGAGAGGGGCAGGTTACCTGCTCCAGACTGGGTCCCACCTTGGAAGGGTCCACTGACATCAGGGGTTCTGCCAGGCTAGGCCTGACTACCTCTGGGGCAGTTCCTTCACAAGGGGTCAGATCAGTTCCCTGAGGAGGCTGATCCTTTCCTAAAGTCTGGTGGGAGGGAGATTTCTCTTCCTCCTCAATGCTCTCTGTCTGAGTGGAGTGATCCATAGTTTCAGGCTTCACAACACTATTATCTGTCTGAGTTTGAGCTGTGGCCATCACAACTCCACCAACCTTTTCAGGAAGGGACTCAGTTTGGGTATGGGCTGTGACCATCACAGCCTTGCCAACCTGTTCAGGGAAGGAATCTTTCTGAGATAAGGCTGTGACTGGCACAGCCCTCCTGGCCTGTTCAGGGAGGACATCTTGGACTGGGGCTGTGGCTATCACTGCCCCACTAACCTTACCATGGAGGTTTACCATTTTAAAATGGGTTTCTTGCTCTACCTCAGCCCAGGCTGAGATCTCTAAATCATTCCCCAGTAGGCAATCTACAGGCAAGTTTGATGACACTGCCACTCTCTTGGGTCCAGTGACACCTCCCCAGCTGAGATTTACCACTGCTATGGGATGATCTCTCTGCACTCCATCAATGTTGGTCACCTGGTATGTGGCTCCAGGTATAAGTTGCCTTGAGGGGACTAGGCTCTCAGTCACCATGGTGATGCTAGCCCCTGTATCTCTATAGGCCTCAACATTTGAACCATTGATGAGGGGCTCCTGTCTGTACTTGTCCAAAGTGTTGGGACAAGCTGTGAAGTTGGCAAACCCCATGTCAGTATCACAGACAAGAGTATCTAAGTCAGGGGACCTGGTTAGGCCAGAGTCCCCAGGAACTCCCAAAGTAAATGCACCCAGATTCTTGGGGGCACTCCCGCCACCTGGGGGATTACTACTAGTAGTAACAGGAGGCTGGGAAGTTTTACTTGGGGGTATGTTCTCCTATTGTTGTTGGCCCTTGGGCAACTGCTGTCAGTTTTCCAATGACCTACCTGTTTGCAGGCATGGCAATAAGGTTTCTTTTGGGTATTGGAAGGATTCTGGGACCCACCCTTTTCAGAGGATTTTTGGGGCCCTGATGTGGTTTGATCAGAAGATTAATTCCCACCCTTCTCTTGAGGCTTGGTTGATTACTTCTTTTGGTCACCACCTTGGTTCTTAGGCCTAATCCTGGTTCTGACCCATTTGTCTGCCCTCTTACCCAATTCTTGTGGAGAGGTCAGATCAGAGTCTATCAGGTGCTGGTGTAATAACTGGTTCTGACAATTATTTAAGACTTGCTCTCTCATAATAAGATTATACAATCCTGTGAAGTCAGTAACTTTACTACCCAATAGCCAGCCTTCTAGAGCCTTAGTGGCACAATCAACAAAGTCAGTCCAATCCTGAGACTGAGTTTTCTGGGTGTCCCTGAACAGCAACCTGTACTGCTCAGTTGTTAAGCCAAACCCATCAACCAGTGTATTCTTCAGGACTTGGTAATTGTTAGCATCCTCAGCTCTAGTAGTGAGGAGCTTATCTCTACCTTTACCTTCAAAGGAGAGCCACAGTATAGCTGCCCTCTGACTCTGGGGGGTGCACTGGACAGTGCAGGCCCTCTCCAAAGCAGTCATCCATTTGTGGATGTCATCCCCTTGTTTAAAGGGGGGCACTATTTTACTCAGGTGTCTAGTATCAAAACTCCTGTCCTTATCTCTAGGGATAATGCTGCCACCAGTGGGGTCTGCCTCACTCAATTTCTGCTCTCTGGCAAAGGCAAGTCTTTCTTTGGCAAGGGCAAGTTCTTCCCTCTCAATCCTCAGATTGACTTCCCTCATCTTAGCTTCATGCTCTCTTCTCTGAGGGGATGGTCATCCCTCTCTGAGAAGATGCCTGAGAGACATGGGTATGAATAGATCTGTTAGAGCCTCTGGAGCGAGACCTAACTCGTCTATCCCCAATGTTAAGCCTACCTGAGAGTGGGCCTGGGGGTCCCCCAGTTCCATTCTCATGCATGCTTAAGTTGGTCCTAGTGAACCTACTGACTACTACTGGACCTTTGTCTGCCTCATCCCCTGACAACTCCTGTTCCTCTTCCTCCTCTTCACTTTCTGCTCCATGGAGGTTGAGGTCAGGGTCCCCAAGGGTTCCCTCTAAGGGGGGCATGCTCCCATCTGGATTAGAAGGGCCTGGGTTAGAAGCCCTCCTTGCATCATAAGTCTCTAAGAGACCTATCAGAAAAGGAGTGGTAGGGTTAGAACCCTGTTTTAGTTTCCTGGAGGTACACAATTGTCTCATCTCCTGGAAGCTAAGAGCTGCATATCTGGAAGTGACCTGTGAAAGGTCATCAACCACAAGGGGGCCCTCTGTGTTCCCTCCTGTGGTAGACATGCTTTTCTAGTGAGGTGTAAGTGGTGCACTTACCTACACTATGGGTTTACCTACTGATCCCTTGCTAAGAGTTGTAGTCAGGGTGTGCTAGGCCCTGTTACACTACAACAGCTGGTTCAGTAGAACTCAGAGTATTCTAAGCTAAGTTATATGTACCTTGGTACTTATGTGATCTTTCAAATTATATTCTTAGGATACGTGTGTGATAAAACAACAGCAAGCTCAAATCCCAACCGCTGCACACCAATGTGAGAAGTTGGCCTGATATATAGTGCTCACTATTCTAGTGATCACTGTGTATCATACCAAACGACCCTTATTGATGATTGGTTGTAAGTCAACCTTATAGACCAGCTATCCTAGTAGCGTGGACAAAAGCAGTCTTCAGGCTAAACTTTAGAGGGCGTGTTAAGCCAGCTGTTTTACCATCACATATACCCCTTGAACACCAAGTGAAAGGACACCACACAAGTTGTTATGAAAATAAAGGATATTTATTTATAACAAGTCTACCCTGAACTCTTTATGAGTCAGGGAGCTAAGCACAATAAAAAAACTCTTACGAAAATACTTCAAGTTGCACAATTTACACAAATGCCCGAGGGGCACGAAAAACCATATACTCTAAAAGTGGAATGCGAAATACTAGCAGGTGAGTAACTCGATCCAGAGGCTTCAGGATCGCTAGGACTACACCACTGAACTCTAAGGTTAGGAGCAGGAGGCCTAGGGAGATCGGGTGCAGAGTGTGCGCTCTCACGCGGGATGCGGGACAAAGTCTATGGAGGCTAGTATTTCTAAAGTTACTGTTTCCGGACGAATCCGACTAGGTAGACTTAAAACGGAAAAGGATCTGGACACTTGGATAGTGAACCTGCGTTGGAGCACCGAAATGCTCGGGTTACCTAGCCCAGGGGCTGCGGCTGCATAGGGTTCAAAAGACGTCGGGAATCCTCGTTGTAGTCTATGGAGCCTGAAAGAAGAAGTTGCTGGCAGGCGACCAGTGAAGATGTTCGTTGTGATCCAAGGCTGGATCGGTGATGGAGACAGCCTGAAAGCAGAGGGGACTCAGTTCTTAATCACTAGCCAGTGATTGTGTGGGCACCAGGATGGCACCGGATGAAGTCACCGCGATCAGGTGAGTGGGCGACGCTGGACTCTGCAGTCACACGGGCTAAGAGGCGTTGTTGGAGACCAGGCTGCAGGTGCGAGCTGTCCCACGATGGTGTCTGCTGTCGGCGATGCTGGAACCAGGATTGGAGCAACAAGCC
The DNA here is from genome assembly GCF_964263255.1 of Lissotriton vulgaris. Classification (NCBI taxonomy): domain Eukaryota; kingdom Metazoa; phylum Chordata; class Amphibia; order Caudata; family Salamandridae; genus Lissotriton; species Lissotriton vulgaris. The sequence goes on along the minus strand of NC_141698.1, from coordinate 447,525,767 downwards.
TTGGCAAAGGCAAGCCCACGCGGTGGAGTCAAGATGGCGTCTGGAGGGGACCAGGAGGGTCCGGGGTGCTCCTCTTTTGGAAGGGAGCAAGGGCCAGTCTCGAGCAACCAGACCAGCGGTGAAAACATCGTGGTACGTCGTCAGGAGGGCCACTAGCCAACGGGCAAGTGACCGGACAACGTGGCAAGCAGCAAGGAAGCAGAAGGGCCCCACGCAGATCTCGTGGATGCTGGGGGGCTGGACTTCGGTGCTGGAGCTGCTCTGGGTTAGGGCTTCTCAAACCCCAGTGCACTCACTCGAGGATCCCTCGGCGGTCGTGCTGGTTAAGCGTCGTGCAGGTTTTGAAGATGGCCGGTCCCTCAGGACTCGTCACACGCACGAATCTCAGCTGAGCTGATGATGCAGGTAGAGGTCAGAGATGGCAGGGAATCCGGGTCTCGTCGAGCTGGTCAGTCTTGATCCGGAGGATGGACGTGCAGCAAACCGCAATTGCTTAGGTGGTGCCTGCGGGTGCAGGGTGGCTACTCCTTAGCCACAAGGGAGAGTCTTCAGAGAATGTCAAGAGTTCCTTTCGTGGAAAGTAGTTCAAGATTCAAGATTATCTAATTTGGGAAGGGGGTCCGCTCCTACCTTTATTCTAAGAAAAGGGGCTGGCACGCGACTAGGTCCTGCCCATGGGTGGGACCAGGAGGGGGGTGGTTACACCCCTCTCCTTTGTCCGGTCTCTCCCCAGCTCAGGGGCTGGGGTGCCCCTGGAACTGGTTTGAGCCGGCATATGCACAGTGAGCACCGGGGTGCCACTTGCAGTCACCTTCCTCTCAGCCCTGCCTACCTGGGATACACAAAACCCTGTCTGGGATGGTGCTAGCACCGCCCCTGACAGGAAACCCTTTGTCCGAGCTCTCCTCGCTGGAAGGACTCCCAGCAGCAGGAGGTCAGACTTGTGTCTGTGGTGGCAGCATCCATTTTGTGATGCCGAGGCTCGAGTTAACTTTAACCGGGGTTCACAGTTACATACATGTCGTGTCCCTCTAGAAGGGTGGAATGCTAAGCCCGTCGCCAAAATTGGCGAGGGGTTAGTATTCCAATTCGTATGACACCTTACTCGACATGTTTTGATAATGCTATGCCAAAGTTAGCATTTGACCACGAGGTACATAATGCACTTAAGAGTATATGGTATAGCGTTATCATGGAACAGCTATTAGGACTTGTTTCCGCAAGCTGCAAATGGGCTCAGCTCATGCCAGAGCACCATCTCACATAATTCCAAGCACTCTGCCTTCAGGATTGATAAGGCCTGCCATAGGAGTGACTGATAGGAATATATGTGTCCAGTTTAGGGTTAGATATAGGAATACTATATCTAAAGCAAAGGGTGATTACACCACCTTGCCCCAGCTGTCGTGCAGCCAGTTGTGTCAGATTTGGGTGGCCAGCCAGGGGTGGCATAATACATGCTTCAGCCCCTGGTAGGCCCTGGGTATACCTATGCCCTGGATACCTAAGGTATGCTGTACAGGGACTGATAAGGTGGCCCAGTACCAATTAGATATGTACCTAAGGTACATGGAATCCATTTTACAGAGAGAGCTGTGGGCCTGGGGTCCTGAGTAGCAGGGCCCCTGGTCAACTAAGTCGAAAAAACAGCAAAACACCAGGCAAAAAGTTGGGGGCAACCATAGTCAGATATCCACCTTCCTACACACCCCATCCCAGAAGTGACGCATCTGTCACTACTGTGAGATCTGGTTGGGGGAATGGAGAGAGGTCTGCCTCTGACCCAATCGCGGTTCGTCAGCCACCACTGCAAGTCTCGTGCAGTTCCATTTGAAATCTGGACCATGTCGGAGAGATTCCCTTGATGCTGTACCCAGAACTTCAGGTCCCAGTGTAGCGCCCGTATAAGCCATCTGGCACATGTCACTAGCAGGATGCAGGAGGCCATGAGGTCCAGCAGCCTCAAAGCCATTCTCACCAAAATCCAGGATAGAGGCTAAAACATCGCCATCATAGCCTGAATATCCTGGACTCGCTGTTTGGGAGGATAAACCCGCAACTGCACTGTATTCAGAACGGCTGCGATGAAAGGGAGTGTCTGAGAGAGAGTCAGGTGTGAAATTGGCAGGTTGAAAGCGAACCCTAGCGAAAGCTGAAGGTTTGCCGTAGTCTAGAGGCGGGAGACGACAGCCTGGGGCGAGCCCACCTTCAGCAGTCAGTCGTCGAGATAGGGAAAGACTGGAACCCCTGATTTGCGCAGATGAGCTGCGACAACCGCGGCCACCGCCATCACCGCGGACACTGGTCTACCATAAACCACAGGTAACGCTGATAGGCAGGCACGACAGGAATGTGGAAGTAGGCCACCTGCAAGTCCAACACCAACACCCAATCTCCTGGGTCCAGGGCAGACAGGACCTGCAGCGCCTCAGCCACCCTTCGCACCACCAAAGCAAATGATGCTCCCTCCTCCATAGCCATGGTAGGGGGAGAAAGCATGCCAGAATCTGGAGAGGTGTCCAGCCCACTGGCCTTACCCAATTCCTTATATCAGTCCATTTCCTGATAAGGTTGGTCGTCTAAAGGGTCCAGCGACCCCTACTAATCTTCTCCTACTCCTAGCCTCTCAGAAAAGGGCTCAGGAAAAGACCTAGGAGTTGGAGGTTCTGTTTGTGCCAGTATCGGAGTTGGGTCAACATGGTACCGGCTCCAGGTCGACTGGGATCTGAATGAGGCTGGCACTGCCAAGGGGCACCAGCAGCACCAGGAACAGTGGCATTGGGGAAGGACACAACGGCATGACCAGACTGGACCATATCATTCCCGGATCCATAGGGGGACATCGGCAGTGGGAACAGAGTCGCAGGCACGGAACCCGTTGGATCCCCCACTGTCCCAAAGTTGCGCTGGTAGGGTCAGGTAACCCAAAAATGAGGCACATTGCCTCATAAAACTCTAAAAATTGAGGGGGGGGTCGTTCCAGCTCCCAGAAAATCAGGGAGGTGTGAAGCCGACCCAGGCGCAAGTTCTGAAGAACGAGGCCTAGAATGCCAAGGCTCCTCAGTCATGTCAACCGATGGACGGGCAGAGTCGAAGCACACATCGACTTCTACTGTATTTGTTCCTCTTACCTGAGTTTTCAGATGATTTGGACAAACAGGATTTGGGACTCCTGGAGTGGCGCCCGGACCTTCTTCTCGACCGGGACAGTGAACAAGATCCCTTAGGAGTCGCGTGACGTGGTGTCGACTGTCAGGCCACAAGTAGCTTTAGGGGCCACTTCCTCAAAGCCTTTGGAGCCATGGCCCGGCAGTCAGAGCACGACTTCGAACCATGGTCGGGCTCTAAGCATCAGAGGCAAACCTCCTGCGGGTGTCATCATCAACATGGCACGGTGACAGGCGCTGCATAGTTTGAAACCATAAGTCTTCCTAGAAATGAGGTAAAAACCTAGACACCAAAAGGGGTCGACAAAAGTCGAAAAAAGCCTGTCAGAGAGTGACAGAGGGTAGCTGTCTTCACAGATCAGTGCTTCACTTCCGCAGAAAGAAAAGAACTGACTTCAGTGCCACCTATATATAGGTGACATGGACGTCACTTCCGGCACGGACGCCACCGCCGAGGTCATGCAGAGCCGACCAACACCACCTGCCGGCACGCAGGGGGACTGCTCCAAGAAAAATTTCCAGATCCAATCTGATGCCTGGTAAATTTAAAGGTAAGGAATCCGAGGCTCGATGTCTCTATCAGATGTGGAGGGTTAGGACTGGATTTGAGAAAAAGGTGTGAGTATTGTCTGCAAATAGATGCTGTGAGACACCAATGGAAGAGATGATGCAGCTGTGAGCATTGATGTAGAGTGACTAAAAGACACAATATTGAATGCTAAGGATGACCACGGTTAGGAAGGAGAGAGCAGATTTGCAAAAGCACCAAGGAAGTCAGTAGAAGCAATCATTCAGCAACAAGGTGAATTAAGACAGCATAGCTTCAGTAATGAGAATTAACAACGTTGTGGTGAGATGGATGCTGTTGCCCACCATGTTGAGAGATGCCAGGGTCTTGATGGAAGTAATGTAATTGACAAGAGATGCTGAATTACCTTTACCTCCACGATCAACATACCCTTTGACCATTCCTCATCGGTCACAAGTCTATCCTATTCTCTGAATATTCACAAAACTAAAATATCAACCCAACCACTCACCTCGTAGATCTTCTGACACCTTCTGCAGAACCTGAATGATTTCAGCTGCCAGAAGTGGGAAATAGTTCTGTGGGTAAAACAAGGAAGGGGTGCCCCCTTGCAACCGGTTTGCTACATGGTCAGGCAAGCACACTATCTTGTTCAGAATCGCTTCCTGCAGATGAGAGACAGTGCTCGCATGCTTCTGACTGACCTCCCACATCAACGCCGACAATCCACCTTGCTGTAGGAACACATCTAGGAGGTGTACCATCTTCGTCAGGCGAAAGCTGAGCCTGCGGAAAAGCACAAGTGCTAAGGTGAGGGACAGAAGGAAGAGGCCAAATGCACTGCACATTTTATTAACAACCATTAGCAATACCAGATAATAATACAACACCAATGAGAAGTATTGAGCAAAGAAAAAGGATTGAATAGGCATTACAATAATTTGCAGACAAGAAATGCATCCCAAGAACTGAAGAAGAACAAGCACTGCTCTTGTTCTCATTATAAGGAGCACCATAATGGTTTTAATTAGAAAGCAATTAGCTCGACCCTGATGGTGGCATATTGCATGATATTAACACAGAATGAAAGGTGTTAATAGCCTTGACTACCTTGAACTAGGCAGCATAAAATGCATTACTGGCAAATCAAAGCACAATTTCAAATCAAATTAGATTTGGAATCGCAGTGGGGGTTGGTAAAAGACTGAAAAAGGGTTAACAGGCAAGGAAGACTGGTTGATTACAAATGGAGATATAGGGTCATACCACAGTGGGGGTGTATTTTCAGGGTTGTCTAATGTCACCACCTTCCAATGTCTGAATCTGGATAAGGGCCTTGTCTTGCAGATTGTGCATTTCTTTGTTGTGGCTGCAAAGCGGTCTCTGATGGTTTGGTCTGCTCGAAGTCTGAGAACACCATCCTTTCCTTATTGCTGCATTTGCATCCCATTTAGCCTTGCTTTTACTGCAGTGCCTAACAAGATGCCTTGTTAAGCCTCTACAGAAAATACCTAACTTTTGAAACACCAGGCACAATTACCTAAAAAATAACAACATATCCAAACTGAAAACAAGAACTGTGGTACCTGTAAATCACAGGACATTTACATATCTTACCATTCACAGTCCTAGAGCATACTTGTGCTTCTTATCTAATAATGCCTGCTTACCCAGTTGAGCAAATGGAGTCCAAAAGAACCAGGAAGGCTTGATCAGGAGGGCCTTCCAAGAAGAAGTAATCCCACAGTTCCTTTTGTTGCTCCACAGTCAGCAGCTCCAAGTGATCGGGGCTTGCCTGACTGACAAGGCAGCGGAGGAAAGAGGTGAAGTGGGCCCTGACAAACTCCTCCTTATCTCTGAGGGAGGCTGGCCCAGCTCCACTCACATACTGCTTCATGTTCGCCAAGGCCTCAACAACCCGCACTTCATCGCCCTTGGATGCTGAAAGGATATTGATAGCTTCTCTGACAGCTCGACGCACTTTTAGGCCCTCAGGCTCCATCATTCAGCAGCTGCGAGGAACAAAGTGACATGATAGCGTATGGTAAAACAAGTTGGGTTATTCAAACTTGTACAGGAAGAACTTTAGTTATTTCAGTATAAAACAATGGATTAAACCCATATCTGTAACTTGGGGATTATGTTTGACAATGTTCAACATTCCGTCCATCATCTTTTTGTGCTGCAGTATAAAATAGTGTGCATATCTAACAATGGCATCCGACTAAGCTCAGTCAGTCTTAAAACGTGCTCATTTTAAAAGATATTGAGCAACAAACTCCCTGACTTATCAATACTATTTTTGATGACGTTTTAACTCTATTCACTTTAACCCTGCTACCGAGGGATAAATTGCTTGTGCTCCCCCTTCAAACATTGTCGAATTGGCATATTCCTAATTGGAATATTTACCTTACCTATAAGTCCCAAGCACATGGTACAAGGGTCACCCAGGGCCTTTAAGTTAAATATCACTACTGGACTGCAGAACCTACTATGACATCCACTACGGAGGCAGGCTATAAAGGTAGGCCTGAAGCCCCATTTTGCACTTACTGTGGCAGTTTAAGCATTGCAATTCGACCGTCAAAATAAACCCCTTTGACAAGTGAGCAGGTTTTAAATATAAATAAGTTGCCCCTAAGTAGACCTTGAAGTCCACAAGGCAGGGTGCAAGGTATTTAAAAGTAGGACATGAAGAAATGTAACTTTAATATGTCCTTACAGTGACTAGACACCCAAAGCTATTTTTCACGGTGGTAGCCTAGCTGTCCTGTCTAGAAATCCCAAAACTGTATCTCAGGAAAGGGACTAGCTAGCAAAACTTATTTTAACAACTATATTTTCTCTGCCTGAAGTTCCTGAATGCTAATTTGCATTTGCTCTCAAACGTCTACTAGCTAGAGATTAATATTTAAATAGGTGTGAAAAAGTCTGTGAAATGTTTCCTCCCAGGACCAAACAATAAGCTGACCTGAATGAGCAGAGAGGACACCTCTGAACATAACGGAATATGATGGGTGGGGGCTGTGATCATCTTTTTTGACATTATAGTGTCAAATCATGCTTGAAAGTCTACTGGGTTTTTATAGAACACTGGGGGTGCACTTGAAAGGAAGAGAAACAGGATGCCAAGACAACTCTTGTGCATCCACAGTCCGGTTGCTAGAACCCTCTGCTTTCTTCTAGAAGACTTCACTCTCTGGGTTTATTGGGGGTTTAACTCTATTTTAGTGTTTTAGTAGGAGGACACTAGGGTTACCATAGTAAACTCCCCACACACACTCCTAGGCTACATAGTTGAGTACTGTCTAAGATTTTCACTATCTTAAAAATACCCAAAGTGAATAGGGTTGTCCCCAGGAACTTTTAACCCATTTGTTAGGGCATGCCCATGAGTCATTCCCAATGCATGCCTGCCACTAGGTTGTGTCAGGCATAAAATGTGGCACCCCCAAAGTACAGGACCTGCTGTCTGTAACCAGAGAGGAGACATAAAGGACACGGCCTGCTCCCTCTTGTACCCAGGGCAAAGAAGTGCATTCCAAGGCTTAAAAGCCTGACCTTCTGTTCAAGATCCAGGGATAAAGCTAGAACTGAACTCTGCTGTTCTATCTGACACCCTTTGAGTATCTATGTGTCTCCCCTGGGGTCCTTGTGGGCTTTAGAAGTGAACTACGCGGTGGATTTGAACTTAAAGGACTAAAGTAGAAGGCACATTTTTTTTGACCAGGACCAACCCGGTTGGTGTGTCAGACCAGCACTCCATCGCGGTTAGCGTCAAATTGTGCCTAGGTCCAAGTCTGCAACGACCATTGATTATCATTGGTACTTAGTGTTTTTTGGGCGCTATTTCTTCTTAAAAGTAACCAAATTCATATCTCCAGTTCCCCTATTGTATTTTTGTCATTTTGTTTGTTTATTACATTTGATTATATTTTTCTAATTCAATTTGGGATATTTATTATTTTGCATTTTACTGTTTTGGTACTGCATAAATACTTTAGACATTTCTCTAAATTAAGCCTGTCTGCTCTGTGTCATAGCTATTGCGGGTCTCTGCTCACTGTAAGTTAGAGACTTTATGGGTTACCCTTACAAGAGTTGTGATTATATGTACGAGGGCAGGGGGTGCACCAAGAAATGGGAGAAAGTGTGGCACCACTGGGAGACATATAGGTGTATGTACGGTGTATGGAAAGGGAGGGAGGCCGACGTTAGATGGGAAATGTGCGGCTGCAAATGGATGATTAGAGACAGATGATCCGGATTGTCTAAAATACCAGGAGATTTAAAGTATTGAAAATGTATGCTTTGTCGCCTTCACCAGTCATTCTTTGTGATTATAGTACTGTAGACTGCATAGGATATATATTCAATAAAAAGGTCTGTTAATAAAAAAAGAGTTGTGATCATTCATCCAGTTGGATATTCACCCACCCCAATTGTTAATCCATTTTTGTACAGAGTGGCACCAATACAAGCAGAAGCTTTTGGGACTTCAAGGCATCCTGGTCAGATACAAATACTCTGAAGTGGCTACATATATTTACACCTTTAGACAACCACTTTCCACAATTATATTCGTCTGCTCCATGTGTGAACAGCAGAAGATTCTATTATTCTCACAGATCTGCATTCTCTTTAACCTGCCATTTGTTTTTGTAAATGACTACCCACTCTCTTCAAAATGCGTCAGCCCATCCTTTGCCCATCTCTTGGTAATATGAATCATATTTTAGGCCTGGTATTAGCAAAGACCTATTGATTTTAATAAAAGTACAGATAGTCTAGTTAGTTATAGGGATCGTCAGCACGACCTTTCATCCATTGGTCTGTTATTATGGCACCCACATTTCTTTCGGTCTACTATGACATACAGTATGGGGCAATGCATCAGCCCATTTCAGCAACTGGTTAACTTCTCTATGACTGACAGGTTCCTTGAGAGTAGTTTTGAGCCCATCCATGCCTGTTGATTGCCTGCTGGGAAATGACCTGGAGGATTCCATTTGGGGTGATGTGAAACGCCGGTCACACTCCAAGATGATGGTGTTGCCCGAGTGTGCATGCTTGACCACTTGGTAGATGGCAGCCGGTAAGTGTGATCAAAAGGAACAGGAGTGTGAAAGAATGGCTCAGGTCCTTGCCAGAAACAGGAGGAGCAGGCGCGGGAAACCCGCCCCAGAAGTTCCCATGGTCTAGAGACTGACCCGGAGTGCGACACCCTGGAACCTACAGGGGAGCAGATAGCCAAACTGGGAGTCTAGCCTGAGCTGACCCATCGGAAGTAGGAAGGGGGTCCCACCAGGGAGGAATTTTGCAGGGAGCAGAAAGACTGCCCTACTCTTGTGGGTCTGTGGCAGCTGGCTGCAGATCAGGCAGCTGGCAAGGAGTCTGGATCACACTGGATTTACTGGGAGAATGGTCTCCTGTATAATGAGCCTAATGTTGCTGAGCCTGGGTAAGCCCGTGTGCTGGTGGTACCCCAGCGCTTAAGAGCCTTCCTATTGGGGCTGGTTCATAATGTGCCTTCGGCAGGACTTTTGGGCAGGACAAGACCTTTCAAAGGCTTGTCACCCACTTCTTTTGGCCCAAAATGCGCAACAATTCTGATACTCATGGCAGTTCTTGCCAAACCTGCCAGGCAAGTGGCAAGAGTGAAGGGAGATCTAAGGCTCCACTCTAGCCTGTCCCTGTCATGAGCAATCATTTTGAGCCAGTGGGCATCGACATTATGGGGCCTCTGGACCCCAAGACAGCCATGGGCAACAGGTTTATCCTTGTCTTGGTGGACCATGCCACCCGGTACTCAGAGGCTATACCTCTGAGAACAATGACAGCTCTTGCAGTGGGCTGGGCATTGATGGGGATCTTTTCCCGCATGCGTTTTTTCCAAGGAGGTGGTATCCGACTGAGGTGCCAACTTCATATCTACCTATATGAAATTTCTGTGGGAACATTGCGGGGTAAACTACAAGTTCACCACACCATACCACCCCCAAGGTAATGGGTTGCAAACCCTAAAAGGCATTATTATGGGTCTGACCGGCTCCATGAGGCGTAAGTGGGACGTCCTCTTGCCATGCCTTCTCTTTGCCTACAAGGTGGTACCGCAGAAGGGACTTAGTTTTAGCCCCTTTGAGCTGCTGTACGGGCATCCTGTAAGAGAACCTCTGAATCTAGTTGAAAGAGAGCTAGGAGGACGCTGCCAGGAACCCTCATAGGATGTATTCAGCTACATGCTGGCCTTAAAAAAACTAGACTGCCCGCTTCAGGAAACTCGCTGAGGCGAACCTAGAAGTAAACCAGGAAGATATGAAAAGCTGGTATAACCAGAATGACACTCTGGTTGAGTTTCAGCATGGCCCGAGAGTGTGGGTCATGGCCCCAGTGGAGCCGCATGCTCTCCAGGACAAGAGGACTGGGCCTTTTGAGGTGGTGGAATGTAACTTCGAAGTCACCTATCTGGTGAACGTAAAGATGCCAAGTAATCCTTTGAGGGTCCTACATGTGAACCGCCTCAAGCCTCACTTTGAGAGGTATGAAGTGATTATGCTCCTGGTGACAGATGATGAAATGGAGGAGGAGAGTGAGCCTCTTTCTGACCTCTTGTCTACCAAAGAGCAGGATGGGTCTATGGAGGGTGTGAACCTCTCCCCTACACTGAACCTGGAACAGCGGAGGGACTGTCACCGGTTGCTGAGACAGTTTGCCTCTGTGCTTTCCTTGACCCCATGAATCACCCACTATTGTACCCAAGATGTGGACACTGGGGATAGTCCACCTGTAAAACAAAAAATATTTATAGGCCGACTGACAAGGCCAAAGCCAGCATCAAGGAAGAGGTTTCCAAGATACTAGTGTTAGAGGTGATAGAGCCCTCCAACACTCCTTGGCCCAGCCCAGTGGTCTTGGCCCTGAAGGCTGATGCACCCGGTACCACACCTGAACTGTTGTTCTGTGTGTACTATCGTGCGCTCAACACTGTAACTAAGACTGACGCGCACCCCATCTCCAGAACTGTTGAGCTCATAGATTGGCTAGGAGCTGCCTTCTGGGTACTGGCAGATTGCCTTGGCTGATGGGGCCAAAGAGAGGTCAGCATTCTCAACACCAAAGGGGCACTTCCCGTTCCGTTAAAGAATGCCCCTGCCACCTTTCAGAGGTTGGTCAACCAGGTTTTGCCTGAGCTGGAGGATTTCAGCGCTGCTTACCTGGATGACGTTGCAGTGATCAGTTCCAGTTAGGATGATCACTTGCATCACCTTTGGGAAGTGTTGAATGCTCTGCAAAAGGCAGGCCTCCCTATAAAGGCAAGTAAGTGTCAGATAGGGCAGGGGTCTGGTCTGTGGTGTACTTGGGACACCAGGTAGGAAGCAGTCAGGAGGCACCCCTACAATCCAAGATATCACATGGCCCGGGGGGACATTGTGGTTTTCTCTAAGTTAGCATGAGCACGCTGCAGATTGTCCACTTCTTTGTGCTCGTTACTACATGACTACGTTTTCACATGAGAACCTATCGCTGTATTCACACTCTGCAGGTTCTTGGGATTTAGTCTGAATATTGGGAGCAAGGTCGAACAACAATGCCCCTTGTTATTCTGTTGTGGTCAGGCCTTAGCACCTAGACAAAACATACCGATGCAGCTGGGGTTTGGGACAACGTACTTTGGTCTTACTGGAATGCATGAATAGGTACCACACACTTGGAGAGGGACCTTTCCAGGGAGAAGTGTGAGGCAGCACCTATAATGTAGATCTACCATATTTAGGCTAGGTATGTGGTCTGCAAACAAAGCCCAGAGATCCTTCTAATATATAATAAAACTACTTCCGTGCAAGGGGAAGGGGTTAGGCTATACTGACTTTTCATGAAGACATCTCCTTTCATGATTTATGGACTAACTGCTATGCTGACAGTATTTGTAGTATACATTTTTCTGCTTGTTGTGGCACATATACTGCATATTAGAGCATGTTCATTAAATAAATATTTTAAACTTGTGTGTGTCTCTGTCAGATCTTCTTGTGGACAAGTACAAGAGTGTGAGCGAAATGGTGTGTCTTGCAACCGCGAATCCTGAGAGGGTTGGGAGTGTTGTGCTCTGGGGTGTCTAATCACTTGTTTCTCTGTGAGTGAGTAGGAGAGCAAGTTAGACACTATAGCTCAGGGGTCTCCAACCAGTCGAACGCGAGCTACTGGTAGCTCAAGGCCCCCATATACATTTTAGTGCCCTTTAATGCTCTGCTTTAAAAATAAATGAGGCTAGTATTATTATTTTGTTAATTTGAGGCCTTTTCCAGTACTTGCACGTCCTCGCACAAAGCAGCTGCTCACATTAGCTGAAATTTACTTAGCTGGGGAGGCGTGGAGAGGGGCATGTCAGTGGAAAAGGCAGGGCATATTGCCCATCAGTAACCGCTGCACTTCAATTCTGTTAGAAGCGTCAGCCTTGACCCGGGAGAGGTATTATAAGGCCTTAGACTTAAAAAAATCAAAAAAATACCAGTGAAAAGCTGTTTATTAGTGAAATGGAAAAAATGTAAATGCGAAAGGTACTTCATTTAAATAGAGATCTCTGTGAATCTCTGCATTAATTTCATTATTAAATGAGGTTTAATTTAAATCCGACTCTCGTGTAAAGAAGTGTACATGAAAAATTAATTTGCAGGATGTTGTGTAATACAGTTTCAACTGCATGTCACCATTTTTCATTGGACTGCACCCCTCCACAACCACTGTTAAGGGCACAAAATTTACACCAGGTTTAAAATGTTTCTGTTCTGAAAAATGCTGAGTGATATAGTGTCCTTCGTTTATAGGCTGGTAGGATGCATCAGTTGCCTGAAGTCCTGCTCCCAGATCTACAGGACCCGGGTTGAATTCCAGCAGGGCCTACTTTGCCTTTAATCCTTACAAAGTCAATACCATGTTCAATCCTGTTACCATAACACCGGTCATTCAAGTGCCTGGAGGCCATCTGTTTTTAAGTCTATCAAATGAATAGCAATTCAGGTACACAGAGCTTTTTATCCTAACAGCCACGACGTTTTCAGAAGGTGTGGCAATTCGGAACCGGTCTCTGTTTTAGAATGCGATTTAATTTGATGAATCTCTGTGAAGTACTAGTGGCATTTTTGGTTTTGAAAACCTTGCAATGAGTAATGTCGACGAGAGCAGGGTGTTTAAGGTGCCTTTGGATGGCAGGATATATGAAGCATGTCAGTCAAGGGGAAACAGAAGCTTCCTCGGAGGGCCAGAGATAAAGCTTATTGTAGCACTGCCTTGAAGGCGCTATATGGAAACAGCCAACATCACCTCCTACAAGACTGTGATGCGCATTATACCATGCTGTTATGGCTCAGTTCCCGAATAGCAATGCACATTATGCGGCATTGCCAGATTGTGGTGCACCTTATATCACAGTTTTGTAACTGCGCCATCCGAATTGTGGGACTGTATAAAAAAGCAGTCTGCCACCTGGACCAGGGCACATTTTATTGTAGAGTTGCTACTCCAGCACGCAGACTGCAGCCCACATTATTGTGCATGACATGGAGGTCTCTGGAAACAGTGCACAAATTGCTTTACACAGATTTTACGCATACGCACTCTAATTATTCCTATCAGGATGCCATCCCGAGGCGCACAGGAATTAAGAAAGAAGTCTGCAACAGACTTAGGGCTGAATGGCCCAGACCAGACCTTCCCAACAAAGTTGCTGAAACTCCTGAGATCAACCCATGTATGTCAACCTTTCTATAAAAAAAAGTGTGCCGAGGACCCCAAGAAGGGAATAGTCTACGCTTGGTGTGGGTGTCAGGATAAGATACTTGATCTCACAGGTCCTTTGGCGAAAAGTCTGGAAAATACCTTATCTGTCAATGAGACTGGTTCCCCTATTAACCTAACATTCTGGCAGGGTGAAAACAACAGGCCATATGCCTGCTGGGAACAGCCAAATGTGCCAGGTCCTCTGATTGACAGAAGTCCCTTCTGATCTGCATGGAAACAAATTTAATTGAGATAGCTTCGGGGTAAGCGTTTCCCTTGGCTGAGAGACAGTTTTTCGGGGACAAATTTGTGAAAGACATCTCAAAATAAATTACCATATTTACGACCCTGGACAAGGCACAATCCAGCCTAAAAAAGGTGTTCCAAGCAAGTGCTTTTAGTTAGACCGGGCGAGGCAGTCCCTACTACCAAGGCCTTCTCAGAGGATCTAACAGATGGGGTTGAGAAGACTGTCAGGACTCCACAAGATGGGGGACTTTCTTCCCTTCCAGACAGCTCTTCTCCAATGCCGCTTTAACAGAAATGGTCCCAGAACAGGCTTCCAATCCTATAATTCCAAAGGTAAAGGTTATTGATGCCTCCAAGGTTCAGTTGGGGGGGTGTCGAGTCCAAACCTTTCTTCGCCACAGGAGTCTTTTGAATCAAGATGAATGGGTACTATAAACTATTCAGGGTTTCCCGCTGGAAATTTATCAGACACCCCGTCAATGGAGACCCCCTGCGCAGCTACATTTTTGCCTACGAGAGTCCACTTTTATAGCTGCCGAAATAGAAGACTTGCTGCAGAAGACACTTGTGTAATCTGGGGACCCCAGTCTAAATATTTTCTAAGATTTGAACCTCAACAAAATACAGTAAAATACAAAAAACAAGTGTACGTCAAACAAATACACAGATTATGAAATATTTTATCTCATTCACATACGTAAATTGAAATTATAGCTTTAATGGGAAGGTTGAAGCTTTTCAGAATTTGGGATTATTCCTAAAAGACAAAACTATATACACCATGCTCCACTGTATGGCTTTTTTTCCCCCTTTAATGCAGCCTCTCTTTTTGTCAGTGCATGCTACTGCTTCAATTGAGGCCAGTAATCATGCATACAAGTGTTGATATACTTGTACTGTTCCCGCATATCAAGCTAAGGATATACACTTAATTTTTAGCCTCCAGTTTAAAATTCCTTCACATTTACAGAGCATTTAAAATAATAAAATTAGCTTTATGTGTATATATTTTATCAATCCGGTGCCGGTTTTAGTGCTGATAGCAACCGGTGTGGTAATCTACACCGTCACAATGACCTTCTTTTCCATGGCTTTTCTCACTACCCCCCACCAACAGTGCCCATGTATAGATACATGCATATATATATGGTCAGGTCTAAACTTGGGTGGCATGGTGAGCAAAAGAATGATAGATTTAACCCGGATCTCTTGACTGGGGGTGAATGTTTTGATTTGTTCTGCATTCAGTCTATCATTCGTGTGTCTTTTGCTTCCTCGCCCTAAGTGCGCCGGGTATGCCCAGATGTGGGTCCCGGGCTCATTGTGCCACAGGAATCGAGCTATCCTGGCTGATGAGGGGTGAAACCCCAAAACCGGTCCTAGGATGCTTGTTTTCGGTCCAGGTAGGACCTGGCTTGGCAGTTCGGACTGGATTCTTCCCATGGGGCACATGGTCAAGGCTAATTTGCATATGGCCAGTTCTAAACTGGGGTGGCATGGTGAGCAAAAGAATGATGGAATTAACCCAGATCTCTTGACTGGGGCTAATGTTTTGATTAGTTCTGCATTCTGTCCATGAATTGTGTGTTTTTTGTTCTCCTCACCTCTAGCCTGCCCATCGGGACACCCCAACGGCATGATGCATGGATTGCCTGGGGCCCTCATGACTCCTCAAAACATGTTCCTCCCATAACTGTCTGCTGCAAGGCGCTGCCTCTTGCCTCATTCAGCAGTAGAAACAGTCAATCTGCTGGGCTGTGTCCAGATCTCCTGCTCACCGCTGCACCTGCCTTAATTAACAACACAACGCCCTCGCACCTGCTTTTGCTCGGGCCCGAACCCCGAGACTGTGATTCCAGGCCTGATGAAGCTTGTTGTTCTGACTGGGCTGGGACAGCCGACTGCCTTCGGTGCCGGTTCACCTGGCCCCACTATAACCCCTGCTCCTGCTCTACTGTGGGGGGGAGATACTGCCCCAGTCGAACATCGCATCATGGGACGCACAAAGGGAAAGGCACCGGAGATGGCATCTGCGAATACGCAGCTGCAGGAAGACATGGACAATACCACCCAAACACCCCCAATGAGCTGCATCCCACCCACCAACATGGAATCCGCCCTGGACAAGTTGGATATCATACTGCAAGAGGTGCGAGAGTCGTGGAAAGCAACAGAGCTGCAATACGCTTCCCTGACCCCCGGCTTCATGCTCCTAAAGGCGGATCACAACAAGCTGTCCTCTGCAGTAAAGAACAATAAACTACTCCTGTCTGAACTGCTGACACAACACAAGGAGCATTTAAAGCAAATATTACATCTGCAGTGGCAGCTTTCTGGGCTCCTTAACAGGGCTGAGGACAATGAGGGCAGGGCACGGCGGAACAATGTTTGTATAATAGACCTGCCGGAACGCTCTGAGGGATCCAACGCCACTCGCTTCGTGGAACAATGGTTACAAGAACATGTAGCCCCGAAGGGCCTATCCGATTTCTTCTGCGTGGACAGGGTGCACAAAATCCCTCCGGGGAAGCCAGCAACTGGCTCCCCCGTCCAATGATAGCCCGTAGTTTTAACTACGGGAACCGGGACACCCTGCTCCAAATGGCCAGGAAGAAATCCCCTATACAATACGAGAATCGCCAGATTTCACTATACCCGGACTATACTGTTCTGGTCCAACGCCAAAGAGCCTCATATCAAACGCTTAAAAAGAAACTCAGAACCCAGAATCTCAAATAGGCTCTACTATTCCCAGTCCGTTTGACGATTATAAACAACCAAAAAACACACTTTTTTGATAATCCGGAGGCCACAAGTGACTGGCTGGAGGCTACCTTCCCTCCCCCCCCAATCAATGGAGTGCCTGTCAAAGAATACAAGCCACGGACAGCAACAGGGAAGAGAACGCGTCGCAAAATAACGACCCACAAAACCAATGCGAAGAGCCCATCGTCGGAGCAGGCCCTACCGGGCAGAGAGTCAGCACTAGCAGTGGCGGCTGCCTTCCGAGCCCCTTACCCCGCCCCCCTTCATCACCATGGTCCTCAGAGGACACCAACATGCACTCGGACATGAAGAGTAGTGTTGCCTTGTTCCCCTCAATCACTCCACAGACAGTAAAGGACCTATTTTGCAGATGGCGGCCCTATCCGGGGATATCCTATAGAAACAAAGCCATATTAAATTCACTGTGGAGAAATAAGGTATCATACATATTCTTACCCCTCTCCCAAGCATCTCTACCTCACTAATGAAGGATTTATGATCCGGTCAATCACATAGAAGCACTCCACTTGGTGGGTTATGCAAGATGTAGGAACCGCCCCCCCTGTACCGAAAGCACATTGAAATCGAAAGAATGTTCACACAGTTGTGTATAATGTTTGGACCAGCATAGTTTCGGAGCTAGTCCTAGTATTGGGAGTTACTATAGTTCTTTGGGATTCTGGCTCACCCGCCATCGCTCTGCACACACTACCCATCTCACAACCCCGAGTAGATTCAAGAACCGAGCACATAAACACATGGCCATGTTGGGAAAGTACACTATAGTCACCTGGAACGTCAGGGGATGGGATCAATACACAAATGCCACAGCATTCATGCCCAATTGAACAGGCGAAAGGCACAGATTAACCTGCTACAGGAGTCCCACCTCACAGACTCCAAGGCGGTTAAGCTCCGCAAAAAATGGAGAGGTCAAGTGTTCACCACATAATTTTCCACCTTTGCAAGGGGAACAGTCATATGGGTTAGACATGGGATCCCGTTTGTGGTCCTGGAACAGAGCACTGATACACAGGGCAGGTATGTTTTGGTCCATGGCACAGTGGATGGAACACACATAGTCATCAGCAGTATATACGCTCCAAACAACGAGCAGGACCCATTTTTAACAAGCATCAATACAGTGTTGGCAGACTGGGTGGGCTACCCTTGGGTACTAGGAGGGGATTATAACACAATCCTAGATGTCCAACTGGACCGCTCTCATCCCCTCGTCCAGGGAGCTGCCTCTATCAGGCAGGTGGAGTCTTTATGGACATGGGCGATGGGCTGGTCGCTGGGAGATGTATGGCACCTCATAAACCCAAACAGCCGCGAAGACTCTTTCTACTTCCCGCCCCACCAACTACACACACAACTTGATATGATATTCTGCTCCCTCTCCATAACAACCCAAGTGTCCCACATCACATATCTGGGCAATACCTTCTCCGACCACAACCTGTTAGAGATGACGTTATCCAGGGGAAGAACCCTCACCCCTGTCCCTACTTGAAGGTTGTGGCCACAGATGTTCGAAGATACTGTACTCAGAGACACTAATGCATTGATTATTAATAATTATTTTAATGAGAACTCTTATTCAGTTTCTTCACGCCTTATAGAATGGGATGCATTTAAGACAGTGATTAGGTGCGCTGCCATCAGTGCCACTGTCTGGGCCAGTCAGGAAATCCACATTAATCTTAAATCGATAGAAGCCACTCCAAACACCCTGGAACAGGAGGCAGTCAGCAACCCCTCGAAAAAAGAGGCAGGAGGTGCATATACAACACGCTGAACATTTGGAGCAGCTCCGAGTAATTGATTATTAATCATTTACCCAGCAGAAACACGCAGAGGCAGATAAACCTGGAGCACTCCTGGCACGCATTCTGCAAGGTGTGCCCCCTCGCACCCCATACACTAATTGACCCTGCCGGACGGCACCACAGTGCACACACAAAAATAAATAAACATGGCCTTCTGCGAATACTACGAGGCATTATACTGAGCCCCTGGTAGCTCAGGGAAGGAGCCTCTATCAGCCTTCGCATGCAATCTGACCTATCCCAAACTCACGCGTGCAGTCAAGAAAGACCTATCTGGCCCTATTACCAAGGTTGAAATTAAGGCGGCCATCCGAGAACTTCCACGTAATAAGGCTCCAGACCTTGATGGCCTTCCTGCAGAGTTTTTTTATTCCTTCTCGAATAAACTGATCCCTCACCTGGAAGGCTTATATCAAACAGCCCAAGATGCCGGCAATCTCCCTCTCTCCATTATGCAGGCCCTGGTCACCTTCCTCCCTGAACCGGGCAGAGACCCAAGGAATATTTTGGGCTATCGCCCACTATCGCTCTTAGCCACGAAATACAAAATCTTAAGCAAGATCCGGGCCCGCCAACTACTCCCTTATCTGCCAAAACTGATCTATACCGACCAGTGTGGCTTCATCTGCACCCCCTCCCCACCCATAGCACCTCCCTGAACATCAGACGCCTCCACTAGGTTATGGAGGCCACCCCAGACGATTATCGAAATGCTGGATGCATCTCCCTAGATCTGTGCCAAGCTTTCAACACCCTGAATTGGAAAAACATGATAATGGCTATGGACAAATTTGGCATCCCACCAGAGTACATGGGTTGGGTCGAGCTGCTATACACGGCCCCTACGGCATGAGTCCGCTCTAGCTCCCACATCTCACAAACTTGAGCAGAGGCACACAACAGGGTTGCCTCTTGTCAACATTGCTGTTCGTGCTGGAGCTAGAACCCCCCGCAATTAAACTCCGGAAGGAAGCAGAAGCAAAAGTGATCCGGTTGAGCAACTAAGTGCGCGTACTGTCAGCATATGCAGACAACCTTATTTTATACACTCATGACTAAAGGGAGGACTTAAAACCCATTCCGAGTATTTTAAAACAATTTGAACATATCTTGGGCCTTGCCATAAACAAGAAGAAATCTCACGCATTCTTCTTTTAGCCAGAAGAGCGCCATGAAACTGTTACGTTTGGGCAGTTTGCCCTTGCAGTCGCCCCACACACTTTCAAATATCTGGGTATCCAAATATACAGGACTCCACAAGATTTAACAGAGGCAATCTGATGTGAGCGGTCAAGGCGCTATGCGTTCAGATAACCTTCTGGGTGTCGTTGCCCCTCTCGGTGATGGGCAGAGTAGCCATCTCTACGATGATGGTCCTCTTGTGCCTGTTGTACTTCTTCACAAATCTGCCAGTACTGTTTCCTGCTTCTATCTTCAAAACACTGGACTCCCTCCTGTTGGATCTCATCTGAGGAACAGGGCGCAGATGGGTGGGACTGTCTAAGCTACAGCTGAGGCCAGACGAAAGTGGCCGAGGAGTGCCGGATTTTCGTGCCGACTGCTTTGCAAGTCAGTTACTAAGCATGGGCGAAAAATCCGTTCCGCTCGCGGATTTTGCGGATTTTCGGTAAATTTGCAATCCGCGAACTCTCGCGAATTTACCGAAAATCCGCAAATTCGCACGCAGCGGATTTTTTTGCTTGGTGATACAATATCGCGGCGTGCGGCGTTCACTTACCGTCATTCAGCGTTTGCCGAGTTGATATTTTGCGAGTGCTGCGCCATTTTGGATCTTGCTGCGGGATCCCGCGGGAGTTTGGCGACGCATCGCGAGAGTTCGCAATTGCGAACATGTAGATGCGGCGGGCAGCAACAATCTCGCACTCGCGAAATTACAAAATTTGCAATTCTACACAAGAAATCCACCAGCAACAGCATAAACCTTCTGAAAATGATGATTTTTATCAGAATTACTCCTCAGGTTGACATTTGCCTGCACTTTTTTGGATTTGAGGCCTTTTTGACTTTCTTTGGATCACTTTTGGATTAGAAATCAACTTTCACAAGTAAGTTTGTTTGGGGCATTACAGTTGCTGTTCTGCAGAAAAACGAGTTTTGCAAAACTGAAAGCACTCAGCAGGTGTAAAAGTTCACTCATCATTAGTAACCATTCCCTGTAGTGCTTCCTGAGGGGCCCCTCCAGAGTTCAGTTGCCTACGTTTGTTTGGGGCATTACAGTTGCTGTTCTGCAGAAAAAAAGAGTTTTGCAAAACTGAAAGCACTCAGCAGGTGCAAAAGTTCAAACTCATCATTAGTAACCATTCCCTGTAGTGCTTCCTGAGGGGCCCCTCCAGAGTTCAGTTGCCTACTTGCAACTATTCTATGACCCTGCTCTGACCCTCACAGCAGGCTCATAGAATAGCTACAAGTAGGCCACAAAGGTCCTGGGGGAAAAAATTGCACTGCAACAGAAAGCAAATTACAGATAAAGAAGCAGGTGCCAGACAGGAACTTTAAATTCAGTGACACATTAATCAACCCCAAATTAATTCATGTCAGTTGAAGCAGGGCAGGTGTGCTTGCTTTTCCCCCCATAATCTACAGTGATGAATCAGAGGGTGGCAGTGATGTACCAGAGGTTGGCATGGGTGAATCAGAGGGTGGCAGTGGTGACACAGAGGGTGCTGTGAACCTGTGATGATGAACCAGACGTAGAAACAACAAAGTCGCGACCGTTGTGAGCCGACAAGTAAGTTCGCAATTGCGAACTGGTACAAAACCCTCGCGAACTGGCAGAAACCCTTGCGAACACAAAAAAAATTAACATTCGCAAGAATTCGCGGATTTTGCGGATTGCGAGTTCGCAAATACGCAAATTCGCGAACGCCAGATTCGCAAAATTCACCCAAAGGCTATCATACTGGCTCGCAGGCCGTAATCTGCACGAAACTGGCTACACACCGCAATCCCTGAGCCGGGGCACCCTGCATACCCTGCTACTACCTCGGAGCAGGGTACCCCCTGAGTCCCCCCTATTGCTGCAAATAGCGCTATCTCCTATTGAAAAAAAGGCCCTACAATACACCAGGCAGTGCCTTCCCTATGCCTCTACAATCCCCTTACTTTGAATACCCACCACAATGGACTTTGTCACTAGACGAAGTATACTTTATTGGTCTCGGGAGAGGGTCTCCACAGTGGGAGCGATGTTTGTAGAAGATGCCCTGTTAGACCACGAGAATTTCGCTCGGGAGCAGGGAGTCCCAAGCTCTCTTTTTATGCTGCAAGCAGCTAATATTCGATATGTAAATAAGCATTGCTCGCCGAGGGGCGAAGAGCCCCCTACACACGAGCGAACAAATGCAGTATACCTGATGGGTGAGGGATGGCTGTACAGGGGACCCGGGCACAAGCAGGAATCTTCCTAACGACTCTAAGGAAAAAGTGGTCTAGAGATCTTGGAAAGGACTTAACGGATAGGGACTGGTCGTCTCTCCTAGAATACTCCAAAAAGGTGTCCCATAACGCCAAATTTAAACTCATACAATATATGATCCTCCACAGGGCATACCTCACCCCGCACCGCCTCAATTGCATATAACCCAATGTGCGTGTCTGCTGCGCTAAATGCCAGGTAAAGGACATGAACATTCAACATATGTTATGGACGTGCCTATGACTCAGAGGGTTCTAATCCTCAGTCACACACATCATAAGAGATAACACAGGACTCCCCAACTGGGACACAGCAGAAAGCTGCCTGTTAGGACTAATCCAACGCCCTAAGGCGCAGAAAGTGCAGCTCCATTTAGTTGACTTGGCCCTCCTCATAGCAAAATGCTCCATCACAATGAAATGGAAATCAGCCTTTCCCCCAACTGTACCTACCTGGCACAGAGGGATGGTCCGATGGGGTAGAGCAGAAAGCCCAGTATTTAGACGGGAGGAATACTGTGGGTTACAAAAAATACAGATCTCCGTGGAATGGGACCTGATGTTGGAGGCTTTTAAGGTCATCGACCCCCTAACTCCACACCACTTATAGCGCACAACACCTCCTCTCCTCAACAAGAGACACTGCTAGGCCTCCCCACTCATCCTCGCCTGACACTGATCCGAACCACCTGACTAACATCCTTCACCCAGTAATTCCCACATGACGCATATTTGAGCAATAAGTAGAAGCCTCAGATTCTAATCACTTCATATGGGGGTGAGCCAGACTAGTGGGAGGGGGTGGGTAGTTAAGAAATGTTCTGTTTTTGGTTGATCTTATTGGACAATATATAACTGGAATAGCTGGTGCAATTGTTCGATCCTGGAAATTTCGATACCCAAAATGGGCTATTAATTGTACTTGAATGTAAAATGTTAAAATGTCTACAACGCAGCTCATTGCATAAGAATTACGAGAGTTATGTACCAATGTACCAATTGCCGCGGCTCTGAACCAACCAAGGCGCCACATTGTATAAAATCAATAAAATATGTTTCCCAAAACGAAAAAACATGATAAATATGGACTAAACATATTTAAACTTGTGACCTCTCCTTGTACACAGAGCTCTGCTTTCAGCACATTAACCCTGTGCCCTGAAATACTTTACTGGAGCAGGCCCACTTGACTTGCAACTTTAGTCACGTTACAGGGAGTGCGCCCTGCAGCAGTAAAGTGGTAGATAAAAAAAAAATTTTAACATCATGTATTTATCCCCATTGACTTCAATTTTAGGCTGGGGAGACCTAAAATAAAGCCGGTTTTGCTTAAAAGAATCGGAAGTCCTCTGCCTAAATCGGTCCTGTGGTATACATAGTCAAGGAACAGACATGCACAGAAACTGTTCAGGAGAAAAACAATAGCAAACAAAACAAGCAATGACAGTAGGAGGTGGACAAGGGGGGAGATGGGTGAAGTAGCAGCGAGAGACAGCATGGGGATGTAAACAGTTTTAGAAAGGGTAACCCCTTAAGTGCTGCGCACGTTCACCGGTCGACGGCACCACAACCTCCGTAGTGCTGCCGTCGGCCGTTGAACGTTCGAACTGCACCTGCGCAATGTTCCGTCCATCACCACCCCCTTTTGTACCGCTTTTGGCCACCATAAGTGTGGCAGGGTATGCTCAGACGTGAGTCCCTTGCTCACTTTGCCACTGGATTCAAGCAAGCCGGGCTGAAGACAGCTGGAATGCCAGAAATCGGTCCTCGGAAGCTTGTTTCCGGTCCAGGGAAGACATGGCTTGGCAGTTCGGGCTGGATTGTTCCCATGAGGCACAGGATCAGACTGATTTGCATATAGCCATGTCTGAACTGGGGTGGCAGAGTGGGCTAAAGAACGGTGATGGATTAAACCCAGATCTTTTGACTGGGTGTGAGTGTTTGATTGGTTCAGATGCTCCGTCCATTACCACCCCCTTTTGTACCGTTCAAAGACGAATATGCATGAAAAGCGAAGGAATTGTAAAACAAAAGGTGCTGAGCGTCTACAGATGCACACTGGCTGGGGTGCCGACAAAAGCAAGAAAGACAGCAACAGGCGGTAAGTGGTGTAAGTCAAAAAAAGGAGGGAGGGAAGAGGATAATGAGTCCATTCGTTTCCCCTTTACAAGTTACTAATAATCAAAAGAGAATGGACACTGGTATCTGCATAAACCATTCGTTTTTTATCGAAAACCCTCATAGACTTCCTGGAAAATATTGTAGCGGTATATCTTTTTTCCGCCCCATCAGGAGTCTTGGCATAGTCATTGGGTCTACGATTAACGTGCAAGATGCCTCTTAGTGTCTATAGTCAAGACAAAAGAACAGAGACTAGAGACCCGCCCATAGCCGGGGGCAGAGTCAGCACAAGGCACGAAAGACGCGCCGCATGGTAAAAAAACAGCAGCGACCCTGATTCCCCGTTGAAGTCCGAATATCGAATGCATAAGGTAACACACTGGGTCATGCATGGGGGTCACGGAGAAGTATTATGCCCGTTTTCTTTTAAGCACAGTCAACAGAACATTTCAAGCACTATTACGAATGTTTAAAAGTGTATACGCAATATAATCGCGAACTATAGACTTCACGTATAGCATTTTCACGGTCCAGTTGTCTGTTTTTGAAATATTTGGTCACATCGTAAAAGAGACCGTTCACACGAGTACATAGTCAATGCACGCGAGTTGTTTTACTGAGATGTCAACATAGGAACATTTTTCTGAGTGCTCTGGAGCCCGTATGGCACAATACGAAACGGGACAACAATACTTTCGGGTACTCTGAATTAACACCCATATTTTGATTACTATCCTCCTCTCACTCACCGGAACATGGTGACGGTCGCTTCATGGTAACTCATGTATCGACAGCTTATACTATTCATAGTTCTGAAATAGTAACATCATGCTTTCAAAAATAATGCAGATTGCAACCAGGCTATTGCCTCGTTTCCGCCCTCAATACATCGAGGACTTTTAATGTACAGCCTTTGGCTGAATTGCATTCCCTTACCAGACCTTTTGTTTCTCCTAGTCCCTCTACCCTCCTGATTAACTCCACAAATGCGGTTAATCTGTTTTTTAGCATAAAATAATGCTTTATTGTTTGCCTTTGCTTGCCAAACCCCATTACCTTACCAACTAACAAAATAATTTTGTTGGTTTCCTTTACAGCTTGGAAATTCCAGTTTGCTACTGCTGTAACTCACACAGAAGGTGTGTGTGTTAGATATATACATATTTCCTTTTTGTTTGTCTGTTACTGTCCTGACGAAAGCTCCCCCGACCCCTGTGGGCCCTGTGAGCTGAAACATGTCGACACTTTTTTATAATGATATGGTAGCCCAATAACTCAACTACCTACATATCACAATGGTTCTTAATAATAGTGACTAGTTCCTCTCACACATTAAAGTTTTTCATTTTTTTGACCTAGTCATTATTTTTTAACTCCCCCCTTTTGATTTCTGGACACTTCTGCATACACCAGAAGTAGCCTCGGGTGAGGCAGGCATCTTGCACGTTAATCGTAGACCCAATGACTATGCCAAGACTCCTGATGGGGCGGAAAAAAGATATACCGCTACGATATTTTCCAGGAAGTCTATGAGGGTTTTCAATAAAAAACTAATTGTTTATGCAGATACCAGTGTCCATTCTCTTTTGATTATTGGTAAGTGGTGTAAGGACATGGAGCAACCTGTAGCAAAACAAAAAGTAGTGTGCCAAACATGTATAAGTGGTGAAAAGCGAACGGATCCATATAACTCGGTCAGTCGCCAGGGCAGAAAAAACATGGCCAAAAGGCGGGACAAAGACAGCAAAGGGACCATAGAAGAGGACGATTTTACAAGGGGCACTACAGGGAGCCAATTACAAGTGATGGGCATGGCCAAAGCCAACAGAGAGAAAACACAATACCTCGCAAAGCAGCGTATGCTTGCTGCTAGGCTCGACCTTAAAAATTATTACTACACAAAGGCACCACATTTTTAGTAACCTCAGAGTAAAACAAGGTTGACGGGGAAAAAAACATCTCTAAAACAATGCCTTGACGTTTGTGTTCAGCTATTTGATGCTGGTTTCTGTGCTATATAAGAGTGATTGTATTTTATGCAAGTAAACAAAGGATCTCCATGACAAAATCATTAACCCACTGGGTTATCTAAATGAAATACAAATCTGTGATCTGCATGTTAAATGTTGTGCTTTGCAGCAGGTACATTTACCCTCTTTTTTGAGATAAATGAAAACTTCCACTAGACAAAACTCAGACCTCTCCTGCAAGTATATTAATCACCACAATTAACTTGTCATTTTTATTATTGCTTAACTGCAGGTCACACAAGAACTCTGCAGCATGGGCCGTCAACCTTGTATGAGATTTTAAAGTGCAACGCCCCAGAGCTTGGAGCCCAGTTTATTTTTCTGAAGTCATGGACCGCATGAGTAGGAGTCATGGACCCCTAGGGGTTGGCGGACCTCTTGTTAACAATCACTGACCTAGTGGTTTGATTTGTTTTGATCATATTAAAATATGTGTTTCCGTCCCACATCAGAATTACCAAATATTGTATTTCATTTCTGCTTTTCTAATTTGATGTAGTCTGAAGTATCTGCACAGATAAGCAGTTCATTTACAGATATTTAAATGTTGTTGTGTGCTAGGTAAAAAAATAACATTGTACAGTCTTCCTCCAGCACACCCCGAGTAGCCAGCAAATTCGTCACATAAATCTTCTCAATTTGAAGTCAGAGAAAGTAAAGTTAACACCAAGCTTCATTAGAAAACAGAGCCCGGCATTTGAACTCTGTCTTTGAATGCACAGCAAATGTGACAAAAAAGGTCAAGATTTAAATGTTGGTTTACAGAAAGCGCGCTGTGGAAGAATACAGTAAATAAGGTATGGGCCACGGAAGGGATGAACTCAAGCTGGACAGCCTAAAACAAATAAAGCCATAATTTAGAAAGCCAGCAAATGCATTACAAACCACAACACCAATGTAAAGCAATGGGCGGAATGCATTCCCAGGAAAGCTTTCTGAATGCCCCCGAGATGTTGTTAGCAAACCAGACAGCTGATAACCATTTAATGCCGAGTCTTGACCTATAAATCAATCCATTATTTAATGAGAGCCTTGAAAAGGGGAACATTTTTAAACAGTGCTTTTACTTTATGTTAAGAAGCTTGGTTTACCGAAAACGCTTTGAATAATAATGACATTTATTTAACTTAGAATCAGCACAATGAAAGAGATTTGAGGCTAGGATATCTCTCTCTGGAATATAATCAGACACCACATAGACTGCCAGGGACATTATTGGTGACACAAAACGGGCCAGAACTCAGTGTGTAACAGCACCAGCACTCTCTTGGCACGGATGTTAGGTAAAGACATAGGGGCAGATTTACAATAACTGGCGCATCCCTTCATATCAGCAGGGATGCGACAGTTATTGTGCGCCACGGCTCCGCCACCATGGATGCGCCGCATTTACAATGCGCTGCACCATGGGGCAAAAATGGCACAGATGCGTGATGCATCTGTGCCGTAATGGCGGCGCATCGCTGGAGTTGCGTCGCAAGCGCGACACAGCGCCAGCAATTCTCTGGGGGGGCTCTATCTTTACAATGCTGCGTCAATCCTTACACCTGCTTCAAGCAGGCGCAGGGTTTTGACGCAGCATGAGCTCAAAAGTGACTGACTGAAATCTTGTAGATTTCACTCAGCCACTTTTAGGAGGGGTTCCTGCGCCGGAACGCCCCCCTGCACAGGAACGCCTACTTCTGGCGCAGTGCTTTACAACGTGACGCATCTCCCAGATGCGTCACGTTGTAAATACCCTGCAGCATGGCACTGGTTTTGCGCCGCCAATGCGTCACAAAAGTGATGCAACGGCGGCGTAAAAGAGGCGCAAGGGGCTTGTAAATCTGCCCTATAGTACCATAATCGCACCTGAAGATGCAGACAGGCACTGATTAAGTTGAATTAATCTGTGCTTTGTCTATGCTCAGCAGCAAGCATCGGAAGTGACGTTTTGGCTGAACCAGTTAATTAGGGACGCTGCAACTGACACAAGGCACACTAACGGTAAGTAATGGGTGGGCTCCAAGCCCTTTTTGTAAACAAAGGTGTCTTGCGGCGAGATTCGCTAGCTTATACTCTTGATGTAAACAAAGGTGTCTTGCGACGAGATTCGCTAGCTTGTACTCTTGCTGGCTCAACCTTAAAAAAGTGGTTCTGATGTCTAAGTTATAGCTCAAAGGTGATGACTGGGAGGAGGGTCATAGAGTAATTTAATGTTTCCCAAGTACCTCTCCAGTTGCTTTTTTTCTATTTGCAGAATAATTCATGTCGGTATTACCATGAGACTACAAGTCTCACCATGCAAAGAAAAAACTTGACCTGGACGAGCAACTTCCCCATTGACCAGGGAAATTATAGTGCTCTGGGAAATGTCACACATAAAACTTAAAAGGCCACGAGGAAAGCACGTTTATTATCGTTCGGGAAACGAGCTGGATGTATTG
Organism: Lissotriton vulgaris; assembly: GCF_964263255.1. Lineage (NCBI taxonomy): Eukaryota > Metazoa > Chordata > Amphibia > Caudata > Salamandridae > Lissotriton > Lissotriton vulgaris. The sequence continues at coordinate 447,497,432 of NC_141698.1, read as the reverse complement.
AAGGAATAGCGTTCTGGCACGCACACCGACTCGGGTGTGAAGGTACCAGACGTGGGCATTAGACTTACCTCCTATAGGAAGATTTTGTACATCCGACTCAAAATTTCAATGTGCGAATGAAAAAAGAAGCAATCAGAAGGCTTGTTTTGAAACTGAATGACAAGCTAAGTGCGGGACTGGGCGGGTCTTTGTGGCTGCATTTTCCGTCCAAGTCGTGTGATTGGTCAGTACAAAAGACCCGCCCGAAGATTCTCCACCCCCCATCCAAGTGAACGCCCCTGCAACTTCACCTCAAGCTATCATAGTGCTGAACCGGAAACACGCTCTCGCTGCTCCGGAAAGAGTTTTTCAGCTGCATGATAGCCGGCATTGAGGCGTTATCGTTTTATACAACTTTTTATTTATTTATTTATGCGTTTCTATATAGCTCGGACTTTACCCGAAGGCGTCAGAGCGCTTCACAATAGGAACAGAAAATGACAAGTGAACAAATTACAAAAGCAGACGTTAAGTTACATGAGGTAAAAGTGACAATTGTGAGCAAACAAAATACATGAGGTAGCAAACAGTGCATTACAGGAGGAAAAAGCGACAAGTGTGCAGGTTACAAGAGAAAAGAAAGTACAATTACATAGCTGCCAAGGTTTCAAATTGCCATGAGTGACATGTTCATAATTTCAGTGCAATTTTGAGTGACATTTCAACGTCTATGAGTGACACTTTCGCATGATCAAAATCAAACAATGAAGACGAGGGAAATATATAAATATCCGAAATTAAACCCATTTGAGCAAGGAGAAACTCTAAGAAGATCTTGAAACTGGTGCAAATCATAAAAAATTGAAGGTCACTTAAGTATGAATGCATGAGGAGCTTGGCTTCTAAGCACCTGCATCAGTGCCCCCAAGAATCTCTAGCCCTCCCTGTGTCTGGGTCACTCCCTCCACCCTATCGTGACTCTCTCACGCACCAGGTGGACACCCAGGCTGCAGACACACTTTAGAACGAATGTAGGGTCTTGCCACATGTGTGAATGTGCGAGGCGCTCTGCTTCTAAACAGACTACTGCCCCCAAGACCTTAGGATAATGAAACACTAATGAAAGACTGATGAAAAACATAACTTTCTAACCTATATTCTGCAGTATGCATGCAGCGCTTTGATGACAGTTCATAGTTACCATATTAGGATTGTAACTCAAGAACTGCAGGTAAAAAGATCGCTGTGACAAAAACAGTAACCCACTGAGCTATCCCCATAAATACACTTGTTTGAGCTGCATGGTACACGTTCTTTGTAGCAGGCATATTACCCCTGTTAACAGAAACTGCCACTTAAAACTCCCATATCTCTCCAGCAGGAACATTGATCATCAGCGTTATCCTAACATTCCTATTGTTGCCTGAACCCTGCTGGACATACAAGGAATTCTGCAGCAGGTGCTTTTATGCGCAGAAGTCATGAAAACGGAGGCTCTTCATTTGAAAACAAGAACCATATTTGGCAGGAAAGGCGCATACAGTTAGGCGTCCTGCCTGCAGTGCTACAGATGCCAGAAGTTATTCATTAGAAACCATTGCATTACGCCTTGTAACAATGACGCTCAGAATAGGCAACACATTAAATACAGCTGATATTAGCGAGTACTGAAGGGGTTGGGGAGAGGAGCACACGGATATTCCTGCAATTGTATATTAGAAAAGCTTACCACTCTAACAAACATACTATTGAAACAACTTATCTGGATTTTGAATTGATTCTGGGGAGTGTTGTGGCAGTCAGTGTTTCACTCCAGCAACATCCCTGAGATAACCAGGTAACGGAGGAGGTGTAAAATGCACCTTGGCGTAGTGAAAACTAAGACGTCGGCATCCTTGCTGTAGACTAGAGCTGGAGGTAAATTTCAAAAGCTTCCGCCGTTCATACAGCCTTTTCCCGGTTGCCTTTAAGAAGGGTGGGAAAAAGACGGGATACTACCGCTCTCCCCGTTTTTGCCGACTTTCTGAGATGGATGCCTTTCGAAATTCTCTCTGGCCTTGGTTTGGCTAAGGGCACAGCTGCCATGGTTTTAGATAATTGCTATGTGCGACATTTTCATGATTGCAGTGTAAAGAGAGAGTCCGAGTCTCCAGCCTGCATTACGATTCCCCCGCCGCTTTCTGCCTACTTCCTCAGAGTCCGGACGTGACGGCACATCCGGATTATTATCCCGGCCCCCATGGTGCCACGCCGGGTATTGACAGCAGCAGTATACTCTGCTGAGAGGGCAGCCCCTCCCGCCCTCCCCCTGCAGTGTCACTGTGTGTGTGATAAGCCCGAGCCGCCCGGCGCCGAACACGGTAGGCAGCCCTGGGTAGAATTCATATACATTGTAGCCGCGCTCTCAGCCACTCCACAGAGGCTGAGAGCAGTTGGTTATTAACTATTTAGGAACTCGGCCGGGGCTCAGCATGCAGCACGAGTCGAGCAGCAGAGAGCCCTGGCACAGGAGCGCGCCTGGCACTGGTGGCAAAAATGCGTGACAATGCATTTCAGTGCGGTGATGCGGATCACCGCACTGACATGCGGGAGTGTCACACCTGTTGCGTGACGCTTGGCAGGACTGCAATTAGAGGTAATATACTGCAATATATGCTAGACACTCAGGCACAGAACAAACGTTACGTAGGCAATGGTGGCACTTGTGCAAGTATCAAAAGAAAACAAAATGTGAGAGGTAGCAAAGAGTGTGTTACAAGAGAAAAGTGACGTGTGCATGTTACAAAACCGTACCAAACACAGGTACAAGGATAATGGCAAACACTCCAACCACAAGAACACACTGGGAAGGCACTTTCACATGGAGAATAGAGTTTTCAGTAATGGGAGGTCTTCCTTCAGATAATAGGGTGTGAATTACTTTTGGAGGTGTCTTTGGAGGAGGAGAACTTTGAGGTCTGTTTTGAAGGCCTGGGAGGAGGTGGTGGTCCGGAGCTGAGGCGGAAGTGAGTTCCAGATTCTCACCGCGTTGCCTGAAAAGGATTGGGCCATCAATCTTTCCTTCTCGAAAGTGGGAGGTTCAAGCAGTAGATTTTAAACATTACGTGATGGTCTAGAGCCTCCAGAGAGTTTCAGTTTATTCGCCAGGTAGCAAGGAGAGGAGGAGTGCAGGCTTTGTGGGTGATACAGGCAGTCTTGTAGATAGCTCTAGCCTCAATGGGAAGCCAGCGGAGGGTGAATAACATCGGTGTGATGTGGTCGCTTCTTTTGGCCCCATAAATGAAACGAGCTGCTAAATGGAGATCAGATCTAAGGGGGTGATGGAGCAAGGATTTGCCCGTAAACGCCTTGCTCGTATGCAAAACCCTTGTCTAAACTGCATAATAATATTAACCTCGTTATTCGTCATTTATAAAGCGGTTTTCCCAACACGCGGGTGTCCCTAGGATGCTTGCTTGTTTGTCTTTTCGTACTAAAACGAAGCTTGCACTGAAAATGGCTGCTTTGCCGAAGTTCAGTCTGCGCATGCGTCGGTCATACCCATGTGATGTGACGCACTCGCATTCTGGAGGGATTCTGTGCTCATGCGCATTGATGCTAAAAATGGCCGCTTGTCTCTCACCACGCTCTCTGCTTACTGCAGCCGCTTTAGCCTATCTGTCTTTTCGCACTAATCTTTAACGCTATAGTCATTATAAAGTAAGGGTTGGTTAAGTTTTAGCTTGGTATACAGTGCGATCATTTTTATGTATGATTTTAATTTGTTTTCGCTTACTTTTCATGTACCGCGTCTTTGTGGGCTGGGGCGATCATGAGCGGAGCCATACTTGAAGCTCTGCTGGGTACCGTCACATGACCGGAGAAAGTTCCAACTGCGCAGAAGCTAAATCTAGCCAGCTGGCTCCTGAAGCACAATGCGCCTGGGAACATCGCTGGGAATACGGAGTCTTACCTTGAAAGAAGCAATACTGTTGCTACCTATTGTAAAACTGTCCTGTACTACTGTATTCTATGCATGGGAACGTGAACCCGGGGGGCGGGTGTATAAAATTGAATATTAAACGTGTGAAAGCTGAATTCTAGGAGGTGGTAATGACCGCACCACCTCTCCTGACCAATCACAATGTGGGAAACTGTCACTTGCAACATTAGTGGGTGGTCTAAGGGTCCCCAAAATAGTATAATTACCCTAGTTTAGCTTAGGAAAATTGTCCGACTTGTCCGAGTAGCAGACCTGTCACTGACCCTACGATCTCAATAGGTGTTCATTCTGAAAGTGCTGCGGAGCACTTTGTCCATACTTTCCACAATCTCCTAAGGGGTGGAAAATCCTAAGTGCTGGCGAAGCACTTTGCTGGGGAATTCGAAAATCCAATCGGGGTTTCTGGCGGATAACTTGCAGGAGGGGGTAACGCAGGCGTTGCTGTCCGAAGCTGTGGGTGTTGGTCGTACCCTGGGAGGCCCAGTCCTTGACCTGAACCTGAGGGGTATCCTGTCCTTACTGTCCGTGAGCTGTACCTGCTCGCATTCTGGCATTCCTTTTCTGAGGGTCCCTGTCCCCGTCTTCCCAACTGACCCGTGGCCAGGGTTGGTCTTCAATCTGAACTAGGTAAATATAGATTGTGGGTTTACGTCTCTCTCTCTCTCTCTCTCTCTTTTATCTGATACCTGTGTTATTGCTTTATTGCCATTGCAATTATATGTGACTGAATTTTAGTTGGTTCCTTCTTTCCCCCCCCATCCTTTAGAAACTCATTGATTTTATAAAACCATAGCATGTTCCCGTTTTTTTTCCCCTTTCCTTTAGTGGTTTGCAGTGAACTTAGCAAGAATAGCTCAAATACTTAGGTTAAGTACATGTTCTAGGTCTCATCCCCAATCCTACGTTCTAGTATAAAATTGCAGTGACTAGTTTGTTCTAAAACGTCTACCTTTAGTTTCCCATATATCCTAATGGTCTTATTTTTGATGCAAAGCTATCTATTGGTGTTGATCTTAATGTTTGATATATTACTCTGTGTATCGCTTATTATCTTGGCATCTTCCCTTTGAATTCTTATATAAAAATTTTAACTTCATCAGGTGTCTGTGGTCATTTTACAGAATTGTGGAAAGTATATTACTGATTTTAAAGTGTATTGGATGTTAGGCCTGTCTACTGTTTTCCCTGATAGCTCCAGGTCCGTCGTAAGAATTGTGCCTGTGGTAAGTCGGGTACATGGTAAGCAGAGGTAAATCCAAACTTTATTACTCTTAGCAGCGTGCAGGAGGAGAAATCCTCACCCGGATCACCCAATAAAATTAGTGAAATAATAAATAGTGTCTTTTCACGCCAAGGGCCCAGTGCGTGTGAAGGAATTGGTAACTCGGGTGACCTGGGGAAAACTGCGCGCTCTAGCAGTAGTTTTTGGTAATCAGAGGATGGTCATTATTGATTAGTTTGGTGATTAATGATTATTGATTTCACCATCAACTACTCAACTAATGGATCATTGACCTTAAGAAGGGAAATAAAATAATTGCCCAAGTTAGATAAATGTCCAAGTCCTGATTCCTGACTCCAATGCTCGGAACCTGAAGATTGGCAAAGCAGTACTGGCAGGTGATGCAAGAAGTGGTGTGAGTATGAACAGGGTTGTGAAATGTTGTTAATATGCTAGCATGTATGTATGTTTTTATAAAGCGTTGAAAATAGTAAGGATTTTTTACTGTTGGTGACATTTTGCTCATTTTGAATTGATGGTGTTATTGATTATATTGGTAATTTCATAGGACATAATTTTTGGTTATTGATTACATGTTTTAACTCTTTATGTTAAGTTAGTGTCTTGTTCTATGTAGTCTGAACACGCAGGTATGCACACCTGTGGAATCCCGGGAAGGAATAGCGGGTGGTAAATGGAAGCCACACTGCACTGAGGTTACTCGTCTGTTGGAATAGCACTGAGAAGCTAGGTAGGGCTGGCAGTGTTAAATTAGGGACTATTTTCTGTGTGAGTGATTTATAGCAAAGAGTTCGCTGGTGAAACTTTGGTCTGATATCACCTAGAAAGGGTCACACCAAAGGAGTAGCAGGTTCTTCTGAGCTTGAGTGATAGCAAAAGGGTTCGCTGGTGAAACTTTGGACTAAGATATATCCTGAAGGATAAGTCCAAAGGAGTAGCAGGTTCTTCTGAGCTTGTGTGACAGGTAAGCGGAAGGGATTTACCTGTAGTGTTTGAAGAGTAAACAGAAGGTCTTACTTTGTGAGGGGTAAGCAGAATGTGTTACTCGCAGTGAATATAAATCTATCCTTTATTTAGCACAACAGACAGAGTAGCGAATGTATTTATGTTGTTACTAACAGAGTTATTGATTAAGAGAAATATTGCAGTAAGATTTTGTGGAGGGTCAGTAGTAGGAGTAGAACTGACTGAAATTGAGACTGACAGCTTTGGAAAAAAGAAATTGCATTGAACTATTGCAAAAATGAAATTGTTTGAAGGCTTAAAGAAGCTGTTAGGAGGTAAAGTGAAAAATTCGTTTTTTATTGGTGATGCTCCTGAAGGAACTCCTGTGCATTTTATGTCTACCAATTTGGGACAAAATACATGTATGTGGGTTCACCAATGGTGCAAGATTACTGAAAAAGAGGGTGTTTTGAGGTTTCCAAAAGATGGTACTTTTGAATTGCAAATTATTGACAAATTAAGGGAAGTCTTATGTGAAATAAAGACACCATCTAAAGCTGCACAATTTGAGGCCTTAAGCATGTGGGAAAAGACAGCAAGAGAGAAAGCAAGTGAGGATAAAAAGGTAAAGCACCAAATGCAGGAGAAGAGAATTAATGATGATAAAGTGCTTCAAATAAATAATGATTCAGGGGATAAAATAATGGATGCATTGTTAACTGAGTGTCCACCACTTTATGTGGTTCCCATTAAAAATACTAAAAATAGTGTACTGGTAAGCACTACAGTGGCTACTGCTTCTGTTGAGCAGAGAAAAACACAGATTGAGAAAACTGTGCAAACATTTTATATTGACCCATTACCTGTTGATTCAGCACTGACAGTGATACCTCCAGGTGTTACTGCTTCAAATGTGCCTGATTCAGTCCAAGAATTGCTAACTGCAGATGCACAGATAATGCATAGAAAAATTATGACTGTCCCAATTAATATGGTCCCTACTGAAAAGGTTCAAAGAGCTGCAGAAGGAGTGATTATGGCAGAGCTTATTTCAGAAACTCAGAATACACAGATTAGTGAACAGCAATTACCCCAAGCACTGAAAGGTGAGGGAAAAATTGTATTTACAACATCTGCAGCTCAGAATAAAATAAATGTAATTGAAAATGTTATTTTTCAAACCTGCTTAGAGGAAGCAGCAGTGATTAAAAAGATAGAAAACATGGGAGAACATATTAACACAGGCCCTGAAAAAGAGAAACAGCGTAGTGTTTTAAATTCAGCACTTGAACATGGAGAAAATAACAGTCCATGCTGTTTAAATAATGAAAATGTGAACAAGTGTCAGGAAAAAGAATTAATTTCCCTGAGTAAGGAAACAGTTGCATGTGCATTAACTACCCATAATGACCTGACAGATTTGTCTCAAAAATATGAAATTGATGTTTCAGGAAGTTTCCCATTTCAGGAAAGTTTTAGGGTACATATGGATGATGAAGCAAATGAGAAAATGTGTTCTTCAGGAATGCAATTGCACATTGCAGAAATAAAGTATATTTTTAAATGCAATGGGTTTGAGAAATTAGGAGACAAATGGGCAAGAAAACATGAGAAGAAAAAGAAACCACCAGACCTAGCTAAGAAACTGGATAAGGAAAAGAAGCCACCAGATTTAATTGAGAAAAATAATAAGCAGAATGAGGGAGAAGCTTTTGCTTACTCATTGAGAGAAATGGTGGGAGAAGTGCATGTTCCTATGCCACAGAATAAAAGTGAACTTGCAGCATTTCTGAACACAATCCCACAATTGAGAGACAGAATTATGCTGTGGTACCCAAATGTTGAGGGATTTGGTGAAATTTTAAAAGAGTTGTGCATTAATTTGGAAATGTTCTTTTACATTGTCATGCAGACTGAATTGTGGTTTGAATCTAAAGTTTTGCAAAGGCCAGGTGAGGAGACAGTAAAAAGGGTTTGCATGAATGCACCATCATTTTCTGTTGTTATGGAGGAAAATATAGCAGTGCTTATTTTCCTGAAGGGTGGAGTGCCAGCAAAGGATGTTGCTTGGGTACAGATTAAAAGAACACAGGATGGAAGTAAAGTTGGTTTGGTTTGTGAAAATTCAGGTATGGATGTTGTACTGCTGGAAAATGTGTACTTTTGCCATCTTTATAGCAGATTTGAGCATTGGAAGAAGAAAAATAAATTTAAACATGATGCACAAAAACATGGAGACATGCAGATGCAAAATATGCAAGCTAAGCAAATGCAAATGTCAGTTCAGAAACAGGTACCTATGGCAGGAATTTTCCAAGCAAAGATGGTCCCACAAAATATGGAAAATGCTAAAATTAATTTAAATAAGATGTCCAGAGCAAATGTGAATTATTTCCAGAGACAAAATCAGAACCCAGTCCAACAGGTTGCTGTGTTTGAAAATGAGAGTTTTAACCCTCACAATTCAGAATTTACCAAGTGCTTTGTGAAGGCAGTGGAAAGTCCAGATTTAAATGCAGGAGTTTTAAACAAAGAAATTATAAACCCAGTTTTAAAACAATTTGCACCAAAATTAGGCCCCTTTGAGGAAAACTGCAAAACTGTTGTCTGTGACTCTGGCCTAGCAGGAAAACAATTGTTTTGCAAATTAAACAGCACAGATTACTGTACATCAGATAATGTTATTTTTCAGATTCCTGATGAGGATGTACATTTTAAAATGGCCCAACAAGAAACAGCTGTAGCATTATTTTCAGAAAAGAGAGTTGAAAAATTACCTTCTGCTTTTGATAAAATAATAAACACAGAAATAAGAGAGTTCACAGAGAAGGATGTCAGATTAAAAAAATGTGCAGAACATGTATTATTAAAATTAGAACCAAATGACATGCATTCAGGTACACCATCAGTTGCAGAAATTTTACCAATAAAAGGATTTTTGATGGAATTGATTGGAAGTTTGTGTAACTTTCTGATCACAGGCTCACAGAAAACAAATGAAAAGAACAGAATAGTGCAGGAGATTAAAAGCATATTTTTTTCATGTTGTCCTGTGGTACCGAATCCAGACAATATATTTTTTCACATTCCATGTGCTGAAGAATGGCTTACTTTTATTGATTTTTGCAAAGTCCATGTCACAGTGCCAATGCATGAGAATAGTCAGGAGTACTGTCAAAAAGCAGATGAATATCTGGGACACAAAATTGGAAAGGGAGGTAGAAAGGTGTCACCAGAGAGGGTGGAAATGATTTCCAAGAAAAATCCACCTCAAATTCAGAAAGAAGACAGGACATTTTTGGGGATGGTTAGCTGCTGTAGAGAGTGGTTACTAAACCTTTCCCTAGTGGCTAAGCCTTTACTGAGGCTGACACACAAAGATGTGTCTGATCCGCTTCCATTGGACAACAATTGCACAAAAGCATTCCTAGAGTTGAAAGAGAAAGAATGTTGCGCCCCAGCACTAGGAATGAAAGTTTATTTAAAAGAAAATACACCAATTTGCAGTGAGAGGGAGGGCTGCACTCTCTCATTGCCTATTCAAAAAGATGACTGTGTTCAAAGGTCTGTGATGTATTGCCCAATGACCTCTGACCCTAACTTCACAAAAATGTCAGCAAATGATTTGGTTTGTGATGATAATGAATATGAGTGTCTAAATATCATGAAAATATGCATAAAGCCAAAATCAGACTTTAATGATGAACGTCTGAGTCAGCCCAACAATGTCCATTTTGTAGATGGCCCATGTTTGAAAGGTGACACATTAAAAGCAGCACATGCTGTGCTCCTTATACATTATGTTGTCAAAGCTTCATGGCTCTCAGTAGTTGCCCCAGCCCAAAATTCGAAATTGATTGCCCTTACCATAACATGCAGTATATCTGCTCAAATGAGAGTCACTGTTGTCATGGGAGAGAGAAATGCTTATTCAGTTGCACACATTTGTGTTCTGTTAGCATGCACATTCTATGGAATATTCACAGGTGAATTAAAAGAGGCTCAAGAAAATGTTTTTGAAGCAGCACAACAGGGTTGTATCAGAACTGTTTTTGAGAAAAGTGACAACTGCATAGTGGCAAAAGTGTTATTGCAAAGACTGATGCCCAGGTATAGATTGCCAGTTTCTCTGAAATCAGATCATAAGGTGGTCTCAAAGATAATGAGTGCAGAACAACAGATTGGACAAGGAATGGATTGTAGCTATCTGCCTGAAATGTCAAGCATAATAAAGCAACACAATGGCAGCACTGAGTTACCTTTTGCCAAAGACGGTGTCTCACCAACACCAAAGTGGCTTGAACATGCATATGCAAATGCACTTGTGGAAAACACTGAGGAGAACACTAGCCATGGCTGTGTAGGTCAGTTTGATGTACAGTGTGCAGTTTCTCACCAGATTGCAGCTGCTACACAAGATCTGCATAATGGATGGTGCAACGGCTTTGGTCGGAGAGATGAAGTGGTGAATCATCTGAATCTGATCAAAGTGAAGATAAGAGTGAAAGGCATTGGTTGAAAAAGTGCAAGAGATTGATGGTGCTCTGTCAGAGTTTCTCAGCACCTAAGTAGTCTAATTTGCATTGAAAAAGGTACAGAATGCCAATGAGCCATTCTGATGGCAAGCTGATGACAAAGAGAAAAGAAATGCTGAAACTGTCCTGTTGAATTCCTTTTTTATTATTTTAGTTACTTATTTTAAAGAAGACTAACTGTTTCAAGAAGCTACTTACAGAACTCTGCACTAAAACATTTGAGCTTGGCTATATATGATCTGATTACAGATAGACTTGTGTTTGCCTTAGAAATAGATGTAAAATTGTTATATGCTCAGCTTTTGCAATTTTAAAAAAAATGTCACTTTTGAAAATGAAATGTGTGATTAATTATAAATCATTTTATTATGATTTGAATTATCAGAAGGGTGGATTGATGGAGCAGATTTCCTCTGCAGTCAGGCATTGTTTTATTTTTTGTGCTTCAGGCAGACTGCATTTAAATTGCCACGCACCTTTTGGTGCAAGTTATAAACATGGCACTTGAAAAATATGAAAGTTAGGCCAAATCAGTCTGACATGCTTTTGCTGAATTAACATGTGTTTTTGCAGTGTAGAGAAAAGTGGCCTTTTTAGCTTTGAAGATTAATAGAATGTGTTTCTCTCTTCCCAGTGCATCCCATGTAATCTAAATCCACTATTTCTGTCTAAAGAGACTTTGACTTGTTGCATATTTTGATAAATATTTTCAGTTAATAACATCTCTATTTCTTTGTGCACATTGCACATTTATTTTACATGTTGTCATAAATAATAGAAAAACTGCTTTACACTAGTAGCTTGGCTAGGAAAACATTTATAATGAGTATTAGTATGGAGTTTGGAAACATAATGTGCTGATTTACATGAAACTAATATTATCTTTTTGTTTGTTTTATTTTCGGGCCTACCATTAAATGGCTGCCTGTGAAACCATCAAAAGCTATGGCTTGCTTTGAATGAGAAGGGAGCATGCACAGACTGTGGCAGCTCTCCTCATGCCAAGAAGTGAAGGACAGCTTGAACTGTACATTCTTCTGATTGTGCCAATGTGCCAGCTAACTAAAGTATCCGTCCTACTGCGCTGAGAAAAGGAAGGATGAAACATTTTCCCTAGTAAATGTTGCAAATGTTTATAAATGTATTATTCATGTATGCTTCTTTTGTTAAAACTGTTTTTTTTTAATGCGTCAGGGTGATGAGAACTCATGCCACCGTGACTAACCAATCAACATACAGGTTTTCCTGAAATGCAACATTTTGTGTAGTCTGCCAAAATTTTGTGTATAAAAACTGACAGGGGCGGGCTTTCTCAGCTCAGCTGGCTTCTAGGCTCATTAGGGGGTGTGTGAGCTCTTGAAGAGAAGGAACAGATTAGGCCAGACAGCCTATGGGTTAGGTACGAGATCGTCACGGGTGCTGCAGGGTCGTCCGAGGAGAATCAGGGGGAGGTTTCTTGCTTCCACGTCATATCTTGGCACTGCAGGCGCATTCCTTTGAGGTCTTGTGAAGGAGGGGCTATCTCACTCCCTGCTTGCTCTTTAGACACAGACAGACAGACAGAGAGTGCAGCTGATTAAATAGAATTAGATGCTAGACTTCAGTTATGCTTTACTAATTAATTAGGTCTGAAATGATTTATTTGTCTTATGCATTTATTTCTCTTTATGGGAGATTTTTGCAAACTATTTGATTTTTGATTAGCCTTGCAAGACTATTTTTTCTTAGAAACTCCTTAAGAATTTTGAATGACATTTTGCGCCACATTTTCTATCCTATATGTAATGGCTATATGCAGACTGTAAAATGTTCTGTATTAATGATATTTTTTCTGTTTTCCAAATTCTGTAACCTGATTGATATTTTACTAATGAATAAAGGGTCAGAGAAAATTAACTTGTGACTAGAAAATAAAACCCTTTAAATACTCAACAACTCTCTTTATTGGCTTAAAATAATAATTGCATTTTTGACTGTTCATGATTATTAAAGTCTCCTGAAGGTAATACATGGTGTGAAGGGCCCAACACCTTTTGAGCGGTAAATTAGAGGTAGCATGAGGGTTTTGCATTGAGAAATTACCAGAAGAAATTACCGCTCCATCAGTTTTTGGCAGCCAGAGGATGGTTTGGACTAGTTAGATTAGGTAGACAGGATAGTCATAAACAAACCGTGAATATAAAACGTGCTGCTGATTGTTACTGTATTTTTACAAAATTTTTGAAATGTGTTTTATATGTGAATGTGCATGATTTTGCATTTCTGCTATAAATATTGCATGTTGAATTAACCCAGAATTGTTTGTAAGTGTTCAGTGTAGTCCGAATCCCCGGGGAAGTATTTTAGCTAACGGTGAGTAGAATCCGGTTAGCTGTTGAAGTCACTAAGTTTGAATCATTAGTGCAGGGTTAAAGGAGTAACTGGAAGCACTAATTAGGATTTTTTTCTGGAGTGAATGATAGCTACGAGTCCATTATAAAACTTTCATTGCGATATCACCTAGTAAGGGTCGCATACGGAAGGAGTAGTAGGGTCTCTGAGGCTTGTCTGGTAAGTAAAATAGTTCGCTGGTGAAATCCTGGCTCAGTACATATCCCCGACTAAGGTGGATGAGTCAGAAGAATAACGGGTTCTATGTTACTAGTGTGAAGGGACAGGCAAAGAAGTCTATCCAGAGTGAATGAAAAGTAGACAGAAGTGGTTTACTAGTAGCGAAAGAAAAGTCTTTTCTCTCTTTAGAACACTCAGACATAGTGGCAAACGTTGTGTGTTATTGACTAAAACTTGCACTCGCACTTTAGAGAGAGTAAAAAGTTTCCGTTACCTTGTGAAGGAGGGAGTCAGTCGGAGAGCTGCTCTGACGTCACTCCGCGCCGCGCTGGTATTGGTCAAAACAGCGGGTGGGTAGCGGAGCTGAATTTGTAAAGGAGGGGTGAGTGCCGAAGCGTGAGACTCTGTCTTGCGAAAAGGCCGCGCACCCATTGGTTAACCGTAGTTGTGTTCTCTGACCTGATTGGGTGGTGCGAAATAAAAGTCGCGCTAGCATTGGAAGCACAAAGGTAAACAAAATTAATCCAGCCGAGATAGAAGCGAATCTGGAGAGTTGTATGTGGTATCCAGATTTCATACCAAATCCAAAATACCTAGGATTTTATAAGGAGCAGACTTTACGAGGTAGACCGCACATGATGTATGGAATAAAGAGAAAATTGTCGTTTTCCGATAAAGTAAAGAATTTTTTCAAAACTGACAAGCCCATTAGAACGAGGGAAGGCGTACTCATTCCCCCGCTAAATACCCCTGCCTCTTTCATGTTGTTTGATAAAGGGTATCACACTTGTGTCTGGCTAGAAAATTGGGCAAAGTATACTGTAGATGACGGAGTCCTAGCATTCCCTGTTGAAGGTACATTTAATGGTCGGATCCTGTTTAACTTAAGGACCCGCATGAATGAATTACACCCTAGACCTAGGTTGACCCAGTACGAAGCTTTGGAGGAATGGGAGATAGAGGCTGCAGAGCGAGACAAACCCCGAATGGATAAGGGAGTGAGTAAGTGGTATCCCAGACTTCCAACGCCAACCAAAGAGCAGAAAATGAAACAGTGGAGGCAGTCTATGTTAACTGAAGGGCTGTTCCCCATGATGGGGGTATTAGAGGAGAAAAGAGGAAAATGTAAAGAAAAGACCCATCACCTAGCACCTATGGGGGATGTAGAAGATGAACACCTGGAAGACTTGTTAATGAAGGATCCACCTCCCTATGTAGCAGAATCAGATTCGGTGCATTCTCAAAATTCTGTTACCAAGTACCCCCGAAGTAGGAGGGAAAGTGATTCAGACGGGACAGCTACAAGCAGTAAATATAGTGGAAGGGATGAGTTTTGCAGACCTAAGTCCACAGTCCCGAATTATCAGCCATTCGGGGAAAGTCCCCCTCGATTGGTTGCCCCGACTGCCCCGAGTATCTATCCGTCCTTAGTACCTCAGGTATTGCATGGCAGCTCCGCTGAAAGGGGGTTGCAGGAAAAAGAGAGAGAAGCCCTGACTAAACAGCGAGAGGAATTAGTCAGAACCATTGCCCAGATGCATCCCCATCCTGATTCCTTGACCATTCCGGTAACTATTGGTCCTGCTATCCCAATGTATAAAAATGACCTGACTAGTCCCCTTCCTCCTGTTATCACCCCAATACTGCCTACTCCCAGCTTCCAGACCCCGAGGAAGGAAGTATTCATAGATGAAGATCAGGAAAGTGAGTGTGAATCTGGAAGTTTGATGGATCTGCCCATAAGGGAGTCAAGGGCCAGTGTAGTAGGGACAAGAAGTCAGCCCAGACAAAAGGAAGTGGTGATTGAAAGTGCAAGTGGAATTAGGAACGCCTCTTTAGTTTCCCCTGAAGAATTAGACAGATGGACAAAGGAGATAGAGAAGGAGACCGCTCCCCAACCTAAAGCATTGGAAATATATAAATTAAGAATAGAAATAGAAGAAATGATGGCTGAAAACGTGGGAGTTGAGCGCCTGAGCTCGTATAATGAAGAAGAGTTACTATTCATCAGTAAAAATCTTACCCGGAGTGCTAGGGTGCTCCATGAAAAGATAATGGATGCCGCCACAGAAATGGGAGTTGATGTTAGTCGCTCCAAAATTCTTCAGAAACCTTACAGAGTAGACTTCTCAGACAAGGATTTAGAAAGCCTGAATGTGATGGGAAAGCAGATCCAAGTAAGAGAATTGTTGAAAATCCTGCAGAAATGGGGCGAAGTGGGGAAATGGAGAACACGGTGGGCAAAGAAAAAGGAAGGCAGCAGGGCTGGGTCCGTAACTTCAGAATTCGTATTAAAGGAAGTAACCCCAACAGAAAAATTGTGCCCCATGAGAGAGGTCCCGGGAGGAAAATATGTCCATGTCCCTTGGTCCAGACAAGACATTGTGTCATTTACAAACGACTTCCCGAAATTACGTGAGAAACCAGTTGACTGGTACAGACAGGTAGAACGTTTCATAAAAGTTCAGAAATGCCTGCTGAAAGACCTGGATGGGTTTTTCGACATTGTGGTCCCTGTAGATCTGTGGACAGAATGTAAGATAGAAATTGATTGGCCTAATGATGAATATCCCAGAGATGAAAGAACGGGAGCCCCTTCACCGGATGTAATGAGGAAATATGACCAGGTCATACAGTACCTTAAGAAGAAGGTGCCAGCAAAGGAGACAGATTGGACCCGTATAGATAGAACCACCCAAGAACGTGATGAAACGGTGCATTCATTTTATGAAAGGTTACTGCAGGTATTCAAAACGTACAGTGGTATCGATAATGTAGACATGAAAGACATGACGCATTTCAGTTATAGGTTTGTGCTAGGATTAAGGCCTGAAATCTCACAATGGATTCGAGATAACAAAATCAGTTGGCAGGGAAAACCCATAGATGATGTCCTGAAATATGCAAAATACTGCGAAGATGAAATCGAGAATAAAAAGAAAGCCCTCAAGGAGAAAGTGATGTGGGCACAGGTAAAATTAGCTGAACAGCAAGAAAAACAGTTAAGTAAAATGACTTCTGATAATAATGTTCCGAATACCAATTCTGGGGGGGGAGGAAAGCCCAGACCTAAAATGAGTCGTGAAGAGGCCATGAAAAAGTTTCCGTGCCATGGGTGCGGCCAGATGGGGCATTGGAGAGACGAGTGTCCACACCTACAGGCCGGTAATGCCCCTGTAAATGGTTTAAATCCGCAGGTGCCGAAAGAGGGGACAAGAAAAACCCAGCAACAGGTAAAATTACCTCCAGTACCCCGCGCTCCTAGACAGAATTTTAAGAGTCAGGGTCAGCAGAATGAGAGGGCGGAAGAATGGGAGGTTGAGAGTGAAAGAAATGCAGTCATTCCACAGTACTTGCTAAATGATACCTTCCTTTGTGAAGATCAAGATTGACGGGGCCTGAGAGGGGAGGATGAGGAGTGCGTACTTGGCGCCTCCTTACCGGTAGACCAGACTGGACCATATATTGAAGGAAAGGTAGAGGGAAAAGACGTCACCTTTCTGTTGGACACTGGTGCTACCAGATCTACTGTAAGAACAGTGGATGTTCCTAACCTACCCCTCTCGGGAGAAGCAATCCAAGTAGTGGGAGTCTCGAATCAGATAATAAGAACCCCTGTAACTGAACCAATGGAGATTTCTATAGGAAATTTCAAGGAAATGCACAGATTTGTGGTCTGTGATTCCAGTCCTGTAAATCTACTGGGACGTGATTTGTTGTGCAAGATGCGTTGTACCATTTACTGCACACCAAATGGCGTTGAAATTCAGACCCCCGATGAAGATGGCCTGTACAAACTGATGTTAGTCAGACAAGATGCTGATATCAAGCCTTTGACAATTGAGGATTTACCTGAGGAACTCCAGCTAAGAGTAGTACCAGAAGTATGGGATTTCACAGGAAAAGATGTAGGCCTGATGGCAAATGTGGACCCTGTTAAAATAGCAATAAAAACTAATGCTGTATACCCGAAAACCAGACAGTACAAAATGAGTGCAGAAGTAAAGGCAGGAGTAGCGACTGAAATTACGAGGCTGCTCGAAGCAGAAATAATAGAAGAAGTGCTGAGCAGCCCCTGTAATTCGCCTATCATTGGGATCAAAAAGCCTAGTGGGAAGTACCGGGTGGTGCAAGATTTGCGCAAGGTAAACCAAATTGTTGTGCCTTGCTGTCCTATTGTACCCAACCCTGCAGTAATACTATACCAGATTCCCTGGAATGCAGAATGGTTCACTGTCATCGATCTGTGCCACGCATTCTTTTCCATCCCATTGCATCCCGAAAGCAAATTCCTTTTCAGTTTTGAATTTGACAGCCATATCTATGTCTGGAATCGTGTCCCCCAGGGGTACACCGAAAGTCCATCGATTTTCAACCAGATACTGAAAAAGTGCCTTGAATCCCTAGTGCTGCCAAGAGAGTCTGTTTTGGTGCAGTACATAGATGACCTGTTAGTGGCATCTAAAACCCAGTCTGACTGTGTCACTGACACAATTGCCTTGCTGAATCACCTAGGAAAAGGAGGACATAAAGTGTCGCCTGACAAATTACAATTCTGTAAAAACTCAGTAAAATATCTGGGGCACCAGATAGAAAAAGGAATCAGGAAGGTCACTACCGAAAGGATCAAAATAATTAAAGCAATGGAACTGCCCAGAACGCAGAAAGAGGTGAGAATGTTCTTGGGAGTTGTGGGTTACTGCAGACAATGGATTGTAGGATTTGCAGCTCTAGCCCGACCCCTGATAAATATGACAAAGAAAGGAGTGGAAGACCCCGTCCACTGGGACAGTGAAAGCATGAATGCTTGGGTAACTCTGAGAAACTGTCTATGTACCGCACCTGCATTGGGTATGCCTGAGTACACTAAACCCTTTGAACTGTTCTGTGACACCAGAGAAAATTGTGCTCTTTCAGTCCTGACCCAGGAGCACGGATCAGTCAGACGACCAGTAGCCTACTTTTCGGCCACCCTAGATCCAGTGGCCGCTGGATTGCCTGGATGCTTGAAAGCCGTTGCTGCTACTTGCGTCAGTCTGGAACAGAGTGAGAACATTGTCATGGGACATCCCGTCACTGTCTATGTTCCTCATTCTGTTGTCATCCTACTGACTAGAACTAAGACCCAGTACCTCACACCTAGTCGGCTGACTAAGTATGAGAGAATTTTGATTGGTGCTGAAAATGTAACTATTTCCCGGTGCAATGTCCTAAATCCTGCGACACTGTTACCTATCCCTCTGGATGGAGAATCTGATGAGGGCGGGGAACATAATTGCATCGATCTGACTGAATACAGCACCAAGCCCCGTCCTGACATTCGTGAAATAGCACTACGTGACGGGGATAAAACAATGTTTGTGGATGGCTCGTGTTTGAGACATGAAAGTGGGAGTCTGAGTGCTGCCTATGCTGTGGTTACACTGACAGGAGTCGTCGAGGCATCTTACATGCGCGAGGTGAAATCTGCACAAGTGGCAGAGCTCATCGCGTTAACTCGAGCATGTAAGAGGGGAAAAAACAAAAGAATTACTGTTTACACAGACAGTCAGTACTGTTTCGGGGTTGTTCATGACTTCGGCCAATTGTGGTTGCAAAGAGAATTCATGACTTCCTCAGGCACACCTATCAGAAATGGGAAGGTGGTGCATGACTTACTGGAAGCTATCCAATTACCCAAAGAATTGGCTGTGGTCAAGTGTGCGGCTCACAGATCTGGAAATGATGATGTGACTGCCGGTAATAGGTACGCTGACCAAATTGCACAGTTTTGTGCCCGTCACCAGATGTCCCTGCAAATTGCCCTGTGGGATGGAACCAGCTGCCAACTTATGTTGTTTGATAATGTGTCAACGTGGGAAGAATTAAAGGAGATACAGCAAGCCACAGACAGGCAAGAAAAGGGCAGGTGGGCCGCAAAGGAATGCGAATTGCGAGAAGATGGTGTGGTGGTAAATCCGGCTGGGGTGCCTGTACTGCCTGATAGCTTGATCGACCCCATGGTCAGAATGATACATGAGCCAACACATATGGGAAGAGACGCGATGTGTCGGGTGTTTGAACAAGTGTTCTGTAATTCAAAATTCAGGGACCAGGCGGAAAGGCTTTGCCAGAGGTGCCTAGTGTGTCAGCAATTCAATGCAGGAAAGAAGACAGTAGTGAAACAGAGTACTATTGGAAAGGCAGTAGGTCCCTTCGTTAGAATGCAGGCAGACTTCATAACCATGCCCAGATGCAAAGGATATAGATATGTCTTAGTCGTAGTATGTCTATTCTCCAGGTGGGTGGAAGCGTATCCAGCTAAGAAAAATGACGCTATCACCACAGCCAAATTGTTGCTCAGGGAGTTGATACCTAGGTATGGGATCCCAGAGACGATCGAAACAGACCAAGGTGGGCATTTTGCCAACGATGTCCTATTGGAACTCTGTAGAGCCTTCAAAATGAAGCAAAGATTGCACTGTGCCTACCACCCAGAGGCTTCTGGGGTAGTGGAACAAATAAATGGCACTCTGAAGTCCAGACTGGGAAAAATGTGTGATTCCACAAAAATGAACTGGATAGAAGCTTTACCCCTGGTGCTGATGAGTTTGAGAAGTATCCCGAATCGAAAGACTGGCCTAAGTCCCCATGAAGTGTTGATGGGAAGAGTGATGCGCCAGGCATGGGTACCCGGAAACAAACTGCTAAGCATTTCTGATGATATGGTGCTAGAATACTGCAAGCAGCTGGGTGACCAAGTGCGTTCTCTCTCTCAGCAGATTGGAGAGACAGAAGACGAGTGGCCAAAGACTCCAGCACACAATCTGCAGCCAGGAGACTGGGTGGTGTTAAAGAAACACACCCGGAGCAGTTGCCTGAAGCCAAGGTGGGGAAAGCGACGACAAGTGATCCTCGTCACTACCACTGCTGTGAAGTGCGCTGGTGTACCGAAGTGGATCCACGCCAGCCACACAAAGCGGGTATCTGGAGAAAACGCGACTGGAGCTGAAGGCAGCACAGCTGAAGAGACTTCCGAGGAGGAAGGTCCGGAACTAGCTGACATCGAACTGCCGAGCACAAGTCGAGACGTTGAATGGTATCCCGCCGACGAACCAGTTCATGACCCAATACGAACCAGGAAATATTCCTACTTAGACAGTGAGTGGGATAGCCCAGGTGAGTCAGAAATAGAAGAAGCAGGTCAGGTCAACGAAAGCCACAACACACCTGATCAGGACATAGGCCAAGTAGGGTCAGACCAAGATCTCGAGACTCCTCCTGAAACTCCGGAGCCGAGAAAGGGACAGTTAGAAGTTAGAGCTGACGTTCATGCAGAAGAAAACGAAGAGATCGAAGAGCATGAACAGGAACAGATAGAACTAGATCAAAGTGCTCAGACAACGGAAACAACAGTAACCAGAAATAAAAAGAAAGTGCGATTTGAATCTGAGCAGGGACAGAATAGGGACCAGGCAGAAGAATTAGACGAAAGACCTGGAACAAGTCAGACAGGCAGGGAAACAGAAGTGCCACAACAAAAAGTGAAAAGAGTGCACGGGGAAGGCGAAGTCTCCTCAACCACTGGGAGGCACGGAGGAAGAAGTGAACCCCGATACGTCAAGAGACTAAGGCTCAGACTAAAGACAGTCGGAGAAAACGATAAAGACCGAAAAAGGGCTCAAAGTGAAAGAAGTGCAGCCCAAGGCAAATCGCTGAGAAAAAGCGACAGAATAAAGAAACAGAACCGACTGTATCGGAGCCCTGAGTGGACGTACTTTGTGTTGGAAGAAATTGACGAGCCACACCACAGTGGCAACAGTGACAACGAGTCCATTGCTGGTCGGAGTTCGGACGAAGACCCTCCGTAAGAGAACCCCTGAAGTGAGCCTTTGGTACAAAGGAACGAAGAGGGGTAGCAAAAGCCACCTGTAAGCTAAAAATGTCTGATCCGAGTGTCTCTGGGAGATCCCGGTGTGGGTGTCTCAAAACCTGTTGTAAGATATGCTTGTGTAGTGTAGCTATGCTAATAGTAATGTGGATAGGACTAACAATTTTTCTACCTTTTATGATAAGTAGAGATCCAAACTTGTCCCCTACTGAACCCGAAGCAGTAGATGTAGGGGTTGTACAGACTGCAGAAACACCACGAAGACTAGAAAGACGCGACAAAAGAGTAGGACTGACACACACACGACCTAATTTAGAAGCACCAGATGAGGATGGACTACATTTTCACAAAATGAGAAACAGGACGCATCTGAATGTTTTTGCTAACTTGTTAGTGCATTATGTAGAAGCTATGGAAATAGAGGACTGTTATGTCTGCATGAAGCTACCAACCTCAGTGGCTGAAGGCGTGACATACCACCATCTACCTTTGACCTATGGAATCTCCTGTAGTATATTAGCTAGCTTGTTCTATAGAAGCACCTTGCAGTACTATTATTCAAATGATGACGTAGTATTTTCTGAACTTCCTGTTAGAGGACATTTGAACCGTGTACATACTACAAGTGACGTGACCCGCTATATGGGAGAATATTTCCTGACTATAGGTAACATAGACTTAGATCAAGCAAGAGAAGACAATCTGACCTGTTCACTGCAAGAGCAGGAAAAGATGTTTATAAAGATGGCAGACAGAAGGAGAGAAAAGTTTCAGAAGAAGGCAAATGACGAGAAGGATAGAATCCCTAGGTGGGCTGAGCACATGGATAACACCTCAGAAGGCGAAGCCAGTCCTGCCTTGTTGCTGGATTTTGAAAGAAAGGGGAAACTTTGTATCCATAGGGAAAAGACAGAGTACTATAACAATGTATTCATCGGTTCCAGCGAGTGTGAACATAATTATAAGGTAATTGGAGGCTGGGGATTCAAAAATGGGTCAGAACCTGTGTTTCCCGGAATATATTATATATGTGGGAACAAGGCTTATTTCAAATTGCCGGATCACTGGTATGGAAGCTGCTATTTTGGCATTGTTTTCCCGAAAGTATACCATGTGAATAACGCAGCTGGAAGCGATGATGAAACTAATGGCTTAGTGCGTAGTAGGCGCGAAAGTGTAGGTGAAATTATAGGTGATATTTTTAGTGCACTGATACCTGGAATGGGGGTAGTTCTGAACACCCATAGAATCTGCAAATTGTCTACAGTAGTGGACCGGTTATCAACGGACACTGCTGCTGGTTTCCTGCTGGTCAATACTGAAATGGTTGCGATCAGATCAATGGTTTTACAAAACCGTCTTGCCCTTGACACCCTATTAGCAAAAGAGGGCGGAGTCTGTAGAATGCTGAAAGCGCAACATTGTTGCACCTACATTCCTGATAAAAGTATCGAATTAAAACAATACGTGAAGAACATAACTAATTTGGAAAGGGAACTCAAACCATTGGAGGTTGACAGTGCCTGGACGAGACTGACTGGAGGTCTCTCCTCTATAGGTAGTTGGTTTACTAACTTAGGTAGAAATATTTTGTGGAAAATACTGATGCCAATAGTTATAATAGGTGTGGTTGTATTGATCATTTTTATCTGCTGCAAATGTCAAAAGTGCAAAAAGAAATATACAGTAAATCCGAGGGGGGTGAAAAGAAATATTGATGATTTAGAATTAGAAGAGTTGAAGAGTGCAATTTACAAAAAGGCGAAAAATGACCACTCTCATAGAGAAGCTGCAAGAAAACTAAACGACAAATTTGTTGAAATTCGGATGAGTGATGTGGATGAATGAGAAAAGTTGGCATCTGTTTCCTTCATGTAGTGATGATAGTAAATATCATCAAAGAGGGGATTGATGGAGCAAGGATTTGCCCGTAAACGCCTTGCTCGTATGCAAAACCCTTGTCTAAACTGCATAATAATATTAACCTCGTTATTCGTCATTTATAAAGCGGTTTTCCCAACACGCGGGTGTCCCTAGGATGCTTGCTTGTTTGTCTTTTCGTACTAAAACGAAGCTTGCACTGAAAATGGCTGCTTTGCCGAAGTTCAGTCTGCGCATGCGTCGGTCATACCCATGTGATGTGACGCACTCGCATTCTGGAGGGATTCTGTGCTCATGCGCATTGATGCTAAAAATGGCCGCTTGTCTCTCACCACGCTCTCTGCTTACTGCAGCCGCTTTAGCCTATCTGTCTTTTCTCACTAATCTTTAACGCTATAGTCATTATAAAGTAAGGGTTGGTTAAGTTTTAGCTTGGTATACAGTGCGATCATTTTTATGTATGATTTTAATTTGTTTTCGCTTACTTTTCATGTACCGCGTCTTTGTGGGCTGGGGCGATCATGAGCGGAGCCATACTTGAAGCTCTGCTGGGTACCGTCACATGACCGGAGAAAGTTCCAACTGCGCAGAAGCTAAATCTAGCCAGCTGGCTCCTGAAGCACAATGCGCCTGGGAACATCGCTGGGAATACGGAGTCTTACCTTGAAAGAAGCAATACTGTTGCTACCTATTGTAAAACTGTCCTGTACTACTGTATTCTATGCATGGGAACGTGAACCCGGGGGGCGGGTGTATAAAATTGAATATTAAACGTGTGAAAGCTGAATTCTAGGAGGTGGTAATGACCGCACCACCTCTCCTGACCAATCACAATGTGGGAAACTGTCACTTGCAACATTAGTGGGTGGTCTAAGGGTCCCCAAAATAGTATAATTACCCTAGTTTAGCTTAGGAAAATTGTCCGACTTGTCCGAGTAGCAGACCTGTCACTGACCCTACGATCTCAATAGGTGTTCATTCTGAAAGTGCTGCGGAGCACTTTGTCCATACTTTCCACAATCTCCTAAGGGGTGGAAAATCCTAAGTGCTGGCGAAGCACTTTGCTGGGGAATTCGAAAATCCAATCGGGGTTTCTGGCGGATAACTTGCAGGAGGGGGTAACGCAGGCGTTGCTGTCCGAAGCTGTGGGTGTTGGTCGTACCCTGGGAGGCCCAGTCCTTGACCTGAACCTGAGGGGTATCCTGTCCTTACTGTCCGTGAGCTGTACCTGCTCGCATTCTGGCATTCCTTTTCTGAGGGTCCCTGTCCCCGTCTTCCCAACTGACCCGTGGCCAGGGTTGGTCTTCAATCTGAACTAGGTAAATATAGATTGTGGGTTTACGTCTCTCTCTCTCTCTCTCTCTCTCTCTTTTATCTGATACCTGTGTTATTGCTTTATTGCCATTGCAATTATATGTGACTGAATTTTAGTTGGTTCCTTCTTTCCCCCCCCATCCTTTAGAAACTCATTGATTTTATAAAACCATAGCATGTTCCCGTTTTTTTTCCCCTTTCCTTTAGTGGTTTGCAGTGAACTTAGCAAGAATAGCTCAAATACTTAGGTTAAGTACATGTTCTAGGTCTCATCCCCAATCCTACGTTCTAGTATAAAATTGCAGTGACTAGTTTGTTCTAAAACGTCTACCTTTAGTTTCCCATATATCCTAATGGTCTTATTTTTGATGCAAAGCTATCTATTGGTGTTGATCTTAATGTTTGATATATTACTCTGTGTATCGCTTATTATCTTGGCATCTTCCCTTTGAATTCTTATATAAAAATTTTAACTTCATCAGGTGTCTGTGGTCATTTTACAGAATTGTGGAAAGTATATTACTGATTTTAAAGTGTATTGGATGTTAGGCCTGTCTACTGTTTTCCCTGATAGCTCCAGGTCCGTCGTAAGAATTGTGCCTGTGGTAAGTCGGGTACATGGTAAGCAGAGGTAAATCCAAACTTTATTACTCTTAGCAGCGTGCAGGAGGAGAAATCCTCACCCGGATCACCCAATAAAATTAGTGAAATAATAAATAGTGTCTTTTCACGCCAAGGGCCCAGTGCGTGTGAAGGAATTGGTAACTCGGGTGACCTGGGGAAAACTGCGCACTCTAGCAGGGGGACAAGTGGGATTTGGGGAGGCCAGCAAGAAGAGAATTGCAGTAGTCCAGTCTGGAGAGGACCAGCGATTGCACCAGGGTTTTAAGGTCCTGCTCTGGGAAAAAGTGTCAAATTCCCCAAAGAAGGCGCAGTTGGTATCAAGCAGATTTTGCAATGGAATTGATGTGGGAGATTAGATTGAGTTTTTTGTCGAGTATGACACCAAGTGATTTTGCGCTGTCGACAATGATGGGTTTATTGTTCAGTAGATTCATCTGATCCATGCATGATTGAACCGGGGTAGGAGAGAGTGAGGAGGAGGAATTCAGTTTTGGAGGGATTCAGAATCAGTTGATGAGTTGACATTAAGCACAGTGCCCTCCATGCCCATTCTCTGTTGCAGGTCTCTGTTGCAGGGTGTTGGGGAGGGTGTTGTGATTGACAGTGTCAAAGGCTGCAGAAAGGTCTAGGAGAATTAGAAGACAGGACCCCCCCGAATCGAGTATCCTCAGCGCGTCATCAACCACTTGCAGTAGGGCTGTTTCAGTGCTGCAGTTTTGGATGAAGCCGGACTGACAATTGTCAAGAAGATCATTGTCCTTGATATGACGAGAGAGTTGTTTCGCTACACATCTTTCTGTGATCTTCGCAAGAAAGGGTAGGTTAGTGATGGGGCGGAAGTTGTTGAGGTCATTCGCATCAGCACTGGGTTTTTTAAGCAGAGGGGTGACCTGCCCAGTTTTGAAGGAGACAGGAAGGGAGCCTTGACAGGGGGAGAGGTTGCCCAGAGTGGTACAATAGGAAAGGGAATGGGTATAGAAGTCAATGGCAATGGCACTGGGGATGGAGTCCAGAGAATGGTTGGAGGGCTTTGTTTCGAGGCTGCACTTGAGAAGGGCATCTTCAGATACGGGGTCAAAGTTCTGCCAAATGGCTGAGGATTTGCGCTACTCTGGAGGGGTAGGATGAGCGACCTGATCCACAAGTGATTTCACTTTTTCATCGAAGAATATAGCGAAATCCGCTTTCTTTGTAGAATCCTCCAACTTGGAGGTTGGGGAGAGCAGTTAGGAATCTTGATGAGATTGAATAGTTTTTTGGGTCTATTTTTGGCTGAGTCAAGGAGGGTTTTGAAGTGCAACGCTTTCGCAAGGAAGATGTGCTTGTGGTACTTGGATCTTGCTGAACAAAGCGTGGCCAAATTATCGGTGGAGGGCACTTGCCTCCATTGTTTCTCCAGGAATCTTAGCTGCTTCCTTTCTTCATAGAGGGATTTGTTGAACCAAGGTGCTGAGGGAGTGGGCCTTATCTTTTTGCTTTTGAGTGGAGCGATGTTATTGATTTCGGCTGCAAGGACTGTGAGGCATTGGGAGGTGAGTTCGTCAACATCTAGGTTCGGGTCTAGCCTTGGAAGTGATAAAAAAAGCTGATTCACAGAGGGGACCAACATCAATATTTTTTGCATCACGGAACCAGGAGGTAGCCCTCCTAGGTTGGCCAAGTCAAGTCAAGTCAAGTCAAAGAATTTATATAGCGCACTACATACCCAGAGGGTCTCAAGGCGCTTAGGGAGGGGAGGAGGATTACTTGTCAAATATCCACGTTTTAAGTTGCTTTCTGAATGCTAGGTGGTTCTGGGTAAGGCGAAGGTAATTGGGGAGTGAGTTCCATGTTTTAGCAGCCAGGTATGAGAAGGATCTGCCTCCCATGGTGGTCTTGTTGATGCGAGGTACAGTGGCGAGGGCTTGGCTGGAAGAACGTAGTTGGCGGGAGGGGGTGTAGAAGGACAGTCGTGAGTTGAGGCATTCTGGTCCAATGTCGTAGAGTGATTTGTGTGCGTGGGTTAGCAGTCGGAAAGTGATCCTCTTATTGACGGGTAGCCAGTGGAGGTCTTTCAGGTGACCAGAGATGTGTTCGTTGCGCGGGATGTCTAATATGATCCTGGCTGAGGCGTTTTGGATTTGTTGGAGTTTCTTCTGGAGTTTAGCGGTAGTACCTGCGTAGAGGGTGTTTCCGTAGTCCAGTCGGCTCGTGACCAGAGCATGGGTGACTGTTTTTCTGGTTTCGGTGGGGATCCAGCGAAATGTTTTTTTGAGCATGCGGAGAATGTTGAAGCAGGATGAGGATACGGCGCTGACTTGTCTGTTCATTGAAAGTGCAGAGTCCAGGATAACGCCTAGGTTCCGTGCGTGGTCTGTCGGGATGGGTGCTTTTCCAAGGGCTTCCGGCCACCAAGAGTCGTCCCATGCAGAGGGGGATGTACCTAAGATGAGGACTTCTGTTTTATCTGAGTTCAGTTTCAGACGGCTGTGTTTCATCCATTCGGCAACTTCTTTCATTCCTTCGTGTAGGTTAGTTTTGGCGGTGCTGGGGTCCTTGGTGAGAGAAAGGATCAGTTGAGTGTCATCCGCGTAAGAGATGATGTTGAGGTTGTGTTGGCGGGCGATGGCCGCGAGGGGGCTCATGTATACGTTGAAGAGGGTGGGACTGAGTGAGGATCCTTGTGGTACGCCACAGATGACTTCAGTGGCCTCGGACTTGAATGGTGGAAGGCGGACTCTCTGGGTTCTTCCGGTGAGGAACGAGGTGATCCATTCAAGTGCTTTTCCTTGTATTCCGATGTTTCTGAGGCGTTGTAAAAGGGTGCTGTGGCAGACTGTGTCGAAGGCTGCAGAGAGGTCTAGGAGGATGAGGGCGACTGTGTCTCCATTGTCCAGTAGAGTTCGAATGTCGTCTGTTGCTGCGATGAGGGCGGTCTCAGTGCTGTGTTTTGCTCGGAAGCCAGATTGTGAGGAGTCGAGGGATTTGTTGGCTTCGAGGAAAGCGGCGAGCTGGTTGTTGACAGCTTTCTCGATTACTTTGGCCGGGAATGGAAGGAGCGAAATGGGGCAGTAATTTTTGAGTTCGGTGGGGTCCGCTGTGGGTTTTTTCAGAAGGGCGGTGAGTTCAGCGTGTTTCCAGCTTTCCGGGAAGGTGGCGGAGTTGAAGGAGCAGTTGATGACGTCTCGGAGGTTCGGTGCTATGACGGAGTCTGCTTTGTTGAAGATGTGGTGAGGACATGGGTCTGTGGGGGATCCTGAGTGGATGGAGTTCATCAGGCGGATGGTGTCCTCAGTGGAGATTGGGTTCCAGTCGTTAAGGGTGTTCAAGGGGGGGGAATGTTCAGCATATGGTTGGGTGGGTTGGTCTCCGGGTAGGTTGTCGAAGCTGTTGTGGATGTCTGCAATTTTGTTGTGGAAGAATGAGGCTAGGGAGTCGCAGAGGGCTTGAGAGGGGGTGATGTCGTTGGAGTTGGCCGAGGGATTGGTAAATTCCTTGACGATGTTGAAAAGTTCCTTGCTGTTGTGGGCGTTGTTGTCAAGTCGATCCTTGAATGCTGTTTTCTTGGCCTTTCGGATTAGTTGGTGGTGTGTGCGGGTGGCGTTTTTGAAGGCGTCCTTGGTGCTAGTGGTTGGGTCTTTTTTCCAGGCCTTTTCAAGGGAGCGGCAGAGTTTCTTAGATTTCTTAAGATCATCGTTGAACCATGAGGCCTTCTTGCTGCCAGGTTTGCTTTGACGTTTTTTCAGTGGTGCTAAGGTGTCGGCGGTGTTGGATAACCATAGGGAGAAGTTGGCGGCGGCTTGGTCTGGGTTAGAAGAGTGGGCTGGGGTGTTTAGAAGGAGCGATGAGGAGATCTGATCGATGGTGATTTTGTTCCAGTTTCTTTGCAGAGTTGTTTGGAAGTGGTTGATGGGTTTCGGCTTGTTG
The DNA here is from genome assembly GCF_964263255.1 of Lissotriton vulgaris. Classification (NCBI taxonomy): domain Eukaryota; kingdom Metazoa; phylum Chordata; class Amphibia; order Caudata; family Salamandridae; genus Lissotriton; species Lissotriton vulgaris. The sequence goes on along the minus strand of NC_141698.1, from coordinate 447,468,603 downwards.
TAGGTGAAGTGAATGCAGCTGTGGTCAGTCCAGAGGAGATCCGTAGTGTGGCTGAAGGAGACATGATTGCTGGAGGTGAAGATGGGGTCGAGTGTGTGACCTGCGATGTGGGTGGGGGAAGTGACCAGTTGTTGAAGTCCGAGGTTGGCGAGGTTGTCCAAGAGGGTGGTGGTGTTGCGGTCGTTGATCTTTTCAAGGGGAAAGTTGAGGTCTCCCAGAAGGATGTAATCTTTGGAGGGGAGCGCGTGTGGAGTGATGAAGTCCGTGATGTCTTCACTGAATTTTGCGCGGGGACCTGGTGGTCTGTAGAGGAGGGTGCCTCTGAGTGTGGTCTTGGGGTCGATGTGGATCTGGAAGTGAAGGTGTTCAGAGTTGGCGAGGTTGGCGTCAGAGCTGGTTGAGATGCGGATTGATTTTTTATGGACGATAGCGATTCCTCCTCCTGTGTGTCCGGTACGGTCCTTGCGTGTGATCTTATAATCTTCAGGGATGGCAATGGTGATGTCTGGGGCGGAGGAAGCGTTCATCCATGTTTCTGTTAGGAAGGCGATGTCTGGAGAGATGGTGTCTAGTAGATTCCATAGGTCGATGGCGTGTCTGTGGACCGATCAGGTGTTGAGAAGGATGCATTGTAGGTGATTGGGGTCGGGAATCTGTGGTGTGGTCGTAGCGGGGATGTTGTCGGTGCCGATGAATTTGCAGGAGTAGCAAGAGAAAGGTCCATGGGTGTGTCCAGGAGCGGCTTGGACGCAGTTGGGGGCGCGACCGGGGTTAAGGGCTAGGAGGGTGGCGGCATCGTAGGTAATGCGGGAGGGCTGGGCAGCGCGTGGGGCAGGGGGTCTGGCGCTGGGCGCGGGCCAGGCACGGACTGGCGTAGACGGGCTTACCTTTGGCGCACCTTCGGCGCGGATTGGGCGCGGTCACTGCGCGCTTGGGCTGCTGTCATATATGGATGGTGGGATGGGGGAGGGGCGAGGGCGGCTCCGCTGGGAGGCGGGGCGGGCTCAGGTCAACACGGAGCACAACAACAACAGATACAAAATGGAGGGGGGAGTCGAGCAGGGCGCCGGGGGGTATCGCGCAGTTAACTCTATGGCAAGACAACAATGGTGCAAGCAAGCGAGGTGCAGTCAATACAGTTAATACGCAGATCGAAATATGGCACAGTTAATTAATGCAGCTCAGTTCAACGATACCGGCAAGCAAGCAAGGTCAATACAATTAATTGGCAGTTCTAAGTATGGTACAGTCGCTCAAAGCAGCGCAGTTCAACGATACCGCTTCACGGTGGAGAGGCAGGGGAGCGACCACTCAGGGCAGAAGCACAGAGTGGTCGCTCATATCATAGAGTGTGATAGGTGAAGAGAGAATGAGATGAGGAGGTGGTCAGACCAGTCCATATGAATAGGGGTAGTGATAGAAAGCATGCCTGCTTTAGAAATAACAAGGTCCAGGATTGAGCCCTTAGAGTGTGTTGATTCTGTGCAGTGTTGGATAAGATCGTTTGCAGAGAGGAAGGTGGCCAGCGAGTTTGCAGAAGAGTCATGCGGTATGCCCCAGTGGATATTGAAGTCACCCATGAAGGTCTGATTCTCACTTCGCGAGTATTGGTCCCTGATGAAGTCAGTGAGTTCCTCCATAAACGAAGGGCCACTACAAGGCGGGCGGTAAATGACATGGAATCTGAGGGGTGAGCGGTGGTGCAATTGAAGCTCAAGAGAAAGGCATTAAAAAGGTGTGGAAGGAGCTGATAGGAGAAGCCTTAAGTTGAAGGGAGTTTCTAAAGATGACTGCAGGGGGCGTGGCCAAGATGGCGGGGTGAGCGGACGCTTCCTCCCGTAGCTCCTCCGGCCCGGCTCAGCTCGAGCCCCGATTTCAGCGCTTCTCTCCCCCCGCGGCTGCTTTGCGGGTGAGAGGAATGTGTCGGAGTTCCTGGCGCACCTATTGATACTACTTTGACTCCTATCGCCCCGGGGGAAGTACCCCGAAAGCTTGCTTAAAGTTCGGAGCACGGAGAAGAGCCTGGGAGGCGGAGCGTATTGCAGTGCTGTCCAGACGCCTCGGCTGGGCCTGGTGCTGAAAGCTGGTGATCCCGAGTGTTCGGTCCCGACGTGCTCCGGAGACTAACAGCACTCCCCGGCCGAAGCCTACGTGACCGGTATCACCGACGCGCAGCAGGCCCTGGACCTTAGCTGGTACTTTGGCACTCTGGCCCCTCGCTACCGACAACGGTGCATGGCGCGGCGTGGGCCCCGGACCTGGCGGAGAGAGACGGAGGCATCTAAACAACAGCTGACCTGGGCGAACCCACTGGCGGAACTGTGAGACATTGGCTGTGGACTTTCCTTGCTTATAGTGCCCCGGAGGTCGTCGACGGTCTCACCAGCACGGGCCGCTCTGTGGGGCCCCGCCCTGCCGCCATCTTCTCCCTGAGGAGCTGGAGCTGGCGACCTCCACCCGTGCCTTTGGCGGGCAGGTGCCCACTTTCGCACTGGCTCATGTCCTGATCGCCCAAGGGGTGCGCTTCTGAAAGGCCCTGACTTTGGCCCCCCTGATTGCCTCCTTGGTCGGTACAACGATTGTCTCGCCCCGGCCAGAGCCGCCATTTTGTCGCTTGTGACGCAGCACCCCTGTCCTCGGCGGGGCCTCACATCTGGTGCCCGCAGGCGACTGAAAGCATCTACAGCTGCCGGCCCGGACCCTTGCCCATTGCAGTGGCCACGATGACTGGGAGAGGAGGCTCGAGAAGGGGCGATCGTACTCTGCCGGACATGCTCAGCAGGGCCCAGCAGTTAAGGGACAGGACGCAGCCGTCGCCGGGGTCCTCCCGGGCCTCGGCAGACGCAACTGGAGGCGAACCACCGGTCACGAGGTCCTTTATGGAGGACTTATTTAGCTCCCTCAAGGACGACTTCCAAACGCTAAAGCAGGAGGTGGCCAGCGAGGTGCGAGAAGTGCGCAAGGAGGTGGAGGGCCTTGGTGAACGTGTTGACATGGTGGAAACGGCGGCCCAGCGCCGTGACGAGGAGATAGTCCATCTCCAGCAGGATGTTCTCCGTCTCCGAGAGCAGTGTGTCGAGCTCCAGGCCCACTCTGAAGACCTCGAGAACAGGTCCAGACGGAACAACATCCGGGTGCGGGGTGTCCCACCAGCGGACGAGGGGACGGACCTGGTGGCCTATCTACAGGACTTGTTCCGGGAGATTCTGGGAGAGGACGCAGAATTCCCGATCCGCATAGACAGAGCGCACAGAGTGGGCCGACAGCGCCAGTCTTCAGCACCCCCACCGGACATCCTGGCGTTCCTGCCTGATTTCCCCTTGAAGGAGCGCATCATGGCGGAGGCCCGCAGGAAGCAGCCTTTCACTTTCAGAGAGCGGCCTGTGGCGCTCTATCAGGACCTGTCCGCCATCACGCTGCAGAAGCGCAGGTCCTTCCGGATTGCTACAGGCTTTCTGCGGGAGCACGAGACGCCCTACTCCTGGGGTCACCCCTTCCGCCTCATCTTTCGATGGAACGGAGTGCTACACCAGCTGCGCTCCCTCCAGGACATCTGTGGGGTGTTGGGACTCACGGCCACAGAGGAGGACGGAGCGACGCCCTCGTGGAGGCGCTCGGAGAGACGGAATCGGAGGAGATCGTCGAGGAGAAGATCGTCAGCGACTGTGAGTCGCCCTGATTCCCCTACCATCAGGGCAGATATGGAGGAAGCCCTGAGAACGGCGGCCAGGAACCTGCCGGACTCCAACAGCGTGGCCTTGACGGCCTGATTTCACTCCGGGGGGAGAGATGCTTAGCTTCTGCGATGCTGGGTTGGGAGGGAACGGTTGGAGGTGAGTGGCTGAACGTCCACTTGATTGTTTTCTACAGACTTGCCCGGCTGGGCTGGACTGAGACAATGGGGTGTTTTTATTTGTTTTTGTTTTTGGCTAGTTGCCATGGGTTGGTTTTGGGAGGGTGTAAGAGTTGTTTTGTTGTTGGTGGGGTCCCGTCTGATAATGCCCAAACACACGTGAGGCCGGTCCTGGCCTTCCCTGCGCTCCGGCCCCGCGCGCCCCCTCCACTGATCCCTCGCTTGCTGCATAGCGCTTCGATCCCCTGGGAGCGATGCCGTCCTTGAAGGTGGTGACCCTTAATGTTAAGGGTCTGAACAACCCTGTGAAGCGTAGGGCGATCCTTTCCCTGCTAGAGGGGACGCAAGCGGACATTTGCCTTTTGCAGGAAACTCATTTACTTTCCAAAGACTGTCACAGGTTGCACTCCGCCAAGTTCCCCACCCAATTCTTCTCTTCGGCGGCGACCAAGACTGCGGGTGTAGCCATTCTTTTAGCCAGCTCCTTCAGGGGCGAGGTATTGTACAAATATGCCGAGCAGAAGGGGAGGCTCTTAGTGTATCGCATGCGGCTTGGGGGTATCGCCTTCACGGTTGGCTCCGTTTACAGCCCGAATGACCACCAGGATCGTTTCCTGGAATCAGTGTTGGTGGACGTCACTGCCTCGCCCGATCGCCATGTTGTCCTGGGGGGAGACCTAAATATGGTCTTCGACTCAGCTATGGATAGGTCTGCCCAACGCTTCCCGCAGACGGGGGAGCTTTCCCGAGCGGTGCAAGACCGGATTGCAGAGATGGATCTGCATGACCTCTGGCGCACTATGCACCCCACCGATCGGGACTATTCATACTTCTCCCATGCGCACCGCACTTATTCGCGGTTGGACTATCTCTTGGTGAGCGGACCGCTTCGCTCGGCCGCCACGGCAGCAGACATCGGGGTTTTGTCCCTGTCCGATCATGCACCAGTGTCCGGAGTCTTTGCTTGGCCGGCAGCCCCCCCCTCCAGAGGGATGTGGCGGCTTCGGGATACTCTTCTACATAAGAAGTCGGTGGTGAAGCGAGTGGGGGAGGTCATTCAGGAGTATCTGGTCCACAATAGCAACTCCGACACGTCTCTAGCGACGCAATGGGCGGCCTTGAAGGCGGTCCTCAGGGGGGAATTTATCTCCATTTCCTCGGCGGAGAACAGAGAGCGGCAATGTAAGAGAGACGAACTGACGGCGCAAGTCAGGGAACTTGAGCAGGTTCACCGCCGAACGGGAGCTCCTCGAGTTTGGAGGCAGCTGAAAGCGGCGAGGAAACTCCTCTCTGCGCTAGATCTAGATCGGGCGGAATACGCAGCGTTGCGTCTGAAGCATGCCTTCTATACGGGCGGGGACAGATGCGGTAAGCTCCTGGCCCATCGGCTCAGAGCTGCGCAGCAACGCAATGTGGTGAAGGAGCTAGTGGGTGCAGATGGGGTTCCGGTTACCGGTGACGCGGACGTGGCGGATTCCTTCCGTAGCTTCTACGAGGCGCTATACGCCGCGGAACCCTCCCCACCGGGAGAAGCTGAGGCCTATCTGGAGTCTATGACCCTCCCGGCTCTGGAGCCCGCCCAGGCGGACCACCTAGAGAGGGACATCCATGTGGAGGAAGTCATCTCCGCTATTGCACGATTGAAGCATGGTAAGGCCCCAGGCCCGGATGGCTACACAGCCTTGTTCTACAAGACCTTCTGCTCCACTGTGGCGCCTCTCCTGGCTCGCCTGTTCAACTCCTTCTCTGAGCCGGGGGCTATCCCGCTGGACCTCCTCTCCGCGACGGTGTCGGTTATTCCGAAGCCCGGGAAGGATCGGACCCTGTGCGGTTCATATCGGCCTATTTCGCTTCTGAATGTGGACCTTAAGCTCTACACGGGGATCCTGGCGGCCAGACTTGGCCTGCACCTACCGGGCCTGGTGGAGGCGGACCAAGCTGGTTTTGTGCCCGGTAGGCAGACAGTCGACAACACCAAGAGGGTGACGCACGTGTTAGAAAAGGCCTCACGCGTCCCGGGGGAACGGATGTTACTGTCGGTCGATGCGGAGAAGGCCTTTGATAGGGTTCATTGGCCGTACCTTGAGCTGGTTCTCGGGAAACTGGGGATCGGCGAGAAGTTCCGCACTATGGTCTTCAATTGTTATAAGAGACCGTCAGCATCGGTGCGAGTCAACGGACACAGCTCTAGTAGTTTTGCCATTGAGCGTGGTACGAGACAGGGCTGACCCCTCTCACCGCTCTTGTTCGCCCTCTATATGGAGCCGTTCGCCCAGAGGATTCGCGACAATCCGGACGCTATTGGGGTTAAGATGGGTCAGTACACCCATACTGTTAGCCTATATGCGGACGATGTCCTGCTGACCCTGGATGACCCCAGGCGGTCGCTCCCTGCTTGTGTCCAGGAACTGAACGCCTTTGCACGCGTGGCCGGCTTTAAAATGAACATGTCCAAATCGGCTGCCCTGGATGTGTCGCTCTCCGCGGACACCAGGCGAGACCTCCAGCGTCTTTTCCCTATGCAGTGGTCCTCTTCCACGGTGCCGTACCTGGGGATTCTGCTTGCACCTTCGCTGCCTGAAATGGTCAAAGCCAACTATTCTTCCCTTGGCAAGAAGATTAAGGAGGAACTCGGCCGATGGGGCAAGGGCCTGCTCTCGTGGCTGGGTCGTATCGCAGCGGTGAAGATGACGGTACTGCCTCAGATCCTGTATCTTTTTCGCGCTCTACCTCTCCAGCCCCCTGTGGGTTGGATACAGCAAGCGCAGGCTGACATCTCCCGTTTCGTGTGGCAGGGCCGCAAGCCTCGGATGAAGCGGGTTCTTTCCACGCTTGCCCCGGAGGCGGGGGGTCTCGGTGTTCCGGACCTCCGGAAGTATTTTCAAGCGGCGCAACTCCGGTATTCGGTGGAATGGAGCAGGTGGGAGTCGGACAAGCACTGGCTCTTTCAAGACCAGGCGGTTGCAGGTCGCACCCTTCAAGAGGTTCCATTCCTGCGGCGCGCACATCGCCCGGCTAATCTCTACGCCTCCTTTGTCACCCAGGTCCCACTGCGAGTGTGGGATGCGGTTTGTGAGCTCCGCGAGCTAACCACTTTCCCATCACCGTTTACACCCATAGTTGGTAACCCAGACTTTACTCCGGGCCTAGAACCGGGAGCTTTTTCTCACTGGGTGAGTGCGGGTTGCAGGGTGCTCTTTCAGATTTACGGGCCAGAGGGCGTGCTCCCTTTCCAACAGCTCCGACAGGAATTTGGTCTGACGGAGGCGGACAGACTGCGTTATATGCAGGTCCGTCACTGGGCTCTCCAGCCCCAAGTGCGCGACGTCGCAGCCCGTCAAATCACACCTTACGAGCGGTGGCTGGTGACTCGGACCTCGGATGCCAAGCTTATCACCGATCTGTATAAATTTCTCCAACCCCCGCCGTTTCATTACCACAACCCGGGGAGGGAGCGCTGGCACAGGGAGCTGGGCATAACCCTGAGCCACAAGGAGTGGGACAAGATCGCATATCGGGCGAGGCACTCTGCGTATCACACTGGGCTGACGGAGACCTTCACCAAGGTGTCCACCTACTGGTATTACACCCCGGAGAGGCTCTATGAGATGCACAAACTTACCGACAAGGGTTGCTGGCGAGGCTGCAGACAGGAGGGTACTCTATCGCACATTCTCTGGGGGTGCCCAGTGCTGTCTGCTTATTGGAAGGAGGTCTTAGATGAGGTGGACAGGCACTTTGAGGTTGAGCTCCCGCGCTTCCCAGCATACGTCCTGCTAGGCCTTCCCAACGACTTGATGTACCCGCTGAAGTCCCACAGGGGTAGGCAGATCGCTATTGCGCTAGGCTCAGCGGTTAAAAATATCCTCGTACACTGGCGCACCCCCACTGCCCCCTCTATCACTGGCTGGTTACATAGACTCTGGCAAGTACTGGGTATGGAGAAGATGTCGCTCACTGTGGCTGGAAATGTAGACCAGTTCGAGGAGCTCTGGCACCCTTTCTTGGCACTGCTGTCCACGGAATTTCGCGAGCTCACATGTCCGAGGTACCTACGCCTTCTTAGGCTAACGCCGCCGGAGGCTCCAGCGGATTAAGTGGGATGGGTTCGGGGGGACTGGGGGTTGGGGGTAGGCGGCTTGGAGTGAATGTTTCTACAACGGGCTATTGGACGGGGATGTTGGGGCATTGTTTTCTTCTTTTTCCTTTTCTGGGGACGGGGGGCTTAGAGGGACTGTGTTGTTTTCGCTGTGTTGCGGGACGCTGCTCGTGCTTAGCTTTGATTGGGAGGTTGGGGACTTTGGAGGGTTTTTCGCACTACCTTATTGCCTTATAGCATATACCTCTTTTCCCCTCCGGGACTACCGACCTCCCCACTTTCCACCAGAATTGCTGCAACATGTTTCTTTTTGCACTGTATGTAAACTTGACCTCCTACTTCCCTTCCCCATGTTTTTATGTTTTAATAAAATGCTTTAAACCTAAAGATGACTGCAACACCTCCCCAATGTTGTCAGTTCTGTCATTCCTAAATATAGAATAGCCTGTGGGTAATAGGAGATCAAACATAGAGTGAGAGGTATCGTTGAACCATGTCTCTGTGAGGAAGATCATGTCAATATTGTGAAAGGTGATGGTATCGGAGATTTCACGTTTGTGTTTTACTGCAGATCTGCAGTTGTGGAGCAGACAGCGCAGCTCTGTCAAGACTGTTTTGGTGACGGGGGAACTTTGGCTCTAAAGGGTGATCGGGATATTGTACTTATGCAGGGGTGCTCGGGAGGGTTTAGGTGGATGCCTGGTTCTGACAGAGGAGATGGTCGGAATAGTGTAGATAGTAGGGTTACTAGGGAATGCAGGTTGAAGAAGGGTGGCGTTCAAGGGCTTGTGTGAGTTAACGAAATTTGCAGACAACAGGTTGAGCTTGGCTGTATTGGGGTGAGGGGGCGAGGTGCATCTCGTGGGAAGTTGGGAAGGAGTAGAGGTGCATGGAAAGGTGGAAATCTTGGAGCTTAAAAGTGAAATGGCAGCTACAAGCTGGGAGATGGAGGTGATAAGAGAGCCTAGCTTATTTTCCAGAGAGAGAAAGTCAGAGCACGGACGGTTGGGTGACTCGATGGAAACAGGAGGGGGTGGAATTGGTGGTGGAAGGCATGGAGAGGTGGGGGGACATGAGGTGAGTTGGGGTATAGGGTTCAAGAGTGGGGAAAGGTGGAGGTTGAGAGCGGGAGTTGGTGAATCGGAGGTGAAGGGGGAGTTGTCTTTGTTGGCGTTGCAAGAGGGCAAGGAATTAAGGACATATTTAGGGGGAGATGGGTGCGGAACAAGGCGGTAAGGTGGAAGGAGAGGGGAGGACTGTGTGGAGTCATGGGAATGTAGGAGGTTTGGGAGGAAAAGAGACGAGGTGGTTGTAGAGGTCCGGTCAGCTAGGAGAGGTGGCTGCGAGGGAACGGGCATCTGGTAGAGTGACGGGGGCTGAGAGAAAGGGAAGTTGAGGAAAGGAAGTGGTTCTGCTGGGCCCGAGGGAGGGAAATGGAAAGGGTTACCAAGGGGGGCAAGGGAGTAGCACAGCATTGCTGGAGGAGTGGGAGGGAGGAGAGAGATGCAGTGGGTTTGTGGAGAAATCGGGGTGAATAACGAGGGGAGGAGGGGGTAGAAAAGAGGGGGGAGGGAGGCATAAGGGGAGCGTAGGGAAAGTTAACTGGCGGAGAAGGTTGGAGGAGAGGTGGACTAAAAAGGGGGGACATGCATCACAGATCACGAGCACCGTGATGGACGTGTGGGACAGAGTAGCGGTCAAACATGATCTCACTTCGTTCCCCTCCCCGATGACTCCACTTTTCGATAACCCTGACTTCACCCCGGGTCTGGACCCCAAGGCGTTTGCTGCCTGGAGATGCTCACCCTGTAGAGACCCGGGATACCTGTTCGATCTAAACGGCATCCTTCCCTTTCAGAAGGTGAAGGAGGACTATGGCATACCAGAGGCGGACCACCTACCCTACCTGCAGGTCCGTCACTGGGTCTTACAGACGACGATCAAACCCGGCACACAACGCTTCCTCACCCTGTATGAAAAGTGGCTGTTGACACGCACCTCAGATAAAAAACTGATTTCCGACCTCTACCAACACCTCCTCCTCACCAACATATACACATACAACGCAGGGAGGGTCAGGTGGGAGAGGGACCTGGGGAGACAACTCACGCACAAGGAATGGGAAGGCATATACCATAGAGCCAGGCACTCAGCCTACCACACTGGTCTCACAGAAACCCTGACCAAAGTGATCACCTACTGGTACCACACGCCGGACCGCTTACACCGATGGGACCCCCGTATTAGTGACCGCTGTTGGAAGTGATGTGGGGAACTTGGCACACTAGAGCACTTACTGTGGAGCTGTGACCGCTTAGAACCCTATTGGAACTCGATCCTAGATGAAGTAGACTCCCATTTGGACACCTAACTTCCCAGATTCCCCGCTTATGTTCTGCTTGGACTCCCTAATGCATTGATATACCCCTTGAAGTCCAGGAGAGGGAGACTCATAGCGATTGCGCTGGGGGCCGCCGTCCAGAACATTGCAGCGCACTGGAGGACCACTCAACCTCCCCCACAGACTGGCTGGTTCCACAGGTTGTGAATGATATTGGGGATGGAGAAGTTAACTCTAGCAAAAGAGGGGAGGGGAGAGGAATTCGCAGCACTTTGGCGACCATTTTTGACTCTACTCAAAGGGGAGTTTAGGGAATTGAGCTGCCCACGCTATTTACGCTTGCTTCGCCTTGCAGACACGCCACTTGAGGAACCTAAAGTTCAACCGCACAGGCGTAAGACTAAGGGCTGATGCTTGACCTACGGCCTCCCGTTAGGGACGTGGTCATTTTCTTTTATTTATTCCTTTGCTTTGTGGACAAGGAGGGGGGTGGGGAGGGGTGTTGCGGACTGGGTTTCCCCGTTGCAAGACCCCTACATTTACGATGTTGTCAATATCTTTGTTACCTTACACCCTGGGAGCTTTTACGCACAAACCATTGCATCTGATGGGGAAATGTGGTCTGTTTGTTTTTCCTGTTTTGAAAACCCAATAAAAGATTTAAACCATAAAAAGGAGGGTGACAGGAAGGAATATGGGGGAGGAGAAGAGATTTAAGTACCGGGATGGTGCAGATTGGACGAGGAGCGTATTAGCTAGAGGTAAGGCTGAAGTGATACGGGGGGGGCATACTGTGAGGGGGAGGAATACGAGCGGAGGTCACAGGGAAGGGGGAGGGAAAAGGGCCGACCTGTGCTTCTCGAGAGTGCAGCCAATTGGAGTGTAGGGGGTCAGGGGAGGAGAAAGGGAGTCAGGGGAAAACCTGGTCGCAGAGGAGGGGATTAGGAAGGGGAAGAGGTGGTCAAAGAGCGAGAGACAGGTGTCTTTGCCTTGGATCATGACAGTACCATTGTTATAGAGTGAGATAGTGAGGTAGCCGTTGAGACACGCAGAGGGGGACATTTTTTGTTGTTTCCCATGAGGGATAGAGGAGGAGGTGACGTTGAGGGATTTGTATAAGCTGGTGGACCAAGAGGGGGTGTCGTGAGTGAAGAAAATGAAATCGTTTTTGAGCCTTTCAAAACGACCATTGTAAAATTGATCAACAAAGAGGGAATCCGGGAAACGTTCAATAGTGTTATGCTTCAATCGTTTTATTGCAGCTTTAGTCTGGTTGGGAGGATAATTGATTTTGTAGCAATTAATTCCAGCCTTAACTCGAGTGGTGGCCATGTTGGGAAAGTGAGGCGGAGGAGGGTGGGGGGGATATGAGAAGGGTGTTACTGGGAAAGCGGTGGTGAGGAGAAGTAAAAGGGAATAAAGGGGCACATATTCCAGACGTTGGGTGAAGATATCAGAACTAATGTGCCGTCCAGGAAGTGAGGTGGGTATTTGTTGGGCCCTTCATCTAGGAATACATGATGCCACCTGGCACTAGATAATATTTACAAGGGAATTGTTTACATAAGATAGGACCAACTTGACCACTTTCAGAACCTTCACAAAGCAAATATAGTCGAAGTAGAACAGAATATAAACGAACACCCAGTGACCATTGGTGAACACTGTAATTAACACCAGCCTGTTAACAGAACCACATTCGGCACCAACCGCATTGAACACCCATGATCTCAACAGACTACTATTGGACCCTAAGCTCCTGAGAATCACTAACATTAGGGGCAAAGAGCATAGGGTGGAGCAAAATCTAAATATGCACAACAACCTCGTCCTCTTAAGACCACCTGTACAGGTACTCAGAACAATGTGCGGAAATCATATTACATGAAAAATATTTCCTAGCACCACATATACGTACAAGGGCCTGGCGCCCTGCAAACCTCGCAGCCTCCCTGGCCAACTGGACATCTCAGAGGGGGACTCAAATGCCCTGATCGATAGTGTCAATGGTGCTGCCAATGCAGCGGAAGTCCTAACTCAATCAGAACTGTCCCCACGGATAAATTTGCCGAAATGGTGCAGCTGGCACTACTTGCTGCCCAGCTGTTTAAGGCCTAAACGATGCAGCTGGCACTACTTGCTGCGCAGCTGTAAAAGGCCTAAACGGTGCAGCTGGTTGTGCACATGGATTTATGGTGTCAGGTTAAGTGCTGGTGAAATTTGGGGTCACCAATAATTTGTTGGAAACTGCCCAATGGTAGGACGAGAAAATGTTGCACTGTTTACTGGATGAACTGTGCGCCAGTGTCATGTACTGTCAGACATCTGCCATTATAAAACAAGGATTGGCATCTCATGAGATTGTACCCCTCCCCATTGTTTTTCTCTCTCTGTTTTAATGGAGACTATTCTTTTATTGTTAATAAAAGGAATATATACATAAAAAACGAGGATTGGCAAAGCCAATAATTGTCATCTATGCACAAATTATTGGCTTTGTCAATATGTTTTAGGCATGTGTACACCAGCATGTTTGCTATTCAGTATGGCTAAACATTAGTGGGGTAAAAGAGAGTGGAGTCGCGTAGAGTACATTTGAGTGGTCTGCAGTGAAGTGTTATCGAGTGGCACAGAGTAGAGAGTGTTGTGGAGGGAGTAGAGGGGACAGAAGTAGAGTGGCGTAGGCTGGGTGTTTCGTAGAGCGGAGTATATTGGTGTAGAATCGAGTGGAGTAGCATGGTGTAAAGTAGTATGGAGTAAAGTGGCATGGAATGGCATTGTGGGGGTTTCTTAGAGCGTTGTAGAGTGGAGTAGTGTTGTAAAGTGTTGTAGAGTGGACTTGCATAGAGTGGAGTAGAGTTAGCTGCAGTAGAGTGTCATAGAGTGGAGTATCTTGGAGTTTCTTAGAGTAACCTTGACTGAAGTGGCGTAAGATAGAGTGGTGCAGAGTAGATTGCCGATGAGTGCAGTGATGTAGAGTGCATTGGTTTTGTGTAAAGTGGTGTAGAGTGTATTGGCATAGAGTGCAGTGAAGGAGAGTGGTACAGAGTAGTTTTGAGAGGAGTGGCAGTGTAGATTACAGTGGCATATAGTTGAGGTGCGCAGGGTGGAGTGGCATCAAGTGCAGTGGCATAGAGTTCAGTAGATTGTTTCACAGTAGTGTGAAGTGGCATGGAGTGGTGCAGGGTAGAGTGGAGTAGTATAGAGCTTAGTGACGTATAGTGCAGTGGTGCTGAGTAGATAGAAGTGGAGTGCAGTGATACAGTCAAGTGCATTGGCCTAGAGTGCAGTATTGTTGAGTAGTGCAGAGGCATAGAGTGCAGTGGTACAGAGAAGAGTTCTGTGGCAGAGAGTGCAATCATGCAGAGTAGAGTGTCACAGAGTGCAGTGTCATAGACCACAGTGGCATAGAGTGGAGGGCCATAGACTGCATTGCATTTAGTGCATTAACAGAGTGCAGTGGCATAGAGTGGTCTAGAGAGCAGTGCGTAGAGCACAGTGTAGAATAGAGTGAAGTAGAGTGTAGTGATGTAGAGCGCAATGGTATACAGTGGCGTAGCGTGCAAGGGTGTAGAGTGGAGTGTTGTAGAGTATAGCAATGTAGAGTGCAGTGGTGCAGAGTAGTTGGTGTAGAGTGTGTGGCGTAGATGTGAGAAGTTGGCCTGGTATATACTGACCACTAATTATAGTGGGCACCTTGTACCAGTCCAAACAACCCTATTGGTGATTAGGTTAAAGACAACTTTTATTGAAAGCTATCCTAGTGGTAGCTATGGAGAGCAGCCTTCAAGCTAAGTCTCAAAGGAATGTAAAGCAGCTTGTTTTACCAGATCAGAACCTCCCGAATGACCAAATGAAAGGAGAACCACACAAGGAATATATAAAATATATGTATTTATTACTAAACACTCTCTACTAACCTCTTTATGAGGTTAGAGAACAAAGCACACAATATTAAATCACTAGAACAACAGTATATAGCACAATACACAGTGGGCTCCAGGGAGAGACCAAACCATATACTAAGAAAGTGGTATAACAACCACGACTTGACTAGACACAGTGCCTAGATCACATAGAATAGTCGGGACCCCAAGGAACCACCCTGGGTGATGACACAGGGAGCCCAAGTAAGATGGGTGCAGTGAGGGAACACGGCCATGTGCTCCGTACAAATCTATGGGAAAGTTGCAGTTGCAAAGCTAACATTTAAGGAACCTTCTAGGAGGACTTCAAACAAATCCTTTGGAACTTAAGAGTTTAGAGAGCCACCCCACCCGTGGATACCGTAGTACCAGAGATACCTATCTCAGGGGAGCCGGATGCATAGGTCGTAAGTGGCGTCGGAAACCCTCGTCTTTCTCAATGGGAGAAAGTGAAGAAGCACTGCTGCCATGAAGATGGAAAGGGTCCGGTGGAATCCAAGCCTGGATTCTGGAAGGAAGGAACCTGAAAGCAGAGGGGACAGGGTCTGGGTCCCTTCAGAGTGACCCGGGGCTCGTGAGACGAATGCCCACTGATGTCGAGTGCTTCAGGTGCGAAGAAGGGATGCTTGACTCAACAGCTACGAGGACCAGCAGACATTGAGGATGACCAGGAGCCGGAGCTGAGCTGTCCCACGAAGGATGTCGAGTGCTGAGGGGTCGGTGTCCGGCAGGACCACCAACAAGCCTTGGCAACAGCTACCCACGCAGGAAGGGCAAACAGTTTACGGTGTGGACCAGCAAGGTCCATGGGACTCACCAAGCAATGAGGAGTCGAGGCACGTCTGGAGCAACCAGGAAAGCCCAAGATCAATCAAGATGACACTCAGGAGGGCCCATAGGCCGAATGACCAGGAGTCGCGAGGGGACCTCGAGCAAGATTGCAAAGCAACAGCCCATGGAGCACACGGTGCATGGAGGCCGGAGTTCTTTGGTGCAAATACTGATCAGGGTCAGGACTACGCAGAGTCCAATGCAGAAGCTCGAAAATTGCTAACAAGCATATGCACCTTTAAATAGACGCGGTGCACAGGGGTTCGGGTTACGCAGCCCCCAAGAGGGATACTGGCCTCAAGCTTGATGAGAGGGCAGATCAACCTCAGGGACCTTCAAGAACTCACCTCCTGTGTTGCTGAAATCCTCGGAGTCCGCAGGAGCAGCAGACCGGTCAGTTGCGCTTTAGGTGCCTGCAAAGCAGGGGATTGACTCCTTCACTCCAAGGGAGGTTCTTCTGTTGTCTTAAGTGCATCACAGGTCCTGCACAGAC
The DNA here is from genome assembly GCF_964263255.1 of Lissotriton vulgaris. NCBI lineage: Eukaryota > Metazoa > Chordata > Amphibia > Caudata > Salamandridae > Lissotriton > Lissotriton vulgaris. Next base: position 447,453,060 of record NC_141698.1, on the reverse strand, counting down.
CCTGTATGGAGCAAAGGTACAAACTAAGCTTTGGACGGAAAGGGGGATGAAGTCAAGCCCGGTCGAGGTCCAGCGAAGTCCAAGTGTCCAGACGGTCGAAGGTCAGTGGTTTCTTCTTTGAAGAATCTTGTCCACGTAAATAGCCAGTGTTCTGTAGCCAGGTCACCCATTTTATTCCCACGGGAGAGGGTTGGACCGATTCAGGGGACCCTCCTCGGTGAGGGGCAGGACAGAGGGATGGCTACACCCATGTCCTTTGTCCAGTTTCGCACCAGAGCAGGAGCCAATGGCTTCCAGAACTGGTTTGAGCTGGACTATGCACAGAGACTCCAAATGTGCCCCCAGTGCAGACTTTCAGGCACTCTCGGAGTGCATCCACCCAGCCCCAATATACTAAATCCTGACTGGGAGGTGGTCACACCTCTCTGTGACAAGATGCCTGTTGTGATGCCTTCCTCTGCTCAAGCTTGGCTCAGCAGCAGGAGGGCAGAGAAGAATCTCTGGTCGGCAGCATCTATTTTGTGCTGGCCCGGTCGATAAGGCTGGCACCGGTAAGACAAGTGACCCCACGAAGCTCGCTTCAGTAGGGTGGAATCATACCTCCCACACCAGTTACCGGTGTAGAGGTATGATTCCAAGGTGTTTGATACCAAACTCAATATGTTTCTATGCAGCCGTTTTTGAGCTAGCAGTTACCGCGAGGTTATAATGAACCTCTACCTATATGTCCGGCGGAGTCACAGACAACCCAGGAGAATGGTCTCCGAAGGCTGTAGAGAGGCTCTGCTCATGCAGGGGCGCCCTCTCACATAAAACCCTGCACCCTGCCTTCAGGATTGTTTAGGCCTGCTATAGGGGTGACATAAGTTTTAAGTGTAGTGACTATTAGATATAGTGAACCTATATCTAATGTAAGTGATGCAAGCACCAGCTTACACAAGCTGCAGTAGCAGACCTCGAGTTCCATTTTGCATGGCCTGTTATCGGTGGCATAATACATGCTTCAGCCCATGGGAGGCCTCTGGGGTACCTATGCCCTGGGTATATGTGTACAATAAACTAGGGACTGATAAGGGTACCCCAGTACCCAATCTGGAGTGTACCAAAGTACATGTATGTCAATTTAAGGGAGAAAGCAGATAGACTGGGGCCCTGATTAGCAGGATCCCAGTCAGACTAGTCAAAAACAGTGAGACCTCAAGCAGAAAAGTGGGGGTACCCCTAAGAAGCAGATACCACTTTCCTACACAAACCCTTAAACGTAATGACATGAGACTAACCTAGACCATTTGAGTCTTCATTTTATAAGTGGAAATATCTGGAGAGTCCATCTGCATTGGCATGGTTACTCCCAGGTCTATGTTCCACTGCATAGTCCATCCCCTGTAGGGAAATGGATGACCTCAAAAGTTTGGGGTTTTCACCCTTCATCTGTTTAAGCCTTAAGAGGGGCTTATGGTCTGTCTAAACAATGAAGTGAGTGCCAAACAAGTATGGCCTCAACTTCTTCAGAGCCCAAACCACAGCAAAGGCTTCCCTCTCAATATCTGACCAACATTTCTCTTTGGGGGTCAGCCTTCTGCTTATAAAAGCTACTGGCTGATCTTGACCCTCTTCATTCAGTTGTGATAACACAGTCCCTGCCCCCAACTCAGATGCATCAGTTTGAACAATGAATTGTTTGGAATAGTCGGGGCTTTGCAGACTGGGAGCAGTGCACATGACCTGCTTCAGGCCATCAAATGCCTTTTGACAGCTAAGTGCCCACTGAACTTTCATGTGGTTTAAATCTTTTTATTGATTTCCAAACAGACGTAAAAGACAAGACCCTCAGCTCCTCAACCATAGTGCTAAAGAGACAACAAGGTCGCAGTACACATCATTACCACAGGCAATAAGCATGGAGCGGGTCAACAGAATTAACAAAGCAAGGAAACAAATGAAGAAAATCTCCCCAACTAACCCCCCACCCCTGCCCCCTACCCACCCCATTCACCCCTCATCCACCGTAAACAAAAAAGGGGAAAGAGGGAAGAAAAGGAGAAGCAGCACACAGTTTAGCAACGCAGTTTACGACTTTTCGTGGAATCGTTGCTTGGAATCTGCGTGTCTGGGAGACGAAGCAGTCGGAGGTATCGAGGGCATGTCAACTCTTGGAACTCGGACAACAGAAGAGTCAAGAAGGGCCGCCATAACTCAGGGAACTCCGACCCCCTACCGGCTAGTGTGAGAGTAAGTTTATCCATGCCCAACACCAGCCAGAGTCTCTGGAGCCAGCCAGAATGTGTGGGAAGCTGGGTAGAGCGCCAGTGTATCAGGATGTTCTGTATGGCCACTCCTAGGGCAATCGTCATCAACCGACCCTTCCGGGATTTAAGTGGGTATATCAATGGGTTAGGTAAACCCAGAAGAATATAGGAGGGGAAGCGAGGGAGCTGGGTTTCAAAGTGTAGATCTATTTCGTCAAGGACTTGGGACCAGAATGGTTGTTTGCAGGTACAACTCCAGAGGACATGTTCTAATGTACCCACCTCCCCACATTCCCTCCAGCATAAGTTGCTCCGCCGGGGATCGAAGCAGTGTAAGCGCTCCTGTTGTAAACGTATCTAGGACCCTATTTAAATATTCCTGATTCATGCCCTTATGTGGTTATAACAAATCATATCCTTATAAAGGCATAAGAATCATATCCATATTTAGTCATAGCCAATGCAGTCCAAATACAGCAAGGCTACTCCCATAGACTCCTAGAAAGTACAACGCGTTCTTTAAACAAACCAATCCTCCAGCAGCTCGGGAATTCCCCCTGCTTCTGTTTTGATTTGTCCTAGAACTCCTGGAGTCCTGAAAGAACTGCAAGTTCTTAGTGACGTCTTATGTCCAACCTTACGTCAAACTCGGCACCTTCCAGGTATAAATATACCAGCATCTGCCTTAAGCAAACACACGGTGGTTTGGAGCAGATCGGCTATCTACTTACCCGAAGCCCATCAGATGCGAGTGCCGAAGGAAGCCGACCCTCCCATTTACGCACTGAGAGAGACGCTGTCTTTTCTCCTGCCGAGAAATCCAGCTCCAGTGTTTCCAGTCACCCTTGCGGGTTGCTGGGAGATCGAGTCCTGAGAAAGAGATACAAGACCTCCTTCATTCTATAACCAAGGTACGGAGCTGATTAGATCCTTAGAGAATTCTTGATTCAGATTCTTGGCAAAAATAACTTAACTTAAACTGCAGCTCACTTACTCCTTCCCACGTACTAGGCTTAGGTTAGGTACACCGGGGTAGGAGTATCTTAGAAGCACCAGTTGAGCACGTTTAGTCAATGATTTTAAGTATGTATATATTTTATCCATTTTAAGTATCTTATGGCTCAGAAACCATATAAATGCTTTTACAGTATTATTTCATAATACTCCTTTTACTGTACGCACTTTACTTCATGATAAGTATTGCAATTGTGGCAATTAATTTCTCTTGCATGAGAAAGAAGACTGCTCAATAAATAACCACTTTTATTGAAAACGCCCATCTCTCTATTTCTCTGCACTCCGGGTGAAACTAAGCATGCACGATTGACTGAGTGAAATAGCTGACTATTGTTTTCACACGACTCTGGAGATATACTCCTTGTCCTAGGGGGAGCAAAGTTGTCATGTTTATGCGGTTGTCAGAAACTAATCCCTTTTTGTATATTCAGGAAAGTTAACCCCTTCCTGTTCACTCGAGAAAGTTTCTAGTGACCTCTGAGCTAGCTGGCATACCTAATTAAGTCTAACATATTCAGTAGAGACCTAGTCGACCTCGGTCCTACGTCTAAACTACTGTATATGTTATTCCAATGCGCAGAGCCTATTGGGAATATAGGAACTACACTACATGGCGCCCAACGTTTGGTAAGGCGATAATCTAATGCTAGATACTAGAGTAACTCAGTCGTGCTTTTCACACAGACCCCTTTTCCCGTAAAAACTCCAATAGACGTCTGGAGTGGGTAAAAGGTTCATATCCGCCAGAACTTAGTAGGATGAGAATCCTATGTATCAGTTTTTGGTTTAGTCAACGTTGAAGGATATAGTGTTCCAAAATATTGTGCACCTAATCTTTGTTTCCTCGAAACATACTCTGCAAACTTTCTGTCAGTAAAAATGTCAGATAGTGAGGAAGAAAGGGAGAGAGCTAAATTAGCAGCTCAACTCTTAGCGGAAGACACAAGTCTCCAAAATGATGACCACAATGCTATAATCATCCCGGTCAATATAAGAAAAACAATAACTATGAAACTTATAAAAAATGGAGTATCATCAAGAGGTGGTACAGTCATATTTGTGGTAGAGGCCCATGAATATCGGCAGACAGAGGTATTCTATTCCTGGATACACTTTCCAGCAGCACATGCTGTAACACGCGAGTTCCACTACTACAAAATAGAGGAATCTCCAGAGGAATACGCCCCATTTGAGGACGTTGAAATTCCACTAACATACCAAGAGCACCAGCTCTGGTTTAATGGCGCCCTAAAACATCAAAATCAAATTACCAGGCTCGGTCCACTAGGTAGACCAGGAGCCACATAGCCGGTTCTAGCCAGCTATACACCACATCCTGACATTGAAAAAATGTCAGACCGAGAACTTTTAGTTCAGCTAAAACAACGAATTAAAATACATAGACAATTGGTCCAGGCTGAGGCAAGATGGTGTCCACGCCGGACGTATGAGCAAGCTGCTCCTGCCGGACCTCACAGGACGATAGACTGCTCGAGTCAGGAGCGGGCTGAGGAGACCACCTGAACATCGTTTTTGCTTCGGTGCTCAGTTCTGCTATGAGCAGGGCGCGATAAAATCATTTTTACCGGTGTTAATGTGGTGGTTGCGGGAAGCGTCCGCAAGCGGAGTCAGACTACGGAGCCTGCGGCGTTATCAGTGGGCGGCGCTTTGGAGGCAGTTCACGTGCCTCACCTGGTCAGGAGCTGACGGTGCGGCCCCTGGGAGTTGCGGTGTGGCCGTTGGAGACGCGAGTGCCGTGGAGGGAGCGCAAGAAGGAGCAATGGCTCCTAAAGGTCGAAAAGGACGCGCCCCTCCCCCCCCCCGACGCACAGTGTGGACAAGAGGCTCTGAGCGCTGTGAAGGCTACTGCTGCTGCTGCACGAACTGATACACGCAGCAAGGACCCAGAAAAGACAGTAAGAGTGGTGACTCGGGGTAAAGAAACTGTGGAAGAAAATGATGCTAAACAATCAAAGGGGATCCCGGAATTATTTTCATCTATGAAGCAAAAGGAAAAACAGGGTCTACTAAGTGCTGATAAACCCGGGGAGAGTTTAGTTGAAATGACTGCTGAAATGACTTTAGCACTGAACGGGGGGACTGATGCTGGGCAGACAAGTGAGAGTGGGGAATTGGTAGTAGATTGAGCTCAGGGAACAGAGACAGTGAGTGTTTTGGAGAGTGGCTTGGAGAATGTGAACGATTCAGTTACTGTTCAGAGTAATGCTGAAGTAATAAATGTCACAATTCTACATGAGAGCGAACTAGAACTGCTCCCAGACCCTGAGCTAACTACTAACCCGATTACCCAGACTATTCGGACTCCGCCTAATATGGATGGCCCCTTGACAGAGGGAGGCTCACAAGGGGGGGCCTCACATGTCCCACTGGTCCCTAATGTTATCGAATCCGACTCTGCTGATTTCTTTTCTCTTTCGGAGCAATCTATGTCCTCCTCCGAAGACCTTGCACAGCAATATGCTACGTACATGAGTATGGAGAACGGCAGCATTCATAGTAATTTCGACTTGGGAGGCTCTGACCCTCCTACTGTTCGTAGACTTCAATTAAATCAGACTGGAGTAACAAGACTAGGAGAAACAGAAAAGGAAGCAGACGCTACACTAACCCCATTGGGGGTGGAGGAACCCTCAGAAGAGATATCATTAGAGCTGATTTATAAGACCATGATGCAGCATAGGCATGAATCTCGTGAAGACAGTCTGAGAGTGCAGAATTTGTGCAAGAAACTTCAGAATTCAGTCAGACGTCTTGCCAAGTCACACTCAAAGTTTGTTGAGAGAGCTAATGAAGCCGAGGCACGCATATCGGCTCTCGAGGATGAACTGGTCCAACAAAAGAAAGTAATTGAACTACAACTTGCTGACAAGGAGGATATCAACTGGATACTGATTGACCTAGAAAATCGGTCACGTAGAAATAACTTAAGATTTTTGCAGATTCCGGAGGGCAAGGAGGGGTCAGATCCTAGAGGATTTATAATTGAACTGTTAAAAAAAGCCTTTTCAAAATCTACTAGGTGGGATTGGGACAGGGAGGTGGAGCGGGCACACCGGTTTCCATTTAACATCAGAGCTAACCAACAGGACCAGAAACCTAGAGCTATATTAGTAGCTTTTAATAGCTTTTTGGCCTGTGAGGAAATTTTTATGAAAGCACGGCCAGATAAAAAGAGAAGTGGGCTTGGTTGTGATTTTTTTGTCCGCCCTGATCTTTGTAAGCAGTCAGTTGACTCACGATGGCAGCTTCGACAAATTAAACCAGACTTCCAAGCCAAGGGTGCACAGGCGTTCTTGCTGTTTCCAGCCAAAATGAAAGTTATCTTTAAGGAGCGCACCCATTACTTTATGACTGCCTTAGCCGCTAAGGAATTTTTGGATAAAATGGAATCAGTATAGATTCTTAAAATTTGTAGGTTATTTGTTTATGTTCAGGTGCTCTCTTGCCTACGCTCTGCTTCTCCTTGAGTAGCAATGGAATTTTTCTTTTCTTGGTTTCATAATTTTTTAATTACAATGCCCTGTGTGGGAAAAGCAGGAGGCTGGGGGTAGGCTCGCATCTAAAGGACCATAAGTCCTAAAGCCTCTATTCAGGGTGGAGGGGGGGTGTTAGTTGGGTAGGGGGGGGACCTGGGGGCTTAGGTACAGGAAGGGTAGGGGTTGGGTGGAAGCACGAGGGGGGAGTGGGAAAGAAGGAAAAAAATGTTCGCAGCAAATTGCGCAAAAAATGTTTCTTAATTGCTATCATCAGATCGAATTGGGATCCATTTGATTTATTTTCTGAATTTAGTAAAAAGATGATATCAAAAGAAGTTTTTGTATTATTATGTCTGCCTTTATCATTTTTGATCATAAGTAAAAAATGGCAACAAAAGGGTTAAGGATTTGTTCCCTAAACGTTTCTGGTTTGAATAATGTTATAAAGAGACAGAAGGTCGCTGCGGAGCTTAGATATATATCACCACATCTACTCTGTGTACAGGAAACTCATATCCCTTGGTCGAAACAGGAGGTGTTAAAAGAATTTGGATTTTCCTTAGTGGTTGCAACAGGGCAATCTAGTATGATAAGGGGAGTGGGAGTGGCCATTCTTAGTAAAGGAAACCATGTTAAAACAGGGCGGAAATTAGTGGACAAGAAAGGACGATGGGCAATAGCAGAATGTAGCTTTGAGGGAAAAACGCTGACGCTATGCACGGTCTATGGAGCTAATTTAGATGATCCTGAACCTTTAACTGAGGTAAATTTGGAATTTGCAACCTGGCCCCAGCCGGTGGTGGTTTGTGGAGATATGAATATCAACCTGACTAATAGGGTATTACAGGAAGGGGAGGCCTCATACAGTGGGCGTAAGCCAAAAGTATATAAAGCTTTGTATAATTTGGCGCAGGATCACGGGCTGTTGGACGTGTGGGGTAATTTGAGGGTACAAGATAGTGGGTATACATTTTATTCTTACCCTCACAAGAAATTGGTTAGACGGTTTTACCCCAGCCTCATTACTGGACGGTGCAACAGTCAGTGTTTATCCCAGAATTACTTCAGATCACGCACCCATTGTATTAGAGATACAGGGGGGTCTAAGTAAACCAAAATGCTTACATTTTACATTTGATAGGAAGCTGGGATTAAATAATGATTTTGAAACTCATATGGGAAGGTGGATTCAGCTTTTCTTTCGGAAAAATAAGGGGACGGCCAGCCCAGGTATCGTCTGGGATACTTTTAAAGCCGGCTTTCATGGCGAATGTATGAGTTTCACGTTTTGGCACCAAAAGAAAGCTAGACAAGAGCTAGGTATCTTATACCAGCGCTTAGTACAGGCTGAAACTCTATTAATGAATGGGGTAGCTACCGGCTTGAACGACTTAAGCAGCCTTGAGGATCAAGTAGCCAAATGTAGAGCTAAAGTGGTGGGCTACTGGAGTGTAGAAAATGCAAGGAAGTATTTAACATCAAGGATGGAAAAACATGAGTATTCTGAAACAATTGGTAAAAGGTTGGCAATCCAGCTTCGGATGAAGGAGTCGGCCAGAAACATCGTTGCAATGAAGGATGTTACGGGTGTGTCCCACTCTGACCCTTATGAAATCCTTCGGATTTTCCAGCAGTTTTATACTGAGTTATATGCAGGGATTGACTGCGATGGGTTGGATTGGCTGGAAATGTTTGAAGGGGGTTTAAAAAAGCTGGATCCTATAGTGGCGCAGAGTCTGGAGGCTCCGATTACTGAGGAGGAGTTGGAAAGGGCTGTAAAGGGTCTACATATTGGCAAGGTTGCTGGCCCTGATAGAATACCCAGTGAGGTCTATAGACAATTTTACAATATTATTAAAGTTGAGTTGTTACTGGTCATTCAGAAGGCCCAGCAGGGAGCTCCTCCTAGATCTTGGTCAGATGCTACCATAGCGGTTTTTTGTAAGAAGGGGGAACAGCCGTATCTAGTAGGATCTTATAGACCAATATTGTTACTAAATGCTGACAATAAAATCTACTCGAAAATACTAGCAAACCGATTCTCTGACTGTATGGCCCCCTTAGTCTCACATCAACAGCAGGGTTTTATTCCAAAAAGAGGGACAGTAGAGCACGTTAATAAGGTCATTACACCATTTGACATTGCTGCTGTAAAAAAAAATGATCTTGCGCTTATTCTACTAGACGCAGAAAAAGCGTTCGACCGGGTGCAATGGGTGTATATGTGGAAGCTAATGCAGAAAATGGGGTTTGGACCAAAATATATTGTTGCTATTCAGTCCTTATATCAAACACCTACGGCCAAGATTTCAGCTATGGGCCTACTCTCAGACTCTGTGAATATTACAAGTGGCACACGTCAGGGATGCCCGTGCTCCCCTCTTTTGTTTGCTTTATACATTAACCCTTTTTTAGAACAATTAACTGGCAATATCCTGATCCCACCATATCAAGTGTCTGAGTATTATTTTTCTGTGTTCTCCTACGCGGACGATATTGCGGTGACTACGATAAACCCTGGTACCGCCATCAAAGAAATTGAGAGGTTGGCAAAGGAGTTTGGGCAAGTAGCAGGATATAAACTAAACATGTTAAAAACACAGATCTTGTGCTCGGAGTCTGTAGTATGGCAAGATAGTAGAGTGGTGAAGGAGGCTACATATCTAGGTATTCAACTGCGGGCTAATATGACAGAATTAGTTGAGGTTAATTGGATAACATTGATGACTAAAATTAGGAACTCCTTGGACAGGTGGGAACGATTATATTTAACCATTATTGGACGGTCGAATGTTATAAAAATGAATGTGCTACCAAAAGTTTTATATCTATTTAGGTCCATACCCTTAGAGATTGCAAAAGATAAGATACAGGCTCTGCAGTCGAGATGCGGTAAATTTATTTGGAGTCCAGGGAGACCTAGACGGGCAATGAAGTTTATGGCCTTACCAACTGCTAGGGGAGGGATGGGGGTGCCAGATTTTTTTTGCATTATGTAACTTGTTTTTTACTGAAGATGAGGTTCTTGATAACTGGGGAGACTGAGCAGGATATGGCTTCTGCCCCTTCTATTTTTGAAATACAGTTAGGGTCTGTAGCAAAACAATCACTATTTAACCCCTTCCATGCTGATGACAGAACGGTTCCGTCATCAGCATCGGTTGAGCTGTGCTGATGACGGAACCGTTCCGTCATGACTCCGCCCACGCAAGGCGGAGTCAGCACAGGCGGGGAATACGCCCCGCACGCAAGGGGTTAAAGAGATTGATGGAAGTTATTACAAGCGGACTTGCTTTAAGGTAGTAATGGGCGCGTTTAAGGTATGGAAGTGGGTTGTTAAGACAACAGCGATAGGGAAAATATGTTATTACACGCCTTTGAATACTTACAGACTCCTACCTGGTATATTTTCTGATGACATGGCAATATGATGGCAGCGGAAAGGGGTTAGATGGCTAGGAGACATGTATAAGGATGAAGGGATTTGTAAATCTTTTGATGAGCTAAAAGATCAGTTTCTGTTTCCTAGAAGCTTTTTTTCTTCATTTCTGCAAATACGAGATTATTCATCCCACCGAAAAGCTGTGCCTCAGCCAAATAAAGTTGTGTAAGGAATTAGGAGGCTAGCAAAAATTGGTACGCTTTACCAACTGCTACTTAGTGATCGGAGTGACGATTTATAAAAAGTAAGGATAAAATGGGTGGGCGCATTAGAAGATCAAGAATTAGATATAAATGACTTATTATTATTACTATCTAAGGAGGCACTAATGTCGGCAAATTTAAAAGCCCAATTTTTTAAGACTTTGTTTGATTTATATTACACTCCGAATCGAATGGCAAAACGGGGTGGAGGGAATGATGGTAAGTTTTTTCGATGCAGTGCTGACGACGCGGAAAGTGTTCATATATTTTATAGCTGTGCCAAACTCCAATGTTTTGTTACTGATCTTGAGAAGTTCTTATCCTTTGTAATTGGAATGCCTTTAGTTATCACTAGGGCTATGCTGTTATTGGGGAAAATACCAAAGGACAGAGCAATTGAGCCTTTATATCAACATCGGTATTTTATTTTCTTTGCAATGTTTATGCATAGCCACTGAGTGGCTTCAGGAACACCCACCTGTTTTTCATCAATGGCGTGCTAAAATGTTTAGCATGTACAATTTGGAGTGGGGAATTTTTTCTATCAAGGGTGTTAGGAAGAAAAGATTGGGCATAAAAATATGGAGTGCGTTCCAAGAATACTACGAGGATTAAGAATGGAAGATGAAATGTTTATGAATTGTGATGGAATTTTGTTGGAATAACAGAAATTGGCCGTTTTTTAAAAAATTATTTTTCTTTGTTTATAAAATTGCTGCAATGTATTGGTAATGTATTTGTATTTGAACTTGTCAATTTTGAATTGCAATTTTGCTCTGAACGCTTAAATAAATAAAAATAAAAAAAAGACAATTGGTCCAATATGTCATGCGGACTTCAACAGTCCAACCAGCAATTCCACAGCAGACCCCTCATCAGGGGAACACAAGTAAAATTACACCACAGACTATACAATCAGCCATTGGTAAATTACCCGCAAAACGGGAACAAATTTCATTCTGGTTAGCTCAATAAATAACTCAAATAGAGGCAGTATTTCCTGATACTACACCTAATACAAACACAGAATTCTGACAATCTGCCTACCAATGGGGATTGCATCACATGTGGAGGACTGTGACACTTGGGGAACAGTCTTTGCTTCAATCTACACAAAAACACATGGTGTTCCGTCTATGGCGGTTATACCAGATGTACTAAGACAAATTCAAAATTAATATGGTCCAGAACCTGCTTTAACTGTAGGTATGAAATTACTGAAAGACTTTAAGCAAGTCTCGGCTATATTACTAGCCAACATAAAAGGAAAAGCAGCATCTGTGGCGATCCGCCTAAAATTGAAAGAAATAGACATAGCAGAACAACCTTTTGAACTTGCCAGAATAATTGAAAAATCCTATGAAGAACTAGGTAGAGATAGTTTGGGTGGGAAACCACTAAAATCCCAACAAACTGAAAATCCTGAAAAAACCTTTATCAAAAAAAATCTCAATACTCTAAAAAAGAGGTGGGAGGGTAATAACAAACCACTCCCAGAGAAAAACAGTTTCAGTCCAGAGGAAGGTCTCCTCAACGAAGAGATAGATCTCCAGAAAGAGGAGGCAAGTCTCCCCAAAGGGAGCCCTCCGAAAAAAGATATAACCTTAGAAATAGGGACAATTTGAGAAAACCTGACAGATATCAAGATATTGATACACGTCCCTCTCGATCTTTTCAGAATTCCTCACAGAAATCGGAAAGAAGAGGACGGTCAGAACAAAAAGAAGAGCACGTCAAGTCCAAAGACAAGGAACCTGCTCATTAAAGTAAAAAAATACAATTTCCAAAAAAGAAGGTAGCTAGTATTAAAATAAAACATGCCGAGGATTCTGAGGACACAACTGAAAAACGGAGGGGGCCCAGACAAGGCTAGACAGCGCAGCAGAAGTGACCATAGCTCGCAAGATCCTGATAAATCTTCTGGAGACAGTGGACACGAATGAATACAATCAAGTGGAAACTGCAGACACCAGAGTTAGCATACCCCATAAATTATATGAAATAACTTTGTGTATAGAGGGGGACAAAACTAGGAAAATAAGAGGTCTTTTTTGGGATAACTTATCTAAAGGCTATAATATCCTGCTAGCTGAGAAAGACTGGCCACCAGAGTTTGGCAGGGAGTGCCCGCATGGTGACGAAATGATTATGCCTGCCTTCTCAAATCACATTCCAATTCATAAAAAATACTCATTTGCTAGAAAATGGGCAGTGGCCCAAGCCCCTGCCTTATATAAAAATCATGTAGGATGGGATGAGGATTCTCCTCACCATAAAATTCAGTTGAAAAATCAACCTACTGCACAGAGGCAGTATCCTGTTAAGCAAAAAGCTAAAAAAACAATTCAGAGAGATCTTAGATCAACTTGAATATCAGGGGGTGATTGAAACATGCACCTCACAAATGAACAATCCTTTGTTTCCTGTCTCCAAGCCAGACGATTCATATCGTCTAGTTTTGGACTACAGATATCTAAACTCCTGCTGTAAAACCTTTGCAGTACAAAACTCCCACAGTGCAGCACTAATGAATAACATTGTGCGCAAAAAAAATAAAACGACATTAGATATTTCAAATGGTTTCTTCTGTCAAAACATACCACCTGAAAGCAGGTATTTGACCGCTTTCTCCAGTATGGGGGCCCAAAAGCAATTTTGTCGTCTCCCACAGGGATTCAAGAATAGCCCAGGATTATTTTCAGCCAGGGTAACAGAGTTACTACAAATGTATGATGATGAGGCATTATCTTATGTCGATGATATCTATCTTACAGACGATGACCTGGAGACACACTTGAAAAGAGTGAACACCATCATACTTGGGTTCGCATCTGAAGGGTACAAATTCAACTTTAAAAAGTCACAAATTGCCCACCTAACAGTCATGGTTTTAGGATATGAGTTATCAAGTGAAGGCAAAAGCCTAGCAGACAACTTCTTAGAGAAGTGTGCAGTACTGCAAACTCCAAAAACGCTGAAGAACTTACAATCAATTCTAGGTTTCCTGAATTTCGGAAGAACATACATTCTAAATTATGCAGAGAGGGTTAAACCGCTCTACGAATTAATAAAACCTGATTTCAACCCAATTAATTGGACTCAGAAACACACAGAAATTTTACGATCATTACAAACAGACATGTTAACTAAAACAAAACTGCAAACACGCGCAAACGAACACAACCTTGTAATCCGAGTCATCCCAGGAAGATGCAGATTTACATACCTGACCTCTAAAGAGGGAGAAACAGTACCAATAGCTTACAAATCACACTTGTACGCACAAGGTGAAATGAAATTCAGTTCTACTGAAAGAATTCTAACTGCGGTTCAAACGGCTGTAGCAAAAGAAAAACCCCTAGCTCAGGGGAAGAGGATATCTGTTTTAACAGCAGTATCAGCCCTTGAAGCAGTAACAAGACCGAGCATTATAAATGCTATAGCATTAGATCCAAAATGGATACAATGGGTTAATTCTCTTGATACAACTGACGTGATACACGTATTTGACCCGAAAATGAAAAAACTAGAAGATCTGGAATACGAACATGAATGTCCTCTGTCAATCGAAATTCTGCCTCTCGAACAGTACACCTGTGTAATTTACACGGACAGATTTGCACAACACTACATTGTGGAAAAACAAATTTACAATGCAGCGTGCGCGATTGTTAAAGTTCGCTAGCGCTTAGGTAAATTTAGACCGATGGTCACTAAAACTGAATCTCTCAGAAAATGTACAGCTCAGCGAGCTGAACTACTAACTTTGAAGATGGCGCTTGAAAATGCTGATTGCGAATTCCCCACACTAATAGTGTGCGATCCGCAATACTGCGTCGAATCTTACAATAATTCCATGCAGACCTGGATTAAAAACTGTTACAAAGATGAGACAAGTGGCACAATAAAAAATAAAAAACTATGGGAACAAGTAGTTCTTTTGCAGAAAGAACTACAAAAGACTCACGTGACACATACGCAGAGTCTTCAACGTGATGGCGTTCACGTTGCAGGGAATTCATTGGCTAACAGAGCCACAGCGGCAGCTGTTCAATCGCCTTCCGTAGCTACAAAAAAGTGTACGAAAAAACAAATAGACGGTGAAACACTGCTAGCAGGAAAAGCCTCTTCGAAAGGCAACTATGCGGCGCTACCTCTAAATTATCCACTCAGAAATACATACATAATCGATGCGAACTCCGTTCCTTTTGCTCAAATCCCTGGAGTGGGGATAGAGTAATTCCAAACTCGAACTGGAGGGCTTACTTGATACAAGAAGCACACATGGGAATGGGTCTGAGGCACCAAGAGATCCTGAAATCTCTAATAGAATTATTATCAGAATACTGGTGGCCGGGGATGAGCGTGCAAATTTAAAACTTTGCAATGAACTGTCAGAACTGCAACAGAGATCGCAGTTGTGAACCGGACCAGACACCTGCCCAGACACCTCTATTAGACAGCATCAGGCTATCTATACGCAGACATCCAGACGGAAGAATGCAATCCTATAATTATTAAGACGAGATTCATTTGGATGTGGCCCCAGCGCTCGGCTGACGCCAGAACTGCTATAAAAGATTTGCGAGTCTTTATCGGGACATACGCAATTGGCATGCTACATTCTGACCAGGGTCCTGCGTTTAGCTCTCGAGCTTACAAAGAGGCCATGGCCAGCATGGGCATTGCATTGCGGTACTCTAGTCCATTCCATCCCGAGGGAAATGCGGTAGTGGAGAGAAAAAACCGTGACATAAAGCAATCTATAACGGCGAGGGTATTAGGTTCGGGTGATGGGTGGGTCAAACATCTAATAAGTGTCCAACGTAGTCTTAACAATCTGCCAAGAAATTCTCTAGGAGGTGTCACTCCGTACGAACTTTTGTTTGGTACTAGAATGATCATCCAGGATCTGGATTGTCAGACTTCAGTGGTGAAACAAAAAACCTTTGATATCAAAGATCGTTTGGCTGTTTTACAGGACTTAAACGAAACAAGAAGAAGTCTAAGTAACGAAAAACTAAAGCCGACGACCACTGAAGAAAAACCACCTGTCCCAGCAAGACCTGTCTGGATTCCAAAGATTGGGGATCTGGTCAGAGAAAAGGTCGCAGTGAAGAAGGAATTTGGGCCTTCTTACAGAAAAGCAGTACCTGTCTTAGCTGTCAGCGGAACAAGATCAGTAGTACTACCGCCCCTTGCTGGAAAAAAGGAGAACAGAGTTGTATCAATTGACCTGCTAAAACCACAATCATGTGGCCAATAATAAGTAGTAGGCCCAGTGGACTCCCAAGAAGTAGCAGAAGACCAAATCTTGCTACAATCCAAGAGGTTCGAACTGAAAGACTAATCACTTTTGATAAACCTGCAGTGAATAAAAAAGGACTATGCAACAAAGCCATGGAACTTGTGCCTCTTGAAACCCAAATTGCAACACTTTGTCAAGAAACATCTGTCTACAACGATGTAGCCTCTGACTATTCTAATAAGACTAAGGAAGAAGCAAATCTGAAGATTAATAACAATCCTGATGCAATCCAAACAATTGACAGAACTGCATCTGGCTACTTTATCAACTTCGATGACTTTTCTGTTGATCCAAGTGAACATGAAGAAACGCCAGCAACAAAAACTTTCAAAGAAAAAATTACAGAACTCTTTCATGAACTTGGAGAAACATATCTGATTTCACCATGGATTGAATTATGGATTGTGTTAGGTGTACTTTTCCTCCTTCTGTGGCTCATCTTGGTTTTAAGTTTGGGTAGATTTATTGATGGAAAATACAGTACAATGGACACAGCAAGTCAGAACATCAACTTGGTCCTAAAACCACACAGATATTCTCACAACGAAAAAAGAGAACTATCATCAGTGAACATCACAGCCATTCCTATACCTGGTGGTGTAGCATGGGACAATACTGACTATGAAATCTATGGCCCGGTTGAGCTCTTGAAATATCCACATCAATTCAAGATTTCTTTAAGTGACTTTGTATCACCTAGTACTTTCTCTGATGATTGGGACTTTGAAAATATTAATAATATGATGTCAGATTTAGAAATGTCAGCAAAATTTACAGAACATGATTATTTACAGGGTTCATCGAATTCTGAAGAAATGTATTGCTTCAATCACGTTGGGCATCATTATTTGCATAAATCTGCTAATCCTAGAAATGTTTTCAGTTATAATCAGTGGGAACATTGTCCAACTCCGCCAAAAGGCAGTTCAAAAACATTTTATGAAAAATTCCCATACTTCTCAGGGTTTAATGTCACTGATCCAGAAATTTTTTATTTTAAAATTATGAATAAGACAGGAGTGAAAAATATGTTGACAAATACTAAATTGATTTATTCTGAAAAATTTTATAAAAAATGTCTACATTTGGTTTTGAATTTTGGAAAAACAACATTGAGACAAAAACTGTCTGGGGTACAAAAGAATGGCAGGTACAAGGTTTAGAATCATTATTCAGAGCCTGCATGATCCCAGAACAAATAATGTTCCTGAATGACACCATTCAGCAAACAACCTGTATTGGCCTAGCCAAGATAAAAGATTTAAACAACCCGTCTATACCAAAGCCTATGCCTGATAAAAACACCACTACAGATGAGGGGTTAGACGTGTCCTGTATTTTAAAACAAATCAGAACTAATCATGATTGAAGAAAATGGTTGATATGGCCCACAGACACTAATAACTGTCAAGATAGATTCCTGCACAAAATACAGGGGTTCAAACAGAATAGGCCAGACCCAAGATATTCCCATAAACAACATCCAGGGATTATAACAACATACAGTGTAGGAAATCTTTGCCTAGAATGGCTACAGAAATTCACACTACCCGAAATTAAGCAACACTTGACTTTACTTAAAGAAGGTGCTGATTTGCGACATTTCTTAATGGGACCTCGCAAACAGTGTCAAAAACGTTTCATATACGCCGGTATACACGCAGCTTACAATGAAGCTTGGAAAATAACACAAATTGAAACTGCAGAAAAAATACAAGAAATTGATCGTATTAATTTGGAAAAATCACTGTCTGTAGTGGACAATGGGTTAACGACTCTGTCCCTCAGAATTTATTCACTGGACAGCATTGTATCATCTGCTATTGATATAATAGAACAGGATATGCTAATGTTACAACATGGCCAGTCCCAATTACGTTCTATTGTACAGTTAGGCTGGACGTTACAAAACCTGCGTTCAGGAAATGTGCCATGGTGTCTAATCAGGGGTATAAATTTTATTGTGTAGTTAATTAAAACCTTTACAATATTGTTGCATAAAAAATCGTGTTTTTTTAAAAAAAAGGTACAAATTCTTAAACAGTTAAAAAGGCAAAAAAAAGCTTTCTGGAAGTTCATGTGTTTAGTTTGGTTATAAAAGGTGTTTCAGTGAGTCTATTCGTTACACTTCACACATTCGATTTCATGGCTTTAGTTTCCTTATTCTCGATGTTTTGTATTAGCTGCAGTGCCCTTTGGAAAAATCTGGCGGCCCTACAAGCTGTCTGCAATTGATGACTGTTCAGTGCTAGCATGACGGCTGGGCGGCATGTTCTGATTTGGAAAAAACAAAATACGTGAAGGAGCTAGTGACGTCTCAAGTTTTTCAAAGAGGGACAAATGCACAATATGTGCAACGTTGATTCTTCCTTTTGTCCACATAGTCTGCAGTCAGGGGTCGTCCATGTTTGCTTCCATGGTGGGGTGTGTTCTTTTAAAATGGTAGTTCCCAACTGTAGATTTAGAAGCATTTTTTGGGCGGCCGTAGATATGTGGTTGACTAGATAGGGTTGGGGCGCCATTTTCCCATATGTGGCCAACACCGACCAACTGTGTTTTTTATTTGCTGTTGCAGCTTTATCTGATAGCCATGAACTTTGCATGGCGGCCCCATTGCTCGCTTTTTTGAAAGCCGCAAAGGTTTGGCGTCAAATCTTAAACATGTCAGATACCAGTGGCATCGCACATGTATTTAAGAATTTTTTTTCAGGACTGCTAACACACTTCAAAGCAGTTCTTGGCATCTTCCCGAATGTTCGGTGGCCTGCCTCTGATCTTGGGACTCGTAGCAGGAATCCTATTTTTGTTCCTTCTGCTCCGATATGGCAAGTCAAGTCACAGACCAAACCCAGGCAACAATGGAAGAAATGATCCTAGCAATGCGATACCGAGAACGGATTACTAAGGTCCTCGGATTGGCTTGGCTAAGAGATCTGAATACTACCTGGTTTCTTTCATTCAGACCAATCTGGCAAGATTGCATCTTACCTGTTCTACGTTGCTTGCAATGCGGAGAAGAATGCGTGTTGGACGTCTGTCTTACACTACCATCAGCAGTACCTATGGATATCGATACTTTGCTTGGTTCGGTAACAGCTCATGCAACGTGTTGTCCCCAGCGGCTACCTATTCTGATGATGGCATTCGTTGAGACCTCACCATTACGATTAGGTGGCGGTGAGGTACGAGATGAAAGCAGCACACAGGTACAACCTTCCGTGAACATTGCTGATCCAGACACAGATGATGGCAATGCTTCGCACATTTGCACTATTTCTACTTTTTCGGACCTGGTCCAACGTTCCCCTACTGTTGTAGACAAATTTTTTACCAGCCTATCTGAACTTATGTTCTCCCCTAACAGCGAGAATAATTTTTGAAACAAAACGTGAGCACACAGCGTTCCCTGAACTCTGAATTCGGCCTTCAGTGTTTGATAAACAACACTACTGAAAAGATTAGAACTATTTTTTCTTCCCTCTGAAAGCGAAATTATTTTTCTGTTCCCAAAATATTTACTTTTTTTGGCACATGGTACTCTGCTTAAAGTAGAACTATTCTTAGAGAACAGAACTTCTATTTTTAGAAAATCTAGAGACAATATTTTGCCTTAGCCTCTAGCACATGTACAGTATTGTATAAATATGTGATGAAATGGTCTCGACCTTCTCTTCTGTATTAAGAGCCGTTTCATAAATGTAATTTTCGCAAATCATTAGCCAACGTACCATATATGCATTATCTGAATGTTACCTCTGCTTGAAAACGTACAGTATGATACTCATTTTTTCGTATACATACCATTTCAAATGCATTTTATGTATTTTGGGGTGGGTTGGAAAACACATGCATCGTTATATGTTTAGTATTGCTTAGTATTTAGTAATGATGGACATTATACGTGGAGTGGGTGTTGTAAACGTATCTAGGACCCTATTTAAATATTCCCAATTCATGCCCTTATGTGGTTATAACAAATCATATCCTTATAAAGGCATAAGAATCATATCCATATATAGTCATAGCCAATGCAGTCCAAATACGGCAAGGCTACTCCCATAGACTCCTAGAAAGTACAACGCAGCCCGGGAATTCCCCCTGCTTCTGTTTTGATTTGTCCTAGAACTCCTGGAGTCCTGAAAAGAACTGCAAGTTCTTAGTGACCTCTTATGTCCAACCTTACGTCAAACTCAGCACCTTCTAGGTATAAATATACCAGCATCTGACTTAAGCAAACACACAGTGGTTTGGAGCAGATTGGCTATCTACTTACCCGAAGCCCAGCTGATGCGTGTACCGAAGGAAGCTGACCCTCCCATTGACGCACAGAGAGAGACGCTATCTTTTCTCCTGAGGAGAAATCCAGCTCCAGTCTTTCCAGTCACCCTTGTGGGTTGCTGGGAGATCGAGTCCTGAGAAAGAGATACAAGACCTCTTTCATTCTATAACCAAGGTACGGAGCTGATTAGATCCTTAGAGAATTCTTGATTCAGATTCTTGGCAAAAATACCTTAACTTAAACTGCAGCTCACTTACTCCTTCCCACGTACTAGGCTTAGGTTAGGTACACCGGGGTAGGCGTATCTTAGAAGCACCAGTTGAGCACGTTTAGTCAATGATTTTAAGTATGTATATATTTTATCCATTTTAAGTATCTTATGGCTCAGAAACCATATACATGCTTTTACAGTATTATTTCATAATACTCCTTTTACTGTACGCACTTTACTTCATGATAAGTATTGCAATTGTGGAATTCATTTCTCTTGCATGAGAAAGAAGACTGCTCAATAAATAACCACTTTTATTGAAAACGCTTGTCTCTCTATTTCTCTGCACTCCTGGTGAAACTAAGCATGCAAGATTGACTGAGTGAAATAGCTGTCTATTGTTTTCACAAGACTCTGGAGATATACTCCTTGTCCTAGGGGGAGCAAAGTTGTCATGTTTATGCGGTTGTCAGAAACGAATCCCTTCTTGTATATTCAGGAAAGTTAACCCCTTCCTGTTCACTCGAGAAAGTTTCTAGTGACCTCTGACCTAGCTGGCATACCTAATTAAGTCTAACATATTCAGTAGAGACCTAGTCGACCTCAGTCCTACATCTAAACTACCGTTTATGTTATTCCAATGCGCAGAGCCTATTGGGAATATAGGAACTACACTTCACTCCGGTGTGTAATACAAATAGGTGGCAATCTTGGTCAAGGTCTCTGTCAGGCCCATATGGTAGGCCGTGTGTGTTGCTCTATGGTATATTCCTTCCCATTCTTTGTGGATCAGGGATCTTCCTAGATCTCCTTCCCATTCTTTGTGGATCAGGGATCTTCCTAGATCTCCTTCCCAGCGGGTGCGACCCGTGTTATATGTGTGGGTGGTATTGGTTAGGAGCATTTTGTAGAGGTCAGAGGTGATTTTTTTTGTCAAAGGTGCGTGTTATCAGCCATAGGGAGATAGAAGACGCTGTGCCTGCGGTTTGATTTGTCTGTGTAATGCCCAGTGTCTAATCTGGAGGTATGGCAAGCGTTCTGTTTCTGTGAGACCATAGTGTTCCTTGAGCTGTGAAAAGGGGATGATACAGTCTAAGTCGAAGAGGTGGCCCAGGGACCTGCATGGGGAAGATCGCCAAGCTTGAAAGGCCCGGGCATCTGTACCAGGGTGAAACTCCGGGTTGTCAAAGAGCGGTGTGAGGGGTGATGGGAAGGTGGTCAGTTGTGTGGAAACGTTGGTGCGGTCCCAGGAGTCCATAATAGTGCTTGTGATATATGAAGCATAAAGATTAGGTGATCGGTGGTGTTTGTGGAGAAAAGGAATACCCTGCAGCGGTCTGCCCACTAGCAACGGATCCTGAAACAGCCAGTGTTTCTCCAATTCCAAGAGCTGCTACTCCACCAGGTATTTAAGCTGAGCAGCATGAAAGTATAGCTGAAGGTCGGGTACCCCCACCCCTCCCCTCTCTGGTGGTAGGACTGCAACCTGGTGTCGTAATTGCGGCTTACGGCCATGCCAAATGAAGAGCGATAGATAGGCTTGAGTCGGTTGTATCCAGCCCTGTGGGGGCCTAGCCAAGACATTGTGCAATGTTTCCACCTGTTTAGTTCCTTACGAATGTGAGTACGGAGATTAGAGTAATTAATGTCAGAGGTGGTCTGGATAGTGGGGGCAAGCTGGATGCCTAAGTAAGGGATCGCAGCTGCCGCCCACAGCATTGGGTGTTCCTCCAGGAGGTGATTGAGGGTGTGCGGAGAGAGGGAGATATTAAGGGCCATAGATTTGTCCATGTTAATTTTTAAGCCCGACCCCTGAGCAAAGCTGTACAATTCAATAAAGAGGGAGCGCAGGACCATGATCGGTTCCGATAGGGATAGCAGGAAGTCATCTGCATAGAGGCTTATGGTGTGGGTATCCCCCCTGAATTTAATCCCTGTTATAAAAGGGTGCAGTTGAACTCTAAGTGCCAAAGGCTCCATGTAGAGCGCAAAGAGGAGGGGCGATAGGGGGCACTCCTGCCTAGTACCCCTCCCAAAGGGGAAACGAGAAGATGTGCGGCCATTGACTAGGACCATCGCCATGGGAGATCGGTAGCAGTTCAGGATCCGAGTGCGGAGTTTCTCGCCAAAGTCAGCGGCCATCAAGACCATCTCTAGATAAGACCAATACACCCCATCGAAGGCCTTTTCTGCGTCGATGGCCAGGAGCATATACTCGCCTTGGGTGCGGTACGCTTTTTCTATCAGGTGTAAAATTCGTTTTCTGTTGTCACTGGTCTGCTTCTGTGGGATAAAACCGGCTGATCAGGCTCAACCAGTTGGGCCATGAAATGCGCCAATCGGGCTGCTAATATGCTAGTGTATAATTTGATATCTAAGTTGAGCAAAGATATAGGCCTATACGCGCTACATGCCGTTCTGTCCCTGTCCCGGGATAGCTCCGGTGTGCTCAAAAGTATTAAACAGTCCTGTCAGAATGGGGGCTAATTAGATACAAAGGGCTAGATGTAGGTAGGAAAGATTTACCGATTTTAAATTACCGAATTTTACCGATTCGGTAATTTAAAATCGGTAAATCTATGGGTCCGACATGTAGGTATTCCAGATGTGCTGGAATACCGAATCGGATGAATTCGGTATTTACCGATTCGGTAAACACCGAATCGGTAATGCCCATTCATTCCTATGGGCTTTGAAGCCCATAGGAATGAATGGGCATTACCGATTCGGTATTTACCGAATCGGTAAATACCGATTCACACAAGGGTGCAGGGGGTGTCACTTTGACACCCTCTGGCACCCCCAAAACAGGCACGGGTGCCATGTGGCAGGCATACCTGCCCTAAGGGCAGGTCTGCCTGTCACATGGCATAGGTGTGCATGCACACATGTGCATGCACACTGGAATCGGTATTTTACCATCAAATTGGATTTGATGGTAAAATACCGATTCGTTAAGGCTCCTGGGACTCTGAAGAGTCCCAGCTACATATGGGTGGCTCCGAATCGGTAAATTTACTGATTACTTATTTTACCGAATCGGTAAAATTACCGAATCGGTAATTTTACCGATTCGGTAAAATAATGCCCCCTACATACCATTCGCCTATTTACCGATCGGTAACGGCCGAAAATACCGGTTTTCGGCCGTTACCGACCGACCTACATCGGGCCCAAAATGTCTTATAAAAGGCGGCCGTGAGCAGTCTGGGCCGGGTGATTTGCCTACTTTAAGACTGGAGATCGCAGAAATAACTTCCTCTGTCTGTATAGCTCTAGCTAGGTAGTCAGCCTGCGCTTGAGATAAGGAAGGCATGCCATCAGTAGCTATATAATCAGCACTACGTTGGGCATCTAGAGGGTCTCCCGTATAGAGGTCCACATGGTAGTCACGAAAGACTTCAGCTATAGCTGCATCATCGGCCACAAGCTCGCCCTCCAGCGTTCAAATGGTCTGGACCCTCTGCCTCTGTCTGGCCTCGCGTAACTTATTGGCGAGGAGACGGCCGCACCTGTCCCCCCCATATAGTAGGATTGACGGAGTCCAAGAGCTGCATACTCAGCCCTGTCCTGGTCCAGGGCTGCGAGTTTCTTCCTTTCCACACAGAGCTGGCGCCAAGCTCGAGAGGTACGTGTTCTCTGGTGTAGCTGATCGAGTTCCGAAACCCTCTGAGTGAGTTCCGCTCTCTTGCGGACCCTCTCTTGATTATGGGCTGAGGATAACGCTATAAATTCCCCACTGAGGACTGCCTTCAGTGCTGCCCATCGTGTCGCCGGGGAGGTGTCGGAGTTAGCATTAAGGGTGATATAGTCTGTGATGGCTTTCTGAATTTGTTCAGTCACTGGTGGGAGATGTAGCATTGTGTCCCGTAGGAGCCAATTGTCTGAGAGGGCGCAGTGAGAGCAGGAGCCGAAAGGTAGCTAGGACTGGGGAGTGGTCCGAAAGAGAGGCCGTCAGAATTTCAGTGTCAGCAGTTATAGTTAGCTGAGCTAACCAATAGCTCACGCCGCTGCATTGCATTGCTTATGACCTCACATATTACATCATGCATGGTATTTTTTCCCCCTTTTATATTTTTTGCACATTTCATGAAAGGAGTTCCTAGAGACCAGCAAGAAGGCAACACAAAGCAGAAGGACCCTTGACTTCCATAGTAACCCAACAACACAGAAGCAGAGAGTCCATTCAAAAGTCCAATCTCAACTTCAATATTTGGCTCCACAGTTTTCCCCGAAGGCGTCATACTGCATAGATTTTGGAGTTGTAGTTTAGTGCTTGAGACCAGTCCATAATGGCCCTTTGCAATGCTGGAAAGAATAACAAATGTTGATTCTTTTTTTATTTTTGACCTTCATAGTTTTTCTACATTAGCAGGCATTTTATTATCTTACAAAATGAATATCTAATATCTAAGTGTTGTTAAATTAATTTTATTTGTAATAAATCTTTTTATTTGCAAAAGAAATAAATAGGTGGTCATCACATACCGGGAGTACATTTGTCACAGAGTTGTCACTGGAAAACACAGTTTATACAGATCTTGCCTGATACAGCATTTCACTGAATGGTGTCAATGCAGCAGTAATTTACAATGTAATCAGCTCGTCAATGGGTGTGATTAGGGGGTATTCACATAGGTTACCACAATAATCATTCCAATTGGACCACACAGCCACCCACTTCCGGGGGCAGCCCCAGGCCATGTCCTTCTTCTAGGAACTGAGCGTTGGAGGTGTTACTGCCTCCCACAATCTTGCTATATTCCTTTTTGCAATTGCCAATCCTAACATTACCCATAGTTTGCCCTTCGATGATAGATCTGTGGGCTCCCAGATGTTCAGAAGGCACCTCTTAACTTCCAGATGCAATTCCACCCCCCATACCTCTTGCATACAATCGAGTACCCATTTCCAATAAGTTTGCAGCACAGGGCCTTCCCACAGTATGTGAAAGAAGGTTCCCACCTCCCCACATCTCCACCTGCAGAGGCCATCTTCACTTCGGCCCATCAAAATCAGCCTAGTGCCAGAGATATAGACTCGGTGGAGGATTTTCAATTGGATCAATCTCAGTTTGGCTGATATTGCTATTTCCTTGGGGGATGCAAGCGCTTCTCTCCACTCCTCATCATCAATTTTGAGTCCGTCTGCCTCCCATTTTCCCCTAAGAGCTAGCAATGGGTCTAGAGTGTGATTAACAAGCTTCTTGTATGTGAGGGAAGTAGCTTGTTCTGGAAGGTGACCATCCAGCAACCTGTCTTCGAGAGGGGAGGACTCCGGGAGCTTAGTCCCTGGAGGGATGTTTGCCTGAAGGGAATGCCTAACCTGCAGGTATCAAAAGTGTTCTGTCTGCGCCTGGTCATAGGTGTGTTGGAGCGAAGTGAATAGCACAATTCCGTCCCGGCCCCACAGGTCTTTGATGTGAGAGATCCCGATCAAGTCCCAATTGCGGAACCCATTGGTGCAACTCAGTGTGCCCAATCTTTCCGAGGCCCAAAGCGGGGTAGCCAGTGTAAGTTTGTCAGCCCATCCCAGTTTTCGGTGAACAATGTGCCATAGTTGAACAGAGTGTTTTGTAGGTCCCGTGAGGGGGTACCTGCCAGGCCTGGAATAAAGCGCGGCCTTAAAGTTCCCGCCCGGGAGGAGCCATCTGTCCATCCCATAGCCCGGGTCGTTTCCATCACAGTAAGTGCCCTGATTTATGGCAGAGAGATGCGCTGCCCAATAATATTTCCGGATGTCTGGAAGCGCTATACCCCTATCAAACCATCCTAGTGTGAGTTTCTGTAGGGATATGCGGGGCATCCCGGTCCACAAAAGATCTCTATGTGTGGCCTCGATTGCAGCAAAGTATTTCTGCGGAACTAAGTCTGGGTAGTTTTGGAGGGCGTAGAGAAACCGTGGCAGCGCCATCATTTTAAAGAGCACTGCCCGACCCAGTAGGGACAGCAGGAGTTTCTGCCAGGTGGCGGTGTCTCTCTTAAGCCATTGCAAAGGCGGCAGGAGATTCTTCTCGTATCTAATGGCCTTCTCCTTGGAGATGAAGATTCCCAGGTACATGAACCCATCTGTGGCCACCTTAATTGGGAAGTCGCGCAGGATTGCTGGGGGGTGGGGGGGGCATGAAGGACATAAAGGAGTGACTTTCCCCAATTAGTACTGTATCCTGAATTCTCCCCGAAGGTTGTAAAGGTATCTAAGGCTACTGTAACGGACTCACAAGGGTTTGTGAGGTATAAAAGGATGTCGTCCGCATAAAGCGAAATCCTGTCCTCCCATCCGTCGGCCCATCGGAGCCCTTTCAGGGAGGGATCTTGTGTTATCCAGGCAGCTAGTGGTTCCAGCGAGAGGGCAAAAAGCAAAGGTGAGAGGGGACACCCCTGTCGCTTTCCTCTTCCTAGGGTAAAAACCTCAGAAATGTTGTTGTTTACAACCACCTGGACCAAAGGTTCGGTATAGAGGAGGCGCACCCAGCCAATAAAGTTCGGACCAAAGCCCAGCTTCTGAAGAACTGCCATCATGGCAGCATCCCAATACTCTGTGGAGATGGCGCAGGTTAAGCGTTGTGTTACGGTGGGGCATAAAGCCCGACTGGTCTGGGTGAACCAATGTATTTAGAACCGCCTTGAGCCTATTAGCAAGCACCTTGGCCAGGATTTTCGGCTCGGCATTTAATAGTGATATTGGCCTGTAGGAGGCACTTAATTCTCTTAGTTTCCCTTCCTTAGGGATGGCCACGATTGTGGCTATTCCCTGGTCCCTCTGCAGTATACCTTGCTCCCTACTTTCCTCAAACATGCGTTTTAGGTGCAGGCTCAGGCTGTCAGGCTTTAGTTTGTAGAGCTCGATCGGAAGACCATTGGGCCCGAGGGCCTTCCCAGGTCGAAGGTCACGGATGGCCCTGATCAGTTCCTCCGTAGTAAGTGACATCTCCAGAGTCTCCCGTTCGTCATCTGAGAGGGTAGGTAGCATAATGTCGGCCAATAGGGCGGTTGAATCCTCTTCCGACAGATTGGACCCCCTGCTGTACACTTTTTGAAAGTGCTCTGCGAACTCCCTGACAATCTCCCGGGGTTCCGTAATGACAGCCCCCGATTCAGCCCTAAGCTCGGCCACCACTTTCTGCGCCTGCTGCTTTTTGTCCAGCCAGGATATTAATTTGCCTGCTTTGTCCCCTTGATCATATAGTCGGCCCCCCCTATCTCTTGCTAGGGTCTTAGCAGCGTCAGTAGCCAAAGCCTTGTATTCTGCCGCTTTAAGTTGTATCTGGTGCAGAATTTCTGGACTACTGTCACTCTGTGCTGTGTTTTCTAGAGCGAGAACATCGCTTTCCATGGGTACCATCTGCGCTTCTCGCTCCTTACGGCGTCTAGCGATCGCTGAAAGGGCTTCTCCCCTCAGCACCGTCATAAAAGCTTCCCATAAGACTACTGATGACTTCACAGTCCCTACGTTCTCCCCAAAGTACTGGTCAATTGAGAGAATCAGTTTCTTTTTCGTCTCCTCACTACGAAGGTACCAGGCATTAATCGGCGCAACACATCCCTCCCTTCGATCCCCGATTGTAAGATGAGCCCACAGCGGGGAATGGTCCGAGATACCCCTCGCTAGGTGTGTGACATCGCAAATTGTAGTGTCCTGGTGCATTGGTGCTAGGGTGTAGTCTATGTGTGAGAACATGCGGTGCGGGCCTGAAAAGAAAGTATATTGTTTTTGCGTCGGATGTCGGAGACGCCAGAGATCAAGCAGCCCGAACGCCTCAAGGAGATTGGAGAGCCACATGTGTCCCGCCACTATGTCCCTAGGTGGGTGTCTATCTAAATCACCCGAGACCACGGTGTTAAAGTCCCCACCCATTAGGAGTTGCCCTTCTGAAAGGGAAAGGAGAAGCCTGCCCAAATCTTGATACGACTCAGTTTGGAGACCCGGCGGGACATAGGTCGTTACTAGGTTGAGCTTGCACCCCTCCCATTTCCCTGAGATAGCAGCAAAGCGCCCCAGAGGATCCGTGTCTGTGTGGTCAATGACAAGTGGAACGTTACGGCGCAGAAGGATCCCCACCCCCCGGGACCCCGAGGTAAAGCTGGCGTGTATCACCAGAGAGTGTCCCCATCTGTTCAGTGTGTGACATGTGTTCCCCGTCAGATGCGTTTCTTGCAGGAGGACCACATCCGGTAGGTGGCGTTTAACAAATTGAAGCACTATACTTCTTTTGAGCTTGTCCCCTAACCCATTGACATTCCAGCTAAGTACCTTAAGGCTTTTATTCGACTTCATAGCCATTGGGGCATGCAACTGCCGCAGTCTTCCTGTGATTCCTGATAAGTCTTGCTAGCACATCTGAACAACCCCGGTGTGACCATTCCAAACTCCCGCCCCTTCCCCCAACCGTTCCCAACCCCAATCCGCAACCCTGAAACTGATATCCCCCCACCCCTCCTTCCTGCTTCCCTGCTATGTAGGGTTCGAACTACCCACATCCCCAACTAGCAGAGCGCCTATCACCCATTCCAACCCAGGAGTAAGGAAACCTCCCCCCTTCCGAAGAACCTACTTAAAGGGGAAAATGCGCCGGCCCCAACTCCAGCCGCTAAGCGCCCTCACCACACAACATAATACCTCGCTAAACATGCATGCACTCCTTCAAGTCCAGATCCATGGCACATGAAATTCGTTCCCCCTACAGGCAAAGTAATGCTCCGTCCACTCTTTGACAGTCTTGAGCCGCCAGTTCGTACGGGGGAAGATAGTTCGAGTCTCATCCTTGCTCTGTCCCAGGTCTTCTGTAATTAGGGTCTAAATAACCATCCCTCCATATATCAAATTTCCCCCAAGGAGAAATTAACCCCAACATCGTGCACGGAGAATATACATTACATTACAGCTCGTCTGTGTCCATGTTGGCAGTCCCTCCTTCGCTAGTGGCCTCTAGCGTCCCCGAGAGTCCACATTTGGGGCTAGCAGATCTAAACCGCCAGGGGCGCTGACCTGCTCTGTCCACATCCGATCTACCATCCTGAGATCCCGGTGAGGCGGCCTGGTTGTCTCTCCATTCCCCACCTTCTGCAGGGGCAGAGGACCGCGAAAACCCTCTGTCCAGCCAATCTTGGACTTCCGATGGTGCAGTAAAAAACAGAGATTTGCCCCCTGCAATAACTTTGAGTTTGGCCGGAAAAAACATCATGTATTTGATTCCTTTGTTCCATAGCGCCGCTTTCACTCTATCAAATGAGCGCCTTTCACGTTGTACTTTAAGCGTGAAGTCTGGAAAGAACCTGACCCTAGCGTTTTCATATTGTAGGTCGCCCATCTGCCTGGCGGCCTGGAGGATAGCGTCTCTGTCCCTATAGTTCAGGATTTTTGCAATGATTGTCCTAGGTCGCGCTCCCGGCTTGGGCTTAGGGATTGGCGCACGATGCGCCCGTTCGATGGTGAACATTTTGGAGAGGCGCTTTGGCTTCAGATGGTTGAGGATCAGGTCTTCCAGAAACAGATCCATGCTTGGCCCCTCCGAATCCTCCGGAACACCCACCACGCGGATGTTGTTCCGGTGGGCCCTCCCTTCCTGATCTTCCAGCTTTAAGGCCACCTGGTGCACGAGGTCGTTTACGCGTTGTTCCAGTTTCTTTGAGGAGGCCTGGAGTTCCCTTATGTCAGTCTCATTAGCCTTGGCCTTTCCCGATGTTTTGCCGAGGTCTGTGCGGAGAAGGTTGACCTCAATCGACATCTTGTCTATTTTCGTCTCCAGGGTAGTCCCCAAGGTCTGGATCGCTGTCATGATAGAAGCCAGGGACGGTTCTGTAGGAATAGCGTGGTCACCCGATGCTCCCCCGGTTTGGGGGGTCCCCAATGGGACGGCATACTTGTCCAATTTGTTTGTCTGTGCGGCAGCTTTGCCCTTCGGTTTAATTTTGTAGTCCCACGCTCCCTACTCGCAGCTTGCAAGGCCTCACTCCAGCCCCACTGTACTGTCACCCAGCAGTCAGAGATTGGGTATGAGGCCGGCCCCCAGGGCTTCTCACCTCCACTGGTAGCCTCGGATCTCGACTCCTCTTCCACCCCACCTCCAAGTGGGCGTCACTCTGCCTGGTCCTCACTGGCAGTCCACAGGGCCCTTCTACCTGCTCCCAGGCGTGTTACTTGCTCCAGATGGGCCACTTTACAGACAAACTGTCTTCCCTCTGCACGGCCCGGCCCCTACTCCTGCACTGGTCTCCCGGCTCTCCTGTGGCCCTTGGGCCTCACTCCCCACCAGCCGCCTCCGCACCTGGGTATAATCTCCAAGCGGTCAGTTGGTTCCTCCATTTAATACCACCACACTCTGCCTTCTCAGGTTGAGACCAAAAGCACCTGTCAGTGGTAGGGTTCAAGCGCCACAGGGGTATGTCCCTGCATCCGTTCGGTGACACTCCCAGATTGCCCTCCACGTGGCTAAGGAACAGCGCTCACCAGGCCCGCAAACATGTATGGCACCTCCCGTGTGGAAGTTGGTACCGCCTCCGCTCCTACAGTCCCGTAATAGAGCCCCCTTCGGGCCGGTGGATGGTGCAGCAAACCCGCTCTCTCCCGCCTCACGCTTGCGTCCCCAGTGCACGCGGTCTAGCAGCGAGATAGAGGAGGGTCAGAAGTTGCAGTCCATGGCCGTTGTGGGCGCCAGAAAGACTGTAAGCCAGTTCCCCCGATGGGCCCGTCGTTGGGTCTCAGCGCGGCTACGGTGTATGCTGTTCTAAGTTAAGCCTCTTGTGAGCTATGGGCAGCAGCTGACCTCGTACCCAGGTCTCGCAGGGTAGGCAGGAGCTCCAACGTCGGCTGCGATGCTCACTCCCCGTCTCCCGCTCAGGCCTCAAAGCCGGGGCGTTGCGTCCATCTCAGAGCCGGGTGCTCGGCTCACCGTCTCCGGGGCAGCAAAGGCGCCACAGCGGGCTGTTGTCACATCTCAGCATAGGGGGTGAGTAGAAACTTCCGGATTGCAGTCTCTGTTGCCACTAGATGTTACTGGGCATTTGCAGTCCCAGGCGTGCATGGCATGTCGGATTTTGGCCAGATTTGAAGGGTTTAGGGCTTGGCTCCGGCGGAGCTCTCATTCGAAGGAGCCATCTTCACTGGCACCTGGCCACGCCCCTCCGTTGTTCATTTTATTATCTTTCAATTTATTGCAACACTACTTACATATAACTTACCGTATAGACAAGTCAAACTACCCTTCTGCAAATAAATACACAGGTAACTTTTCCCAGTTATCATAATTTACATTTTAAATATAAGTCAACAGTCTGTGTTTAAATCTACTAGTAAGTCCAGAAACAACATATACAAACAGACATTTTATTTACAGAACGCTGTGTTAAATTTTGTAATCTCTATTTTAAAACTATCAACTGTAAGTGATGTGTGTTGCTCTGCAACTCCTCCTCTTAACAACTCTTTTCCCTAGAATCCTGCTCAGGGCCAAAGAAACTAAACGACACATCACCACAAACCTTTTCAACCTCTGCCACACTACCATGCAAAAGTTCTCTACTTATTTCCCCTAAACATAAAGCAGGAGTTTTCACATAATACAGCCTCCTACCCAAAGTTTGCATTGCTGAGTGGTATAAATTATTTTGGGTTTTAAACTTCACCTTGAAAAGATACGTAGGAATTTTCATAATGTATCAATGGATTGCGCTCTAATACTAGAAACACTATCACAATTCCATTTGTATACAGTACCCTGACTACGCCTTTCTTGTACCTCTTCTGCAATAACCTCTGCTACATTTCTAGGTACCATCACCTCTTTTGCTATAAGACTACCATTCTTCATTTCATAACATCGTCTTCTTTAATCAATAGCATGAACTAATTTTTTATACTGGAGATAGCTTTCTTCATTAAAGAAAGTCTCTGTACAAGAAGTATGTATCCATTGTCCACTAAAAACTGTACAACAGTTACTTCTATTCACTAATCTTTTCTTCTTCTTTTGACTCCTCATGTACAACACTATTTTGTCAAGAGTCTATATACTATTTAGAATCGCAAAGAAAAGTTTCCTTCAAAGCAAAGCAGATATCAACTACTCTCTTAACTCGTTCTTTCTATTTCACGGCATCTCCCCTTCTTCTACACTTTTTAAAATGTATCACTGAATTTACATGACTGTAACTATGCAATCATTATAACATTTGAGCAGACCTATGCAGCCATCTAAACACCCACTTACAACTCATGCAGTCATTGAAATACTGAGGCACACACGTGCACTAATGAAACACTCAGGTTCTACTCATGCACTCATGTAATTACGTTGAGAGTACCACTGCAGTAAACCTATCACCCATACTGTCTAAAGACTACATATTCCTCAGTAAAACTTGTAAATACATGGGTTGTAGTTAAATACATCAATACTCTCTGGATAATTGAATGAGTGCATAGGTAGTGCCTAATTGATTCCCTGTGGATACAAGTAGTGCCTAGATGATTCCCTGACTATGTCACAATTCCATGGGTCATTCCATATATACATTCTTATTGCCTACATGTTTGCATGAGTATACCACTAGTATCTGGGTGTTTGGATGAGTACAGCCTGAATGATTCGACAACTGTGTGACTGATGCTTCAATAATTCAATACATGCATCGATACTGGTAGGATGATTAAATGAGTGCAACTCTAGTACCTGGATTATTGAGGATACAAGTAGTGCCTAGATGATTCCCTGCCTATGTCATATTTGTTCATATTTAAATAAATAAAATATTTTTTTATGTTATTTTACTTAAATAGTTATGATAAGGACTTTTTTGGGTGCAGAGATGGGTAGAGTAGGGTGCCGGGATGGGTAGAGTTGAGGGTAGAATGAGCTTGTAGGGTTTAGGGATAGGTAGAGTTTAGGGGTATTAAAGTGTTTTTAGGGTTCAGGGATGGGCAAGAGGGTTTACATATACATATATCCAGTCGCGTAACCCTCCACATCCGCTGCACAACGGCATACTTGCAATGCCATAAAAGATTCACAACGAACATCCTCTAGGAAGTATTGTTGGTACTCCAACAGGGGATATAGTGCAATAGTTCTGAGGAAAATTGAATTTTATATGGCCAAGTATGTCCCCTATCGTGTACCCCAACGTTCCATGTATGTGCATGACTCCATGCATTTCCCCTCCATGGCCGAAAATGAAGACGCATATGCATTTGCGTCCAACGTTAACATGTCATCTACCAGATCCACCATGAATGAAACGATAATTCAGTCTTAAAACCTACCATGCCAATGTATTTACATGGTATACGTTTTAACATCGAGAAACACACACGTTTTCTGGCTCAGCCGAGCCAGGCCCTGATTTCTGACTCCGAACCACTTCTGTCTCTGAAAGCTGCATTTTAGGTATGCATCCCTGACCTCTACCTTACTTCCTGCTCAAGCAAAGCGGTGCCCGGCTCAGCCTGGCCTGCCTGCCAAGACGGTATTTTGCCTACAGTTATCTGTTCAGCCTCCGCGAAAACACATTCCAGTCTAGTGAAATAGGTAAACATATTCCCGGCTACAGAGCAAAGGGCCCGGCCTTCCTGTCTCCATGCAAGTAATTTACTGCTCCCGTTGCCATAGTAGGCCCATGGCCCCGCGCCTTGCACCAAGACACGTATGCACCCACTAGCATTCAGTGATGAATAGCCTCTGCCCGAGAGACCTTTTACTTTAGATAATACATCCTCCAAACACAAGATACCAGATATGCTATAGGTGCAGGTCGTTCTGACATCCCAGACTTCAGTCTCCTCTACTAGTGCTAAAGTCAAGCCCCCAGCTCTCCCCAGTTACACGTCAATCTCACGTCATACTAGTTGCGCGCGCATCTGCGCATCTGTGTTAAAGTTCCTGCTGACCCTGCAGATTTTCTCTATGCATCCACCCACCTATGACACTTCTATGTCGTCTACATCACACACCTCCGTGTACGCCCTGTACACGCCTTCTTTTACGCCCATATGTTCTTATCTTCTTCTTTTCACTTGTTACGCCTACTGTATTCAATGCAACTGTACAGTTTTACTATATATATTGTGTGATGTTAATAAAATGTTGAATATCCCTTCCTGAACCTTAGTGGTGATGGAACCCGATGTCCATTGGCTCGAGCCACTTAATTAAAGCCCGTATGACTCAGATACCACGGACTCTGCCTCTCATTTTATTGAGCTATCCTTTATTGTCATTTAATGTATAGAAAAATAGTACCGGTTATTTTATTTACCACATAATCTGGCGCCCGAACAGGCACCCCTCCCCTTCCCCACGCGCCGGCGATGCAACGCAGGCCCCTGACCCCTTCTACAGCCGTGACAGACTCCTTTCAGTGCACACCTGCGGGTTTTCCTGCTAACTCCCTCAGGCCCACGGAGGAGACGGAGACTGCGGTCCGGCATCCAGACGAGGCGGTGAGGAATGCGGAGAGTCCCGACCAGAGCCCAAGCCGAGAGAGCAAGGTCCGAGGTATCCGGAGGCCCACCTGTTCCGAGGCGCATGCGTAGTGTGTAGCAGTAACCAGACGTCGTAGCAGTCCAGTCCAGTCCAGTATCAAGTTTCCGAGGCCTTCAGTTTTGCTTCCTGGTGAGTACCGTTGTTGGGAACGCATCAAGACGGGTTCATTAATTTGTGCCCGGTCAAGATGGGTCTGGGTACACAGACCCGGTCAAGACGTGTTCACTTAGGTGGATACGGTATGACGTGTCTCTTTATGGGACCGGCATGTTCTGTACTGTTTTAGCAGTGCATCCAGTAATTCAGAATTCTAGTATTGTTTTCTAGAGATTTCCAGTATTGTGTTTTTCTATGTACTAGGTAGTATCTGTTCGAAATGTTTTTACTGTGTTTGATGTCGTGGTATGAATGATTGTTTGCAATTCATTACTGTGTTTATTGTGTTCACGTACAAGTAAGTTTAAATATGCCTCTGTTCTCGAAATTACGTCAGATAGGAACCAGGAAAGGGATACTCGAGGAAGCAGTTCCCGTCCCGCCTAGGGACACTCCAGGAAATTTTATGTACCACAAGCACGGCTTAGATGCCATACTGTACTTAGACTTATGGGTGGACTATACCAAGAATCTGGAAGAGAAATATAGATGGCCTGTTTCAGGAACATGGGATGCAGATTGCATCATGAGAGTAGAGGAAGCATTATGGAAAAAGAAAGCCAGACAATCCCAGAAAGATGCCATAGAATTATGGCGTAAGGAAGCGCATAAAAGAACAGAAAAAGAAATCAGGAAAGCAGAACTAAGTAGGGAAGCATCAGAAAAAGCCCAAGAAAAAGAATTACTAGAAGAAGATGAATGAGTCAGAGCAGAACAGTTAGACCGACAAAGAAATGCCCTTATTAAAGGCATGTATCCCCTTCTCGCCGAGGGCCTGCCTACGGCGACCCCGGAAGTACCCTGTAACTTGCCGCCACCATTGGTCCCGACTAAGCTACGACATAAACAGACCGCAGCTGACATTTTCCTTTCTTCCTACTTAGACGACACTGTCCCAGAATATGCAAATACGAATCCTCCCCCACCTGTTCAACCCCACAACCCTGTTAATAACGCGATTCCTGTCACTGTTCCCCCTGTCACTGGTCCTGGCAATCCGTTCACCCAACCTGTACCCCAGGTCCAGCCTACTTTACCTGCACCTACTTTGCCAGTCACGCTACCACCAGCGACAGCACAGCCAGTATTAGTTGACGATCACACTCCAGGAGGGGCAGTAGGAGGTACCCCTATCACCCCGCCTCAATTAAAACGAGTAACTCTAAGAGAAGCAGCATTACAACGCACACCAAAAGTAACTACATACGCAGCCCTTAAACAGTACCTTACTGATTGCAGATATGATCCAGTACCAGGCGAAGACCATATGATATTATATTCCATACGTCTACGACGTGTTACAAATTATTTGACTATTTTTCCAGACATGAGGGAACATTTAGACAATATATATCATTTTATCAGAACGGGGGAGAGACCAGAAAGTATACACGAGGCCATGGCACACAGGAAAGTGGAGATTCAAAATATGATTTTACAGTTTTTGATAAATTGTTTGATAAGGGAACAAGATCGGCCAGGTAACAGCAAAGACGAGATGAAAGCCCTGATAAAATGGAGTGATAACATAGCTGATGGAAAACATAGTAAACAAGCTTGCATAGAATCCATGTACAGAAAGATTCGTAAAGAAATTCTAGGCATACACGAAAGGGAAAGAGCAACGAGAGAAGCCGAGAAAGAGGATGATGACGTCTCAGATGACGATGATCTAGAAACTGAGGATCCAGACAGAATAGCGTACGTAGGTAGGGCAAGACCCTTTGACAGACCCATACGCCTAGAGTGCAAGAAATCTTTTCTTCCTCCCATACCAGAACAGTGTTCTCTTGAGCATCTATTCCAAGCCACCGATAAAGTACTGAAACAAAGACTAGGTTATAGTGAACTTAGTACCATGCATGAACAGGAACTAGCCCGATCAGCAGTTCAATGGGCTGGCAATTCTAGCATATATCCAGACGACGTAGTGGCCCAAACGTTTTTGAATTTTTCCCCAGACGAACAGCGACTAGTCGGTATGTACATGATTCAACATCTCATTACACTGTACAAGAGTCAGCATTCCGATCCAGGTCCCCTACATAATGTATTGGAAGAGTTACTCCTAAACAGATGGAGAGGCCTAGGTACCGATTTGATTAATGTCATTCTAGAACAACGACACAAATACAGAACGTTCCTGACTCCACATTTCGTTCCTGTTCCACCCCCAGTCAGGAAAACTTTTTACATAGACAGACAGAATCCCTTACGAGAAGTTCATCCCGTTCAGACAGCGGGAGGTGAGCTCCAACGAGTATTTGTTTACACCCCCTTGACGAAAATAGAACTATTGGAAATGAAAAAGTTAGTGCCTTGTCACGATAAAGATCCAGCAGGGTTCCACCGTGAATTAAAAGACATGCTCCGCATGGGAGAGTACACGTATCCCGATATCATTAAAATGTTAAAGGTTCTGTTGCCTGCCGGTATTTACGAAAAACTTAAAGAAAAAGATTGGGAGGTGGGAGAGAAAAAGATTGACTGGGCAGTATTAGAAAACGAAGAAAACACACGAGTCCCTGGTACTGGTCTCGGGGAAAAAGCCAAAGCATTGCCCGAGTTATTAGTACAGGTTTTGCCAAGATTACTAGCCACTAAAAAGGAAGACTGGGACGCCATCTCAGCCTGCAAACAGAAACAAGACGAAGACACTAGTGATTTTTATTCCCAATTCGAGAAATGTTTCATTATTAATAGCGGCCTGAAAACAAGTAGTGAATCATATCCACATCTTTTTGTGACCAAATTAGTAGAGAATTCCTTACCACAAGTGAAAAATAGAGTACTGAAAGTCGAAAGTACCTGGCAAGCTAACACCCCTTCCCAAATGTTACAAATGTTACAGTACCACCAGAACCGAATTAGAGAGGAGCAAGGACACGAGAAGAGACGCATGAAAGACACGAAAATGAAAGTGCTAGTTGCACAATCTGTTCCAGCTGATAGCCAGAAGAGGGGTACTACACAGACTAGTCATTCTGCAGCTCCTGTTAAAGGGACATGCAATTACTGTAAACAGCCAGGTCATTATGTAAACGAATGTGCCGTTCTGAAACACAACATAGCTACAGGCAAGACGATAGAAAGACCACGTCCTTCTAGACAGGAACATGTTCCGCAGAACACGCAACATCCTCAGAATACACAACAGACAGTAGCCGTACCCCAGCCCATAGCTGCCACACAACAAGTTACACAGCAAATGTACCAGTATGCTCAGTCAGATTAGAACTACCATCAGTCATGACGAGGTTCCAGGGGCTCCCCTCTCAGGCTCAAGAAATGTTTCACTGGGTTTTTCAGGAAAGCCTATTGTTAATGAAGTGTCAAAGCCAGTTTCCCTAGAAGTTGGTCGATTGTCCCGCACTACAGACTTGTTACTTACGAAATCATGTCCTGAAAACTTGCTTGGTATTAAGACATTGAAAGAACTAGGAGCAGTTATTTGTTGTTCTCTGGAAGGAGTGAGATTGTTTTTACGTGATTTTAAAGGACATTATGTGTTAAGAGATTTTGATCCAAGATTGCAGAATGTACCACAGCATTTATGGGCGCAAGGTCCAACTGATGTAGGTTGTATGCACATTACACCATATCGTGTCACTCTGAAACAAGGAATTGTACTGCCCCGAATCCGACAATACAAGTTACCACCTGAGGCTGTAGCAGCCTTATTGAAAATTATTGACGAGCTCATTGGTCAAGGAGTTGTTGTAGAAACTGACTCCAATGTATGTAATTCTCCTATCATTCCGATTCTTAAACAAACTGACCCAAATGCACCTCCAGTCTACAGACTGGTGATCGACCTTCGAGAACTCAACAAATGCATCATACCCCAGTACCCAGTGGTCCCAGATATTTCATCCCTATTGCCTGCTTTTGATTCCGAAGCAGCGTTCTTCACTGTCATAGATCTCAAGAACGCCTTCTTTAGTGTCCCCATCCATCCGGAAAGCCAGTACCTTTTCGGATTCTGTTTAAATGGCCGAAGTTTCAAATTTGCACGTGCTCCTCAAGGGTTCACAGAAAGTCCTAGTATTTACAGCCAAGCTCTGAAACGACAACTAGACAGTATTCACATGCCTACTGACACTGCTCTGCTCCAGTACGTTGATGATCTATTGATCACAGCCCGAACAGAACGTGACTGCGAACGAGCATCACTGACAGTCTTGTATTTTCTGGCAGAAAAGGGGCATAAGGTATCCCCTTCGAAGCTACAATTCTGTGTCCAGCAAGTTGTTTACCATGGTCACTTGCTGTCCAAGAGGGGTAGACAGCTGACACCTGACCGCATCCAGTTAATTGCACATCTGCCACAGCCCAAGACACAAAAGGAAGTACGGGCCTTCATAGGCCTCACCTCTTACTGTAGACAATGGATTCCTCAGTACGCATATCTAGCCAAGCCACTCATACAGTTGACAACACAGGAGGCAGCGACTTCGACTGTCCTCCCTTGGACTCAGGAACATACATTTGCTTTTGACGAATTGAAGAAAGCCCTATGTCAAGCTCCTGTTTTAACGACACCATGTTACAGCAAACCTTTTACACTTTTTGTCACTGAACGCGATGGTACAGCATTATCTGTTCTCACACAAGATCAAGCAGGTTCACACAAGCCTTGTGCTTATTTTTCTAGTACATTGGATCCAGTAGCCCAGGCTTTGCCTGCGTGCCTCAAATCAGTTGCAGCAACAGCTCTAGCTATCAGACAAAGCGATTCCATAGTGTTAGGACATCCCCTGACAGTACAGGTTCTACACTCTGTGGAAGTTCTTTTAAACAGGACACAGACTCAGCACTTGACCATAGCACGATTGACAGGTTATGAACTGACACTGTTTCAGCCACACATAGAGATCAGACGTTGCAACATATTAAACCCCGCTACACTGTTACCCTCAATTACAGCAGACCCTATGCCACATGACTGTGTGGAAGTCATTAACACCATGACGAAGCCAAGACAAGACTTGACAGACATTGCATTACCAGACCCAGACCTGACACTTTATGTGGATGGTTCATGTATGAGAACAAGTACAGGAGAGTTAGTGGCCGCATATGCAATGACCACTGAAACTGAAGTCATAGAAACACATCGTATTGACACCCTGTCTGCCCAAGCAGCAGAGCTCATTGCTCTGACCCAAGCCTGCATACGAGCCAAGAACCTGAAAGTAAACATATATACAGATTCACGTTATGCATTTGGAGTCGTTCACGACTTCGGAGTCCTCTGGCAAGAAAGAGGTTTCATGACCTCCCACGGTGCCAAGATACAGCATGGTCCCCTCATTCAAGCTCTGTTAGAAGCAATACACTTGCCTACAGCCATTGCCATCATGAAGTGCAAAGCACATACGAAAGTTACTGACACCATTTCCCAGGGTAACGACCTGGCAGATCGAACAGCCAAGCTTACAGCACAGACTCATACAGACATTCCAGTTGACACGACAAAGACAGAAGTTCCATCACTGACGCATTGCATGACAGTCAGGGATCCCACACAAGATGTATTAGACATACAGACACATGCTACTCCAGACGAAATCAAGAAATGGACTGAACAAGGAGGGGTCCAGACAGACCAGGGATGGATGACGAAGGGGAAAGCCACATGGTTTCTCCCCGACTCCATGGTTCAAGTTATCATTAATACAGCACATAGTCCAGCACACTTAGGAGAAAAAGCCATGTTAGACAGCATTCAGAACCTTTGGTTCAACAAGCATTTACGAGCAGCAGCAAAACAGAAAGTGCGTACCTGCATGATCTGTTGTCAGTTCAATCCAGGCAAAGGCATTCCCGTGGAACAAGGTGGATTTCATCCTCCTGACCACCCTTTTGAAGTCCTCCAGATGGATTATATCCAGATGGATCGCTGTCGAGGATTCAAGTACGTCCTCGTAGTTGTATGTGCCCTTTCCAGATGGACAGAAGCATATCCAGTCCCAGATTACACTGCCGTGACCACTGCCAAGCAGTTGGTTCGTGAATTTTTCCCGCGATACGGTTTGCCCCGTGTCGTGTATTCAGATAATGGACAGCCATTCTCGTCCGAGCTTATGAAACAGGTATCACTCCTGTTAGGGTACCAGTGGAAGTTCCATTGCGTACGACACCCCGAGGCAGCTGGCCTCGTCGAGCGACACAATCAGACTCTGAAAACACGTTTAGCGAAGGTCTGTGCAGAAAAAGGTGTAGATTGGATAGTAGCCCTGCCGGTTGCCCTCTTTTACATGCGTATGGTAGCCCATTCCAGAACTGGTTTGTCACCCTATGAAATAGTTTTCGGTCGTCCCCCAAACATGTGGGGTACGCCTATGCCTCGTAAGATAACCGATGTCGACAGTAACATGCTGACAGATTACTTGGCTTCCTTGATGTCTGCACTACTCTCTTGTCGTTCACAGGTCGCGGCTGCCTTCCCAGACAACACCCAGGTGAAACCGCATGAAATCGTTCCAGGCGACCTGGTCTGCATAAGAAACTTTGATCGCTCAAGCCCTCTGGAGCCCCGCTGGAAGGAGACGAAATTAGTTCTGATGACCACAAGGACCGCGGTGAAGCTGGAAGGAAGAAAAGGGTGGCTCCATTCCAGTCACATCAAAAGATTGCATGGACTGTATCCAAAGACTTTTCCCAAGGACTGCCCAGATA
Source organism: Lissotriton vulgaris (assembly GCF_964263255.1). Taxonomy (NCBI): domain Eukaryota; kingdom Metazoa; phylum Chordata; class Amphibia; order Caudata; family Salamandridae; genus Lissotriton; species Lissotriton vulgaris. Next base: position 447,411,538 of record NC_141698.1, on the reverse strand, counting down.
CTGACTCTAAACTCCCCCTGTTAGAGAAAACTCCGCAGCAGGAGTATAAAACGAAGCTGAGGTCTAGTAAGTCAGACAGCGTTTAATTGTTTAAGCCCCCCCCTGGGTGAAGCGGTTAGACAGGTTTCTGACATGTATAAGATAGACCCAAATAGTGAGAGAGATAGAAAGGAAATCAAGAGAATGAAATACTGTAAAAATCTCCGAAGCCGATGTATTGTTACATTACTTTTTATGTTTTTTCTGAGTCTTACGATCATATGCATAAGCTGGACGTTACATGTATTCTTTCCTCCACTTGGTTCACATGTACATTCTTCCTCTAATGACACTGTAGAGCACACATTCAGTGACCTGCCCCCACACGAGTTATCCTATCGACTTGCATTACGCAACAACACTTTTATCCATATGTTACACCATTCTCACCAGACCAGCAATGCCACAAATTGTTGGGTATGTGGCCGACTCCCCCCTTACCAGAAAATGAAAGGAGCTCTGCCCCTCTTTCCTTATCCGTTTTCACACAATGGTTTGTGTGGAGCATGGTTTGCTTTAATGTCCTCATTAGGTAGTAAGTCCACAGTTTCCCAGAGCAATTGGATATGGGGAGATCTGAATACAGTTATGAATAAAGCCTGTTTCCCAGACAAGGACGGTCTTCCCCAAAGGACAGGGACCGATCTAGAAAATGAAGTGTATGATTTAGGTAATTTTTCCCTTAACCTCATGATTCTGAATGTCCAGTCCGAGACTAATTCGAATTTGCCGTCTATAACAGTTTTACCAGTGAAAGGTGAATTATGTGTTAGAAAGAATGGTTCAGTACACCTAGGACACAGTGATTGTAATACTGTAGTCGAATTCAGTGATAAAGGAAAGTCTACATTCAAAGCCTCCCGTCATTCCTATTTCATTTGTGGTCAGACAGCTTATGTACGTCTGCCCATGGATTGGGATGGAACATGTTATATTGCATTCCTACTGCCACCAGTTTTTCTAGCCCCATCCGATTATCACCGAAATACCCATCTAGTGCATGTCAGACATAGGAGAGGGATTGAGTCCCCAACTGTCGATCAGACCGAGACAGCGTGGGAGCAATACACAGATTTCAATAAAGGATTCTTTTTCTTTGTAGGTCCTGTCCAAAACAGTAAACTGATACACAAATTGACCAGAACCCTTGAAGCAGTAGTGAATGAAACTACTTTTGCCCTAGGTAACTTAACAGAAGAGCAGTCTGCTATGAGACTTGTTGTTCTTCAGAACCGCCTTGTCCTGGACGTCATCCTGGCCGATAGGGGCGGAGCTTGTAGAGTGATCGGATCCAGTTGTTGTATTTTCATTCCTAATAACGCACCGTCAGTATACAAAACCATAACAAGGCTTCATAATATAGCTCATCAGCTACACCAGAATCCAGGCACCTGGACTTGGTCCGGCTGGCTCTGGAGCGTAATATCAGCCTGGGGATGGAAAGTATTGTCGTTCCTAGGAATAATACTACTCATAGTATTCAGTTGTTGTCTCTGTCTGCAATGTGGGCCAGCGATTTGCCGACAGTGCGCCACAGCTTGTATTCCCAGTCCAAGTTCACGTTCTCGTGCTCGAATGAAAAGAGACGAGCAAATGATGTTATACGAACAGATAGATGGTCTCATGAAGATAGATATATCCTGATGGGAACGTAGGGGACAAGGAGGGAATGAGGAAAATTGAATTTTATATGGCCAAGTATGTCCCCTATCGTGTACCCCAACGTTCCATGTATGTGCATGACTCCATGCATTTCCCCTCCATGGCCGAAAATGAAGACGCATATGCATTTGCGTCCAACGTTAACATGTCATCTACCAGATCCACCATGAATGAAACGATAATTCAGTCTTAAAACCTACCATGCCAATGTATTTACATGGTATACATTTTAACATCGAGAAACACACACGTTTTCTGGCTCAGCCGAGCCAGGCCCTGATTTCTGACTCCAAACCACTTCTGTCTCTGAAAGCTGCATTTTAGGTATGCATCCCTGACCTTTACCTTACTTCCTGCTCAAGCAAAGCGGTGCCCGGCTCAGCCTGGCCTGCCTGCCAAGACGGTATTTTGCCTACAGTTATCTGTTCAGCCTCCGCGAAAACACATTCCAGTCTAGTGAAATAGGTAAACATATTCCCGGCTACAGAGCAAAGGGCCCGGCCTTCCTGTCTCCATGCAAGTAATTTACTGCTCCCGTTGCCATAGTAGGCCCATGGCCCCGCGCCTTGCACCAAGACACGAATGCACCCACTAGCATTCAGTGATGAATAGCCTCTGCCCGAGAGACCTTTTACTTTAGATAATACATCCTCCAAACACAAGATACCAGATATGCTATAGGTGCAGGTCGTTCTGACATCCCAGACTTCAGTCTCCTCTACTAGTGCTAAAGTCAAGCCCCCAGCTCTCCCCAGTTACCCGTCAATCTCACGTCATACTAGTTGCACGCGCATCTGCGCATCTGTGTTAAAGTTCCTGCTGACCCTGCAGATTTTCTCTATGCATCCACCCACCTATGACACTTCTGTGACGTCTACATCACACACCTCCGTGTACGCCCTGTACACGCCTTCTTTTACGCCCATATGTTCTTATCTTCTTCTTTTCACTTGTTACGCCTACTGTATTCAATGCAACTGTACAGTTTTACTATATATATTGTGTGATGTTAATAAAATGTTGAATATCCCTTCCTGAACCTTAGTGGTGATGGAACCCGATGTCCATTGGCTCGAGCCACTTAATTAAAGCCCGTATGACTCAGATACTACGGACTCTGCCTCTCATTTTATTGAGCTATCCTTTATTGTCATTTAATGTATAGAAAAATAGTACCGGTAATTTTATTTACCACAGTTCCATTTATTAAGATAAACAAAACAGGCTACACATTTTAGCTTCACACCTTCCTCACACCCAGAAGTATTACATACAAAGGAACTTTATCTAGCAAAATGTAATCAACTTGGGGGCATATTCTTAAGAACGTGTGATAACCATCGCAAAAGTAACTTAACGCAACTCCCAACATCATAGTCTATCGCGGGAAAATGTTGCCATGTTAAAGAAGCATTCTCAACACGGCGGTACCATGCGATAGTCTCCAGATAACGCATCAAATGTCCACGTTAAAACCAATGCCACACCGCAAAAATGCAAAACGCTAACGCAAAAAATCCTGTGATGAGGCCAATCACGGTACAAAAAGCAGTGAAAATTAGCCACAGGCCTGCCAATCCTGTGCGTCTGGCAGGAAAATGGACTATAAAAACTCCAGAAACAACACACCAGAAACAATCCAAAGCGCGTAGCAACATGGATGCACCCTGACCGAGCGCAGAGACCAACGCGAACCCCACAACCCCCACAGACCACCAGCAAGGAACAACGGGACGTGGACGACCAAGGAGAAGAGGAAGAGGAAGACGGGGTGCAGTCCGCAGCAAAACCAGATCAGTGTTACAGAGGTGACAGAACACCACCATCAACTGACCCACAAGTAGACCACCGGGAATGCAGTCAGAGTGTTGAGGAGGCCAATTGAGGGGGCCAAGAGGCGCTGGCATGAAGTGAGAAACTTAACAAGGCACAAACCCGCTGCCAACAGGATGGCAGCAATGGCGACAGGAGGTGGGAGTCCTGCACCACAGGAGGAGCTGGAGGAAATGGTGGCCACAGTCAACTGTGTGTAGACGGTGCAAGTAGTAGGGAGTACGGACACAGCTCAAGAGGACCTGATAAAACATTAACAGGGTGAGTAATGACCAGGGACTGGGGGGACGGGGCGGAGATGTGCACAATGGCACACATGCACAACGATGTGCAGCACACTGCACACCCACAATTACCCTGTATCATGTCCCTGATCCCTGTGGCACACTGCAGCACACACACATTGCCAGAACAGCACACCCACATTGACGACAATGTGGTACAATGCCCAAACCTGACACTGCAGAACAGAGGACACAACAGGCTCTGCACACGTGCAGAAACAGGCCCACTACACCTGACAGATCTGGAAACTTTGAAATGGAAATGTACATATACAACCTCACATCTGCCATGTAGTCCAAATGTACACGTCCCGCATCCAAATCCTGCACCTCCCAAACAGTCACATCGTACATTGTCATACAGTCTGCATGTAAACAAGAACAATGAGCCAACATACATGTCAACACAATGTCAACCAACATGCATCTCTCCTTCACATTGCAGAGAGGCACACAACACCTCCAGCAGAGCACAGAAGACAACACATCTGTGATGCCAGAGAGGACCACCACACCTTCAACACATACACCCTACGACAGCCCATGGACATCCCACGCACCCCACCACCAGGACCCGGGCAGGCAAGCTACTTAGAGGAGAACACAGACCCTGCAACAGACCACACAGCAGGAAGCACCCTCAAGCACAGCTGGCTCACTACACTTCACCCACCCACACATGGCACCCCAATTCCAGGTGTCATAACGCCAAAAGGAGGAGGCCGAACAGGTGCGGTGGGGTCCGAACCCATGGAAGGCGAACTAAATCACATACGTTGGTGACTATTATCCTTCAGGGACCACCTACACCCCACAAAGGAGACCCACACTGCCATAGAGACACATGCAGATGCACATTCACAGTACAGAACCACGCCAAGTGGCACGCAAATAGCAGTCACACACTCATGTTGGCTCTGCGAACGATGGCCCAGGCCCCTCCCCTTACGAATTGAGTGGGTGACGACAAAGCTACATGTCTAAGCTCCAACCCGCTGCCTGCAGTGACACGTCTGCGCCCGCTGTACATAGCATAATGTAATGTTGTAGGGCCCAGGGCCCCCATGCATACAACAAGAGCACAGGAACACGCGCAGATTTTATGTTGAACTGCCTATGGGCACGTGCGCCCGGCACCTTTATTGGCAGGGCCACATGAACAGTGATGCCTGTGCTGGATGTGTGTGGGGTGAGTGTAAGCCAGCCCACACGGAGTGCTTAGTGCTGGCAACAACTTGAAGAGTGGACACCAGTGTAACATAAACTGAAAACACCAGCATAACAGAGTCAACTGCTGAGCAACATGGAGGGAGCCGGAGCAAGTACAGAAGTCACCCATCATTCAAACCGAAGTATCCATGAGTTGCAGTGAGTTTGGGGCACTAGAGATGAGCGCGCTCATGTGAAGAAAATGTCTAGGATTGTGTCCCTTCAAGATATTCCTGATGCAGATGCAGTGGGGTGTGTTAGACCTGCATCATCTTCCTCATCAATGTCCCAGGTCTCCCACACTGCTTGAGATGACATTGCTGCACAATCTCTCCACAGCACAAAACTCAATCAATAACGGTCCATGGGTTGCGGTGCACGGAGTCAGAGGCACCTAGAGTGCTGAGCAGGGGATCAGGCAGATGATAGCATCCATGACAGGTGTGAGCAACTCCGTCAGTCTGCCAGTACCACTGTTTCGACTCTGGCAGATGGCGGTTGGAGGTGGTCCTGGCATTAGTGGCCTGTGCCTCCTGCGGTGACGCGACTTCTGGGCCGGTCAGGACTCGATTTGATGTGTAAGCTCTGGTGGGCCACAGTTGAGGTCAGAGGCAGCGGACAGCGCAGGGCCACAGACACATGGCATTGATGACCCCAAGACCATCGCCTCAGAGGCCATCCAATATCTCAGAAAAAGGGGTCCCAGACCTGACCAGCCCAGAGTTAGTGGCCCGGGATGCACAACGGCCGGCACAAGCACCCTGCCATGAGACGGTGACCTGCAGTGCACTGAGGTAGGGCCACGCGGACTGGGTGTGTCCTCATCGATGTCGAAGGTGAATGTGGAGGAGGGTTGTGGGGGACAGTGGAAGGTGTCTTCTAGGGCATGATGTGGAAGGTCTGATGTTATCCAGAAGGAGCAAATGGTAGAGTGGAAAGCGACAGCCTCGTTGCCACAACCAATTCAGTATCAGCTACATGAGGATGAAAACTACCCCCCTAGTCCATAGACTCAGATGCCACCAATGTACAACCAGAGTGTGTCCATGAATGTCGGGGAACAGACTTAGTGGCACCGGGGCTGAGAGGGGAGGCAGTCTGCAATGATGCTGGTACACTGATATTAACTCCGCCATTGCTAAATCAAGACTCTGTGACCTACTGGACCAAAGTGTAGGCCGGAGGCAGCGGTCAGCAGTGGCCCACAGCCACGTGTCGTAGCCTTGTGATGCACCGAGTTAGTGACACCAGAGCAGTTGCCGGTAGTGTTCATTCACCTCCGTAATGATGATCCTTTTTTCCGCCCAAATGCACTGCGTCATCCTCTTACGCCTCCCCTTGCGTGCAATGATATGTATTCTGCTTTTGCATAATAGATGTTCAGTTCCAATTCTGTGACCTACTTGAGCGCAACGTAGGCCGAGAGCAGTAATCCGCGTGGGCCCACAGAATCTTGTGGTTGTGATGTACTACTAAGGCCTGGTGGCACCACGCCGAAAGGTGTACAGTAATATACACTCAGCCATAATTAATGTGCTCTGCCATAGTGCAATCAAGACTCAGTTCCAAATGTGTGACCTACTTGTCCGCTGTGCATGCTGGTGGAGTACGTCAACGAGTAAGGAGTACTGCGGGCCTGTGTTGATGATGCTGTGATGGTCTGAGGTGGCTGCCAGGGTTGCAGGCCTCAGGCTTGGAGATCGCACTGGCACGTGGTGGGTCCTCTTCGACACACGCCGGTGTCGGCAGGTGGGCATTGTGGCCTGGGTGCGCAGGAGTGGGCAAGACTGGTTCAGGCACCAGCGTCCCGGGGTGCAACAGGCGCATAGGATCACTGGAAACTCCGCTCACGGCTTCGTCCTCGTAGCATTGTGAGAAGCACCACCCTGGCAGAGACATTGGGCATTCCAGAAGGGGACCACACCCAGAGTTACGTGCCTTTTATTCACACCCCTACGCTGGCCTGGCATACGCCGGGCCAGCACACTCCACTCATGCTTATGGGGGGACGTAACAAGCTACATTTCCGCGTTCCTTCCCACTGGCTGGGGTGACATGGTTGCGTCCACTGTCCACTACACTCCAAACACCATCGGTGTGTGTGTAGCCTTTTCCAGGCTCTTCGTGCTACCAGTGAAGGGGAACAAGCGGGTTTTCGTTATCACAGGTTTTATTGACCTTAACAAGTGATCTGAATAGGTCTGTCTAATAACCGGGGGTCTACGGGGAGATCGGCTCCGTGATCTTCGTCTCCTACGATCCGCATATAAAGTTCTCCGATAGCCTGACTGCCTCCGTCGGGCTGTACTGTCGTCGGGGTCCGTCTTGCCACCAGCTCGTCCCCAGTACCGGAAGGAAAATAAGACAACAAAAGGCTTATGTGAGAGGATGTCCAACTCGGACAACGTACTCAGGGAAAAGGGAGTGAGGAAACAAACCCACACGTGCTACCGTCCTCCTAGTTCAGTGAGAGGGTAGTGAGGGGGGGGGGGGGGTTGTGCTCAGGAAAGGGATATCGTGGAACTACGGGGTCCGTTACTTTACTACAGGACCGCCCTTCCGTCCCACCCAGCCCCTGACTCGATTACGCACCTGGGCAAGCCACGCACCTCCCCCGGGTGAGTGGCTGGGCGGTTTGTGAAACCGTTGGCCTCCAGGCGTATCCTCGGCAGTCGGGGCTCCTCGTCCTCCTCGATAGGCTTCCTCTGTCTCGCTCGGTCCGCTCCTTCGTTTCTCGTCTCCCTCCACTCCGCTCCAGGTGAACAAGCACAACTCCTCATTCCGGACTTCCTCTTTTGACGCAGTTCCGTCGCTCCGTAGCTCCGCCCATTCGTCCATTCCCTGGTAATTAAAGGGCCAGTCGCAGTCACTGTCCTGGAATGCCGTTACCTCCTCACCTGACCCACGATAATCCGTTTGCTGTGGGACAGAAGAGGGATTGATGGGAACATGTGACGTAGTCTTTAGCAAGGGTACGTGCCCAGATCCTAGAACGGGGAGCCCGGTCGGGGACGCCCCGTTACACACCTCCCCCCTAGGACGCTCACGTTCGGGGAGCGGATGGCGGAATAAATAATCGGCACCCACATTGTCAATCCCCCTTCGGTGTTGTACCGTGAAGGTGTATGGCTGCAGAGACAAAAACCAGCGCATCACGCGCGCATTGTTGGACTTGTTTCTGGCCATCCAGAGCAGGGGGGCGTGGTCAGTGAACAGGGTAAATGGATGCCCCTCTAGGTAGTAAGACAGTTTGTCCACCGCCCACTTAACAGCCAAACACTCTTTCTCAATAGTGGCATAGCGAAGTTCCCTTGGAAATAGTTTCCTGCTGACGTAGAGGAGGGGGTGATCCCTCCCGTCCTGTCCTACCTGAGACAGCACTGCCCCTATGCCATACTCGGATGCATCCGTGTGCAGGATGAAAGGTTTAGAGAAATCGGGGGACTGCAACACGGGGGTGGAGGTGATGATATGCTTGAGGTGTGAAAATGCTGATAACATGGCCTCTGTGGGATGAAGGGACGTGGTGGATTTACCTGGATGACGTAAAGCGTCAGAAAGGGGTGCCGCTATGTGAGAGAACTGGGGAATGAAACGTCGGTAATACCCCACCAACCCTAGGAAAGCTCTTAACTGTTTGCGATTCGTAGGAAAAGGGGTATCCGCAATTGCCCTAATCTTCTCTACCTGGGGTTCAATGAGCCCGTGACCCAGAACATACCCGAGATATTTTACCTTTTGATAGGCGACCCGGGACTTCTTGGCATTTATCTTTAACCCCGCTCGTTCCAGGGCGAGGAAGACCTCATGTATGTGTTGTAGATGGGTTGACCAGGAAGGACTGTGTACAACTATATCGTCGAGGTAGGCTGAGGCAAACGGGGATACATCTTTCAATACGCTATTCATGAGACGCTGGAAGGTGGCAGGGGCTCCATGCAGGCCAAAGGGAAGGACTGTAAATTCATAATGGCCCTCATGGGTACTGAAGGCAGTTTTCCGTCGGTCTTCTTCCCTTAAGGGTACCTGCCAGTATCCTTTGGTGAGGTCGAGGGTCGTGATATACTGGGCATCACCCAACCTCTCGATTAGTTCGTCCACTCTCGGGAGGGGGTAGGCGTCGAAGCAGGAGATCTCATTAAGTGCCCTGAAGTCCATACAAAATCTACGTGATCCGTCGGGTTTGGGGATCATGACAATCGGACTGGACCAATTACTTTTAGATGGCCTAATTACTCCCAGTTTTAACATGTCCTCGACTTCTAGCTGTACCGCCCTCCTCCTGGATTCTGGTACTCGGTAGGGTTTGATGTTTACCGTCTTTCCCGGTGCTGTCTCGATACAATGTTCGGCCATAGAGGTTTTTCCTGGTAGGTTAGAGAAGAGGCTGTCATGCTGCATTAAGAGGTGGGTTATTTCTGCTTTCTGGGTTTTCGTAAGTTCTTCATTGATCTGCAGCTCTTCCCGGGTAGATGGCGTGGATTCCGGGGCGACTAAATGGGCTTCTGAAGGAGGGGGACCCAACCACTTCTTCAGCAGATTAATATGGTATACTTGAGTTTTATGGGGCCCGGTTTGTAATTTGTAACTGGTGTTACCTATGGTTCCAACTACTTTGTAGGGCCCTACCCACTCAGCCCTGAATTTCTGAGTGGAGGAAGGAAGCAGTACCAACGCCCAATCATCGACATTCAACCGTCTCCATTTTTTTCCGTTATCATAGGAGGTCTTTTGACGTCTTTGGTGTGTTTCCTGGTGGGTGTAGGCTAGATCACACAGTTTTCCCAATCTGGACTTTAGACTTTGGGCATACTCGAGGGTGGAGGCCGTCTCTTCGGGTAACTCATTCTCCCAGGCGTCCTTAGTCACCTCCATCAGTGACCGCGGTTGTCTCCCATATAGTAGTTCAAATGAGGACATACCTAAACTACTCTGTCTTTGTCCTCTGATCACGTAAAGAGCCAACGGCAGGAGGTGATCCCATTCACTTCCGCTGACCTCCAGCATCTTGCGAAGAGTCGTTTTGAGGGTCCTGTTGTACCTCTCCACGAGGCCATCCGTTTGCGGGTGGTACACCGAAGTACGGATCTGATGTATGTCTAGGTTTTTACATACCTCCCCCATTAGTTTGGACACGAAAGGGGAGCCTTGATCCGTAAGGATTTCTTTTGGGAAGCCTACTCGGCTGAATACCTCAATCATCCTTTCTGCAACTTGCTTCGTGGTGGTTGCTGTCAGGGGAAAAGCCTCCGGGAATCGGGTCGCGTAATCTACCATCACCAACACATGTTGGAATCCTTTGCGAGTCTTCGGGAGGGGGCCTATGATGTCCATTCCAACCCTTTCGAAAGGTTTCCCTATGATGGGCAGAGGCTGTAGAGGGATTTGAGGGGGTTTTGTCATATTCTTTTTCTTTCTGACAAATGCAACACTCTTTGCAGTACACGTCTGTGTCTTTGTAAATCCCGGGCCAGTAAAAGTGTCGTAGTATGTTTTGTGTGGTCTTCTCGCCGCCCGTGTGGCCCGCTAACAAGTGACTATGTGCGAAAAAGAGTACCTGACTCCTGAAAGACTTTGGTACTAACAGTTGTGCTTCGTCATCGGGGTTCCCTTCCCTATATAATAGCTCGTTTTTAATGATAAATCGAGGAAACCGATCCGGTTTCTGTCCCTGACCTTGATGAGCCTGCTCCCAGGCATTGAAAAGAGTGGGGTCGTTTGATTGGGCATAACGGAAGTTCCTGTCTAATAGCCAAGGTTCAGGGGTGAGCATGGCGGGACTAGGGGCACCTGTACCCATACCCGGGGTTTGGGTCCTATCTGGGCTTACTGCACTGGCTTTAAACAGGGAAAGAAACCGTGGGTTGTCAGTACCTATGATAAGGTCCTCGGGCAAGGATGCTAACACTCCCACCCTCACTGTCTGGGTGTCCCCTTTCCTAAGTTGTATGGGAATATTGGCTACGGGGTAGGGACGTACATCCCCATGTACACAGCGGATGCTCACCATTTGACGTGGAATGTATTGGGACATGGTTACATGTTTGGTCTGTATCACGGACTGTCTGCACCCAGAGTCTAACAGGGCAGGGATAGAGGTACCGTTTACCCTGACACTTACCCTGTAAGAGCCACCCATCTCAGCCGAGAAGAGTACTGACTTCGGAAGGTATCTAACTTCCATGGGTTCCTCCGGGGGTCGTCTCTTTGGGCAGTGCCTAGCGATGTGCCCCAGTTCCCACAGTCGAAGCATTGCGGACCGGCTGTCCCCGTACTCATGGGCTGCCAGGACCGTGGTTTAGGGGAATCTCCTGGACGGAGGGCTTTCTTCTCGGGTTTGAGGGCAGGCCGGGGTGTCTTCTCGTGTTCCCATCCCGGATTCCGAGGCTGTGCTCTGGCAAATGAAGAGGCCATTTCGATGGCCTGAGGGGTAGTGAGATTGTGATGCTGCCTTAACCACCTTTGAGTAGGATAGGGGAGCGCCTCTAGGTATTGCTCTAGATAGATGCGGTACATTATCTCCGCCTTTGTGCTCACGGAAGGGGTTAACCATTTATCTGCCGCCATTTGGAGTCGCACGAACAGTGTTTTAGGATTCTCTCCAGGGGCTCCCCTTTCCTTACGGAAGCGCAGCCGATACGCCTCTGCGTCCAGCCCGAGATGATCCAATATAACTTTCTTTACGTCCTGATATGGGGTGTCGCCATTGGGGTTAGCCACCTGATAAGCAGCCTGGGCTTCACCCACCAGGAGGGGGGCCAAGAAAAATGGCCATTTCACCACCGGCCATCCACAAGCCCGTGCGGCGCGTTCAAAATTTAGGAGGAACGCGTCTGGATCCTCTCCCGGCTGGTATTTTTGTAGGGCTATTGCTGCTGGTCCATGGGGAATCATTCTCTCAGGTCCACTCCCGGTTTGCACAGGATCTACCCACGGGGCAGGGTCTTGGGCGGCTAGAGCCTCTTTCAGCAAATCCCTATTGGCTTGAGCTGCGTTGAGCTGCTGCTCTGCCACCCACTCTAGTCGTTCTTGTCCTTTAGCTAACTGCTCTATAACGGTTTCCATCTTCTGCGAGCAGATGGGCGTTATGCCCGCATTCTCCACCACTGTAGCCTTTTCCAGGCTCTTCATGCTACCAGTGAAGGGCAACAAGCGGGTTTTCGTTATCACAGGTTTTATTGACCTTAACAAGTGATCTGAACAGGTCTGTCTAATGACCGGGGGTCTACGGGGAGATCGGCTCCGTGATCTTGGTCTCCTACGATCCGCATATAAAGTTCTCCGATAGCCTGACTGGCTCGGTCGGCTGTACTGTCGTTGGGATCCGTCTTGCCACCAGCTCGTCCCCAGTACCGGAAGGAAAATAAGACAACAAAAGGCTTATGTGAGAGGATGTCCAACTCTGACAACGTACTCAGGGAAAAGGGAGTGAGGAAACAAACCCACACGTGCTACCGTCCTCCTAGTTCAGTTAGAGGGTAGTGAGGGGGGGGTTTGGGCTCAGGAAAGGGATATCGTGGACCTCCGTTACTTTACTACAGGACCGCCCTTCCGTCCCACCCAGCCCCTGACTCGATTACGCACCTGGGCAAGCCACGCAGCTCCCCCGGGTGAGTGGCTGGGCGGTTCGTGAAACCGTTGGCCTCCAGGCGTATCCTCGGCAGTCGGGGCTCCTCGTCCTCCTCGATAGGCTTCCTCCGTCTCGCTCGGTCTGCTCCTTCGTTTCTCGTCTCCCTCCGCTCCGCTCCAGGTGAACAAGCACAACTCCTCATTCCGGACTTCCTCTTTTGACGCAGTTCCGTCGCTCCGTAGCTCCGCTCATTCCTCCGTTCCCTGGTAATTAAAGGGCCAGTCGCAGTCACTGTCCTGGAATGCCGTTACCTCCTCAGCTGACCCACGATAATCCGTTTGCTGTGGGACAGAAGAGGGATTGATGGGAACATGTGACGTAGTCTTTAGCAAGGGTACGTGCCCAGATCCTAGAACGGGGAGCCCGGTCGGGGACGCCCCGTTACAGTGTGTCGACATGGATATGTGTGTGGTCTGCATACTGCAGTCTGTCCAGCACATCCACGCCACACTTGGCATTGTGTACCTTCTCATTCATGGGTCTCTTGCCTCCTTCACACATGCCTGGCCCCACCTCTTCACATATTCTGCTATTGTGTGGCTGAGGTGCCATGCCAGTGATGGATAATGTACATGTCTGGCCCAGGTTCCCACAATAAGTTGTTCTGTTGTGTCTGGTGGGTGTGCATTTTATATGTGTGCTTGTGACCACCGTTCCCACTAACCTGCGCGCGTGAGCGCGCGCCCACGATGGTCACCCGGGGCGCGCAGTGTCCTAGATTTAGCGCGCACACTGTCCGAGACATCCCTACAAGATCGTTCGCGTCTCCGCTTTTTAAACGCGAGCGGCGCGAAATCCAGTCGGGAGACAGAGGAAGAGACATGGTGCGTGCAGGCACTTAAAGCCCTTTGTGCTTAAAGGGCTTCAGTTTCAGCCCCCCACACCCCCGTTGTGTGTCAGCCCGGCTAAGAAAGCTTCCCGGGTACCTAACAGCCACCGAGTACTTCACGGCTCTTTAAACGACAATTTGCATGTTAATGAGCTTTGTTGTTTCATCACCAAAAGGCATAGGGAGAACCTGCAAACACACACCAGAAAAACACACCATTGTGCAGCATTTTATTATGCATTGACTTCACGTCTGTGGCAGCAAAGCAGGGAAGGAATTTACTTAATCTCTCTTCTGACACAGACTTTGAAGAACTGCGAAACGAGAGGCAGTGGGGGGAATCCTACGTATGTCTCATATGCCGCTGACACTATCGTCAGAGGCTGACACATCGAGGGAAATGACGGGGATTAGAAGATAGGGTTCTTTACTATTCGCTGCACATTAGCAGATGGCCCCTTTTAGCAGCGCGGGAATCAATAGGCACAGAGGTGTTGGCGTCGAGAAAAATACCAATGCTAAACACTAAACAATGGTGCATCTATATATCTAATGTACACAAACATTATAAAGAGCAGCGGTTATCGTTCGTCAATTCCCGCCATAGTAAAGGAAGATTATTTTGGGTTTGCCCTTCACCAATTGACCGGGGTAAGCTTTCCACATATGTTGTATTATAACACCCTAGTAAATATTTTACTGAGTGCAATAAATTCCTCCTATTTCAAGTTTTGACCCTGAAAATGAAGGTCCGGTGTCCCGGACCTTTGTGAAAGTATTCCTGTTAATCACAGCGCCCGTCATGCGCTGCAATTAACAGGAATATTTTCACAATTGCCCACAATCAGCACCCAGCAGCGCTGTATTTAGAAAAGAAATAAAACAAGTCTGAAAACACGACGCGTGAAGCACATGTGCTTTCACACTTGCTTCATTTGCACAACAGCAGGATGCCAGAGAAGCAGCACGAGGTGGAAAAAAGTGCAACACCCTGCCTCCGTGCACTGGCCACGGGCCGCCCAAACATAGGCACTGGGGCCGCTGCAACTTCACACAGGCCCTTCTCTCTGGCAGAAATAGGATACAATGTGCTAACAGCGCACTTTAAATTTTTCTTTTTAAAGTTGCATTCCTCCTCCCAGTGCAGTCACTGCTGATTAACCATTTCGCATGTAGGGTTGTGCAGATGGGGGATTGAGACCTTGCAAGAATGATGCCAAAGATGGATCTATGGGCGGATTACAGAGCAAATAGATGAATGAACAGATGGATGACTGGGGCATAGGTGCACAGAGAGATATATAATTCTGTGAATTCATGCATGGACGAGGGAGTTCCACAGAAAGCATAATGGAATATTCCAGGGTTACAGAGAGATATTGTGTAATGTAACTGGTGCTCACAACTCGAATGACTTTGGACCGAGTTCACGCTATACAAAACCATAACAAAAAATAACGAGTCAGATTCCAGTGAGACTAACCAGGTTTGGAACATGGGCCACTTTTTGGGAGTGCCCAGGCCTAATTGTGATCCAAATCTGACCCTGCTTTCATTGTACCCCATCACCCTGTCGAACGAGGGCTGCCCTGCGCGTGAGTAGTGTCTCGCATAATTCCATTAATCTGCTGCTTGTGGCCTGCTGCCTTCCCAGAATCCTGCTCTGACGGAGTGCATCTTATCATCCTTTGGGGTTCCCTCTCTGTGGCCAGCTCCTGCCACGTGATGCTTATGCCTGCCTGCTCTTCCTATGCCAGCACCTCTCTTCTACAGCTGTAGGTGCGTTGGGGGGTCCTACTTGAACACCTGCTGAGCCGCATGAGCCTCTGTTGACACATCTGCCAGATTGCTAGCTCCCTTACAGAATGGCCAGTGCAGGCTCTGACAGGCCTCTCCCATTAGCAGCATGCTAGTACATTTGAGAGCTTCACAGGAGGTGGGTATGTAATGTTCAAGTCAGACTAGCGCCTGCTGCCTATCAATGTAAGAGGCCATTTTATGTCCAGGCTCACATCTGCCAAACAGAATATTGCAATATGCAAATCTAAGGCTCTCAGGGGAAACAAGATGAACTTTGGAGGTGTGGATCTTGACAGCTTTTGCTGCTTGTGGATAGCCCCCAGAAGCTCGGTTCCTGACACAATGCGATATGGCCAGAGTGGGTGAGTGGGAAGCTAGAGTATGTATGATGGAGCAGAATGGCACCCATTTCACTGTAGCTGCGTCGACGACTCTAAGGCTGAGGCTGCGGGAATAAAGGCTCTCAGTCCAAAGATCAATATTGAAGAAAAGTATGCACATAATTTTCGTGAACATCCCAGTCACTCTACAAAATAAAGATAAATGGGCTTCCACCCTCTCTACTCTAAGCATCTGGGCTAATTTTCAACTGTGTGGCCAGTAACCAGCTTTCCTGTGTGCATCGCAAAAACTATTACAGATTCTGCATGGGGGTTATCACAAGGGGCTAACCGCTTTAAACAACAGGGTGGTAGAGCAACAGCAGATCTTCCCTTTCATAGCACACCAAGGGTGTGTTCTTGGAAACATTGATTTACAGCTTGATGGGGCATTTAGAATAATATTGACATGGCTTTGAGCCTGATTTTTTTTTAAATTGCAGGCATATTTGACTCACTTAGAGGGTGGGCTGGAGAGGAACATTCTCACTCACCGTGTCACCTTCGATGGCATTACTTAAAAATCGCTAATGTAGCTTCTGCAATACCTGAGTTTTACCAGATCATCACAATCATTTATACATGTGTAATACAGCATCCCTAGCGTGCAGTCTAGAAGCAGGTAACTGTCTTTATTTAACCCTTAGTAGAGTTTGTTCTTTTAGAGTGTCTTGTAGAGTTGGCATTAATTGGCTAATGAGTCCCATAGTACACAATTGTAGAGGGAGTGTATTCAATTATTATTATCTGATTGGCTCTAACTTGAATCTAGGGGTTTATGCTATTATTTCATTTTTTGCTGTTTTCTTTTGCACAGGCATGGCCCAGGGGCATAAGAGCACTTTCCAAGAGAACCAGATATTACACATTATTTTTGAGGCACCGGAAGATTAAGTGATTTTGCCCAGAATCACAGGATGGTGAGCCAAGGTTGGGATTCGAACCTGTTTCCCTGGTGCTAAAGTCAGCAGCTTTAGCCCTTAGGCCACATCCCTCGCCAGGCTTTTTCATGTCTCGCCTATAGACAGCCTTTAGCTGTTGTCCAAGATGTATTGTGGGTAAATAGCAAACTACACCGCCTCCCCCCCAAATTCGACTGGTACCTCAAATTCCATCAGGAGAGTGAACCTAGTAAGGTCTGTCCTCCCTAAAATAGGTCCTTTCATCCCTCCTATCTATTAATCTCTCCACCCTTTAAGCCTTTCATCCAGCGTCCATTTCATCTGTCTATTAATGTTCCCATTCGTCTGTCTTTTCATCTAATCCATCCATCCTTCCTTTACCATTGCATCCATTCATCTATCCATCCACCCACCCATCCATCCAGCCATCCATCATTTCACCCACCTTTTATCAATCACCCATCCTTTCACCCTTCCATTCAGGTTTCCATCCATCTATCCAAACATTCATCCTTCAATCCATTCTTACGTGCACCCACCTATACAAATATAACTTTATTCTTCCATCTCTCAAACCTTTCACCTTTGTGTCCATCCTTTTATGGACCTCGCCTTTTTGTCGCAGTTTCTTCCTTCCTTTCATATTTCCTATATTTCATTCTTCCTTTCTGCCCTCCCTTTCTCTTTGCCTCTATTTTCCTCATTCTTTCTCCACCTGGTATGGTTTCTACCCCGCATTTAGAAAAGAAATGCAGCAAGTTTTTATATAGTGCAAACTCAATCCAAAAGTTTTGGAGCACTTTACATGATTTATTATTATATATTTTTTGTATGCATGGGGAGATTAATTGATTTGCCCAGAATCACACGATGTTAGGCTCACCCAAGACTTAAAATCCATCTCCTAAATTGACAGCTCGAGTATTAAGCCACAACCCCAACCACAAGAGCGGAAGCATTTTCAATATTATATACAACTTGATGCATGAAACAACCATTGACAAAGCCAATAGTCTTGGCTTCTTGTAGGTGTAATGTTACTTGTATTATATATCTGGATGCAATGACAGAAAAGCAGCAAAATATCAGTAGGGTGGCACACTATGCGAAGCACATATTTTTATGTTAATTGCTTTTAAGCCACACCCTTAATTGCATTGGTTACGCCCCTTTGAAAGATCTCCGAGTATTTTCATCCCACTCAAAGCCCTGGTCTACACGTGCGGTCAGGTTCTAGGCGCACATAGCCTTGGCTGCAGCGCACAGAGACCTTACTCTGCCACACACAGAGGAAAATAATTAGAGGGAACATTGCTTGTGACATGTGCATTTCCTGTGTTGTGAGTTGCATGATTGTGGAGTTGAGGTGTGTGTTCATTTGGTATTGGCCAATGAGCAGTGCATTTCCGTGGGTGACATCCTGGTAGGGCAGGTTGATGATGGACTGTCGGAAGGTGCAGGGCTCATGCACACTGCCTGGGGGGTTGGCAAGGGCGTTGGCAGAGATTCCTCGGTGGTCCAATATTGCCTGGACATTGGTGGGATACATGCGCTTTCTGTTGTGTTTATTGTGTGCAGTGTTGCCAGGGGGCACAAGTAGGACCTGTGTGCAGTGAATTGCCTCCTGACACGTGGCGGATCTACCAAGACTGCTTGACACTTTGCAACTCTCACTCCCCGAGGATGGGTGGGAAAACTTTGAGTAACCTCCTGTATGCTGATGACGTCGTATTGATTAGCCATACCTACATCGGTCTCCAGCAGCTTCTGATGGAAATGCACAACTATGCAACAGAAAACACCTTAAAAATAAACCTGAATAAGACTCGCACTATGTCAATCAACACCAACAAAAAACAACAGAAGACTTGGGGCCAGATGTAGGTCGCCAATTACCGGTCGGTAACGGCCGATTTCGGCCGTTACCGACTGGTAATTGGGTTTTGAGATGTAGGGAGCCCGAATTTTACCGAATCTGTAAATTTACCGATTCAGTAAATTTACAGATTCAGTAAAATACCGACTCAGTATATTTACCAAATCGGTAATTCCAGATGTAGGTGGCACTTAAAATAGTGCCACCGGCCCTTAGGAATTCGTTATTTACCATGACATACTATGTCATGGTAAATTACGAATTCCTGTGTACATGCACATCTGTGCATTTACACCTGTGCCATGTGGCACACGCACGAATTGGTAATCGGGGATTACCTACATTTTGCCCTTGGTCTCTTGACGGCATAAAAATTGAGCCAATCTGTGAATATAAATACTTGGGAGTAATTTTTGATAGAGAAGGCTCATTTGCGCAGCGGAAGCAGGAATCAAAAAGGAGAGGAGCATTGATTGCCGTGACGCTGAAAAATCTAGCAACCCAACTGATGGGACCGACTCTGACCTCCTATTTGAAAATCATCCAGGTGAAGCTACTCCCCTCGATCACCTACGGCAGCGAGGCTTTGCGGGGCAGAGACTCAAAAAACCTGGACATTATACAGGTGAAAGCCTACAGATCAATGTTTTCACTCCCGCATTATACTTCGCCAGCTCAAATAAGACTGGAGTTCGGCTTGCAAAAACAAAACCTAGCCAGGCACGGAGCATATATTATCAGCTGCCATAAACTTAGATCTGCCACTACAGGCACTCTAAACTCCTTGCTTTGGCAGGACATACAAGGTAGGGATGTATCTCAAGCAAGATCTTATTTGCAGGCAGCGCTAGGAACAACTAAACTCACGGCGCTTGGGGCATGCAACTAGGGCTGACCACCTTTAGAAAACTGGTCTGGAAAAACTTCAAATTACTCTCCTTATTAGAGGACAAGGCTGTTTTTTCCAAAAGATCCTACGCATGGATGACCCTTAACTCATATAAATCTTTGACACCGCAAACATACTTTAGTCAGGGTTACCCAAAAGCCACAAAAATGTGGTTCATGAAACATAGATTAGGCATTCTGCCAAGTACAGAGCATCTTCCACCTTGGCTTAGAACAGATGGCAACGAGGCCTGCCCGCTCTGTAACTCAAAGAAGGGGGACTGTTAGACGGGAAACCTGAGGGTCGGCCGAGCAAGGGGGAGAGGCTGTGAGAAGTTGGCCCGATATGCAGCGTTCGCTATTCTAGCGACCGCTATGTATCGTTCCAAACGACCCTTATGATGATTGGTTGTAAGTCAACCTATAGACCAGCTATCCTAGTAGCGTGGATACGAGCAGTCTAAGGCTAAAGACTCGAGAGGGCGTGTTAAGCCAGCTGTTTACCACACATGTACCCCTTGAACACCCAGTGAAAGGACACCACACAAGTGTTATGAAAATAAACAGGATATTTATTAAGATTCACAACAGCCCTGTACTCTTTATGAGGACAGGGTACTAAGCACAAACCAAATCTCTTAGGAAAATACTTTCAAGTGCACAATTAAACAAGTGTCCGAGGACACGGAAAGTTTAGTGGTCTCGGGCGGACCCGATAAGGCAAGTCGGAAGCGAGGGACTCAGGACCCTAGAGTAAGGAGGCTATGCAGGCACCGAAATGCCGAAGTTACCTAGCCACGAGGGCTGCGGCTGCACAAGTCTTACAGGCGTCGGGGGTCTTCGCTGACGAGCCAGGAGCCGGAAGAAAAGGAGTTGCTGGCCGGCGACCAGTGATGAATAGTTCGTAGAGATCCAAGCCTGGATCAGAGATCGATGACACCTGAAAGCAGAGGGGACCAAGTTCGTACTACTAGCCAGTAGTCAGAGGGTACCAGGAGGGCACCGGTTGGCCGTCACCTCGACCAGGTGAGTGGGCGACGCTAGGCTCTGCAGTCTCACGGACCAGGAGGCGTTGTCGGCGACCAGGATGGAGGTGCGAGCTGTCCCACGAAGGATGATGCTGTCGGCGTCGCTGGGCCCAGGATTGGGGCAACAAGCCTTGGCAGATCTCAGGGCCACGTGGTAGGCCTAAGATGGCGTCTTGAATGGACCAGGAGGGTCCGGGGTGCTCCTCTCGGAAAAGGGAGCAAGGGCCGGTCTGGAGCAACCAGACCAGCAGCGTTGTTTGTCGGTTGTCGTCAAGGAAGGGCACAAGCCAGCGGCTAGTGACCAGACAACGTGCTGAGCAGCGAGCAGAAGGGCCCCACGCAGATCGTGGAGATGCTGGGAGACTGCACTTCGGTGCTGGAGCGGCTCAGAGTCGGGGCTTCTCGGACCCCAGAGCACTCACCAGAGAATGGCTTCGATGGTCGTGCTGGTTAAGAAAGCGTGCAGGTTTTGATGATGGCCGGTCCCTCGAGGTCTCGTCGCACCCACAGATCACAGCTGAGCTGATGACGTGGGTAGAGGTCAGAGGTGCCAGGGAAGCCGGTTCTCGTCGAGCTGGGCCGTCGGATCCTTGAGGAAGGACTTACAGCAAACCGCAGAGTTCTTAGATGGTGCCCGCTGATGCAGGGTGACTACTCCTTAGTCACAAGGGAGACATCTTGAGAAGAGTCTCGAATGTCCTTTCGTAGAAAGTAGTTCTTGATTCAAAGATGATCTAATTTGGAAGGGTCCCCGCTCCGGCCTTTATTCTAAAGAAAGGGGTGGGTACATGACTAGGTCCTGCCCTAAGGGTGGGACCAGGAAGGGGGGTAGTTACACCCCTCTCCCCTGCCGGACTTTCCCCAGGCCAGGGCTGGCGCCCCTGGAACTGGTTCTGACCGGCAGATGCGTAGTGAGCACCGGGGTGCCACTCCGCAGTCACCTTCTCACAGAAGCCCTACCTACCCAGAATACACAAACCCTGTCTGGGACGGTGCGAACACCGCCCTCGACAGGAAACCCTTTGTCCAAGCGCCCCTCGCTGGAAGGACTCCCAGCAGCAGGAGGTCAGACTCGTGTCTGTGGTGGCAGCATCCATTTTGTGGAGCTGAGGCTTTAGTTAACTTTAACCGGGGTTCACAGTTACGTACATGTCGTGTCCCTCTAGAAGGGCGGAATGCTCACCTCGTCGCCAGAATTGGTGAGGGGGCAGCATCCCGATTCGTATGACACCTTACTCGACATGCCTTGATAACGCGACACCGAAGTTACCGATGTGGTACGCGTTATCATGGAACAGCCATTGGGTCTTGATTCCGCAAGCTGCAACCGGGCTCGGCTCGGGCCAGAACCTAGTTCACACGAGCCCACGCACTCTGCCTTCAGGATTGTCAAGGCCTGCCGTAGGAGTGACTGATAGGAACTCGGGTGTCCATTGTATGGTTAGATATAGAGCTACTATACCTACAGCAAATGGTGATTACACGACTTTGCCCCAGCTGTCATGCAGCCAGTTGTGTCAAATTTAGGAGGCCAACCAGGGGTGGCATAATACATGCTGCAGCCCCTGGCGGCCCTGGGTACACCTATGCCCTGCGTTACGGGGTCTGATAAGGTGGCCCAGTACCAATTGGTAAATGCACCTAGGGTACATATCGTAATTTAGAAAGAGAACAGCCAGGCTGTGGGTCTGATTAGAAGGCCCACAGCCAGAGAAAGTCGTAAACCAGTGAACAAAAGCAAAAAATCTGGGTGATCATAGGATTGCAGACCCTACTCTCCTACATGACCCCCCCCCAAACGTCGGAACAATAAGCTAACCTTGAGCAGGTGAGTCTTCTTGTTCTAAGTGGAAATATCTGGAGAGCCCATCGGCATTGCCATGATCAGTACCAGGTCTATGTTCCACTGTAAAGTCCATCCCCTGTAGGGAAATGGACCACCTAAGCAGTTTGGGGTTTTCACCCTTCATCTGATTTAGCCACAAGAGGGGCTTATGGTCGGTCTGAATCTTGAAGTGAGTGCCAAACAAGTATGGCCTCAGCTTCTTCAGGGCCCAAACCACAGCAAAGGCCTCCCTCTCAATAGCTGACCAATTCTTCTCTCTAGGGGTCAGCCTTCTGCTTATAAAAGCAATGGGCTGGTCTTGACCATCAAAATTCAGTTGAGAAAGAACAGCTCCCACACCCAACTCAGAAGCGTCTGTTTGGACAATGAATGGTTTGGAGTAGTCTGGACTCTTAAGGATAGGCGCCGTGCACATGGCCTGCTTTAGGTCATCGAATGCTTTTTGACAGCTCGCTGTCCACTGAACCTTTTTTGGCATTTTCTTACTTGTCAGTTCATTTAATGGTGTCACAATGGAACCATAGTTCCTGACAAACTTGCGGTAGTATCCAGTCAGGCCCAAGAAAGCTCGAACCTGAGTCTGGGTGGTTGGAGGAGCCCAGTCCCTGATTGACTGTATTTTGCTCTCCAGTGGCTGAACCTGGCCTCCACCTACAAGGTGGCCCAGGTATACAACCTGTGTCTGCCCTATCTGGCACTTGGTGGCCTTGATAGTGAGGCCTGCGGCTTGCAGGGCCTCTAACACTTTCCGCAGGTGGACCAGGTGATCCTCCCAGGTGGAGCTAAAGACAGCAATATCGTCTAGATATGCCGCACAGAAGTCATCCAGCCCAGTAAGGACTTGATTCACCAACCTTTGGAAGGTGGCAGGTGCATTTTTCAGACCGAAGGGCATCACCACGAACTGATAATGCCCACCAGGGGTAGAAAATGCGGTCTTAGGCTTGGCGTCCTCAGCTAACCTGATTTGCCAATACCCAGCTGTCAGGTCAAACGTACTTAAGTAGTTGGCCGAAGCCAATCTATCGATAAGCTCGTCTGCCCTTGGTATTGGGTGGGCGTCAGTCTTAGTGACTGCATTGAGACCCCTGTAGTCTACGCAGAACCTCATCTCTTTCTTACCGCCCGGGGTGTGAGGTTTCGGCACTAGAACTACGGGACTAGCCCAAGGGCTATCCGAGGGTTCAATGACTCCCAGCTCCAACATTTTCTGCACTTCACTCTTGATGCAGTCTCTAACGTGATCGGGCTGCCGGTAGATTTTACTCTTGACGGGCAAGCTGTCACCAGTGTCAACCTCATGGGTGCACCAATTGGTCTGACTGGGTGTTAGAGAGAACATATGTCTGAAAGACTGAAGAACCTGTTTACAGTCTTTCTGTTGATGTTCGGAGAGGCTGCCACAAAAGACAACACCATCTACCGATCCATCGTCAGGATTCTGAGTGAGCAGGTCGGGGAGAGGGTCACTCTCCTCCTCCTGTCCCTCATCTAGGGCCATGAGCAAACTCATGTCCTTCCTGTCGACATATGCCTTGAGCCTGTTGACATGAAGCACCCTGTGGGGGCTCCGGGGAGTTCCCAGGTCGACCAGGTAGGTGACCTCTCCCTTTTTCTCCAGGATGGTGTAGGGCCCGGACCATTTGTCCTTGAGTGCTGCTGGGGCCACTGGCTCCAACACCCACACCTTCTGTCCGGGCTGGTAAACAGTCAAGACAGCCTTTTGGTCATGCCAAGCTTTTTGGAGTTCTTGGCTGGCCTTAAGGTTTTCAGATGCCTTCTCCATGTATTCAGCCATCCGCGAGCGGAGGCCAAGCACATAGTCCACTATGTTGGCTGCAGGCTTTTTGAGAGGTCTCTCCCATCCTTCCTTCACCAAACACAGGGGTCCTCTTACAGGATGTCCGTACAAAAGTTCAAAAGGGCTGTAGCCAATCCCCTTCTGTGGGACTTCTCTGTAGGCGAACAAAAGGCAGGGAATCAGGACGTCCCATCTACGCCGAAGCTTTTCAGGTAGTCCATGAATCATCCCTTTCAGGGTCCTGTTGAATCTCTCAACAAGCCCATTGCATTGTGGATGATAGGGTGTAGTGAACTTGTAGTTGACACCACATTCCTTCCACATAGCAGTTAAGTAGCTCGACATAAAGTTTGCACCTCTGTCGGAGACGACCTCCTTAGGGAAGCCCACTCTGGAGAATACTCCAACTAGGGCTCTTGCCACAACAGGTGCTGTAGTGGTCCTAAGGGGAATAGCTTCAGGATACCTGGTGGCATGATCCACTACCACCAGTATAAACTTGTGCCCTGATGCTGTTGGTGGTTCCATGGGACCGACGATGTCAATCCCCACCCGTTCAAAGGGCACCCCCACCACAGGCATTGGTATAAGGGGGGCCTTTGTCGTGCCACCTGACTTACCACTGGCTTGGCAAGTGACACAGGAGCGGCAAAACTCCTTGGTATCTTAGTTCATATGAGGCCAGTGAAAGTGCGAGACAAGCCTGTCCCACGTCTTCGTCTGGCCTAAGTGACCTGCTAAGGGAATCTCGTGGGCCAAGGTAAGTAGGAAACCTCGCTGAGACAAGGGTACAACCAGCCTCCTGGTCATGCCAGGCTTGGGGTCTCTTGACTCAGTGTACAGGAGTCCATCTTCCCAGTATACCTTGTGGGTACCTGTGGCGTTCCCAGCAGCCTCAGCAGCAGCCTGCTGTCTGAGGGGTTCAAGAGAAGGGCAGTCTAACTGGTCCTTCCCCAGGTCTTCCCTTGAGGGTCCCCCTGAACCCAAGAATTCAACTTGATCAAGTTCGAACTCCCTAGGCTCAGTTTCCCTCAATTCCTGTAGGTCAGCCTCCTCTGAGACTTGATCCACGACCTGGGGCAAGGGGGAAGGCGCAGCCTTAACCCTACTGCTCTTTTTCTTGGGAGGTGTCTGGTCCGTTGTTCCAGGATCCAGCACCTGTTCAGTGGGGCATTTCCTGACCTGTGACCTGGTCACAGCGAACACATGTGCTGGCAAGCCTAACATTTCCATGTGAGTCCGGTGCTCCACTTCTGACCATTGTGATGACTCCAAATCATTGCCCAACAAACAATCCACTGGGAGGTCTGAACTAACTACAACCTTCTTTTGGCCAGTTACCCCTCCCCAGGAGAAAGCTACAATTGCCATACTGTGATTGGTAGTGACATTGCTTGCATTGGTCACCAGGAATTCTGTACCTGGCATGATCTGTCCAGGGTCCACAAAGTTGGGTGTCACCATGGTGACACTGGCACAAGTGTCCCTATAGGCCTGAGCCATCTTTCCATTTATGAAAGGCGTCTGTCTGTATTTGCCCAAAGTATTGGGACTTACGTCAGGGGACATATCCACATCCCCTGTACTGACAAGGACAGCCTGAGTGAGCGTACCAACTAAGTTGTCACGCCCCTCAGAACCCAGGGTTAACCCTACTAAACCCTTGGGAGGTGCACTACCACTGCTGGCTGTACTAGGGGGCACAGGTGCCTTAGGGGCTGCAGTGGCAGGAGTCTGCCCTCCTCCTTTCTTGGTGCACTCACTAAACCAGTGAGATTTACTTTTGCAGTACTGGCACCATCTTTTGGATTGGCCTTCTTTCTTCTTTTGGGGAGCCTGACCCCCACCCTCTTTGGGTTGTTGGGGACCTGTCGAAGACTTCTGGTCATTTTGTTCCCCCTTAGAATCTTTACCCTTCTGGTCTGCTTTCTTCTGACCACCTTGATTCTGGCCCTGGTTCTGTTTAACTCTTGTACGAACCCATCTGTCTGCCTTCTTTCCCAATTCTTGGGGAGAGGTCAGATCCGAGTCGACAAGATGCTGATGCAACAACTGGTTCTGACAATTGTTTAAAATTTGTTCTCTCATCATCAAATTATACAATCCTTTGTAATCAGTAACCTTACTGCCCAGCAACCAGCCCTCAAAAGCCTTAGTGGCACAATCTACAAAGTCAGACCAATCTTGAGACTGAGTTTTCTGGGTATCCCTGAACAGCACCCTGTACTGCTCAGTGGTTAGGCCAAACCCTTCAACCAGTGCATTTTTCAAGACTTGGTAATCATTAGCATCCTCCACTCTTGTAGTGAGGAGCTTGTCTCTACCTTTTCCTTCAAAGGAGAGCCACAAGATAGCTGCCCACTGACTTGGGGGAACACCTTGCACAGTGCAGGCCCTCTCCAAAGCAGTAATCCATTTGTGGATGTCGTCCCCTTGCTTAAAGGGGGGCACTATCTTACCAAGGTGTTTCGTATCAAAACTCCTTTCCCTATTGCTAGGTACAATGCTGCCACCAGTGGGGACTGCCCCACTTAACTGTTGCTCTCTAGCAAAGGCAAGCCTTTCTTTGGCCAGGGCAAGTTCTTCCCTTTCAATCCTCAGATTAGCTGCCCTTTCTTTAGCTTCGTACACTCTTCTCTGAGGGGACGTCATCCCTCTTTGAGAAGAGTTGTGAGAGCCATTGGTTTGAAGGGATCTGCCAGAGTCTCTTGACAGAGATCTGGCTCGTCCATTCCCAATGTTAAGCTGACCTGATAGTGGCCCCGGGGGTCCCCCAGTACCACTGTCATGTTTGCTTAAGTTGGACCTGCTTAGTCTAACGACCTCTACCTGTCCCTTATCTGCCTCATCCCCAGAGGGATCCTCATCCTCATCATCCTCCACATCTTCGTTCTCAGTTGAAGTAGTGTGGCTCACTGGTTAGAGGCGGCAGACCCGAGAGCAGAGGACGGCCCGGGACCAGGGTTCGATTCCCGGCGCGGCAGGTTTCTGGACCAGGGTCAGCGGACTCGATAATTCTCTCGCCTCGGTGCCCACTCTGATCAGCGATCACACTCGGCAACTCTGGGCATTAGCTTGCCTCATCTTCACTAACGGCCCCACCAGACCGCCGGGGATGCCTGGTCTCACCCTGGAGATACCCATTAAGGGACCATCTCTCAGGGAAGCCAGGAAGGGTTTCGCAGCGGTCGAAGCGCCTTGGGACCCTACGGGTAAGTAGTGCGCTATATAAATGCCTATACATTCAGTTGCGAGGTGGATGAGGTCAGGATCGTCTCTGGTTCCCTCGAGGGGAGGCATGTCTCCTTCTGGATTAGAAGAGCTAAGACGGGTCTCAGCTTTTCTGGCATCATAAGTCTCCAAGAGACCAATCAGAAAGGACGTTGTGGGGTTAGACCCCTGCTTGATCTTCCTGGAGTGACACACCTGTCTTAACTCCTTGAAGCTCAGCACAGTATATCTTGAAGGGATGACCTGTGGAGGGTCAACTGACACAAGTGGAGACTCAGAGTTTCCTCCTTTGTCCGACATACTGTTTCTAGTGTGGTGTAAGTGATGCACCTACCTACACTATGTGTTTACCTACTGATCCCTTGCTAAGAGTTGCAGCCAAGGTGTGCTAAGCCTTGAGGAGCTACAACAGCTGGTTCAGTAGAACTCAGAGTATTCTAAGCTTCAGTTATATGTACTAACAGTACTTATGTGATCTTTCAACAAGATATTCTTAGGATACGTGTGGTAAAACAACAGCAAGCTCAAATCCCACCGCTGCCACCAATGTGAGAAGTTGGCCCGATATGCAGCGTTCGCTATTCTAGCGACCGCTATGTATCGTTCCAAACGACCCTTATGATGATTGGTTGTAAGTCAACCTATAGACCAGCTATCCTAGTAGCGTGGATACGAGCAGTCTAAGGCTAAAGACTCGAGAGGGCGTGTTAAGCCAGCTGTTTACTACACATGTACCCCTTGAACACCCAGTGAAAGGACACCACACAAGTGTTATGAAAATAAACAGGATATTTATTAAGATTCACAACAGCCCTGTACTCTTTATGAGGACAGGGTACTAAGCACAAACCAAATCTCTTAGGAAAATACTTTCAAGTGCACAATTAAACAAGTGTCCGAGGACACGGAAAGTTTAGTGGTCTCGGGCGGACCCGATAAGGCAAGTCGGAAGCGAGGGACTCAGGACCCTAGAGTAAGGAGGCTATGCAGGCACCGAAATGCCGAAGTTACCTAGCCAAGAGGGCTGCGGCTGCACAAGTCTTACAGGCGTCGGGGGTCTTCGCTGACGAGCCAGGAGCCGGAAGAAAAGGAGTTGCTGGCCGGCGACCAGTGATGAATAGTTCGTAGAGATCCAAGCCTGGATCAGAGATCGATGACACCTGAAAGCAGAGGGGACCAAGTTCGTACTACTAGCCAGTAGTCAGAGGGTACCAGGAGGGCACCGGTTGGCCGTCACCTCGACCAGGTGAGTGGGCGACGCTAGGCTCTGCAGTCTCACGGACCAGGAGGCGTTGTCGGCGACCAGGATGGAGGTGCGAGCTGTCCCACGAAGGATGATGCTGTCGGCGTCGCTGGGCCCAGGATTGGGGCAACAAGCCTTGGCAGATCTCAGGGCCACGTGGTAGGCCTAAGATGGCGTCTTGAATGGACCAGGAGGGTCCGGGGTGCTCCTCTCGGAAAAGGGAGCAAGGGCCGGTCTGGAGCAACCAGACCAGCAGCGTTGTTTGTCGGTTGTCGTCAAGGAAGGGCACAAGCCAGCGGCTAGTGACCAGACAACGTGCTGAGCAGCGAGCAGAAGGGCCCCACGCAGATCGTGGAGATGCTGGGAGACTGCACTTCGGTGCTGGAGCGGCTCAGAGTCGGGGCTTCTCGGACCCCAGAGCACTCACCAGAGAATGGCTTCGATGGTCGTGCTGGTTAAGAAAGCGGGCAGGTTTTGATGATGGCCGGTCCCTCGAGGTCTCGTCGCACCCACAGATCACAGCTGAGCTGATGATGTGGGTAGAGGTCAGAGGTGCCAGGGAAGCCGGTTCTCGTCGAGCTGGGCCGTCGGATCCTTGAGGAAGGACTTACAGCAAACCGCAGAGTTCTTAGATGGTGCCCGCTGATGCAGGGTGACTACTCCTTAGTCACAAGGGAGACATCTTGAGAAGAGTCTCGAATGTCCTTTCGTAGAAAGTAGTTCTTGATTCAAAGATGATCTAATTTGGAAGGGTCCCCGCTCCGGCCTTTATTCTAAAGAAAGGGGTGGGTACATGACTAGGTCCTGCCCTAAGGGTGGGACCAGGAAGGGGGGTAGTTACACCCCTCTCCCCTGCCGGACTTTCCCCAGGCCAGGGCTGGCGCCCCTGGAACTGGTTCTGACCGGCAGATGCGTAGTGAGCACCGGGGTGCCACTCCGCAGTCACCTTCTCGCAGAAGCCCTACCTACCCAGAATACACAAACCCTGTCTGGGACGGTGCGAACACCGCCCTCGACAGGAAACCCTTTGTCCAAGCGCCCCTCGCTGGAAGGACTCCCAGCAGCAGGAGGTCAGACTCGTGTCTGTGGTGGCAGCATCCATTTTGTGGAGCTGAGGCTTTAGTTAACTTTAACCGGGGTTCACAGTTACGTACATGTCGTGTCCCTCTAGAAGGGCGGAATGCTCACCTCGTCGCCAGAAATGGTGAGGGGGCAGCATCCCGATTCGTATGACACCTTACTCGACATGCCTTGATAACGCGACACCGAAGTTACCGATGTGGTACGCGTTATCATGGAACAGCCATTGGGTCTTGATTCCGCAAGCTGCAACCGGGCTCGGCTCGGGCCAGAACCTAGTTCACACGAGCCCACGCACTCTGCCTTCAGGATTGTCAAGGCCTGCCGTAGGAGTGACTGATAGGAACTCGGGTGTCCATTGTATGGTTAGATATAGAGCTACTATACCTACAGCAAAGGGTGATTACACGACTTTGCCCCAGCTGTCATGCAGCCAGTTGTGTCAAATTTAGGAGGCCAACCAGGGGTGGCATAATACATGCTGCAGCCCCTGGCGGCCCTGGGTACACCTATGCCCTGCGTTACGGGGTCTGATAAGGTGGCCCAGTACCAATTGGTAAATGCACCTAGGGTACATATCGTAATTTAGAAAGAGAACAGCCAGGCTGTGGGTCTGATTAGCAGGCCCACAGCCAGAGAAAGTCGTAAACCAGTGAACAAAAGCAAAAAATCTGGGTGATCATAGGATTGCAGACCCTACTCTCCTACAGAGGCCTCCTGGCGAGGGTCCTCTCCTCAGATCGTACGGACGAGCAACCACCCCCCCACAGATGGACGCCACACAACGATAGGTTCTTAACACTTTTATCGGTATTCTTTGGCAGGTTATCGTAACAATACAGGAGGTACGGGATGCTGGGATCCCTCTTAGACTTAGTCTCTGTGGGAAGGGTGTAGCGGGACAGTCTTGGTACCGGTCTGGTACAGGGATGGCTGATGCACAGCTCTCAATCCTCGAGCTGGAGGGTTCTCTGGTATGGGCCGCAGCAGCGCCAGCAGGACTCCAAGATGGTTCACGTAGATGAGCCGCGGCAGCGCCAGCAGGACTCCAAGAAGGGTTCACGAAGATGAGCCGTGGCAGCGCCAGCAGGACTCCAAGGATGGTTCACGAAGATGAGCCGCGGCAGCGCCAGCAGGACTCCAAGGATGGTTCACGACGATGAGCCGCGGCAGCGCCAGCAGGACTCCAAGGATGGTTCACGACGATGAGCCGCGGCAGCGCCAGCAGGCCTCCTAGGACAGTTTCACGAAGATGGGCCGCGGCAGCGCCAGCAGGCCTCCAAGATGGTTGCAAGAAGATGAGTTCGTCTCGGTGTCTCTCGACTCCAGTATACAACTGCCTTCCTGCTCTGGAGCTGCCCCAGTTATAGGTCTGGTGCCCTTTGATGTCCGGACCCTCGCACTTGGAAGTCGGAGGGTCTGGGATGTGCGAGTCCAGACACCCAGCAGGGGGGTGGAGCCAGCGCCCAGGGAGGCTGGGGGCGATCGAAACCAGGCAGATGGGGGGCCATCGAAACTCCTTCCCCCATTGGCTCGTCAAGTGGTCTCTTTACCCCCTGGTTGGATTGTGGTGCCTCGATGTCGGGGCTTCGCTGGGCCTGAGGCTGGGGTCGGGCCGAGGCCACGAGGCCTGGTCATGGAGGGTCCAAGATGGCGGCTGGGCCGGGGACGATGGTCCGGGAAAGGGTCCGGGCCAGCCGAGTGGGTTGAGGAGATGAGGTCGAGTTCCGTCGGGGGAGAGCTGGAGGCGGCCCGGAGGGGTGGCCCTCGTGGAAGGTGGAAGGTGGAAGGTGCCGCTCTTGGCCGGGGAACAGGGGTCGAGGTAGTCCGGGACCCGCCATGCGGGAGGAGTGGGGCCACGCCACGAGGCCAAGTCCAACATGCGTCCCCCCCAGCTGAAGGCAGGGAGAGTCACCCATCTTCTTGGGTATTCTCCTCGCCGAGGCGGAAGAAGCGGGACAGGCCGTCTGCATTGGCGTGGTCGTTGCCGGGGCGATGCTCCACAGTGAAGTCCATCCCTTGCAGGGAGATGGACCAACGCAACAGCTTCGGATTCTCGCCTCGCATCTGCATCAGCCATTGCAGAGGTTGGTGGTCAGTTTGTACCCGGAAGTGGATGCCGAAGAGGTAGGGTCGGAGCTTCTTGAGGGCCCACACCACGGCGAAGGTTTCCCGCTCAATGGTGCTCCAGCGCTGTTCTCGGGCCAGTAGACGTCAGCTAATGAAGGCTACTGGCTGGTCAATTCCCTCTGCATTGATTTGGGAGAGGACTGCTCCGACGCTGTGATCAGAGGCATCGGTCTGTACTATGAATTCCCGGCTGTAGTCGGGGGCTTGGAGCACGGGTGCGGTGCACATTGCTGTCTTGAGGGTCTCAAAGGCGGCCTGACACTCAGGTGTCAAGTGTACCTTCGGTGGGTGTTTCTTTGACGTGAGTTCTGTAAGGGGGCCCACAATGCTGCCGTAATCTTTCACGAAGGGCCGGTAATATCGCGTGAGCCCCAGGAAGGCTCGGACCTCTGTTTGGGTGACCGGGGGTTCCCAGGCCCGGATGGCGGCGATCTTGGGTTGGAGGGGGTCCACCTGGCCACTTCCCACCTGGTGCCCCAGGTAGGTCACGGAACTTTGGCCGATTTGGCACTTGCTGGCTTTTATTGTTAGTCCTGCTTGTCGGAGGGCGGCCAGGACCTCATGGAGGTGTTGGAGGTGTTCGACCCAGTGGAGACTGTACACCTCAATATCGTCCAGGTAGGCAGCGCTGAACTCCTCGAGCCCCGCCAGCATCTTATTCACTAGTCTCTGGAATGTGGCGGGGGCGTTTTTCATCCCGAAGGGCATCACCTTGAAGTGGTAGTGGCCATCCGTGGTGGAGAAGGCGGATCGCTCCTGGGTGCCCGGGGTGAGGCCGATATGCCAGTAGCCCGCAGTTAGGTCGAAGGTGCTCAGGTCTCGGGCGGCCCCCAGGCGGTCGATCAGCTCATCAGCCCGAGGGATGGGGTGAGCATCTGTTCGGGTGACGGCGTTCAAGCCCCGGTAGTCCACACAAAATCTGAGTTCCGGGGGCGACGCCAGGGGTGGCGGCCTTGGGGACCAGCATGACCGGGCTGACCCATGGGCTGTCGGAGGGCTCGATCACTCCTAGAGCCAGCATTTTGGACACTTCCGACTGGATGCAGGCGCGTACCCGATCGGGAACTCGGTAGGCCCGGTGCCGGATAGGTGGGCTATCCCCGGTGTCGACATCGTGGAGGCACCATGGGGTGACCCCGGGGGTGAGAGAGAAGAGATCGGCAAATTGCTGTAATAGGTCTTGGCAGCCTTGGCGTTGTGCTGGGGTCAGGGTGGAAGAGAGGTTGACTCCTTCCACGGAGCCGTCTTTTTCAAGGGTCTTCAGGAGGTCGGGTAGGGGCTCGGAGTCCTCTTCAGCCCCACTGTTGATAGCCATCAGGAGACTAAGTTCTGAGCGAACAAAGTGAGGCTTAAGTCGGTTGGCATGGAGGACCCGGAGGGGGTTCCTGGGGGACTCCATGTCCACCAGGTAGGTGACAGGGCCCTTGTGCTCCACCACTTTGAAGGGCCCCGTCCATTTGTCCTGGAGGGCGCATAGTTCGACCGGGGACATGACCCAGACCTGTTGTCCCGGCTCGAACTCAATGGACGAGGTGTTTTGATCATACCACCGTTTCATGTCTTCTTGGCTGGCTTCGAGGTTGGCCTTGGCAAGTTCCCTGAACCGCCGAGTCTGGTTCCGGAGGGTCAGGAGGTACCGGTACACATCAGGAGGAGCATTCTGGGGGGTCACCTCCCAGCCTTCTTTGACCAGACTTAGGGGACCCCGGACGGGGTGCCCATACAATAGTTCGAAGGGGCTGAATCCCAGGGACTTCTGTGGGACCTCCCGGTAGGCACATAGGAGGCAGGGCAGCAACACGTCTCATTGGCGTCGTAAGGGCTCGGCTAGGCCCATGATCATACCCTTGAGGGTGTGATTGAAGCGTTCTACCAGTCCGTTCCCTTGCAGGTGGTAGGGGGTCGTGAACTTGTATGTGACCCCGCACTGTTGCCAGAGGGACTTCATGTATCGGGAGATGAAGTTCGTGCCCCGATCACTGACGACTTCTCGGGGGAAACCCACCCGTGAGAAGATCCCCATCAGGGCTCGGCCCACCACGGGCGCTGTCACGGTCCGGAGAGGTATGGCCTCAGGATAGCGGGTGGCATGGTCCACCAGGATGAGTATGAACCGGTGACCTTGCGATGTCCGGGGCTCCAGGGGCCCCACAATGTCAATCCCTACCCACTCAAAGGGAGTGGTGACGACCGGGAAGGGTTGCAGGGGGACTTTTATTTTTCTGCCGCTCTTCCCGCTGGCCTGGCAGGTGGGGCAGGCTCGGCAGTGGTTGATGACATAGTTCCTCATCTTGGGCCAGTAGAAATGGGTCACCAGGTGGCTGTAAGTTTTGTCCTGCCCCAGGTGCCCTGCGAGAGGTACATCATGAGCCAGGTTCAGGAGGAAGTCTCTGAATCGGAGGGGGACTACCAGCACCCGGCTGGCCCCTAGCTCGGCAATCTTCTGTTCGCTGTAGAGAAGCTCATTGTCCCAATAGACCCAGTGAGCCCCCGAGGCATCCCCTGCGCTCTGGGCTGCGGCTTGCTGTTGGATCCCCTCGAGGGAGGGACACGTTTTTTGCTCTTGGCGGAACTGTTCTTGAGTGGGTCCACCTTCTTGGCGCCACTGGGCCAGCTCCGGGAGGTCGCGGAGTGGGTCAGGTCCTTCGTCGTTGGGCCCCGGTGGACCGGGTTCGGGGATGGAGTCTTCAGTGACTACAGGCAGTTGAGGTTCGGGCCACTCGGGTTCTTCAGTGGAGGGGATGGCGCGGGCGGCCATGGATCGGGTCGTCGCGCAGGCCCATTCAGGGAGGCCAAGCATCCCCAGGTGCTCCCTCCGCTTAACAGCAGTCCAGGGGGAGCTCTCGAGGTCGTTCCCCAGGAGGCAGTCTACGGGGGCATCGTCTCGGACGGTCACCTTCAGCATGCCCGACACTCCCCCCCCATTCAAAGGGGACGCAGGCCATCTGGCACAGGCTTTCGGAGTTATCCGCGGACCGTACTGGGCATAGCACATTGGGCAGGATTTGATCCGGGGTCACCAGATGGCAACGGACGGCCGTTACGCTGGCTCCCGTGTCACGGAGGGCTTCGGCCCGGTGTCCATTAATGGTGACACACTGGCTGTACTTCTGCGTATTGGCCGGGATGGGGGCCCGTGGGACCATGTCTCTTTCGCCCAGACATACCAGGGACATGGCTGCGGGTTCCCACTAGGGCTGGTATTGCTCACAGTCTTCGACTTCTTCTTCGCCTTGTTCCTCCCCTAGGGAGACGGTGGTGATCTGGCGGTTTAGCGGACCTGTGGGGTTGGATGGTTGGTTTCTCGGACAGTTGGGGTCATTGGCGTAATGACCGGGTCACTGGCATTTGTGGCAGATAACGTTGGAGCGGGATCCCAGCGTGCTGGGGGGCTTCCTCTCCCGGCCAGGGACAGGGGAGTGCTGGTGAGAGGTACCGTGGCGGTGTCCCGACCTCTGCCCTGGCCTCCTCCTCCCGGACGGTGTGACCCCTGGGAGGCTCAGCCTTGATCTCCCACCCAGTTCCGGGGGACCCGGGTGCTCTCCCATCGATCCGTTTCAATGGCGAGTTTCCGGGGCTCGGTCAGTTTACTGTCAAGGAGATGCTGCCTCAGTTCGACGAAACAGTTATTGGAGAGGTGTTCCCATACGATGAGATCGAACAATTGTTCGTAGGTGGTGACCTGACTGCCCTTGATCCACCCTTCTAGGGCTCTGCTAAAAAAGTTCACATATTCTACCCAGGTGGTACGGGGGATCCTTTTACAGTCTCGGAATCGCTGCCGGTACATCTCGGGGGTGAGCCCATAGCGAGTGAGGAGGGCGGCTTTCATATGCTCGTAGGAGGTCATCTCAGCATCGGGGAGCTGTAGCAGGGCATCTCTCCCTTCGTTGACGAATCTCCCCCACAACCCGGCCCCCCAGTCTTTTCGCGGAACCCGGTGGGAGGTCATGGCTACCTCGTAGGCCTTAAACCATTGCTGGATGTTGTCGTTCTTGTAGTACTCTCGGACGACATCTTTGGGGATGTGGACCTTGGTGTCCGTAGAGGGAGTGGAGCTCTGGTTCTCGGAGACGCCGAGGTCCCTGTTTTGTTTCCTAATTTCTAGTTCCTTCAAACCGCGCTCGTGTTCGTACGCGAGCTTCTTCTCCTCCAGCTCCCTCTGGTTTTTTTTTCTTCCCGTTCTCCCTGTAATCGTAGGTGTTCAAGGGCTATCTTCTTTTCCGCTAGTTTCAGTTCCCCATCTAAGCGGAGTCTAGCCAGTTCCAACTCGTGGAGCCGGCTCCTCTCTCGTTCTTGGGCATCCTCGTGAGAGAGGCCCGTGTTCCTCTCTTCCTCGGGGGTTGCAAGGTTCTCAGTGGTTGCATTGTTTTCGTTTTGGGGAGGCGACGTTCCCGTCTCCACCCAAGTCTGCAGGGCCTGCTTGAGGTCGTCTTTGGTGCTTAGTCCTGTGGTAGCGATACCCAAGTCTATGCAGAATTGCTTCAATTCCTTGTGACTGTAATCTTCCAGCCGTTCCATCTGGAACTTCGCGGGTGTTCCGGTTTCTTTCGTCGTCATGGTCGCTGTGTGTTTTTCGTTTGTAGTGGGGCGAGTTACACTCCATACGATTTGAGTCGGCTCAAATCGCGCCGCTGGCCACCAATGTTAGACGGGAAACCTGAGGGTCGGCCGAGCTAGGGGGAGAGGCCTCCTGGTGAGGGTCCTCTCCTCAGATCGTAGGGACGAGCAACCACCCCCCCTACAGATGGACGCCACACAACGATATGTTCTTAACACTTTTATCGGTATTCTTTGGCAGGTTATCGTAACAATACAGGAGGTACGGGATGCTGGGATCCCTCTTAGACTTAGTCTCTGTGGGAAGGGGGTAGCGAGACAGTCTTGGTACTGGTCTGGTACAGGGATGCCTGATGCACAGCTCTCAATCCTTGAGCTGGAGGGTTCTCTGGTATGGGCCGTGGCAGCGCCAGCAGGACTCCAAGATGGTTCACGAAGATGAGCCGCGGCAGCGCCAGCAGGACTCCAAGGATGGTTCACGAAGATGAGCCACGGCAGCGCCAGCAGTACTCGAAGGATGGATCACGACGATGAGCCGCGGCAGCGCCAGCAAGTCTCCAAGGATGGTTCACGACGATGAGCCGCGGCAGCGCCAGCAGGACTCCTAGGACAGTTTCACGAAGATGGGCCGCGGCAGCGCCAGCAGGCCTCCAAGATGGTTGCAAGAAGATGAGTTTGTCTCGGTGTCTCTCGACTCCAGGATACAACTGCCTTCCTGCTCTGGAGCTGCCCCAGTTATAGGTCTGGTGCCCTTTGATGTCCGGCCCCCCGCACTTGCAGGTCGGAGGGTCTGGGATGTGCGAGTCCAGAGACCCAGCAGGGGGGTGGAGCCAGCGCCCAGGGAAGCTGGGGGCGATCGAAACCAGGCGGATGGGGGGCCATCGAAACTCCTTCACCCATTGGCTCGTCAAGTGGTCTCTTTTGCCCCTGGTTGGATTGTGGTGCCTCGATGTCGGGGCTTCGCTGGGCCTGAGGCTGAGGTCGGGCCGAGGCCACGAGGCCTGGTCGTGGAGGGTCCAAGATGGCGGCTGGGCTGGGGACGATGGTCCGGGAAAGGGTCCGGGCCAGCCGAGTGGGTTGAGATGAGGTCGAGTTCTGTCAGGGACGTTGTAATGCTGCTTCTCTTAGAGTTACTCGCTTTAACTGGGGCGGGGTGATAAGGACACCTCCTACTGCTCCTCCTGAAGCATGATCGTCAACTAATACTGGCTGGGATGTCGTTGGCGGTGGCGTGACTGGCAAAGTAGGTGCAGGCAAAGTAGGCTGGACCTGGGGTACGGGTTGGGTGAACGGATTGCCAGGACCAGTGACAGGGGGAACAGTGACAGGAATCGCGTTATCGACAGGTTGAGCAGGTTGAGCAGGCGGGGGAGGATGATTCGTATTTGCATATGCTGGGACAGTGTCGTCTAAGTAGGAAGAAAGGAAAATGTCAGCTGCGGTCGGTTTATGACGTAGCTTAGTCGGGACCAATGGTGGCGGCAAATTGCAGGGTACTTCCGAGGTCGCCGTAGGCAGGCCCTCGGCGAGAAGGGGATACATGCCTTTAATAAGGGCATTTCTTTGTCGGTCTAACTGTTCTGCTCTAACTCGTTCACCTTCTTCTAGTAATTCCTTTTCTTGGGCTTTTTCTGATGCTTCCCTACTTTTCTCTGCTTTCCTAATTTCTTTCTCTGTTCTTTTATGCGCTTCTTTACGCCATAATTCTATGGCATCTTTCTGGGATTGTCTGGCTTTCTTTTTCCATAATGCTTCCTCTACTCTCATGATGCATTCAGCATCCCATGTCCCTGAAACAGGCCATCTATATTTCTCTTCCAGATCTTTTGTATATTCAACCCATAAGTCTATGTACAGTATGGCATCTAAGCCATGCTTATGGTACATAAAATGTCCGGGAGTGTCCCTAGGCGGGACGGGAACTGCTTCCTCGAGTATCCCTTTCCTAGTTCCTATCTGGCGTAATTTCGAGAACAGAGGCATAATTGACTTTACTTGATCGTGAACACAATAAGCACAGTAATGAAATACAAACAATCATTCATACCACGACATTAAACACAGTAAAACATTTCGAACAGATACTACCTAGTACATAGAAAAACACAATACTGGAAATCTCGAGAAACAGTACTAGAATTCGGAATTACTAGATGCACTGCTAAAACAGTACAGAACATACCGGTCCCATAAAGAGACACGTCATACCGTATTCACCTAAGTGAACACGTCTTGACCGGGTCTGTGTACCCAGACCCGTCTTGACCGGGCACAAATTAATGAACTCGTCTTGATGCGTTCCCAACAACGGTACTCACCGGGAAGCAAAACTTGAAGGCCTCGGAAACTTGATACTGGACTGGACTGGACTGCTACGACGTCTACTACGCATTACCACGCATGCGCTTCGGAACAGGTGGGCCTCTGGATACCTCGGACCTTGCTCTCTCGTCTTGGGCTCTGGTCGGGACTCTCCGCATTCCTCACCGCCTCGTCTGGATGCTGGACCGCAGTCTCCGTCTCCTCCGTGGGCCTGAGGGAGTTAGCAGGAAAACCCGCAGATGCGCACAGGAGTCCGTCACGGCTGCAGAAGGGGTCAGGGGCCTGCGTACATCGCCGGCGCGTGGGGAAGGGGAGGGGTCCCTATTCGGGCGCCAGATTATGTGGTAAATAAATTTACCGGACCATTTTTCTATACATTAAATGACAATAAAGGATAGCTCAATCTCAATAAAAATGAAAGGCAGAGTCCGTGGTATCTGAGTCATACGGGCTTTAATTAATTGGCTCGAGCCAAGGGACATCGGGTTCCATCACCACTAAGGTTCAGGAAGGGATATTCAACATTTTATTGACAGCACACAATATATATAGTAAAACCGTATAGTTACATTGAATACAGTAGGCGTAACAAGTGAAAAGAAGAAGATAAGAACCTATGGGCGTGAAAGAAGGTGTGTAATAGGCGTACACGGAGGTGTGTGATGTGGACGTCAAAGAAGGTGTCATAGGTGGGTGGATGCATAGAGGAAATCTGCAGGGTCAGCAGGAACTTTAACATAGATGCGCAGATGCGCGCGCAGCTAGTATGACGTGAGATTGACGTGTAACTGGGGAGAACTGGGGGGCTTGACTTTAGCACTAGTAGAGGAGACTGAAGTCTGGGATGTCAGAACGACCTGGACCTATAGCATATCTGGTATCTCGTGTTTGGAGGATGTATTATCTAGAGTAAAAGGTCTCTCAGGCAGAGGCTATTCATCACTGATGCTAGTGGGTGCATACGTGTCTTGGTGCAATGCGCGGGGCCATGGGCCTACTATGGCAACGGGAGCAGTAAATTACTTGCATGGAGACAGGAAGGCCGGGCCCTTTGCTCTGTAGCCGGGAATATGTTTACCTATATCACTAGACTGGAATGTGTTTTCAAGGAGGCTGAACAGATAACTGTAGGCAAAATACTGTCTTGGCAGGCAGGCCAGGCTGAGCCGGGCACCGCTTCACTTGGCAGGAAGTAAGGCAGAGGTCAGGGATGCATACCTAAACTGCAGCTTTCAGAGACAGAAGTGGTTCGGAGTCAGAAATCAGGGCCTGGCTCGACTAAGCCAGGAAACGTGTGTTTTCTCGATGTCAAAAGTATACCATATAAAGACGTTGGCATGGCATGTTTAAAGACTGAATTATCGATTCATTCATGGTGGATCGGGTAGATGACATGTTAACGTTGGACGCAAATGCATATGCGTCTTCATTTTCGGCCACGGAGGGGAAATGCATGGAGGTCATGCACATACATGGAACGTTGGGGTACACGATAGGGGACATACTTGGCCATATAAAATTCAATTTTCCTCAAGGCGGCCCGGAGGGGCGGCCCTCGTGGAAGGTGGAAGGTGCCGCTCTTGGCCGGGGAACAGGGGTCGAGGTAGTCCGGGACCCGCCATGCGGGAGGAGTGGGGCCACGCCACGAGGCCAAGTCCAACAGGGACATTCTCCACGTCACCTGTCTTTGTGAAGAATTACAACAAGCCCGTCAACAGCTCCTTAAGGATCACTTTAAGCTACAAGGGATCAGTACCAGAAGGCAAGCGGTGCTGGCCTGCCTGAATCCTGCAAATACTAAACTGAACTGCAGATATGTCAAATTTCTTGCGATGGTCGAGCAAAGAATTCTAAAACTACCAAAATCGGGGATGAACAATATAAAAACATGCTAACAAGCAGACTGACAGAAGGAAGTAAGAGGACCCCACTGTGCCGTCTTCGTAAAAAAAAAGGCGTACAGTCAGCCATACTGAACCTTTTATTGTATGTTCACTTTTTAACGGTTTTATAGTATGATATTTTATGATCTTTTGTAACATGTTTTGCACTGGTTTTAATTAACTATGCATAATAAACTTTACCTTACCTTACCTTACCCTGACATGTGCGGGAAACCAGCTGTGGCGTAGATGCCCTGCTTGGTCTCTGGCTGTTCCTGCGCAGTGTGTGGGAAGTATAGACAGTGGGGTACCAAGTTGATGGTGTCATCCATGACCGTTGTGAGGGACTTGCATTGGGCTGGCTGTGTGACTCCTCCGACTCTGGCGCATGTTTGTTGGAGGGTACCAATGGCCAACAGGTGCATCACGGCCAGCAGCTTGGTCTGAGGTGGGATATTGGTTGTCCGCTGTGTTGGTACCATCAGCCTGTGTACAATGGTGTTCAGGATGCGGAGGATGGTTGTCCTTTTGTGCCTGTGGTGGGCAATGACATTCTCTGGTGTTGGGTCTGTGAGGTTGGTGCATTTTCGGAGGGTCGCTGTCTTTGTCTGCACTACCTAAGTGTTGGTTCGGGGGGGGGGGGGGAGATCCGTGGGGTGGGGGGGGATTCCTGTGGGTCATGGCGGTTGGTGTTGTGGCCCTCTTGGGTGTCCGGCCACAAGTTCAGTGGCTCCATGGCATCTGTTGTTCTTCAGGTGAGGCTCTGGGCTGGTCTCCTTTTGTGGTGCAGGCTGATGTCCGAATTTACACCAGGTCAGAGCAGGTGTTGATTTCCTGCAGCTAACGCGCCTTATCGCATGTTTTGTGGTCGTATCGCCGATCTGGCTGGCCGTTGTGAATTTTGAGGAGTGGTGTTGTCGCAGCCTTTTGCACGGGAACGCCTACTCTGCATCTAATTTTTAAAAAAAATATATCTTTATTGAATTCACAGGAGGAAAGAGAACGTAAATGTTACATCATACATACTTCCACGTCCTAGGGACGCCTGTCGTGGTTGCGGGACGTATCACATTACACAGTAGTACATTGCCTCATATAACTTAACATGGATACATCACATATGTTCCAGCCGCGTTGGCCCTGCAAAGATGACGACATCAGAAAATAAACAACAAAGGGGGAAAGGAAACATGTAATAGGGGTTATGGTCATCTAACTTGGAGATGTGGTGTGCGGTTCGAGTTGGGGGTGTGTCGATGCTTTGGGGGCTCGTGAGTGCCTTTGAGTAGTGACTACTGGTGTCTGTCTAGTGTCGGGGAGGGCGGTGGGTCAGCAGTGGGAGGTGCATGGCGCATGTAGAGCACTGGGTGGGGTATCACCGTGGCGGTCAGGGTGGGGCGTCGTCAATAGGCGCATCCACGGCATCATGTGGGTGTCCGTGTATTTCCCCGTCAGGGGTGCCAGGGTTGTGGTCCATACCCTCCGCCCCGTTCAGCGCCTCTTGGCGGTCTTTGTGTAAGGAGCTCAGCATCTCATCCCACAATGTTGCGATTGGGAACTTTCTCAGTCCCGCCGTTTCCTCGTTATGGAGGGTGATGCTTTCTGCCTTTGCCCAGTTGTCTAGGGAGGTGCGCCAGTGTTCCGTCAGGGGTGGGGCGGCTCTCTTCCAATGTTTTGTGATGAGCCTTTTGGCCGTGAGGAGGCCGAGGTCCCAGAAACGGGAGGGGACTTTGTTGTGTTTGGTTCGTTTGTATAGGCCTAGTATGCATGCCTCCCACGTGCGTGGTATCGGCATGGCCGTGCATCGCTCCAGTGTCGGTATCACTGACTGCCAGTATATTTGAATCTGTGGGCATTGCCACAGCATATGCAGGAAGTCTGCGTCCCCCAGTGTGCATCTCGGGCAGCTAGCCGCGGTGCCCGGGAAGTACTGGTTAATTTTGTCGGGCGAGAGGTACGCTCGATGCAGTATATAGAACTGGATCAATTTAAAGCGCGCATTGCGGGGGATGTTCTTGGCGCCCGTCAGTACCATCGTCCACTCCTTATCTGTCCAGTCCTTCCCCCTGTCGACCGCCCACTGAGTCAGCCAGTGTACCACATGTGTACCGTTTCCCATGACATGCATGCTCTGTATCAGTTGATGTGTAGGTGGTTCCTCAATGATGCTCCCCCATT
Organism: Lissotriton vulgaris; assembly: GCF_964263255.1. NCBI lineage: Eukaryota > Metazoa > Chordata > Amphibia > Caudata > Salamandridae > Lissotriton > Lissotriton vulgaris. The sequence continues at coordinate 447,368,904 of NC_141698.1, read as the reverse complement.
GCTGCGTGTATGCCATAACTATGGAGGCGTGTTGTAAGAACTGCCCCGCTGGAAGGCCCGTATCGCCGGCTAGAGTCACAAAAGGTATCAGGGTACCATTGGTGTACAGGTCTGCCATGGTGTCCACTCCCGTGCCTGTCCAGTGTTCCAGTGCCGCTTCCGTGACAACGGACGTGGTCTTGGGGGTGCCTAGGAGTGGGAGCGCTGGGGCGTATGGTTTAATGTGCTTCGTGAGCCTCAAGCTCCTGGTGTAGCATTTTACAGCCACGTCTGCGTGCAATTGTGACGTTTTCCTCGTGTGCGCCAGGGGATGGAACAAGGAGTGTATCTGTGTGTGGGACAGTATATCTGCTGCCATGGCCGTGTCCGCTAAGTTTTTCCTTGTGAGGGGGGCGTGGCCAAGCAGCATGGCCGACAGGACGTGAGCTCTGCCAGCTCCCGTCCTGCGGACCCGAAAATCCTGTGGATAATCCTGCCCAGGCTCCGGTGTGCCATCCTGAGCGACCGGACATACTACGGAAGGTGCGGGGACCAGTCTGGCCGAATCTTGGCTGGCAGAAATAACGGAGTGGCCGCGGAGCAGCCCCGGTGATTGGAGAGCGGCCGCCTCACCTACGCGAGCCTGTGGTCTGGGCCTGGTCGGCCGGGAGTGGCCATAGCCTGAAGTGCTTCGGTGGGCCGGCGGGGGACTTGAGGTGATTGTCCCGGGCCTGGAAGCTGACCCGGGGGGCGGAGCCGTGAGCGGAGGAGCAGCGGACGGTGCCGGCCCGAGAGACGTCCCTGGAGAAAGCTCGGCCCAGGTGCAGATGACCGCGAGCACCGGCTGGCGGACAAGGGGGTCGGAACCCGTGGGGACGCCTCGGCGTGCGCTTGCCTGACTGTGCGGCTGCCGGCCTGGACGAGGGTCTACCACCCCGGAGCGGGGGACCGACTGGAGAGCTGAGGACCGGAGCGTGCCCCTCCCCCACCGGGCCGCAATCTTGGGGTCGGTCGTCGGACCGTGGACACCGGAGTGACCGGCGGCGCCTGCAGGCCCAGGTCCCAGAAGTAGCAGCTGCGTGGCCGTGAGGTGAGAGCGGGCTGGGGGCTCAGAGGAGCACAGACAGGCGGAGTGACCGGCGCAGTCACGAACGCTGAGCCCCTGCCTGATCACACGAGGCCGGCACAGTTCTCCCGGGCCTTTCTGCATCCTGGAGCACAGGGGGGGAGGGGCACTAGACCCCCCCACTGATTACCGGCGGGGGCCCTGGGCCGCTGAGGACCCCAATGGTCGAGGGGCGCAGATTGGACTCCAAATTGCGGAGCCGAGATGGGGCGCCTGGGGGACCCCCCCCTTCCTAACTGATAGCGGGGAGATCAGGGCGCACAAACTGCTCAGCCCATACTAGCCAGAGGTGGAGAGTGGAGTGACCTCCTCCCTGTGGAGCCCGGCTGGACGAGGGGACACAGCGCCGCACTCACTGGGGGCCACAGGGTACCTTGACGAGACCGCGCCACCCAGCTGGCGTGGTGTGGTTCCCGGATTTCTCCTTGCTGGGGCACGACGCTTCCCGACGGTGCCTGCACTCTCTGGGCCTTGCCTGTAACAGGAGTGTTGGGGGAGTGTGGAAGCCGGACTGACCGTGCAAGGCTGGGTGCTTGAGCGCGACTCCGCACGGAACTCTTCACAGACTGGGTGGAGGCGAGATTGGGCTTGCTGCTGCTTTGAAGCCATCCCTGCGTTGGGATCAACCCGAAGATGCGTAAGGACAGGGCGTCCCAATTGTCACAGGCTAACACGATCACCCAGTATACCACGCAGAGACTGCAGCCCCAACGGATTACACGCTAATCAGGCCAGGATGAGGATCCTGGGGGCTCCGGTGAGCCCACCCGTGCGGAACTCCTAAAGGCTATCCAGGGCTCCCACACGGCGCTGGAGAGGCAAATAGAAACAGTCTCCATCGACGTCAATCTCCTACGGACGGACCTCCGCAAGGTGGCGGACAAAGTCGCGGAGGCCAATATCGGGCAGCTACAGGGGGAGGTAGCCTCTCTCCGGAAGACGGTCACACACCTTACAGCGACGACTGGTGCCTTAGAACGGAGAGCTGAGGACGCGGAAGGGAGGGCGCGTCGCAGCAACATTAGAGTCTTAGGGGTGCCGGAGAGGATGGAGGCGGGAGATCCTGAACGTTTCCTGGAAACATGGATTAGAGCGAAACTGTGCCCGCAGGGTCTCTCTGAAGTGTTTGTCATCGAAAGGGCTCACCGGGCCCTGGTTCCCCCGCCGCAGCCGGGGGCCCCGCCGCGAGCTCTGATCGCCAAGATATTGAATTATCGGGATCGGGACTGCATCCTGCGAGCGGCGAGGGAAAAACCGGACCTAACCATTGAAAATAGCCGGATTTCAATATACCCAGACTATACCCACCAGGTTCAGGAGATGAGGAAATCCTTTTTGGGGGTTAAACAGAAGCTCCGGGCGATGCAGTTGCAATACATGCTGCTGTACCCCGCCAAACTCAAGGTGCTGGCACAGGGCAAGGCACACTTCTTTGAATCCCCGGAGGAGGTGTGGGAATGGTTGGAGGTCAGGGGAGACGGGGTTCCACCGGGAGCCCGTGGTGGATCCAAGGAGACATGGGGGAGCCGACCCCAGCGACAGCGGAGGCCCCGAGGCGGACGGAGACGACGCTCTACATCGGAACACGCTGAGGAACCTAGAATCACGGTTGGGGCTGATGGAGGAATGCTCCTGGAACCCTTGCTACAGGGGGCCGGGGCGGAGTCTCAAAACCCGCCGGAACCTACGGAAATCCTGGTCCCAGACACGATACCAGCTGCGGTGCCGGACATGACACCATCGGACCTGGTGATTCAGGAAACTGGGGGAGCTGGGGCCCTGGAGGTGAATGGCCCGCCCTGAGGTGATGTAGGAGCCGTATATACTTTATCTCTGGATGGCTGCTGTGGCTCCCGGGGTGGAGAGGAGTATGGGTGGACACTGGTTTGACATTGTTCCAGGAGCCACCAGACATTGCATTTAGGGGGGGGAGAGGGGGGCCGGTGGACTTACGGTGTGGGAATTGATTAATGTTCGAGAGTCGGGGGTACAACCGTTGGAATTGGTCCTGTATGGTCGACTGCAGTTGGTCCGGAGCCGGGAGAATTCAATACATGCATCGGGTCATGCGGGGAGCTGGGGGGGGGGGGTGTATGCAGTTAATAGTTGTGTGAGTGTGTGATGGGTTGTGAGGGGTGTGTGGGGAGGCTGTGCACGTCCTGGCACCAGCGGGGGAAGGGCGGGTTGACAGGTTGGGTTGTTGTCGTTATCCTGCTCGGTGGCGGGGGAGGGGGGAGATGTTCTGCTGATGTTGCAATGTTGGGGGGGTGGGAGGAGGGGGGGAAACTGTTTAAAAATGTTGGTATAGGCATCATGTGTATCACTGTTCAGGCCCCTAGGAGGCGGTATTTTGGCAGCAGACTGCATGGCCCGGCTGGGCACTTACAGGAAACATGGGGTACAAATTTTTAACGTGGAATGTGCGTGGGTTGGGCACTTGTACCAAACGATATAGGGTCCTATCCTTCCTTCGGCGGCATGGCATATCGATTGCATGTTTGCAAGAGACGCATCTGGATGAGGAGGGGGCGCAAAAGCTTGCTAAAAAATGGAGGGGTCAGGTCTTCCATTCTTCCTTTTCGACGTATGCGCGTGGGGTCTTGATCTGGGTTGTGCCCGGAGTCCCCCTCGCGGTACAGTATGCGGATGCGGACACTGAGGGTCGGTACCTGCTGCTGAGGGTGCTGTTGAATGGCAGGGACCTTACGCTACTTAATACATATGCGCCTAATGTAGATGACGCGACCTTCTACCCACGAATGCAAGACGTCTTAGTGTCGGACGTGGACAGCCCTCTCCTGTGGTTCGGGGACTTCAACTGCGTCTTGGACCCGGTCCTAGATAGGCATCCTCCCCGAGCTGGGACGAAGCCTCGCATGACGGCGAGACTGCGCGAGGTCATGGCAAACTTGGGAGCGATAGATGTGTGGCGCCAGAGTCACCCGTCACAGAAATTGTACACTTGTTACACCCCTACACACGACACCCATAGCAGGCTAGATAGGGTCCTCGCCGCAAATATGGATGCGTCGTACGCCCTACAGGTCACCCACCTGGCCCGCTTCCTGTCTGACCACTCCCCGGTGTTGTGCGCTACGCAGGACGTCGACCAGCCTTGCCACCCTCGTACATGGCGGATGCCCGCGGACCTCCTACAGGACCCGTTGGGCAGAGATCATGTGCAGACTGCACTCACTACTTACGTAGACCTGAATTGGGAGGGAGACGACGTGCCCCTGTCGATGAAATGGGAGGCTCTGAAGGCAGTGGTATGGGGTGAGTGCATGGCTCTCACCTACGGAGTCCGCCGACAGCTGACCCGCGAACTGCGAGAGGCCGAAGACTCCCTGCGGACTCGGCAGGCCTCACCGAACCCTGGGGACCCAGAACTAGCCCTGGAGCGGGAAGCCCAGGCGCAAGTGCATGATATACTTACGCGCCTCGACAGATACACGATGGGTCAATTTAGACAGCGCCTCCACAGGGAGGGGGACAAATCCGGCCGGTTATTGGCCTGGATTTTGAAGAAGGAAGCGACCCCGGTTCAGATAGCGGCCCTGAGGGGCCCTGATGGAGTCATGGTCCATTCGGAGTCAGGTATATTGCGGGTCCTCAAAACACACCTGCAGCAGGTGTATACGGCTGATCCGCTGGTCACGGAGGCATCCTATCAGTCTTACATCCGAGGAGTGACTCTCCCGGCCCTTCCGAGAGAGGCCGCGGAGGAATTAGATGGGGCCTTGACACTCTACGAGGTGCGGGTGGCGATGGCAGGCTTACCGACGGCGAAATCCCCGGGGGGAGACGGGTTTCCCTCCGAGTTTTACCACGCATTCGGGGATGTCCTTGGCCCCCTCCTCCTCCAGGTCTTTCATGCGGCGCTGGAGGAGGGCGCTCTTCCACCCACAATGTACCAGGGTGAGATCTGCATGCTTCTAAAGCCGGGAGGTGATGGATATGACCCTGCGGCGTACCGCCCTATCACAATGATTAACACGGATGTCAAGATCCTGACCAAACTCTTAGCCACTCGGTTGGCGCCGTACATGGTCCAATTGGTTCAGCAGGACCAGTGTGGGTTCATCCCCGGACGCAACACCGCGATGAATCTACGGCGATTAACCCATATTATGCATGAGGTGCGCGGTAGAGAGGACCCCCAGGTCCTGGTTTCAATAGACTTGGCCAAGGCATTTGACACGGTTAGCTGGGGGTACCTATCGGAGGTGCTTCAACGGGTGGGACTGGGGCCCGTGTTTCGCAAGTGGATCCAGATACTGTATCGGGCGCCTCGAGCCAGAGTCAAACTTGGGGCCGCACGCTCGGAGGACTGGGCTTTGGGGAGAGGCACCCGCCAGGGATGCCCCCTCTCGCCACTCCTGTTCGCCCTGGCAATTGAGCCATTGGCGGTGGAAGTCCGCACCACGATGGCCCAATGGGGAATCAAGGTGGGGAGTAATGTCCATACCGTGTCCTTGTATGCGGACGATGCTCTATTTTATTTAACATCTCCGCAGGAAGCGCTACCGGTTTTGCTTCAGATACTGGACCGTTTTGGCGCGGCATCGGGCCTGCGTATCAATGCAGGGAAGTCCCTGGTCTTCCCCCTAGCGGGATGTGATGTGGACGCACGCGGGGACTTGCCACACCTGGGGCTGCGATGGGAACTGGAGGCCTTCCGCTATCTGGGGATACAGGTGGCGTCGTCGGACAAACAATTGCTGGCCCGCAATGCGGACAGGGTGGTGCGGTCCCTACAACAGTCGGTGGCATTCTGGAACACGTTGCCTCTCTCCCTGATGGGACGACTGGCAGTGGCGTAAATGGTGATGCTGCCGCGAGTGCTATATGTGTTGCAGAATTCACTGTGCCCACTTCCCCCGTGATTGTTCCGCACTCTCAATACGCTCCTTACGTCCTTACTCTGGGCGGGCAGGCGTAGTAGGGTTGCTTTACACACGGTTGTCCGGAGCTGGGAGGAGGGGGGGTTGGAGGCGCCGAGATTCGACCTCTATTACTATGCGGCTCAGCTGTTGCCAGCGGCCAGGTGGTTCGCGGATGCGGACACCTGGGAACTACGGCTCCTCGCGGGGAGCGCGGATGAAAGAACAGTACAGATGGCCCTGATGCGAGGCAGGGGAGCGGACGCGACACTGCCGTATATAGTGCGCTACACCGCAGCCATTTGGCAACGTGTGGTGGAAAAAGTCCTACAGAGGGCCCCCTTCCACAGGGAATTGCCGATATGGATTATGGCCCCAGTGGTGGACATGGAGGTACACATGCCATTCCATGAATGGAGAGCGGGTGGGTGTGAGCTGCTGGCGGATCTCTACCCGGACGACACGTTTCTATCTATCGAACGGGCGACGGAGACGTTCGGTCTTGGTGAGGGCCAATTTCTACAGTACAGGGGCCTCCATGCGCTGGCTCGAGACACTTGGACGCAGTTCCCGGATGCGCCCTCTGTGTCCCATACCCTCAATGTCATCCTTTCCTGTGGTAGGGGCAGGAAGCTGATAACCCTATTGTACTCGGCCATGCGGCTGGACTCCACCCCGCCGGTGCCCCCGGCGTGGGCGGCTTGGGAGGCTGACCTGGGAACTGTGCTGGACCCGGCACAGCGCAAGCGCATCGGTACCCTCACCCGAAAGGTGTCGTGCAATGCACGGTTCAAACTGACACACTTTAACTTTTTACAGCGAACTTATGTGACTCCGGTTACCTTGAAGCGTATTGCCCCGGACAAGCGCGATGACTGCCCTAGGTGTGGCGCGTCAGGTGCGTCATTCCTTCATCTGGCGTGGGAGTGTCCGCTGGTTCGCACCTTTTGGCAATCAGTAGTGGCACACATTCATAAGGTTACTGACCTCCGGATGGAGCTGACCCCCCTTCACTGCTTGTTAGCCTTAGTCCCCAAGCCCAGGAAGTGTAATTTGTCCTACAAGATGTTGCAACTGCTTTTAGTACTGGCAAGGAGGAGGGTGGCCATCACATGGATGGGACAGAGGGCCCCGGAGATGTCACAGTGGCTTAGAGATGTGGGGGAATGGACCCTGGCGGAGGAAACCTTTATGCAAACAGTGCGTAGGGATGAGAAGCTGCAGGACGACCTGCTTGCGTGGAGAATGATGCGAGAGGTGGGAGAGGCAGCCGAGGACTCGGATGGAACAAGTGCGGAGTTGTTCACCCCCGGGGACACAGGGTCTGAGGATGAGGGTGGTGGGGAGGGTGAGGATGGGCAGTGAGTCAGGGGAGTGTCTGACCGCACACGCACATGTAGGATACACCTGAGAGGAATTGTGTCTTGGTATCTGCAAGTTTCATGCCTAATATACGTAATGATCGCTGCTTTTTCTGCCGATAGGAGTGCCATAATGAGGTGAACGACCTGTGTACACATGTTTTAGTCACGAATGCCGAAGTTTTGGGGGAGGGCTCCATTGGGGAGTTGGGGGGTAATCTGTATAAAAGAAAAAATAAAAGCGGATTAGAATATCCTGCCGCGCAGTTACATGGCTAGGTCCAAGACCTGGCTTCCTTGTTACCACCTATCGCCGCCCGGCCTTCGGGTTGTGGGCTGAAGGGCTGTGTACACAGCAGTATGTTATTGGCCATAATGTCGTTGATTTTTTGTAACTGTCGGCGCAACTGTTATATACTATCATTGTCTGCGACAAAAATAAAGTTTAAAAAAAAAAAAAAAAAAAGTTTTTCCTTGTGAGCGAGGCAGTTACCCATTGTAGTTGTGCGGCTAAATAGTAAAGTTCTAGGTTTGACACCGCGAGGCCACTATCACTGACTGGCGTGTATAGTTTTTGCAGAGCCACTCTGGGTCTCCCAGTGTTCCATATCAGGTCTCTGACCATAGTCTCTAGTTCTTTGAAAGTGTGGACCTGGACGTAGATCGGGATGTTAGCGAAGTAATACAGGAGTCTGGGCAGGACGACCATTTTCGCCAGCGTCACTCTGCTTGGCACATTGAGTGGGAGGGTCTTCCAAAAGGCAATCTGGGATCTTATGGATGTTATGGCACGCGTCAGGTTGCCATCCAGTATGTCCGGGGGTGTCCTGTAAATATACATTCCCAGATATTTGAACGTGGTATGGTGCCACGGCAGCTGTTCGCCATTGATCGTGATGTTGGGGTCTGGGGTGTCAGGAGCGAATGCGTACGCCCCTGATTTAGCCCAGTTTACCCTAAGGCCTGACATGGTCTCAAAGGACCGGAAGATTCCTGACAGTTCCGGTGGTAATTGGGTGAGGTCCCTGACATACAAAAGCAGGTCGTCCGCATACAGCGAGACGGTGTGCATGCCATCTGCCATTGGAATACCCCAGTGCGTGCCCGTGGTGCGCAACATCTCAGCGAGAGGTTCTATTGCCAGTGAGAAGAGCAGCGGGGACAGTGGGCAGCCTTGTCTGGTGCCGCGTCGGACTCTAATGGCGTTGGACATCAGCTTACCCGTGCGGACTCGCACCTCGGGGTGCCTGTACAGCAATCCGACCAGTTCAATGTAGTCGTCTCCTAGCTCGAATTTGCGTAATACTGACAGCAAATAAGGCCACTCGACCGAATCGAATGCCTTCTCAAGGTCCAGGACTAGGCAACCCGATCTTGGCCATTCCCGCACTGCATATTTCTGCACCCGGAACAACCTCTGTATATTGTGGGAGATGCATCTGGTGGGCACAAAACCGTTCTGGTCACTGTGTATCAAGGCGGGCACTAGGGCTGCCAGGCGTCAGGCTAGGGTCGATGCCAGGATCTTATAATCTGTGTTTAGCAGCGCTAGCGGTCTGTATGATCCAAGGAGCGTGGCATCTCGGCCCGGTTTAAGAAGAGACACTAGAGTCACCTCGTTCATTGACCGGGGCAAAGCCGAGTCATCCAGCGCCGCTGAGTACACCTTGAGGAGCTCTGGGATTAGGATGTCTGAGCAGGCTTTATAGTACTCCGCTGGCAACCCGTCTGGACCGGGGGCCTTGCCATTCGAGAGGGCGAAGATGGCATCGCGCAGTTCATCTGCCACTAGCGGAGATCCTAAATCGTCCCGTTGGTCATCTGTTAGGGCTGGTAGTGTGATCTTGTCCAAATACGCAGTAATGGTCGGTTGTGTGGTTAGTAGTCGGGACTCATATAGCGCACTGTAGTGCGCCACAAAGGCCTCGTGTATTTTCGCCTATGTGTACACCACCGGGCCACCAACGGGATGAATCGCTGTCACGGGTGACGTGCGCTCCTCACGTTGTATCAGCCAAACTAACAACTTGCCAGGTTTGTCCCCAGTGTGATGTGTGTGGGCCAAGTGGGCTGTATAATTGATGTGTTTCAATCTATCAAGCAGTCTATCATGTTCCGCCTGCGCTTCCAATAAGTCAGCGCTGGCGCCAGCAGCTGCCGCCTGTTCCGCTTGCATCAGATCTGATTCCAAGCGTCTGAGGTCTGCTTCTAACTGTCGTCGGGAGTGGGCTTGAGTACCTAGACATTGTCCCCCGAGGACCACCTTAAACGCGTCCCATTCGATTTGCGGTGTTGATGCCGTGCCAGTGTTGTCTTCGAAATATTGTGCCGTTTGTGTGCTTATGGAACTTCGAAATGGCCATCTAGTAGTAGGTCAGCCTGTAACCTCCAGGTGGGTATCGGGGGCCGTGGTTGCTCCCATGCCAGGTCCAGTAGGTGTGGGTTTTGATCTGAGTGTGTGCGGCCCATGTAGCAGGTGTCTGTGACATGCGGCAGAAGTTCACTGGTTACCATGTACCTATCAAGGCGCACATCTAGAGCGTGAGCCCCCGAGTAATACGAGTAGTCTGGTGTGTGGGTTGCGGCTGCGCCACGCGTCGTGTAGATCTCATTGTGCGGACCATGCCTGAAATGTGTTTGCAGTATTCCGTGCCTGTGAGTTGGACGGTGGAGGGTGAGAGCGGTCCAGGGCGAGGTCTAGTGTGCTGTTGTAATCCCCACCGAGCACCCAAGGGACGCCATGCCAGGGGGCTAGTGTATTCGACATCTGAGCAAGAAAATCTGCCAGCCCTGTGTTGGGCGCGTAAACTGAGACCAATACCAGTGGGTTCCCATCCAGCCTGCCGTGGACTGCAACGTACCTCCCCCCGGGATCTGTGTGTACGTCCAACGTTGTCCATGGAATGCCCGGCCTGACCCACACCAGTGTTCCTTTGGCATAGGACGAGAAACCTGTGGCATACAACTGTCCTCGCCAATACTCTGCATCTCATTCGCGATAGTTGCCGGGGTCATCTGTGGCGATGTTTTTTGCGGCTGCTATCGCAGGTAAACTGGTGCTATGGGCTGTTAGCACCAATTTGTGAATGGGGTGATACATTTATTGCGACTTTGGCTGGGATAAAGTATTGTTAACTTGGTGAAAGCTCCTTGAGAATATGCCCCTTGCCTTCATGTGTTATAGTAAGATGGGTTCAAACCACCAACTCATGTATCAAAGGCCGGAGCGTTGAACTGTATACATACTACAAAGCTAAACCAAATCTTAACAAGTGCAGGTTCACTCATCGAATGATATAACCAAACATTACACTTCAGTGGGCATGGCAACAGAATCCACTTCAAACGTAATGCAAAAAGAGAAGAGATAACTCCCTCACTTAACTCCACATTGAGTTGTATAACAAACAGTTCTTTCAAAAAGGTTAATTATATCCAATATACATAATATAGCACAGTGGGCAGAGATTAATGCAAGAGTCCATTAAATATTCCAAATAGATATTAAATACGAGGGTTCCCATATTGATAATGCTAAGTGCACCTCACAGAAGTAAATAACAATTCACTAAAACTATCATACAGAAAAAGAGAAATTAGAAAAAGTGAAAAAAAGAAGAAATAATTAATTCTCATGGCTGCTGTTACCAAACAATCACAGGCAGCATTTTGACCCCTGGATTCTTTCTCTGGGTTCCCCACCACCCAACAAGTGTCAGGGTGTCTTTACAGTGCCCCCTAATATTCTATTTTTAAAGCTTTCTCAGGACACAGATGCTGATTTCTGTAAAGGAGGTCCCAGCATATTCTTCCAAGTTGCAGCCAGCCAGTCACATCGCTTGATACTACAGAAACGGTCTGGTCCCACAATACCCGAATGGCCAACAGGAGAAAAAGCTACCGAGGCCAATCAGAGGGCCCTAGTATTGGCATTCTGATACTACAGGACTCCTGCTAGGCCAACCATCCTGATGTACCGCCATTTTAAACCCCTTCAAACCCAACTCAATCACCTATTTAAAAGCAAAATTCTTGGAAATGGCTGATGGGATTTACACCAAATCCCAAAAAATAACACTTTCTGAGTAAAGTTCTAACTTTTTGACAAATTTGGTGTAATTCCTTTCAACCATTTTTTTCTGTATCAGAGAGAAAAGTTTGCTATCGGTATTGACATGAGAAACCAATTTTTTGGGAGCCCCCTTTATTGCCCCCTCCCCTTCATGAATCGGAGCAAAACTTTCCAGGAAGCACCTGAGGTAGATGAACTTTTACATTTTGTAAAGTTTTGTGCAGATTCTTCAAACGCTACCAGAGGTATTAGAGAAACAAACAACTCTCTTCCTGTGGAAACGCTGACCGAAATGTAACTATAGCTATATACTGGCCACCGCCACTGTGTGAAATATATATACAAGGAGAGAGAAAGAAACAGAAAATCCATAACCAGTAACTGTGTATTATGGCCATAAGCTTCCATCAAAGCATTCTGCTAACATTTACAACTCACAAGACTGAAGGCTAAGTGGTTTATAAATGGCACCTAAACACCTACACCATAATACACATGCTACTCATTATGTATTTTTTATAATATATGATGTATTAATTGATTTTCATACTCTCTAGGAAGACGTACAGCATTTTTGCATCAATCATTGTTTGCCTAGGACCTTAGCTATGTCTGTCAGTGCTTTTAGAAAAAGTCTGTTTTGGTTGGGGATACCTCTACCTCTACCCAGCGAACCCTGAATTCACCCTTACCTTCCTTTACCACTACTCTCTCCATAACCCTAAAATCAACCTTACCTCCCGTTACCTCTACCCACCCCTGAACCCTCTATTTAAACTTACCTCCCTTTACCTGTACTCACCCCAGAACCCTAAAATAATCCTCACCTCCACCCATCCCAAACCCCGAAACCAACTTGAGCTCACTTTACCTTTACTCACCCATGAACTCTAAAAATTACCCTTACCTGCGTTTACCCACCAACAAACGCTAAAATCACCCTTACCTCACTTTACCTTTACTCATCCCAAAATCACCCTTACCTCACTTTATCCAGCCATGAACCCTAAAATCACCTTTACCTCTACCGACCCCAATTCTAATAATCACCCTTACCTTCCTTTACCTCTACACGCCCTGACCCCTAAACATCATTCTTACCTCTACACACTCCAACCCTAAAATGACCCTTACCTCCTGTTACTTCTACCTACCACAAACCCTACAACCACTCTTACTTTCCATTACCTATAGACATGGCAAAAGCCTTAAGTCACCCTTACAATTTGTTACTTTGACTCACATGAACCCTAAAATCACTGTTACCGCCTTTTACCCACCCCTGGCTAAAATCAACCTTACCTCCCATTTACATATACCCACCCCCATTTGCAAATTTAGCCCTACCTTCCTTTACCTCTACTCGCCCCTGACCCCTAAAATCAACCATACCTACCTTTTACCTCTACCCACCCTAAAATAACCCATCACCCTTACCTCTAACCACCCAATACCCCTAAAATGACCCTTACCTCCTTTTACCTTTACATATCCCTAAACCCTAAAATCACCCTTACCTCTCTTTACCTGTACCCATCCCTAAACCCTAAAATCACAGTGCCTCCCTTTACCACTACCCATCCCTGAACCTTCATATCCCCCTAACCTCCCTTTACCTGTACTGAGCCCTAAAGCCTAAAATCACTTTTATTTTTAAGAACATAAAGAGTATGTTATTTAATTAAAAAAAAAATACCTGCATGGTAAATTACAGTGTGGTAATGGTACAAATACTTCATCATCATCAATCCTTATTCGGCATGATAAGCCATTAAAGCACAGTTTATGTATATCCAATAAAATAAACATAAAAATATTCAAATCACTACAAATAGAACCCATTAAACAGCGTCACTTCAATTAAAACAACTAATAAGTGTCACTTTAATACCTATTGCACATATTCATACATAAATCCCCTATAGATTACCTAATGCAAATGGCATACCAAAGGTAAAACAAACCATGCCATAAGAAGGCCAGGGAGTGGGCATACAGCATACAATTAATTATTAATACCCTAAAAGACCGAATACCTCGATCACCTATAACAAATGTGCGAACTGTTGATCCCCACGGATCTCCTAAAAACAGATTCATGAATTCGTAAAGCATACTAGAAGTGAGAACGAAACCTTAGCAGCAGTATCACATTACACCTATTACACATAGCAAGTTCATTGGTCTCACATGCATTTTCCAATGCACAAGGCAGGCCATAAATAGGATGAAGGGGAAATGAAATTGTAAAAAGATTGGGGCCAAAGAGCTGGATCTCACGTCCTGCTGTTTGAGGATGGGCCCCATATGTTATAACCTAGGAGCCTTATAAAACCCACACAACTGTGTAAAATGTAGCATATATTGAGTGGAGCGACTGTCACAGGGGCAATTGGCCAAGGTGTATGACCAATCATCCATATGCGGAAAAGTAGAAATGCGATACACCATGTTGAGCCTAAAACGTATCAACACCGAGTATTCAGACATTGAGAAGTATGTTGTCAATCACAGTATGCTTTAAAAACACTTTTTTTATGTCTAATGCCTGATAATATCACTTGCTCAAAAAGCTGAAAACACGATTAAGCTCTGACCTACTAACCTCCAGCAGGGATTTAGGATCATCGAAAAAAAATGGAGCCTATTTATCCTGCGTCATGAGCTCTTTATATTCTGTAGCCAGGGTATTATTCCCAGGGTCACTACTCTCCTGTTTAAGGCCGCCTCAGGTTTTATCCATATACGGTGCCAGAGGAGTAAGGGGTTACCTCTGATGAGATCTTCTACATGTGACAGCCCTAACTCAGAGTGCCATGAGGCTGAGATGAAGCTTGTGTGTCCGATCAGAATTGCTTGCTTCGTGCATTCTCTTGCATAATTAATTAAGTTCCTCATATATGCATGCCCCCAAAGACCAGTCCCATATGTGGCGGCCGATGTTCACTTTGTAGGTTATATAGTGCTTTAGCGATAGATGAGAAGGAAAAAAAAGTGTATTAATTGCTCACAACTCCTATCTACCTGATGCCGCCAACTTCCTATGGAACTCAAAAGAACGCCCAGGTAAGATAACTTATGTGTTTGTTTTAAGGTGGCATGCTGAATGCTACACCCCACACATCATTACGTATAACTTCTTGATATTATAACCTTTATGGCCAGGTCTCCCGAATAAGCTGAAAAACTGTCCCTCAGAAGCTGAAGCGCAGTGGGTGGGAGGGTCATCAGAACTGCATCATCTGCATAAAGTAGTATGCAGACTGGATTGTGTCGTACCTGGTGAATGTTCCTGCCGCACTCCATTAACACCTTCAATTCATTAATATAGAAGATGCAGGAGAAAGGGTGCAAGAGCACACCCCTGCCTCACACCCCTAGAACTCCTCTGTGTACTCTCCCTCTTTTCCAAATCGGGCTCTGGCAGTGGTGCCTTCTTAGATATCTCTGATGATGTTAATTATGTTTACATCTACCCTATATCCTCCACCATGTGCCAAAATTGACTATGAGAGACACAATCAAATGCACTGGACAGGTCCATTAAACTTAAATAGATAGATGCCCTTTTAGCAACTGTATATTTTTAACCCCTTTGGTGCGTTTGACGGCTGGGAGCCATCCGGCGCACCAGTGCTCATGTGCGTCGAACGGCCCCTGGCCGTCCTCGCACATGGCTCAGGGAACTCCTCTGGTGCGGGCACCAGAGGGATTCCCTCAACCCCCACAACAGCCTCGGGAGCTGGGAAGAGCTTTCCCAGCTCCCGAGGCTGCATGCACGGGTTCCCTGAAATGACGATCAGCGCGCACGTCGCGCTGATGTCAGTTCAGTAGAAACCGAAACTGAAATGAGCCAAGAGGCTCATTTCGGTTTCGCTTTCTATGTGCTCAGGGGGCTATCTCACGCCCCTGAGCCCATAGAAAGATGGGAGAGGTATCATTGGAAAGGGGAGAAGCCCCAGGAGGGCGATCCCCAAGCAGAGATCCACCAACTAGGCACCAGGGACGGGGAGCGGCCCCTTGGGCAAGGGCCTTTGCTCTCCCATTTTACTTTGGGCAATGTAGCCCCCAATCAGTCCCCCCTCCCCCCGGGGAGGGGGGGTAGACAGCCCACTAGACACCAGGGATTTTTTTTAACTTGTAATTAGGGGTAGGAATGCCCAATATGGGCATGCCAAGGCCCCCACCCCTCCACTGCCAAATGTCAGTCTTTCTGCCCCCCGCCCCCCCCCCCCTCCCCGGGAGGCAGGGATTTTTTTTCAAATTATAATTAGGGGTGTGAGCTGACCAATATGGGCATGCCAATGCCCACACTCCTTTGCTCCAAAAGTACAGTCTTTCTGCTCCCCCTGGGGGGCAGAAAACCAGGTATTTTATTTTAAATGCAAATTAGGGACGGGGGCTGCTCAATGTGGGCATGCCAATGCCCCCCCAAATTACAGTCTTTCTGCTCCCGCCCCGGAGGCAGTAGCCCTCATTCTGCCCCTCTAGGGGGGCAGAACGCCCACTAGACATCAGGGATTTCCCCCGATGAATTTAGGGGTGGGGGTTGCCCAAGATTGGCATGCCAATGACCCCACCCCTCTCCCCCACAATTCTTGTCTTTCTGCCCCCCGGGGGACAGAAAGAACCCTAGATGCAAGGAAATATATTAATTTTATAGGCCCGGGGTGAGGGCTGCCAAGAATGGGCATGTAAATTCCCCCACCCTACCCCCCAAAGAGAACAAGACTTTCTGTCCCCCCCAGGAGGCAGATGGGAGCAATAGCCCCTGATTTGCCCCCCAAGGGGGCAGAAAGCCCACTGAGCGACAGGGATTTTTTTTATATAGGTAGGGGCTGCCCAGAATGGGCATGTCAATGCGCCCACCCCCCAAAAAAATATGCTACATTCTGTCTTTCTGCACCCCCCCCCCCCCCCAGGAGGCATATGGGGCAATAGCACCTTATCAGAAAGGCCACTAGCCACCAGGGATTTTTTTCTCTCCAAAGTTCAGGGTGGGGGCTGCCAAGAATGGGCATGCCAATGCCCCCACCCACCCCAAAAAAGATGCCACAGTCTTTCTGCCCCTCCCAGGAGGCAGATGGGGAGAGTAGCCCCTGATCTGCAGGAGGCAGAAAGCCCACTATGCACCAGCAATTATGCAGGCTTGTTTATACGCAGGGATGGGGCTGGCCAGAATGGGCATCCCCAATGCCCCAGATCCCCCCAAAGAATAGCCACAGTCTTTCTGCCCCCCCCCTCAGGGGCATATCAGGGCAATAGCCCCCAATTTCCCCTTTTTCCAGGGCGACAAAAAGCCCACTAGGCGTTGACTTTTTTTTCGGAAAGTGCCTAGCTGTGGATTTTGGGCCCTAGCGCAGCCAGCACCTAGGAAAACATAGCAAACTTATATATTTTTGAAAACTAGACACTGAGGGGAATTGAGGATGGGGGGGACTTGTGTGGCTCTCACTAGGTTTTGTTACCCAGAATCCCCGGCAAACCTCAAAATGTGTCAAAAGAAACAAATTTTCCTCACATTTCGGTGATGGAAAGTTCTGGGATCTGCATGGATCCACAAAATTCCACCCACCACGCATTCCCCAAAGTCTTCTGAGAAAAATGGTACCTCACTTGTATGGGTAGGCCTAGTGCCCGCGACAGGAAACGCCCCAAAACGCAATGTGGACACACCACATTTTCACAGTGAAAACTGACCCTTTTTTTCAAAGTGCCTAGCTGGAGATTTTGAACCCTAGCTCTGCCGGCACCCTGGGAAACCTAGCAAACATATAAATTTTTAAAAACTAGACACCCAGGGAAACCCAGGATGAGGTGACTTGTCTGGCTCTCATCAGGTTTTGTTACCCAGAATCCCTTGCAAACCTCAAACTTTGTGGGGAAAAAAACACATTTTCCTCACATTTCGATGGCGGAAAGTTCTGGAATCTAAGTAAATCCACATATTTGCTACCACCCAGGTCTCCTGATAAAAATGGTACCTCATTCATGTGAGTGCCCCAAGTACCCGCGAAGGGCAAGGGCCCACAACGTATTGAGGAGACATCAAAATGACCTATCACAAAACAAACTGGTTTTGCAAGGGAGTAACCTGTGTTTTTGGCCCCTGGCTCAGCGGCCATCTTGGGATATCTATCAAACCCACACATTTCTGAAAACTAGACACCTGGTGGAGTCCAGCAAGGTATGGCTTGCCTGTGTCCCCCAATGTTTACCTACCCAGAAACACCTGCAAACCTCATATTTAGCAGAAAAAAAAACTTTTTTCTCACATTTCTGTGTGGAAAGTTCTGGAATCTGCGTGGATCCACAAATTTCCTACCATCCCGTGTTCCCCCAGGTAACCCGATAAAAATGGTACCTCACTTGTGTGGGTGTTTCAAGTACCCGCGACAGGCAAGAGCCCAAAACCTATTGAGGCAACATCAAAAACCACCTATCACAAAACAACCTGGTTTTGCAAGGGGGTCCCATGAGGTTTTGGCCCCCTTCTCGGCGGCCATCTAGGGAAACCTACTACACCCACACATTTCTGAAAACTAGACTCCCAGGGGAGTCCAGCAAGGTATGGCTTGCATGGATCCCCCAAAATTTCCCTACCCAGGATCCCCTGCAAACCTCAAATTATGTTGAAAGAAAATCAGTTTTTTCTCACATTTCTGTGTGAGAAAGTTGTAGGATCACCGGGCTGACCCAAATTTCCTACTACCCAGCGTTCCCCCAGGTCTCACGATGAAAATTATACCTCATGTGTGGGTAGGCATAGTGGCTGCAACAGGAAATGGCCCAAATCGTACTGTGGAGACTTCAAAATTACCTATAACAAAACTACCTGGTTTTGGTGGGGGGGGGCCTGTTTTGTTTTCCCTGAGCTCGCTGCCATCTAGGGAAACCTACCAAACCCAAACATTTCTGAAAACTACAGACCCTTGGGAGTCCAATGATGTATGGCTTGCGTGGATCCCCCAACGTTTCCCTGCCCAGAATCGCCTGCAAACCTCAAATTTAGCTGAAAGAACCATATATTTTTGGGTGAAATCACCGTGCCGGCACAAATGTCCTACCCCACTCTATTCTCCTTTGTGTCCCGAGTAAAATGATACCTCACTTGTGTGGGTGTCCAGTCCAGAATTGGCTAAAAACGTATTTTTAAAAATATGTAGTGCTCAGAATTGTCGGTGCTATACCCTAAATACTTATGTTTTGGGCTCTTCCCAGTCACGGGCCCTTGCCCCACCCACACAAGTGAGGTATAATTTTACTCAGGAGACTGTGAGAAACACTGTGGGGTAGGAAATTTGTGCCGGCATGGTGCTTCCACCCAAAAATATGTGGAAAATTTGTTTTTTTCAGCTACATTTGAGGTTTGCAGGGCATTCTGGGTAGGGAAATGTGGGGGATCCAGGCAAGCCATACTTCGAGGGACTTCCCCGGGTGTCTAGTTTTCAGAAATGTGTGGGTTCGGTGGTTTCCCAAGATGGCCGCCGAGCCCAGGGCCAAAAAAACAGGTGAACCCCCCTTGCAAAACCAGGTTGTTTTGTGATAGGTTATTTTGATGTCTCCTCAATAAGCTTTTGGCCCTTGCCTGTCGCAGGTACTTGACCCACCCACGCGAGTGAGGTATCATTTTTATCGGGAGACCTGGGGGAATGCTGAGTGGTAGAACATTTTTGGATTCACGTAGATTCCAGAACTTTTCCAGACAGAAATTTGAGAAAAAGGTGGGGTTTTTTTTAGCTATATTTGAGGTTTGCAGGGGATTTTGGGTATGAAACATTGGGGGACCCATGCAAGCCATACCTCGCTAAACTCCCCTGGGTGTCTAGTTTTCAGAAATGTGTGGCTTTGGTAGTTTCCCAAGATGGCCACCGGGCCATAAACTCAGGTGACACCCCTTGCAAAACCAGGTTGTTTTGTGATAGATATACCCATACAAGTGGGGTACCATTTTTCTCTGAAGACTTTGGGGAATACAGGGTGGGTGGAATTTTGTGGATCCACACAGATTCCATAACTTTCCACCACAGAAATGTGGGTTTAAAAAAAATAAAAGTTGAGGTTTGCAAGGGATTCTGGGTAACAGAACCTAGTGACAGCCAGACAAGTCACCCCATCCTAGATTCCCCTGGGTGTCTAGGTTTAAAAACTATATAGGTTTGCTAGGTTTCCCTAGGTGCCAGCAGAGCTAGGGTTCAAAATCTACAGCTAGGCACTTTGCAAAAAAAGGATCAGTTTTCACTGTGGAAATGTGGTGTGTCCATGTTGCGTTTTGGACCATTTCCTGTTGCGGGCACTAGGCCTACCCTCACAAGTGAGGTACCATTTTTCTCGGAAGACTCTAGGAAATGTGGGGCGGGTGGAAGTTTGTGGATCCACGCAGCTTCCATAACTTTCCACCACAGAAATGTGAGGAAAATGTGTTTTTTTGACAATTTTTAGGTTTGCAAGGGATTCTGAGTAATAGAACCTGGTGAGAGCCAGCCAAGTCACCCCCATCCTGAATTCCTCTGGATGTATTGTTATCAAAATTGTATAATTTTGCTAGGTTTCCCAAGGTGCCGGCAGAGCTAGGTTTCAAAATCTACAGCTAGGCACTTTGTAAAAAAAGGGACAGTTTTCACTGTAAAAATAAAGTGTGTCCACATTGCGTTTTGAGCAGCTTCCTGTTGCGGGCACAGGCCTACCCACAAGTGAGGTAGCATTTTTATCGGGAGACTTAGGACAACACAGAATTGTACAGCAACTGTTATTACCCTTTGACTTTCAAAGGCATTTCTGGCTTCCAAATGAAAGACTGTGTAAAAAAGACATCATTTTGAAAAATGACCTATAATTCTCATGCTAGTATGGGTACTCACAATTTCAAAAATGTGCAAATATCTACTGTTTCTAAACTCTATATTTTGTTCCAATTTCAGAAATACATAGGAGTTTCTCATACCGATTTTTCCATGTATATATTTTCCCAAATTAATTGCTATATACCCGGTACTTAATAAAAAACCACTGCAAGATGCTTCTCAGTTATTGGTTCTGGGTTCGTCGGGTTCTTGGTGAACCTACAAGTCCTATATATCCCCACAACCAGAAAGGTCTAGCAGATGTAACGGTATATTGCTTTCAAAAAGCTTTCATAATCCGAAGAAGTTACAGGTGAAAACGTTGACACAAATGGCTGTTTTTTTCAACTAATTTTCAATTTTTCCTATATTCAACAGTTAAAATACCTGCCCCATGCTTGAGCCAAAATCCCCACTTCTATAGATGGAACATGACTGTTTCTAAAAAGCAGCTGGTTAATGACCTCCCAGAAGGCCCGATTGTAATTTATTTCACTTGAAGCCTCAAGGGCGGCCGAAGCCTGTTCCTTTACAATTCTTTTCCTATTTGTAAGTGCTCATTTATGCAGCCTTTTGCTTTCCACAATCTCAATGGCGGATCGATCTGTCCTGCCAGGGGCGACATTTAGTGCCTCAAGTCCAAATACTTATCTGCGTGATAAAGTCTTTGTAGTAAAGGTCCTGCATGGTAAAGGCTGTTTCCCCTCACACAAGAAACATTCCTGCTCCCTCTTTAAACACTCTTCTGCCTTCACCCTAGCACACCTTAATGTTTTGGAGACCCTGTTGGTTATTTTATGCCATTAGGTATGTTTGATGGGCCCGTTCCCTGCAACACCCTATACTTTAGGTCTTGTCTGAGACCAAGTATGCAGAAATTAGACTAGTTCCCTTGAGACATATACAGGATAAGCTAAAACTTAGCTTTAAAGCAACCAACGATAAAATCATGAACTAATACAATTCTAAACATAAGGTACACATCAATTTATTAAAGTAACAGAAATAAAAACAGTTTACATTTATACATCATACAATTACGAAGAAACAATTAAAATTTCAACTCATAATACAATCTATTGTGACCTGCACAATGCAACAGACAGACAAAAATTTGTTGTAAAACATAAAAAATTGTAAAATACAAGTGGTACATTCAATACTACAATTTCATCACTCCCTAGTTTTATGGCCACAAATTTGTATATCAACAGGGGAGGAGAGGACTTGAATTGTACAGGAGTTTGGCGTCGACGCGTTTCTGTGGTTCTGAAGTGAATATGTTCCACCTTTATCAAGACTAAGGTTTGATGTCTGAGACCAAGTATGCACTGTCACTTCCAAGAAATGTTGTTTACTTACGGGGGGCTTGGTGCCTGCCCATTTCATACCATTGGTTGGCTTCATCTTCACTCTCAAGTCTTTGCTTCTCTTTAATTAGTGAGTGCCAGCTTCACTTCCTCTCCATGTGTTCCTTCACCTGTGTCATTCCACTGCCTTCAGAGGTACTTTTTAATCCCCCGTTACTTACATGTCCTCCCACATTGGTTCTTCCCCCACCTTCTATCCCCCTCCTGCGTTGTAGCTTGTGCGGTCCAGCCCACTCTCGCTTCCTTTGTTGCTTGCCCTGTCCACCCCCATCATGGCAGAAAAAAAAGCACCCCGACGGGGTTTCAAGATGCCCAAAAAATGCAGATTGCACTGCAAACCATGGTTTACCTGGCCTTTTTGTCGAGATCTTAATATGGGACCAGACCAGCAAACTTAAGCTCAGAGGTATAATAATTAAACAAGTGTTTTTTTGTTGTTGCTTGAATGCGGTTATGTATTTCCGAGTTTTGAACATCACCACCACGC
Organism: Lissotriton vulgaris; assembly: GCF_964263255.1. Classification (NCBI taxonomy): domain Eukaryota; kingdom Metazoa; phylum Chordata; class Amphibia; order Caudata; family Salamandridae; genus Lissotriton; species Lissotriton vulgaris. The sequence continues at coordinate 447,346,783 of NC_141698.1, read as the reverse complement.
CATAATCCTTCTCAATTTTGAAACCTTCAGACCATCTGTAAGGGGAGTGCAGCCCTCATGCTAGTTATGGATGACAGTTATGTCATTATTGCTTATTTTATTTATTTATTCATTTATAAAGGCCTGTCAGTTCGGGCATTAATGCTTACTGCCTGTCAATTTGGGTTGGGGTGTTCCCATGAGGAGCAGGTTCAAAAATGATGTGCTTATGGCTGGGTCCAAACTGGAGTGCCATAATGAGCATAAGACCAATGGATTAAACCCAGATCTCTCGATTAGAGGTAAGTGGTTGAAACGTTTCAGCACTCCGTCCATCATCTTGTTGTGTTTGCTATGTTCGCTCTTAGTGGCCAAGGGTATGCTCAGACGTGGGTCACTTGCTCGCTGTGCCACTGGATTCAAGCTAGCCAGGCTGATGAGGGGCGATACCACAAGACTGGTTCCAGGTTGCCTGTTTCCAGCCTAGGGAGGACCTGGCTTGGCAGTTTGGGTTGGACAGTTCCCACGAGGAACCAGGTCAAGACTGATTTGCAAATGGCTGGGTCCACTCTGGGGTGGCATAGTGAGTGAAACAACAATGGATTAAACCGAGATCTAGACTGGGGGTGAGTGGTTGAAAAGTTTCAGCACTCTGTTTGCTAATTTGTGTTTTGCCCAGCAATGCAGCCTTTGGCTCACATTTCCTGGCCCACCCATCCCCAAAAAAAGATGTCTATATACTCTGTATATCAATTTCTTGTTGGTTTACGTTTGCTGACACAGTGTTATTGTCATTTGCTTTTTTGGTGAAGGCAGAGAATAATTACATACTAACAAAACAGATCACTGGCCCTTGTGGTCAGTGCTGACCATGTCATGGCACTTTCCCCCCCTAACTTTCAGCCATGCTGCACAGCAGATGCACTGCTGTACAATGAGGCTTAAGCACATTGACAAAGCCAAATAGCTCTTGCATAGGCGAGAGCTACTGGCCTTGCCAATGTTGGTTTTAATAATAAACACTTCTCATTCGCACAGAAAGGGAACAACTGAACCACAGACAGCGAGGTCTTAATCCTGTTAACATGGATAAGAAATGTACCCCTTTACAACACATCCTGGCTACCAGTCTTGTCATCAATTGGACATTATTTCTCTTTTCTTGTTTCTTTTTTAAAATATTTTAGATACATGCTGGCTAAACACCTGTACTTCTTCAGTTACGTCACATTAACTACGTTTTCCTGATATATTTTCACAACCACTGTTATATCTGTATGTTTACAATTTTTGTCTTTCTGCTTTAATTTACTCTCCCCCCCAAGTATAGTTAACCAGGATTTATATACCAGCCGATAGGGTATTCAGGCACTTGCATGTCCCAGAAGGCTCATTCGAACATCCAAATCTTGAGGGCCCTTCAGAATCCCGTAAGTGAGGTGATAGTCCAGAGCGGCAATAGAGGCTGTTCCAGGTCTTTGCTGCGATGTGGAAGGAGTATCCACTTGTACTTCGGTAGATCCAGGGCGTGTGGGCAAGTGATAGGGAGGCGGAGTGTAACCTTGGCGGTTGGTGGACGTTCAGTCAGTGGTTAATGTCGATGGTTTTACATGGGTAAGCAGCTTGAATTTTGCATCTCTTTTAGAAGGGAAGCCAGTGGCGCAACCTGAGATGGGCCAGGATGCCTCTGGCTGCTATATTCTGTATGGTTTGGAGTCTCTGTAGGGGCTGTGTGGCGATTTCTATGTAGAGAGTGTTGGGTCACTGGTGTGTGTTAGAGGATGAGTTTGGTGCCATCTGCATAGGATATTATGTTGAGACCTTGAGATCTGACAATGTTAGCCAGCAGGTCATATATGCATTGAAGAAAGTGGGGCTGAGGGGTGAGCACGAGGGAGAGCTGGGTCTGGGACCTGTAGTTTGTTCTTACAGTGCCTGGGGGTTGACGTCTAACATGTACAATAGTTACTCTCTGTAGGAAGCTGGCTCTGTATATACTATACCAAAGTAAGGTACAGTGTGGACAGAGTCCAGCGGACCTCAAAGGCTCACAGAGGTAAAAGTAGATACCGTACTCTCTATTTGCGGTAGTGTGGGCGAGCAGTAAGGCTTTAGAGGGGAGTTTTTTTTTTGATAAACACATTTTTATTGATATCACAGAAAGCACCAGTAGATCATCAAGACAACAGATAAATATAGGCAGTAATCTGGACAACCAAAAAATCAAGAACGTATAAAATCAGAAGGACAAATTTGGGCAACCTCGGCGTGATCAAACCATGCCCCCCCAACCACTTTCCCCAGACCTTACGGTACTTCTTGGGGCAGCCACACGCTGCATACATTGTCTCCTCCTGCACGGCATACCAGTCAACCCCAGCCCGCAATTTCCTAACGGTGGGGGGGGGGGGGAGATCAGGGCATGCTCAATCAGTCGCTATAGGTCTCTAAGCCACCACCATCACTGTGGTGTAAAATAGCTTTTCATTGCAGGACCCATCCAGCCCATCCTTAATGCCTACGATCGAGTGTTTCGGGTCGGTGGGATCTCCCACCCCAGCGAGTTCCTCCTCAATGTCCCCCAAAGAATTGTACCAAGCGCAGGAATGTCCATACCATGTGGAGAAAGTCGGCTGGCTCGTAACTGCATCTAGCGCAGGCAGGGGTCGACTGGAGCCCCGCGCAATCGAAGCGCGCTGGTGTCAGGTAGGCGAAATGTAAGAAATAAGGTGGAATCATGCGCAATCTGGCGGAGGCGGGGAACTGTCCTGGGGGCTTAAGGGCATCATGCCTGTTCTCATCCTCCTCCTCCAAGGTGCCCACCCAGCCCTCACATTGAGTCCGCAGCCGATCAAGTGATGCTGGGGTATTGTTAATGAGTGTCGGGTAAATGCAGGAAATGCCCCCCTCCCCTCCCAGGTCCCCAAGCATGATTTGTACCTCAGCATGGCTATGATCCTGGAGTTTTTTTACCGGATGTGAGGTGTGCTTGAAGCGCATGGCGCAGCTGTTAATATCTAAAAAAAACTGCGAGTGATGTAGGGAAAACATATTCTGAAGGTCCTGAAAGGAGCGCATGTGATCACCCACCCAAATGTCACCCAGTTGTGAAATGACTATAAGGTCCCAAGACCGAAAGCCCTGTAGCCCGTTGACCTCCCTGAGCCAGGTACCTCGCTACAAGGGAGTGCACCGAGTCAGAGTGTGGGTCCACTTGGTGTGAATGCGGCCCGCCAGGCCAGAAACACTGAAATCAGAGGGGAGTGTTGAGCATTTATTGTACACACTCAGGCAAGAAATGATGTTCCACACTTAAAGACTGAACTCAGACCAATTGTTTGTATTAAAAATATTTCCTTAGTTGTATTTTATTTTTAGAACAAAGCAGGGGTTGGTATAGGTAAATAGAATTCTACTTTTCAATACAGATTGATCAACAAGCAAGCTGGATGAGAATGACTTTTGTTAAATGTGTGTAAAATATTTAAATTCAGTTGAAATTACTTTTGGATTACTTTTTAGAGTACATTTAGGATTCAACTCAGTGCGATATTCCTAGATACCACACTGGGAAATTTCCTGGACAAAAGGTAGGTAAAAAACTTTTTGCAACAAAACAGTTATTTAGCTTTCCATTCAAACACCCTCCACACTTAGAGGTTTTTCAGAGGAATACAGTCAATGCAATCCTATGGATAAAAAGCATTTGCAATGCAATAGGTCTTGCATTAGGAAAGTTTGAGCTATTGGTCTTGTAAATGACACATTTTTTATTTATGTGTTGGTTTTGAAAATAGCGAAATTAATAGCTTTGTCATTTACTTTTTTTTTTGAGACTGAACTTTTTTCCTTTATTTATTTTTATTTATTTATTTATTTATACATTCACAGCAAATTGCACAAACAAGTTAAGAAAATAAAAATTCATATACATTTACAAATTCATTACAGCGAAGAGAGCTCAAATAATAATCCAGCATCTCATCCTGCCCACGATACTTGAACCCCTATCTTTCATTGTTCCATCAATTTTTCTGTACATTTCAATCCTCAAAGTAATCCCGAAACGCTCTCCAGATTTATATACCCAATTTCTTTTTCCTCAAACCCCTAATTAAAGAGACCCCACTCCAACTTAAATAAACTATACATTTTAGCGCGCCATTGATGAAAATCAGGTGGTTTTTCCTGAAGCCAATCAGTAGCTATGCATAACCGTGCAACAGTCATAGTAAAAAAAATAAAATGCCTATATTGATACAATGGCTCCACAGACCCATCCTTCTGTATTTTTCCCAACAGCATCATGGCAGGTGTTATATCTACAGGCATTTTTATTACATGAGCAAGAACTTTTCAATTCCTGTCATCATTCCCATCTCCCCATTTTGCCATTCGAATCGGAGTGTAGTATAAGTCAAACAAAGTTTTAAAAAATTGGGCTTTTAAATTTGCAGACATTAATGCTTCCTTGGATAACAAAAGTAAATCTTCTATAACTATTTGGGGATCCTCTAGTGCGCTCACCAACTTCAACCTGACTTGGTCTAGGTCATCCCTTTTCCCAGTAAGCAGTAACTGGTATAACATTCCTATTTTTAGTATTAAATCTTTTTTATTGAGCAACAAACAAGTGCATTGCACCTCCCAAAACCATCTACGCCAACCCGTATACAAGGCGGTCGCAGACAGAGCCAGTGTGTATTCATGACTATCGGGCGCATCAGCTATTACAGTTAACACAGCAAGCCGCCTACAACCCAATCGGGCCGGCCGCGTCATAAGGGGTGCCATGGAGGTGCAAGAAGAGCCGATATCAATGCGAGAATGAACAGGAAAACCAAACAAAGGACAAAACAACCCCAGTGATCCCTCCCCTCTCCTTGTCCATGAATCGAGCATAGGGGTTACAGTCCATCCCTGACTCGCTATGAACCAGTCGGTGTATTGTGTGCTGGGTCTCTGCGTCTGCGCGATTGTGTTCTAGGCTCTGGGAGAGGGGTGTCTGCAAGACGCAGCAGCCGTAAGTAGCAGGGACAGCTCAATAACCTGAATTCCCCGGTCAGCAGGGTCAGAAAAGGCTGCCAGAGTGCTGCAAAGTCGGCTTCCCTCCCTGCCGAGGCCAATGACAGCTTTTCCATCCCTAGAATCGCCCAGAGCCGATGCAGCCAACCCAATTGTTGCGGGGCCTGGACAGCTCTCCAGCGAGCCACAATGTTCTGAACCGCTGCCCCCAGTGCTAGTGCAATAAGCCTCCCTCTCCAGGATTTCATGGGGTACATGAGGGCATTAGGAAGGCCCAGCAGAACATAAGATGGGAATCGAGGTAACTGCGTGTCTAGATGAGAATCTATCAGATCAAGGATGGGGGTCCAATAGGGCTGGAGTCTATCGCAGCTCCACAGCAGGTGCTCCAATGTCCCGAGTTCCCCACAACCCCTCCAGCAGCGGTTGCTGATTTGGGAGTCCCACCGGTGTAGCCTCTCAGGTGTATGGTACCAATACGTGGCAACTTTGGTCATTGTTTCGATAAGACCTGTGTGGTGTGCTGAGTGCCTAGCCCTGTAATACACTCCCTCCCATTCTTTCAACGTGAGTTGGCGCCCCAGGTCCTTCTCCCATCTAGCCCTCCCTGCATTGTAGGTATGTATGTTGGTTAGGAGTAAGTGCTGGTAGAGGTCTGAGATTAGTTTTTTGTCTGATGTGCGGGTCAGCAGCCACTTCTCGTAAGGGGTAAGGTGTCGTTGCGCTCCGGGCTGGATCGAGGGGTGAAGAACCCAGTGTCGTATCTGCAGGTAGTGCAGGGGATCTGTCTCAGCAATGCCGTAATCCTCTTTTACCTTGTGGAAAGGGAGGAGGGAGGATGCCTTTGAGGTCGAACATGTGTCCCGCGTCTCTACAGGGAGTCGACCTCCAAGCAGCGTAGGCCTTAGAGTCTAGTCCCGTCCCGTGTGAAGTCCGGATTATCGAATATCGGAGTCATCGGCGAGGGAAAAGAGGTGAGTCCGCGGGTTACAGCCGCTCTATCCCATACCCTGAGGACCGTGCTAGTGACCATCGAGGCGTACAGGTTGGGGGGTCTATGACAACGCGGTAGGAAAGGGACGCCTTGCAGTGGGCGGCCTGCCACAGCCAGATCTTGAAAGAGCCAGTGTTTGCCTGACTCTAATTGGTGCTATTCCACTAACGTGCGCAGTTGTGTCGCCTGGAAGTATAACGTGAGATCTGGCACTATGCCACCATGGTCAGGCGGCAGTGTGGCAATAGTATGCTTAAACCGCGGGCGCCGGACGTTCCAGACGAATCACGCTAATTCCGACTGTGTCTTCTGAAGCCACCCTGCCGACGGCCGCAAGGGAAGTGTCTGGAACATGTAAAGAATCTTGGGCAGCAGAGTCATTTTGGTGGCCGCGATCCGGCGGAGCCAGGACAGAGTGAGGTGTTTCCAGCGCCTGAGATGGTCTCGAAGCTTCTTGCTGAGTTTCGTGTAGTGGGTCTCCGCGGTGGCCTGCACCGTTGGCGCTAAGAGGACACCCAAGTAGGGAATGGAAGATTCAGACCATTGCACGTCAAATTCCGCTTTGGCCTCCTCCAGGGTCTCCGGCAGCAGCGAAACATTCAGGGCCTCTGATTTCGCCATGTTGATCTTGAAACCCGACGCCTGTGCGAATGTGTGGAGTTCCGCAAATAGCGCCCGTAGCGACTGCATCGGATTTGTGAGTGACAATAAGATACCGTCAGCGTATAGACTGATCTTGTGTGTGTCTCCGCCAAAGGGGATGCCAGAGATGAGTTTGTGTTGCCTCACTCATTGTGCCAGCGGCTCCATATAGAGTGCGAACAGGAGGGGGGAAAGTGGGCACCCCTGCCGGGTCCCTCTGCCGATTTCAAACCGCGGGGAAGTGTGACCGTTAACCCGCACTGCTGCATTAGGTCGGCGATAGCAATTAAATATGCGATTGCGGAGGACCTCACCTATTCCGAAGTGTTGTAGCACTCGGTCGAGATAGGGCCAGTCCACCCTATCAAATGCCTTCTCCGCATTGATAGTGAGGAACATACAGCCCGGTCTCGTGCGCGATCCGGCCTCGATGAGATGTAGAACCCGCCGGGTAATGTCGCTAGTCTGCCTTTGTGGGATGAAGCCCGCTTGGTCAGGCTCCACCAGTTGCTGCATATATGGTGCTAGACGACTTGCGAGGATACCGGTGTAGAGCTTCAGGTCGATGTTCAGTAAGGAGATAAGCCGGTATGAGCTGCAGCTGGTTGGGTCTCGCCCGGGTTTGGGGATTACTGAGATGGCCGCTTCTAGTAGGTCAGGGGGAATGGCGCTAGGCTGATCAAATGTGTTAAAAAGGTCACGCAGGAAAGGGGCCACCTGCGAGCAGAAGGTCTTATAAAAGGCCGTTGTATAGCCATCCGGCCCTGGGGATTTCCCCACCTTAAGGCGGGATATCGCCGAAATGACCTCTTCAAGGCCAATGGGCCGGTCAAGGAAGGCCGCCTGCGCCTGGTTTAGGGAGGGAAGTGTTGCGCCTAGTATGTAGTCCAGGCTGGCCTGTGAGTCTAGATAGTCAGCATCATAGAGGGCGGCGTAATAATCACCGAAGGTCACAGCGATGGCTGCGTCGTCTGTGATTAGGGCACCTTGGGCGGACTGGAGGGAGCGTACGTGCTGCCTCTGGCGTTGTTCTCGTAGTCTGCTCGCCAATAGCTTCCCACAGCGATCTCCCCCGGTGTAATATGTATGTTTGAGGCGCATGGCGGCGTATTCCGCCACATCTTGGTCCAGGGCTGCCAGCATTTTCCTTTCGGTGCATAGCTGGCGCCACGCCCGCGCTGCTCCGGTGCGTTGGTGCATCTGCTCCAGTTCACCTACGCGTTGTGTGAGTTCGGCCCTCTTCTTCGCCCGTTCCTTATTATTAGCGGTAGCTATCGAGATGATCTCACCGCGGAGGACTGCCTTGAGGGCCGCCCATTGCGTGGCTTTAGATGTGTCCCCGTTCGCGTTATGCGTCAAAAATTGAGCGATCGCTGTTTTGAGTCGTTCCTGTGTAGTTGGGGCCTGTAAGAGACCATCCCGCAATCTCCAGTGTCTCTGGGGACTCGGTGTGGCTGCAGCATGGAAGGTTGCCACCACCGGCGAGTGATCAGATAAAGAAGGTGGGAGTATCTCCACGTCCTGAGCCTGTGTGGTTAGTTGGGAAGAGCACAAAAAATAATCCAGCCGCGCGTATGTCTTGTGGGCTGCTGAGTAGTATGTATACGCGGTCGCGTGTGGATGAGTGTGCCTCCACAAATCCGCGAGGTCCAGCTCTGAAATGTGTGTATGTCCCGGTGTCGAGAGTGCCCCAACTTGGCCGAACCTCTGACCGGAGCGATCTGCTGTGTTGTGAAACACTAAATTGAGGTCACCACCAAGCAGTAAGTGTGGGTGTGTAGTGGCCGTAGCCGCCTCTAAGGCTGTGTGCAAGAATTTCTCCGGACCCTCGTTCGGGGCGTATACAGTGCCCACTAGTAATGTCTGGCCTGCTACCTGGAAGCTGTGGACAAGCAGCCGCCCCTTGATCTCAGCCTCCTTATGCAAGACCCTCCCCTCAAAGGATTTGGCTACCAGTATCACTACCCCGGTCACTTTTTTATGGGCAGACGAGAAAAACTGTCAAGGGACGGATCGTGACTTAAGTCTATGGTGGTCCTTTGATACTAAATGTGTCTCTTGCAGGAGGCAAATGTCCGCTTTCGAGTGTTCCAGGAAGGACAGCACCGCCTTGCGCTTGACTGGGTTGTTAAGGCCCCGCACGTTAAGCGTGAGCACTGTCAGGGGACGCGTCATGGTGGCCGTGTCGTAAGGTTAGCTAAGCCCAGCACCTGTCCTGTATGTGTCAGTGGTAGGGTAACCCCTCGTCTGACGCGAATCAGCCTATGGAACCGAATTGCAAAGTCAAAATCCCCTGGACAAGGAGATCCCCCCTCCCCCACCCCCTCAACTACCCTGGTGCCCGAACTCCCACATCACCCTCCCGTACGCCCCCCCCCACACCCCTGTCTCAACTGTGAAAAGGTCATTATCAAACATAGTCCCAGGTCCAGATAGCAATTCAGCTGGTCCTGTGGTAAGGTGTATCAATGATGGGCAGGCAATGGCAACGGCAACCCGTCGGCTCCCCGCCCCCATGCCGCTCAGCGGCCATGCTCGTTGAGGTCTCGACCACTATTTCTCATGGCACGCTGGCTGTGTCTTTAGACACCTCTTGGATGGCGGCCGCGTGTTCCATGGCTACCGTTTCGGGGTCAGGTCTGTTAATCTTCTTCTTCTGGCGCTTGTGTCTCACTTTTTGCCAGCCCCTTCTGTCGCCTGGCAGAAGCATTGACTGCGAGGGGGGCGCACCTGAGTCGTCTCCCGATCCCTCTTCCTCGTGCGGGATGCCCAGAAGGTCACAGGTGTCTCTCAGGGATCTAAGTTGCTGCAGGGATCCATTCCACTTAAAAATGATGCGGAATGGGTGTCCCCAGGAATATGGGACCCCCTTCTCCCGCAAGAAGGCCGTGACTGTCCTGAAGGCTCGTCACTTTTGAAGGGTGATCGTGGACAGGTCCTGGAAAAGTTCCACCGTCTGTCCACGGTAAATGGTGGGTTGATGTTGTCGGGCAGCTTTCAAGATGCGTTCTTTGAGAGGGAAGTCCGGAAGGTAGGCGAGGATATCCAGCGGGGGGTTGGACGGCCGTCGAGGAAGGCCCACCCTGTGCGCCCTATCGATCCTGATCTCGAAGTCATCCGGCTCTCCCAATATGTCTCTGAACAGGCCTTGTAGGTAAGCTGTCACATCCTCCCCTTCCGTCTTCGAGGGCACGTTCCGGACGCGTATGTTATTGCGCCTTGAGCGGTTCTCGAGGTCTTCAGTGTGGGTCTGTCAGTCCATCTGTTGCTCCTGGAGTCTAATTATTTCTTGTTGTAGGATATGTACCTCCTCGACCCTGGCAGAGTCCGCTGTCTCCACTTCTGCTACTCGCTCCCCCAGTTCATCCATGTCTTTTCTCAGTTCTTTGTAACCCCCAGCCATTCCCTGCTTCAGTGTTTGGATGTCATCTCTGAGGGAAGCGAATAGTGCCTCCATGAAGGACTTCGTGGCTGGCGCTTCTCCGTCCGCTCGGTCACCCATTTTAGGTTGTACATTCTGCGCCGGTTTTTCGGGGCTCTTGTCCCCCTTGGCCGAACCCTTCGCCAGCATGTCCGTGATCGTGCGGCCAGCACGACGGTTGGTTGATGACATGGTCGAGGCACAGCCCCGTGCCGGGGGCTCCCTGTTCTCGAAGCTGTCCAGGAACTCCCAGCGCCCGCTCCGGGGGCAGCAGGAGGCCGAGCTGTGAAGGCCTTGTCTCGGGCCTCGCCGCCTCTCACTTCACCACCTCGGAGGGTGGCAGGCCGATCCTTCTGATCCGCTCCTTTCTCCGCCCAGGTAGGTCGGGGGCGGAAGGCTTGCTGCGCCGTAGTGATTTATGCGGTAGTAGGTCCAGTCCCCGCTCACCAGGCAAGCGTGTCGCTCTTCCGGGCACGGCGGCCGTAGGGAGCCCGGGGGCGGTCAGACTACGGCAGCAGAAGGCGCCTAACTCGAGCTAAGGTTTCGCTCACGGGAGTCGCCGCCAATCCCCCCTCGACCAGCAGCCTACTTCGCCCTGGGCCGACAGTGCCGCCCGCCGGGAGCTCGATTGTGCCGCCCGAATTTCCCACACGCCACCCCAGCTAATGCTCCTCACCTCCACGCATCAGTATGCGGCCAATCTAAGCCTCGCGCTCAGCGTCTCTGTGCCTCTTCTGGTCACTCCTTTTACCGGCATCGGCCCTGCAAATGGCGCCCACGTGGCGCCTCACCACTCAGTCTGTCCCGGGCAGGGGCCGCGTTGTGACAGACGCCTCCGGTCTCGGCCGTCGTGCCGGTAGCCCCACTGATCTGGGTTCCGGCCACTGGGGTCCACGGGGTCTGCCGTGCGGTAGGCCCGAAAGCAGGGCCCTCGATTTGGTGGTGCCGGGGGCGTCCCTCTTCCCCTTCGCCAAACTCCCCCGGGGCCAGCAGGCTAATTTGCCATGGGCCCACCGTGCCGCACGCCAGGGCTCGATTGTGCCCCCCGAACCGCCCACTCTCCACCCCTGCCAATGCTCCTCACCTCCACACTTCAGAGGGCGGCCGGTCCAGGCCTCGCGGTGGGTGGCGCCGTGTCCCGTCTGGTCCCCGCTGCTGCCGGCCTCAGCTCTGCAGATGGCGCCTACGTGGCCGCCCCACCACTCAGTCCATCCTGGGCGGGGGCCACGTCGTGATAGATACCACCGACCTCTGCCGTCGTGCCAGTAGCCCCACAGATCTGTGTCCCGACCACCGAGGTCCACGGGGTTCCGCAGTGCGGTAGGCCTGAAAGCCGGGGCCTGGATCCGCCTCCACCGGACTGCCAAGGGGAAGGCGGGGTAGGCCCGAGAGCCGGGGCCTGGATTTGCCTCCACCGGACCGCTAAGGGGAAGGCGGGGGGTCCGAGTCTCGGACGCGGCTCTCTGGCCAGAATACGTAGCTTGCAGTCTTTCCGGGAGCCGCTAGTGGTGAGCCGACCGGCTCTCTTCCAGCGCGGGCTGCAGGGTCTTATCAGGACAGCGCTGGCTAGCATGTCGCGGAGTCCGCCATTTCCTCCCGCCGCAGTCCGGGTTAGCTTCGCCGTCGGCTCCCCTCAGTCAGATCGGCTCCGGAATTGCGCTGGCAGTGCGGATCGCAGCCGCGATCACATGAGGGTCAGTGCTGCGGTCGCAGGGTCCGAGTTAATTGCTGTTTAGTGCTGAAAGCGGGAGCCGGGGCAGGGAGACTCAGAGACCTGCGTCCGCTCAGGTCGCCATCTTGGACACGCCCCCAATATTCCTATTTTTATCTGCTTTCTGACTCCTTCAACTGCTTTATTTTTCTGAAAGACCACCCTTCGTCGAAATAAATAATCCTGTATTTGTAAAAATTAAAAAAAAATAAGCCTGGGAAAAAAGAATTTATCCTTTAACTCATCAAATGATATACAAGTCCCATCCTCCTTATACATATCACCTAACATTCTCACCCCCTTCCTCTGACACGTTATTGCCATGTCATCCGAAAATATCCTTGGAAGAAGCCTAAAAGTATTAAAAGGAGTATAATAAGACATTTTCCCTATTGCCATTGTTTTGGCAAACCATTTCCAAGCCTTAAATGCAGCAACCACTACCTTAAAACGAGTCCGTTTATAATAACTCCCATCTGGCTCAATAAATAATGATTGTTTCGCAATTGAACCTAACTGCATTTCAAAAATAGAGGGGGCAGAAGCCGCATCCTCAACGGACTCCCTCGTTATCAATACCCTCATCTTGAGTAAAAAGCAAACTACATAATATAGAAAGAAATCAGGCACCCCCATCCCTCCCCTAGCAGGTGGTAGAGTCATGTATTTCATTGCCCGTCTAGGTCTACCTGGGCTCCAAATAAATTTACCACACACAGACTGTAGAGCCTGTATCCTATCTTTGGTGATTTCTAGAGGTATTGACCTAAACAAATAAAATACCTTTGGTAGCACGTTCATTTTTATAATATTTGACCGTCCAATAATGGTAAGATTTAGTCGTTCCCACCTATCCAGAGAGTTCTTAATTTTAGCCATTAGTGTATTCCAGTTACCTTCCACTAACTCGGTCATATTAGCCTTTAACTGAATGCCTAAATACATAGCCTCTTTCACCACTCTCTCGTCCTGCCAAGCTAATGAGTCCGAACATAAAATCTGAGTTTTCGACTCATTTAATTTGTATCCCGCTACTCTTCCAAACTCCTTCGCCAACCACTCAATCTCTTTAATAGCGGTGCCTGGATTAATTGTTGCCACAGCAATGTCATCCGCATACGCAAAAACAGAAAAAATGTATTCAGACACACGATAAGGTGGGATCAGGTTGCTACGACTCAATAACTCAATAAAGGGGTTAATATATAAGGCAAACAAAAGGGGGGAGCACGGGCATCCTTGTCGAGTTCCCCGTGCAATGTTTAAGGAATCCGAAAGTAGGCCCATAGCAGAGATCTTAGCCGTGCGGTTTAAATAAAGAGACTGTAAGGCAACAATAAATTTTGATCCAAATCCCATTTCCATGAAGGGGGCAATATGTTGCCCCAACCGACCGCACTATTGCATGGCGCCTCTCTGGCAAACACTTTCTTCGTTTTAATTATTTTGATCCAATATTTCACTGCTTCAACCATTTTTAATCTGTTTATCTGAAATTATCATCCTTTACTTCCATCCACAAACGGGATATTCATGCCATTTTCAAGTTTCTAGTGAGAATGCTGTGCCCATCCGGACCTCTTGCACAAACACGACAGATGCAGGGGTTCTTCCAAAACAGCGTTTATTAAAAACCAATGCATTTCGAGCATCTAGTGCTCTTCGTCAGGGTAAGCTGTGAACAATGCAGAAACACATGTATATTAACTTCATTACAATGCTACGTATATAACAAAGTCATACTTTATAACTGCTTGATGCTTGATACCTAATTAAGTAGCTTAACTCACTATCAATGCGTGCTGAAAATATCAATTTTTAAGGCAGTTTCTGAAGCCATTTCAAACTGATTACTTTTTTATAACCTGTAAACTCATAAGCCCTTTTAACTAAATGTGACCTCCCCCTTGCCATGTATCATTTATTATCCTGCTGCTCTCTAAGTTGCGACCCTGTGTATTCTCTCGTCCCGTTCCATATTGACTCACCACCTTCCATACTGCATTCACTCTCCGCTCCCCGTCTTTTAAATGCATCGTGTAAACACGTGCATCATTAATCATTCGCTCCCCTTCCTTACGCTCTCGTGTGTACTCTCCTTTCAATACCTCCCCCTCGACCTTCCAAAAGAACCTCCCACTCTCCTTCTCACAGCACACGACTCTCAAACATCTCGATAATCACTCAGAAGAATAAACAACCAAACAAACAGTTAACCTTCCAAGCGACTCTTAAACCTCCCAACAATCATTCAACAGAATCCCATTTCCTCCATAAGTCTCCACATATAACTCCACTGAACCCAATCAAACGCTTTTTCAGCATCAAGTAGAATAAGCGCTAGCTCGTTTTTATTCACAGCAGCCATATCAAATAGAGTGATAACCTTATTAACATGCTCTACCGTTCCTCTTTTTTGGTATAAAACCATGCTGTTGTTGTGATACTAAAGACACCGTGCATTCAGATAGGCGATTGGCAAGGATTTTAGAGTACATTTTATTGTCAGCATTTAGTAAAGATATTGGACGGTAGGATCCTACCTGGTCCGGCGGCTTACCCTTCTTGCAAAATACCGCTATTGTAGCGTCTGACCATGAACTGGGAGGGGAGCCTGCCTGAGCCATCTCCATAACAGCTAGCAGCTCATTCTTAATAATTTTATAGAACGGTCTATAAACCTCACTAGGTATTCTTTCAGGGCCTGCGGCTTTACCAAAAGCAAGACTATTAACTGCTATTTCCAACTCCTCCTCAGTTATTAAGGATTCAAGTTCCTGAGCTAGTATAGGATCTAGTATTTTTAGGCCCACTGCGAGCATTTCCCCCCCAGTCTAATCCATCCCTTATCCCCCTTTGCTGTGCATATAATTCAGAATAAAACTGCTGAAAAATTTTAAGGATCTGCTGAGGATCCTAATGGGACACGCCCATGACTATTTTCATCGCCTGAATGTTTCTGGCCGACTCCTTCATCCGTAGCTGGACAGCCAACCTCTTCCCAATTGTTTCACCATACTCATGTTTTTCCATTCTAGATGTTAAATACTTTCTTGCGTTCTCTACGCTCCAGAAACCCAACACCTTCGCTCTATCTATTGCCACCTTATTCTCTAAATCTGCTAAATCATTCAAACCTCTAACAACACCATTGGTTAGTGAGATTTCAGACTGAATTAAATGTCCATATAACATAGCTAGTTCTTGTTTAAATTTCTTTTGCTGCCAGAAACTAAAGCTCATACATTCACCGCGAAAACCTGGTATCCCAAACTATACCCACAGTGGCCGTTCCTTTATTATTCTGAAGAAAAAAACGAATCCACCTTTACATATGATCCTTAAACTCATTGTTTAACCCCAGCTTCCGATCATACGCAAAGTTTGGACATTTAGGTCTATTTGAACCTCCTTGTATCTCCAGTACTATGGGAGCATGATCCGATGAGACCTGATGAGGATAAACACTAACTGTAGCACCAACCAGTAGTAACACTAGGGCGAAAAAGTAGTCCAATCTAACCAACTTCTTGTGGGGATAAGAATAAAATGTAAACCCACTATCCTGTGTCCTCAAATTACCCCACACATCCACCAGCCCTTGATCACTCACTAAATTATGCAAAGCCCTATAAACTTTTGGTTTACGCCCCATATATTTATCAGCCCCATCCTGCAACGCTCTGTTCGTCAAATTGATATTAATATCTCCACATAGTACCACGGGTTGTCGCCAAGTGGCCAATTCCAAATGTACTTCATTCAAAACTCCCGGATCATCCACATTAGCTCCATATACTGTACAAAGCGTCACATTCTTTCCTTTAAAGCTGCATTCTGCAATTGCCAATCATTCATTTTGTCCATTGATGGCCGCCCAGTTTCAACATAATTTTGTTTAACAAGAATAGCCACCCCCCTTAACATGCTAGTTTGCCCTGTCGCTACTACCAATGAGTATCCCAAATCTTTAAACACCTCCCTTTTAGACCATGGAATATGTGTTTCCTGTATGCAGAGTATATCCGGGGAAATGTATCTCAATTCGGCTGATACCTTTTGTCTTTTGATAAAATTATTGAGGCCAGACACATTCAATGAACAAATTCTTACCCCTCTATCTGCCATTTTTAATCATAATCTCATGACACACACAAACTCTTCTTAAGGACCATTGCCCTTTCAAAACCAAAAACTCTCAATTCAAATTGGTAGTTTCTGCTGTATAAAGATTTTCGCTTTATTTGCTGTGAACAGTTTTCCCCCTTTTTCCTACACCCCCCTCGTGCTCCCCACCCCCCGCTACCCCTATCCCCCCCGAACTCTACCCCGCCCCCCTCCACCCCCACCCTTAATAGAGGCTTTAGGACTTATGGTCCTGTTGATGCCAGCTTGCCCCCAACCTCCTGCCTTCACCTGTGGGGCATAATATCATCTTACAGCACATAGAATTAAAAAAAGAACACATAGAATTAAAAAAAGAACAAATGCTACTCAGTAGAGGTGCAACTCAAAAAGAAAAAGGAAAAAAGACCTTGCACACCTAATAGTTTAGATTCCACATAGTATAGGTCTAACATATTGCCTTACATTGTGCCCAAAAATTCCTTAGCAGAAGCAGCAGTAGTAAAGAAATGGGTGCGCTCCCTGAAAATTATTTTCATCTTAGCCGGAAACAACAAGTAAGCCTGCGCGCCCTTGGCTTGGAATTCCGGAATTAATTGACGATATTGCCAATGTAACTCAACTGACTGCTTGCATAAATCAGGCGAACAAAAAATTCACAGTCCAGCCCACATCTCATTTTATCAGGTCGAGCCTTCAAAAAAATCTCATCGCGAGCCAAAAGACTGTTAAACGCTACTAGTATAACTCTCGGCTTCTGGTCTCTTTGGTTTGCTCTGATGGAAAAAGGAAAACAGTGCACCCGCTCCACCTCCCTCTCCCAATCCCATCTTGTTATTTCAGGCAACGCTTACTTTAATAGTTCTATTATAAACCCCCGAGGGTCTGATCCCTCCTTGCCCTCAGGGGAATTTGCAAAAACCTCAAATTGTTTCTACGGGATCGATTTTCCAAATCAACCAATTTCCAGTTAATGTCTTCTTTAGTAGCCAGTTGAGTTTCAATTATCTTCTTCTGTTGTACAAGTTCATCTTCTAAGGTAGATATGTGTGCTTCCGCTTCGTTTACTCTTGCCACAAACTCAGAGTGTGACTTTACCAGGCGCCTGACCGAGTTCTGAAGTTTCCTGCAGGAATTCTGAACTCTCAAACTGTCTTCTCGAGTTTCATCCCTGTGCCGCATCATAGTCTTATAAATCAAGGCTAGTGATATATCTTCTGGCTCTGGCTCAGTCTCTGTCTCAGAAGGGGCCATTCTTTTATCTGCCGCTCCCTCTGTATATCCCACTGTCGCTTCACCACTTTGATTCAATTGCAATCTCCGGACAGTACGAGAGTCAAAGCCCTGATCCTCCTGATCAAAACTGCTGTGAATGCCTCCATCCTCCATACTGCTGCACAAGATCTTCCGAAGAGGACATAGACCAGGGGTCTCCAAACCGGTCCTGGAGGGCCGGATCCATGCCAGATTTTTTGTATATCCCCATTGAGATACATGTAGTAATTTTAAAAATCTGGAATGGATCCGGCCCTCCAGGACCAGTTTGGGGACCCCTGACATAGACTGTTCCGATGAAGAGTAGAAATCAACAGAGTCTGACTCAGTAACATGGGATGTCGCCGCTTGAATGCTAGAGCTGCCTACTCTAGAAGCACTCTCCAAGTTAACCACAGGGGCTGGTATTAAATTTGAAGTTGGGGCTGAGACCGCGGCAGATTCTACATTCTCTCGCAAACTTTCTTCATTAATCCCCTCAATATTGGTTACATTCACTTCAGCCACCAACACTTCCTCCAGTGGATTCGCTGCCGCACGCCCCTGCATCTCCTGTTGTAAGATACATCCACTTTCCCCTAGCACAGCCTCCCCATTCACTGCTGAGACCGAGGCAGAGGGTAAAACAGAGTCATTAGAGTCCTCCCCACCGGCATTCTGCTGCTGCTGCTGCTTAAGCATTCCCTTAGGTTTGGAAGCAAAAAAATCCGATATTTTTATTCCAGTGTTTCCAGTATTAACTTCCCCTACATCTTTACCTTCAGCTACAGCAGACACAGATCCTATCTCCGCTTCCTTGCTTCTACTCCCGGAGCGAAGAGCACCTTTCGTCAGTGTAGACTAGAGGTTGCCGGGTCAGACCCGTCCTGTGTCTCTGTGGCAGCGTTTCCCCTGCCTGGCCTCTCCGCTTACCGCTAACCAGGTGAGCCGGGTGAGCCGCCTACAGAGGAACGCCCACTGGCTCCGCGGAAAGCGCTGTGCCCCAGCCCCCGCAGCTGATACCAACCGCAGCCACGGCATTCAAGCTTGAAAACGCAGCAATGTAATGTTCTCGAATTCCACGGTAAGGCTTTCCTGCAGCAATCAGTAGTCTCAAGTCGTCTCAAATGTCTCAGACCACTCGCATGCTTTGCTCCTCACTCGAGCAGCTCCAAGCCCCGCAAGGTCCGGCAGGAGCAGCTTGATCAGCGTCCATCGCGGACGCCAGCTTGCCTCCTAGCTTTGTCATTTACAATGCCAATACTTTTATCTTTTGCAAATGAGACACTGATAGAATTTGTAATGCAACAAGTTTTGTATTTAGGTGACTTAGATGTATTGATATTACAATTAACAATGGCTTTTAATTTTTTAAAATAATACTTAAATAAAAGTTATTGTAATTTATAATGGCAATAGCTTAAACTTTTGTAAATAACTTTTGTGAAGATTATGTTCAGTGTATTTTATTGACACAAAAATCCAAGAACAGAAGTGAAATATTAACATCTTTTTTTTTGTTTATATCTTTTTATTCCCCCGTGTGGGTATCATACTGCTAGAGCGCGCAGTTTTCCCCAGGTCACCCGAGTTACCAATTCCTTCACACGCACTGGGCCCTTGGCGTGAAAAGACACTTTTATTTACTCCACTAATTTGATTGGGTGATCCGGGTGAGGATTTCTCCTCCTGCACGCTGCTAAGAGTAATCAAGTTTGGATTTACCTCTGCTTACCATGTACCCGACTTACCACAGGCACAATTCTTACGACGGACCTGGAGCTATTAGGGAAAATAGTAGACAGGCCTAACATCCAATACACTTTAAAAAACAGTAATATACTTTCCACAATTCTGTAAAATGACCACAGACACCTGATGAAGTTAACAAAACTTTATATAAGGATTCAAAGAGAAGATGCCAAGATAATAAGCGATACACAGAGTAATATATCAAACATTAAAATCAACACCAATAGATAGCTTTGCATCAAAAATAAGACCATTAGAATATATGGGAAACTAAGGGTAGAAGTTTTAGAACAAACTAGTCACTGCAAACTTTGTACTAGAACATAGGAATGGGATGAGACCTAGAACATGTACTTAACCTAAGTATTTAAGCTATTCTGGCTAAGTTCACTGCAAACCACTAAAAGGAAAGGGGAAAAAACGGGAACATGCTATGGTTTTATAAAATCAATGAGTTTCTTAAAGGATGGGGGAGAGAAGGAACCAACTAAAATTCAGACACATATAATTGCAATGGCAATAGAGCAATAACACAGGTAAGAATGCTTTTACCCGATCAGATAAGAGAGAGAGAGAGAGAGATACGCAACCCCACAATCTATATTTACCTAGTTCAGGTTGAAGACCAACCCTGGCCACGGGTCAGTTGGGAAGACGGGGACAGGGACCCTCAGAAAGGAATGCCAGAATGCGAGCAGGTACAGCTCACGGACAGTAAGGACAGGATACCCCTCAGGTTCAGGTCAAGGACTGGGCCTCCCAGGGTACGACCAACACCCACAGCTTCGGACAGCAACGCCTGCGTTACCCCCTCCTGCAAGTTATCCGCCAGAAACCCCGATTGGATTTTCGAATTCCCCAGCAAAGTGCTTCGCCAGCACTTAGGATTTTCCACCCCTTAGGAGATTGTGGAAAGTATGGACAAAGTGCTCCGCAGCACTTTCAGAATGAACACCTATTGAGATCGTAGGGTCAGTGACAGGTCTGCTACTCGGACAAGTCGGACAATTTTCCTAAGCTAAACTAGGGTAATTATACAGTTTTGGGGACCCTTAGACCACCCACTAATGTTGCAAGTGACAGTTTCCCACATTGTGATTGGTCAGGAGAGGTGGTGCGGTCATTACCACCTCCTAGAATTCAGTTTTCTCATGTTTAATATTCAATTTTGCACACCCGCCCCCCGGGTTCACGTTCCCATGCATAGAATACAGCAGTACAGGACAGTTCACAATAGGTAGCAACAGTATTGCTTCTTTCAAGGTAAGACTCCGTATTCCCAGCGAGGTTCCCAGGCGCATTGTGCTTCAGGAGCCAGCTGGCTAGATTCAGCTTCTGCGCAGTTGGAACTTTCTCCGGTCATGTGACGGTGCCCAGCAGAGCTTCAAGTATGGCTCCGCTCATGATTGCCCCAGCCCACAAAGACGCGGTACATGAAAAGTAAGCGAAAACAAATTAAAATCATACATAAAAATGATCGCACTGTATACCAAGATAAAACTTAACCAACCCTTACTTTATAATGACTATAGCGTTAAAGATTAGTGCGAAAAGACAGATAGGCTAAAGCGGCTGCAGTAAGCAGAGAGCGTGGTGAGAGACAAGCGGCCATTTTTAGCATCAATGCGCATGAGCACAGAATCCCTCCAGAATGCGAGTGCGTCACATCACATGGGTATGACCGACGCATGCGCAGACTGAATTTCGGCAAAGCAGCCATTTTCAGTGCAAGCTTCGTTTTAGTATGAAAGGACAAACAAGCAAGCATCCTGGGGACACCCGCGTGTTGGGAAACCGCTTTATAAATGACGAATAACGAGGTTAATATTATTATGCAGTTTAGACAAGGGTTTTGCATACGAGCAAGGCGCTTTACGGGCAAATCCTTGCTCCATCAATCCCCTCTTTGATGATATTTACTATCATCACTACATGAAGGAAACAGATGCCAACTTTTCTCATTCATCCACATCACTCATTCGAATTTCAACAAATTTGTCGTTGAGTTTTCTTGCAGCTTCTCTATGAGAGTGGTCATTTTTCGCCTTTTTGTAAATTGCACTCTTCAACTCTTCTAATTCTAAATCATCAATATTTCTCTTCACCCCCCTCGGATTTACTGTATATTTCTTTTTGCACTTTTGACATTTGCAGCAGATAAAAATGATCAATACAATCACACCTATTATAACTATTGGCATCAGTATTTTCCACAAAATATTCCTACCTAAGTTAGTAAACCAACTACCTATAGAGGAGAGACCTCCAGTCAGTCTCGTCCAGGCACTGTCAACCTCCAATGGTTTGAGTTCCCTTTCCAAATTAGTTATGTTCTTCACATACTGTTTTAATTCGATACTTTTATCAGGAATGTAGGTGCAACAATGTTGCGCTTTCAGCATTCTACAGACTCCGCCCTCTTTTGCTAATAGGGTGTCAAGGGCAAGACGATTTTGTAAAACCATTGATCTGATCGCAACCATTTCAGTATTGACCAGCAGGAAACCAGCAGCAGTGTCCGTTGATAACCGGTCCACTACTGTAGACAATTTGCAGATCCTATGGGTGTTCAGAACTACCCCCATTCCAGGTATCAGTGCACTAAAAATATCACCTATAATTTCACCTACACTTTCGCGCCTACTACGCACTAAGCCATTAGTTTCATCATCGCTTCCAGCTGCATTATTCACATGGTATATTTTCGGGAAAACAATGCCAAAATAGCAGCTTCCATACCAGTGATCCGGCAATTTGAAATAAGCCTTGTTCCCACATATATAATATATTCCGGGAAACACAGGTTCTGACCCATTTTTGAAACCCCAGCCTCCAATTACCTTATAATTATGTTCACACTCGCTGGAACCGATGAATACATTGTTATAGTACTCTGTCTTTTCCCTATGGATACAAAGTTTCCCCTTTCTTTCAAAATCCAGCAACAAGGCAGGACTGGCTTCGCCTTCTGAGGTGTTATCCATGTGCTCAGCCCACCTAGGGATTCTATCCTTCTCGTCATTTGCCTTCTTCTGAAACTTTTCTCTCCTTCTGTCTGCCATCTTTATAAACATCTTTTCCTGCTCTTGCAGTGAACAGGTCAGATTGTCTTCTCTTGCTTGATCTAAGTCTATGTTACCTATAGTCAGGAAATATTCTCCCATATAGCGGGTCACGTCACTTGTAGTATGTACACGGTTCAAATGTCCTCTAACAGGAAGTTCAGAAAATACTACGTCATCATTTGAATAATAGTACTGCAAGGTGCTTCTATAGAACAAGCTAGCTAATATACTACAGGAGATTCCATAGGTCAAAGGTAGATGGTGGTATGTCACGCCTTCAGCCACTGAGGTTGGTAGCTTCATGCAGACATAACAGTCCTCTATTTCCATAGCTTCTACATAATGCACTAACAAGTTAGCAAAAACATTCAGATGCGTCCTGTTTCTCATTTTGTGAAAATGTAGTCCATCCTCATCTGGTGCTTCTAAATTAGGTCGTGTGTGTGTCAGTCCTACTCTTTTGTCGCGTCTTTCTAGTCTTCGTGGTGTTTCTGCAGTCTGTACAACCCCTACATCTACTGCTTCGGGTTCAGTAGGGGACAAGTTTGGATCTCTACTTATCATAAAAGGTAGAAAAATTGTTAGTCCTATCCACATTACTATTAGCATAGCTACACTACACAAGCATATCTTACAACAGGTTTTGAGACACCCACACCGGGATCTCCCAGAGACACTCGGATCAGACATTTTTAGCTTACAGGTGGCTTTTGCTACCCCTCTTCGTTCCTTTGCACCAAAGGCTCACTTCAGGGGTTCTCTCACGGAGGGTCTTCGTCCGAACTCCGATCAGCAATAGACTCGTTGTCACTGTTGCCACTGTGGTGTGGCTCGTCAATTTCTTCCAACACAAAGTACGTCCACTCAGGGCTCCGATACAGTCGGTTCTGTTTCTTTATTCTGTCGCTCTTTCTCAGCGATTTGCCTTGGGCTGCACTTCTTTCACTTTGAGCCCGTTTTCGGTCTTTATCGTTTTCTCCGACTGTCTTTAGTCTGAGCCTTAGTCTCTTGACGTATCGGGGTTCACTTCTTCCTCCGTGCCTCCCAGTGGTTGAGGAGACTTCGCCTTCCCCGTGCACTCTTTTCACTTTTTGTTGTGGCACTTCTGTTTCCCTGCCTGTCTGACTAGTTCCAGGTCTTTCGTCTAATTCTTCTGCCTGGTCGCTAATCTGTCCCTGCTCAGATTCAAATCGCACTTTCTTTTTATTTCTGGTTACTGTTGTTTCCGTTGTCTGAGCACTTCGATCTAGTTCTATCTGTTCCTGTTCATGCTCTTCGATCTCTTTGCTTTCTTCTGCATGAACGTCAGCTCTAATTTCTAACTGTCCCTTTCTCGGCTCCGGAGTTTCAGGAGGAGTCTCGAGATCTTGATCCAACCCTACTTGGCCTACGTCCTGATCAGGTGTGTTGTTGCTTTCGTTGACCTGACCTGCTTCTTCTATTTCTGACTCACCTGGACTATCCCACTCACTGTCTAAGTAAGAATATTTCCGGGTTCGTATTGGATCATGAACCGGTTCGTCGGCGGGATACCATTCAACGTCTCGACTTGTGCTCGGCAGTTCGATGTCAGCTAGCTCCGGACTTTCTTCCTCGGAAGCCTCTTCAGCTGCGCTGCCTTCAGCTCCAGTCGCGTTTTCTCCAGATACCCGCTTTGTGTGGCTGGCGTGGATCCACTTCGGTACACCAGCACACTTCACAGCAGTGGTAGTGACGAGGATCACTTGTCGTGGCTTTCCCCACCTTGGCTTCAGGCAACTGCTCCGGGTGTGTTTCTTTAACACCACCCAGTCTCCTGGTTGCAGTTTGTGTGCTGGATCCCTTGGCCACTCGTCTTCTGTCTCTCCAATCTGCTGAGAGAGAGAACGCACTTGGTCACCCAGCTGCTTGCAGTATTCTATCACCATATCATCAGAAATGCTTAGCAGTTTGTTTCCGGGTACCCATGCCTGGCGCATCACTCTTCCCATCAACACTTCATGGGGACTTAGGCCAGTCTTTCGATTCGGGATACTTCTCAAACTCATCAGCACCAGGGGTAAAGCCTCTATCCAGTTCATTTTTGTGGAATCACACATTTTTCCCAATCTGGACTTCAGGGTGCCATTTATTTGTTCCACTACCCCAGAAGCCTCTGGATGGTAGGCACAGTGCAATCTTTGCTTCATTTTGAACGCTTTACAGAGTTCCTCCAATACATCGTTGGCAAAATGCCCACCTTGGTCCGTTTCGATCGTCTCTGGGATCCCATACCTAGGTATCAACTCCCTGAGCAACAATTTGGCTGTGGTGATAGCGTCATTTTTCTTAGCTGGATATGCTTCCACCCACCTGGAGAATAGACATACTATGACTAAGACATATCTATATCCTTTGCATCTGGGCATGGTTATGAAGTCTGCCTGCATTCTAACGAAGGGACCTACTGCCTTTCCAATAGTACTCTGTTTCACTACAGTCTTCTTTCCTGCATTGAATTGCTGACACACTAGGCACCTCTGGCAAAGCCTTTCCGCCTGGTCCCTGAACCTTGAATTACAGAACACTTGTTCAAACACCCGACACATCGCGTCTCTTCCCATATGTGTTGGCTCATGTATCATTCTGACCATGGGGTCGATCAAGCTATCAGGCAGTACAGGCACCCCAGCCGGATTTACCACCACACCATCTTCTCGCAATTCGCATTCCTTTGCGGCCCACCTGCCCTTTTCTTGCCTGTCTGTGGCTTGCTGTATCTCCTTTAATTCTTCCCACGTTGACACATTATCAAACAACATAAGTTGGCAGCTGGTTCCATCCCACAGGGCAATTTGCAGGGACATCTGGTGTCGGGCACAAAACTGTGCAATTTGGTCAGCGTACCTATTACCGGCAGTCACATCATCATTTCCAGATCTGTGAGCCGCACACTTGACCACAGCCAATTCTTTGGGTAATTGGATAGCTTCCAGTAAGTCATGCACCACCTTCCCATTTCTGATAGGTGTGCCTGAGGAAGTCATGAATTCTCTTTGCAACCACAATTGGCCGAAGTCATGAACAACCCCGAAACAGTACTGACTGTCTGTGTAAACAGTAATTCTTTTGTTTTTTCCCCTCTTACATGCTCGAGTTAACGCGATGAGCTCTGCCACTTGTGCAGATTTCACCTCGCGCATGTAAGATGCCTCGACGACTCCTGTCAGTGTAACCACAGCATAGGCAGCACTCAGACTCCCACTTTCATGTCTCAAACATGAGCCATCCACAAACATTGTTTTATCCCCGTCACGTAGTGCTATTTCACGAATGTCAGGACGGGGCTTGGTGCTGTATTCAGTCAGATCGATGCAATTATGTTCCCCGTCCTCATCAGATTCTGCATCTAGAGGGACAGGTAACAGTGTCGCAGGATTTAGGACATTGCACCGGGAGATAGTTACATTTTCAGCACCTATCAGAATTCTCTCATACCTAGTCAGCCGACTAGGTGTGAGGTACTGGGTCTTAGTTCTAGTCAGTAGAATGACAACAGAATGAGGAACATAGACAGTGACGGGATGTCCCATGACAATGTTCTCACTCTGTTCCAGACTGACGCAAGTAGCAGCAACGGCTTTTAAGCAGCCAGGCAGTCCAGCAGCCACTGGATCTAGGGTGGCCGAAAAGTAGGCTACCGGTCTTCTGACTAATCCGTGCTCCTGGGTCAGGACCGAAAGAGCACAATTCTCTCTTGTGTCACAGAACAGCTCAAAGGGCTTAGTGTACTCAGGCATACCCAATGCAGGTGCGGTACATAGACAGTTTCTCAGAGTTACCCAAGCATTCATGCTTTCACTGTCCCAGTGGACGGGGTCTTCTACTCCTTTCTTTGTCATATTTATCAGGGGTCGGGCTAGAGCTGCAAAGCCTACAATCCATTGTCTGCAGTAACCCACAACTCCCAAGAACATTCTCACCTCTTTCTGGGTGGTGGGCAGTTCCATTGCTTTAATTATTTTGACCCTTTCGGTAGTGACCTTCCTGATTCCTTTTTCTATCTGGTGCCCCAGATATTTTACTGAGTTTTTACAGAATTGTAATTTGTCAGGCGACACTTTATGTCCTCCTTTTCCTAGGTGATTCAGCAAGGCAATTGTGTCAGTGACACAGTCAGACTGGGTTTTAGATGCCACTAACAGGTCATCTATGTACTGCACCAAAACAGACTCTCTTGGCAGCACTAGGGATTCAAGGCACTTTTTCAGTATCTGGTTGAAAATCGATGGACTTTCGGTGTACCCCTGGGGGACACGATTCCAGACATAGATATGGCTGTCAAATTCAAAACTGAAAAGGAATTTGCTTTCGGGATGCAATGGGATGGAAAAGAATGCGTGGCATAGATCGATGACAGTGAACCATTCTGCATTCCAGGGAATCTGGTATAGTATTACTGCAGGGTTGGGTACAATAGGACAGCAAGGCACAACAATTTGGTTTACCTTGCGCAAATCTTGCACCACCCGGTACTTCCCACTAGGCTTTTTGATCCCAATGATAGGCGAATTACAGGGGCTGCTCAGCACTTCTTCTATTATTTCTGCTTCGAGCAGCCTCGTAATTTCAGTCGCTACTCCTGCCTTTACTTCTGCACTCATTTTGTACTGTCTGGTTTTCGGGTATACAGCATTAGTTTTTATTGCTATTTTAACAGGGTCCACATTTGCCATCAGGCCTACATCTTTTCCTGTGAAATCCCACACTTCTGGTACTACTCTTAGCTGGAGTTCCTCAGGTAAATCCTCAATTGTCAAAGGCTTGATATCAGCATCTTGTCTGACTAACATCAGTTTGTACAGGCCATCTTCATCGGGGGTCTGAATTTCAACGCCATTTGGTGTGCAGAAAATGGTACAACGCATCTTGCACAACAAATCACGTCCTAGTAGGTTTACAGGACTGGAATCACAGACCACAAATCTGTGCATTTCCTTGAAATTTCCTATAGAAATCTCCCTTGGTTCAGTTACAGGGGTTCTTATTATCTGATTCGAGACTCCCACTACTTGGATTGCTTCTCCCGAGAGGGGTAGGTTAGGAACATCCACTGTTCTTACAGTAGATCTGGTAGCACCAGTGTCCAACAGAAAGGTGACGTCTTTTCCCTCTACCTTTCCTTCAATGTATGGTCCAGTCTGGTCTACCGGTAAGGAGGCGCCAAGTACGCACTCCTCATCCTCCCCTCTCAGGCCCCGTCAATCTTGATCTTCACAAAGGAAGGTATCATTTAGCAAGTACTGTGGAATGACTGCATTTCTTTCACTCTCAACCTCCCATTCTTCCGCCCTCTCATTCTGCTGACCCTGACTCTTAAAATTCTGTCTAGGAGCGCGGGGTACTGGAGGTAATTTTACCTGTTGCTGGGTTTTTCTTGTCCCCTCTTTCGGCACCTGTGGATTTAAACCATTTACAGGGGCATTACCGGCCTGTAGGTGTGGACACTCGTCTCTCCAATGCCCCATCTGGCCGCACCCATGGCACGGAAACTTTTTCATGGCCTCTTCACGACTCATTTTAGGTCTGGGCTTTCCTCCCCCCCCAGAATTGGTATTCGGAACATTATTATCAGAAGTCATTTTACTTAACTGTTTTTCTTGCTGTTCAGCTAATTTTACCTGTGCCCACATCACTTTCTCCTTGAGGGCTTTCTTTTTATTCTCGATTTCATCTTCGCAGTATTTTGCATATTTCAGGACATCATCTATGGGTTTTCCCTGCCAACTGATTTTGTTATCTCGAATCCATTGTGAGATTTCAGGCCTTAATCCTAGCACAAACCTATAACTGAAATGCGTCATGTCTTTCATGTCTACATTATCGATACCACTGTACGTTTTGAATACCTGCAGTAACCTTTCATAAAATGAATGCACCGTTTCATCACGTTCTTGGGTGGTTCTATCTATACGGGTCCAATCTGTCTCCTTTGCTGGCACCTTTTTCTTAAGGTACTGTATGACCTGGTCATATTTCCTCATTACATCCGGTGAAGGGGCTCCCGTTCTTTCATCTCTGGGATATTCATCATTAGGCCAATCAATTTCTATCTTACATTCTGTCCACAGATCTACAGGGACCACAATGTCGAAAAACCCATCCAGGTCTTTCAGCAGGCATTTCTGAACTTTTATGAAACGTTCTACCTGTCTGTACCAGTCAACTGGTTTCTCACGTAATTTCGGGAAGTCGTTTGTAAATGACACAATGTCTTGTCTGGACCAAGGGACATGGACATATTTCCCTCCCGGGACCTCTCTCATGGGGCACAATTTTTCTGTTGGGGTTACTTCCTTCAATACGAATTCTGAAGTTACGGACCCAGCCCTGCTGCCTTCCTTTTTCTTTGCCCACCTTGTTCTCCATTTCCCCACTTCGCCCCATTTCTGCAGGATTTTCAACAACTCTCTTACTTGGATCTGCTTTCCCATCACATTCAGGCTTTCTAAATCCTTGTCTGAGAAGTCTACTCTGTAAGGTTTCTGAAGAATTTTGGAGCGACTAACATCAACTCCCATTTCTGTGGCGGCATCCATTATCTTTTCATGGAGCACTCTAGCACTCCGGGTAAGATTTTTACTGATGAATAGTAACTCTTCTTCATTATACGAGCTCAGGCGCTCAACTCCCACGTTCCCAGCCATCATTTCTTCTATTTCTATTCTTAATTTATATATTTCCAATGCTTTAGGTTGGGGAGCGGTCTCCTTCTCTATCTCCTTTGTCCATCTGTCTAATTCTTCAGGGGAAACTAAAGAGGCGTTCCTAATTCCACTTGCACTTTCAATCACCACTTCTTTTTGTCTGGGCTGACTTCTTGTCCCTACTACACTGGCCCTTGACTCCCGTATGGGCAGATCCATCAAACTTCCAGATTCACACTCACTTTCCTGATCCTCATCTATGAATACTTCCTTCCTCGGGGTCTGGAAGCTAGGAGTAGGCAGTATTGGGGTGATAACAGGAGGAAGGGGACTAGTCAGGTCATTTTTATACATTGGGATAGCAGGACCAATAGTTACCGGAATGGTCAAGGAATCAGGATGGGGATGCATCTGGGCAATGGTTCTGACTAATTCCTCTCGCTGTTTAGTCAGGGCTTCTCTCTCTTTTTCCTGCAACCCCCTTTCAGCGGAGTTGCCATGCAATACCTGAGGTACTAAGGACGGATAGATACTCGGGGCAGTCGGGGCAACCAATCGAGGGGGACTTTCCCCGAATGGCTGATAATTCGGGACTGTGGACTTAGGTCTGCAAAACTCATCCCTTCCACTATATTTACTGCCTGTAGCTGTCCCGTCTGAATCACTTTCCCTCCTACTTCGAGGGTAACTGGTAACAGAATTTTGAGAATGCACCGAATCTGATTCTGCTACATAGGGAGGTGGATTCTTCATTAACAAGTCTTCCAGGTGTTCATCTTCTATGTCCCCCATAGGTGCTAGGTGATGGGTCTTTTCTTTACATTTTCCTCTTTTCTCCTCTAATACCCCCATCATGGGGAACAGCCCTTCAGTTAACATAGACTGCCTCCACTGTTTCATTTTCTGCTCTTTGGTTGGCGTTGGAAGTCTGGGATACCACTTACTCACTCCCTTATCCATTCGGGGTTTGTCTCGCTCTGCAGCCTCTATCTCCCATTCCTCCAAAGCTTCGTACTGGGTCAACCTAGGTCTAGGGTGTAATTCATTCATGCGGGTCCTTAAGTTAAACAGGATCCGACCATTAAAGGTACCTTCAACAGGGAATGCTAGGACTCCGTCATCTACAGTATACTTTGCCCAATTTTCTAACCAGACACAAGTGTGATACCCTTTATCAAACAACATGAAAGAGGCAGGGGTATTTGGTGGGGGAATGAGTACACCTTCCCTCGTTCTAATGGGCTTGTCAGTTTTAAAAAAATTCTTTACTTTATCCGAGAATGACAATTTTCTCTTTATTCCATACATCATGTGCGGTCTACCTCGTATAAGCTGATCCTTATGAAATCCTAGGTGCTTTGGATTCGGTATGAAATCTGGATACCACATGCAACTCTCCAGACTCGCTTCTAACTCGGCTTGATTAATTTTGTTTACCTTTGTGCTTCCAATGCTAGCGCGACTTTTATTTCGCACCACCCAATCAGGTCAGAGAATACAACTACGGTTAACCAATGGGTGCGCGGCCTTTTCGCAAGACAGAGTCTCACGCTTCGGCACTCACCCCTCCTTTGCAAATTCAGCTCCGCTACCCACCCGCTGTTTTGACCAATACCAGCGCGGCACGGAGTGACGTCAGAGCAGCTCTCCGACTGACTCCCTCCTTCACAAGGTAACGGAAACTTTTTACTCTCTCTAAAGTGCGAGTGCAAGTTTTAGTCAATAACACACAACGTTTGCCACTATGTCTGAGTGTTCTAAAGAGAGAAAAGACTTTTCTTTCGCTACTAGTAAACCACTTCTGTCTACTTTTCATTCACTCTGGATAGACTTCTTTGCCTGTCCCTTCACACTAGTAACATAGAACCCGTTATTCTTCTGGCTCATCCACCTTAGTCGGGGATATGTACTGAGCCAGGATTTCACCAGCGAACTATTTTACTTACCAGACAAGCCTCAGAGACCCTACTACTCCTTCCGTATGCGACCCTTACTAGGTGATATCGCAATGAAAGTTCTATAATGGACTCGTAGCTATCATTCACTCCAGAAACAAAGGTCCTAATTAGTGCTTCCAGTTACTCCTTTAACCCTGCACTAATAATTCAAACTTAGTGACTTCAACAGCTAACCGGATTCTACTCACCGTTAGCTAAAATACTTCCCCGGGGATTCGGACTACACTGAACACTTACAAACAATTCTGGGTTAATTCAACATGCAATATTTATAGCAGAAATGCAAAATCATGCACATTCACATATAAAACACATTTCAAAAATTTTGTAAAAATACAGTAACAATCAGCAGCACGTTTTTATATTCACGGTTTGTTTATGACTATCCTGTCTACCTAATCTAACTAGTCCAAACCATCCTCTGCTACCAGAAATTACTGCTAGAGCGCGCAGTTTTCCCCAGGTCACCCGAGTTACCAATTCCTTCACACGCACTGGGCCCTTGGCGTGAAAAGACACTTTTATTTACTCCACTAATTTGATTGGGTGATCCGGGTGAGGATTTCTCCTCCTGCACGCTGCTAAGAGTAATCAAGTTTGGATTTACCTCTGCTTACCATGTACCCGACTTACCACAGGCACAATTCTTACGACGGACCTGGAGCTATTAGGGAAAATAGTAGACAGGCCTAACATCCAATACACTTTAAAAAACAGTAATATACTTTCCACAATTCTGTAAAATGACCACAGACACCTGATGAAGTTAACAAAACTTTATATAAGGATTCAAAGAGAAGATGCCAAGATAATAAGCGATACACAGAGTAATATATCAAACATTAAAATCAACACCAATAGATAGCTTTGCATCAAAAATAAGACCATTAGAATATATGGGAAACTAAGGGTAGAAGTTTTAGAACAAACTAGTCACTGCAAACTTTGTACTAGAACATAGGAATGGGATGAGACCTAGAACATGTACTTAACCTAAGTATTTAAGCTATTCTGGCTAAGTTCACTGCAAACCACTAAAAGGAAAGGGGAAAAAACGGGAACATGCTATGGTTTTATAAAATCAATGAGTTTCTTAAAGGATGGGGGAGAGAAGGAACCAACTAAAATTCAGACACATATAATTGCAATGGCAATAGAGCAATAACACAGGTAAGAATGCTTTTACCCGATCAGATAAGAGAGAGAGAGAGAGAGATACGCAACCCCACAATCTATATTTACCTAGTTCAGGTTGAAGACCAACCCTGGCCACGGGTCAGTTGGGAAGACGGGGACAGGGACCCTCAGAAAGGAATGCCAGAATGCGAGCAGGTACAGCTCACGGACAGTAAGGACAGGATACCCCTCAGGTTCAGGTCAAGGACTGGGCCTCCCAGGGTACGACCAACACCCACAGCTTCGGACAGCAACGCCTGCGTTACCCCCTCCTGCAAGTTATCCGCCAGAAACCCCGATTGGATTTTCGAATTCCCCAGCAAAGTGCTTCGCCAGCACTTAGGATTTTCCACCCCTTAGGAGATTGTGGAAAGTATGGACAAAGTGCTCCGCAGCACTTTCAGAATGAACACCTATTGAGATCGTAGGGTCAGTGACAGGTCTGCTACTCGGACAAGTCGGACAATTTTCCTAAGCTAAACTAGGGTAATTATACAGTTTTGGGGACCCTTAGACCACCCACTAATGTTGCAAGTGACAGTTTCCCACATTGTGATTGGTCAGGAGAGGTGGTGCGGTCATTACCACCTCCTAGAATTCAGTTTTCTCATGTTTAATATTCAATTTTGCACACCCGCCCCCCGGGTTCACGTTCCCATGCATAGAATACAGCAGTACAGGACAGTTCACAATAGGTAGCAACAGTATTGCTTCTTTCAAGGTAAGACTCCGTATTCCCAGCGAGGTTCCCAGGCGCATTGTGCTTCAGGAGCCAGCTGGCTAGATTCAGCTTCTGCGCAGTTGGAACTTTCTCCGGTCATGTGACGGTGCCCAGCAGAGCTTCAAGTATGGCTCCGCTCATGATTGCCCCAGCCCACAAAGACGCGGTACATGAAAAGTAAGCGAAAACAAATTAAAATCATACATAAAAATGATCGCACTGTATACCAAGATAAAACTTAACCAACCCTTACTTTATAATGACTATAGCGTTAAAGATTAGTGCGAAAAGACAGATAGGCTAAAGCGGCTGCAGTAAGCAGAGAGCGTGGTGAGAGACAAGCGGCCATTTTTAGCATCAATGCGCATGAGCACAGAATCCCTCCAGAATGCGAGTGCGTCACATCACATGGGTATGACCGACGCATGCGCAGACTGAATTTCGGCAAAGCAGCCATTTTCAGTGCAAGCTTCGTTTTAGTATGAAAGGACAAACAAGCAAGCATCCTGGGGACACCCGCGTGTTGGGAAACCGCTTTATAAATGACGAATAACGAGGTTAATATTATTATGCAGTTTAGACAAGGGTTTTGCATACGAGCAAGGCGCTTTACGGGCAAATCCTTGCTCCATCAATACCAATCATTTGTCAGTCGTTACACTTAGAAAAAAGTTTACACAAAGTTCACAAATACATCACAGTTGTTGCACATGGGGGTTCACTCTGCCCGGCGGGATAGTACATGCTCGCTCGTGGATTCGCGGGTGAGGAACCACGTGCTGGTGGAGGTAGGTATGTCTGTCGTCCCCGTGTTTGCCTACATGTCTCCTTACTAGACAGTGCATGACTAAAGTGCGATGTGTATGTCGGTATCGAAGTTACCGACCAGAACCTGAACCCAAAAATAACTTCTTAGAACCTGGAGAGGGGGAGGGTACTGAGGGCGAGCAAGGGCAAGCAGGTGTGTGGTGGGCGGAGGTGAAATATTAACATCTTTTTGTGACATCTATCCATACTAATGTAATAAAAAGAGAGCCCAAACCTTTGAGGCGGGTAATCTCAGGAATTACAGCACCAATCACAACGCCCAATAACGCGTTGGAAAGGGCAGTTGCAGCAGAAGGACATAGGCTATGCAGACGCCCACCATATACATTTAAAAGGTAAAAGAACCGTGCCAGCAAAGTAGTCCCTTGTGGGCGTGTCTGAGTTGTGCTGTGGGCGTGTGCTGGGGGCGTGACAAATGCTGGGGGGGGGGGGGGTGTGGTACGTTCCGTCCTACATGGCATGTCTCATATTGTGTGCTAATCCCACCCTGCTCCCTTTAAATACCCCTGCACCACATAATCACAACCCACCCTTACTCCCTAAATACCCCAACACCCTTAAACACTAACCCATCTAAAACCTATAAATATACCCTGTACCCCAAAACCCAAAACTATCCCTAAACCCTAAAAATACCCCTGTACCCTAAAGCCCAAACCTAGCCCTGAACCCTAAAAATACCCCTGAGCCCCAAAACCCAAACCTACCCCTGAACCCGAAAATACCCCTGTACCCCAAAACCCAAACCTAGCCTGAATCCTTAAAATACCCCTGTACCCCAAAACCCAAACTTACCCCTGAACCCTAAAAATACCCCTGTACCCCAAAACCCAAACCTAGCCCTGAACCCTAAAAATAACCCTGTACCCCCAAAACCCAAACCTACCCCTGAACCCTAAAATACCCCTGTACCCCAAAACCCAAACCTAGCCCTGAACCCTAAAAATAACCCGGTACCCCCAAAACCCAAACCTACCCCTGAACCCTAAAATACCCCTGTACCCCAAAACCCAAACTTAGCCCTGAACCCTTAAAAAACCCTGTACCCCAAAACCCAAACCAAGCCCTGAACCTTTAAAATACTGCTGTGCCCCACAACCCAAACCTACCCCTGAATGCTAAAAATACCCCAATACCCCAAAACCCAAACCTAGCCCCGAACCCTAAAAATACCCCTGTACCCCAAAACCCATACTTATCCCTAAACCCTAAAACTGCCCCTGTACCCCATAACCCAAAACTATATCTGAACCTTTAAAATACCCAAACACCCCAAAACATATACCTCAGTCCCCCAAAACATATACCCCTATACCCTTACTCCCTAAATACCCCAACACCCTTAAACACTAACCCATCTTAAACCTATAAATATACCCTGTACCACAAAACCCAAAACTATCCCTAAACCCTAAAAATACCCCTGTACCCTAAAGCCCAAACCTAGCCCTGAACCCTAAAAATACCCCTGTACCCCAAAACCCAAACCTACCCCTGAACCCGAAAATACCCCTGTACCCCAAAACCCAAACCTAGCCTGAATCCTTAAAATACCCCTGTACCCCAAAACCCAAACTTACCCCTGAACCCTAAAAATACCCCTGTACCCCAAAACCCAAACCTAGCCCTGAACCCTAAAAATAACCCTGTACCCCCAAAACCCAAACCTACCCCTGAACCCTAAAATACCCCTGTACCCCAAAACCCAAACCTGGCCCTGAACCCTAAAAATAACCCTGTACCCCCAAAACCCAAACCTACCCCTGAACCCTAAAATACCCCTGTACCCCAAAACCCAAACTTAGCCCTGAACCCTAAAAAAACCCTGTACCCCAAAACCCAAACCTAGCCCTGAACCTTTAAAATACTGCTGTGCCCCACAACCCAAACCTACCCCTGAATGCTAAAAATACCCCAATACCCCAAAACCCAAACCTAGCCCTGAACCCTAAAAATACCCCTGTACCCCAAAACCCATATCTATCCCTAAACCCTAAAACTGCCCCTGTACCCCATAACCCAAAACTATATCTGAACCCTTAAAATACCCAAACACCCCAAAACATATACCTCAGTCCCCCAAAACATATACCCCTATACCCATACTTACCTTCTCCAAACCTTTAAAAAAAAAACATGCTTTTACCATTCATGCATTTACAACGAATTTTGTTGTAAATTTATGCGTGGTAAAAGCATATAAAATGTAATGACATGCGTTATAATGGCCTTGCGGAGTCATGGTACTTTCGTTATGAAAGTATGCGGAGTGATGGTATGCGGAAAGAAAGTTGCGGAATAATGGGTGTTTACCCTCCCCCGGTAAGTACATTGGTGGCACGGTGGCCCACATCTCCAGCAACATACTCATATTTTTTCACCACCCAATTGAAAAATGCACAGGTCTCTCTCATTGATGGCCAGCACCGACATACACTTTTAGACACACCTCCCGCCACAAGTTCTAGAATTGCGAACTTTAGAGCTGGGGAGCTATGTTCAAATCTCCGCATCAGCTCAACATCCTGTGATTCCAGGCAAATCGCTTTGTCTCCCCGTGCCTACCACAAATGAATGTGTTCTTCAGTAATATAAATTGTGCTCATGCCATGTTGTCGAGTTCGCGCTATATAATATTGCAAGGAAAAATAAAGTAGGGAAACTCGAGTTCACACACTACTGAACTTGCACTCTTAAGTGCATCAGCAGTGCACTGTGAATCGGAGCGCTTCACAGGCCTGTCACAGATAAGAAATGCTATCAAAACGAAATCCTACAAAACAATATACTACTGGCCAGCAGCAATTTATACCCGGACAACGTCGGGACGGGCTGCTAGTTTGTAATAAAGCTTGAAACATTAAGAGAACATATTTGAACCAGTTGTTGTTGAATGGTTGCACAGATTGATACTTTGGTGGCGCTGAGTGATGCTGTGGCCTTTAGTGATGCTGTGTAGCGCATAGTGATGCTGTGGTGCCCCTGAGTGATGCTGTGGTACCCCTGAGGGATGCTGTGGTGCCCCCGAGTGATGCTGTGCTGCCCCCGAGTGATGCTGTGCTGCCCCCGAGTGATGCTGTGGTGGTGCCATAGATAGAGTGAGGGCGATAGATAGATAGAGTGAGGGCGATAGATAGATAGAGTGAGGGCGATAGATAGATAGAGTGAGGGCGATAGATAGATAGAGTGAGGGCGATACATAGATAGAGTGAGGGCGATAGATAGAGTGAGGGCGATAGATAGATAGAGTGAGGGCGATAGATAGAGTGAAGGCGATAGCTAGATAGAGTGAGGGCGATACATAGAGTGAGGGCGATACATAGATAGAGTGAGGGCTATAGATAGATAGAGTGAGGGCGATACATAGATAGAGTGAGGGCGATAGATAGATAGAGTGAGGGTGATAGATAGATAGAGTGAGGGTGATAGATAGATAGAGTGAGGGCGATAGATAGAGTGAGGGCGATAGCTAGATAGAGTGAGGGCGATAGATAGATAGAGTGAGGGCGATAGATAGATAGAGTGAGGGCGATAGATAGATAGAGTGAGGGCGATACATAGATAGAGTGAGGGCGATACATAGAGTGAGGGCGATACATAGAGTGAGGGCGATACATAGAGTGAGGGCGATACATAGAGTGAGGGCGATAGATAGAGTGAGGGCGATACATAGATAGAGTGAGGGCGATAGATAGAGTGAGGGCGATAGAGTGAGGGCGATAGATAGAGTGAGGGCGATACATAGATAGATTGAGGGTGATACATAGATAGAGTGAGGGCGATACATATATAAAGTGAGGGCGATACATAGAGTGAGGGCGATAGATAGAGTGAGGGCGATAGATAGAGTGAGGGCGATAGATAGAGTGAGGGCGATAGATAGATAGAGTGAGGGCGATATATAGAGTGAGGGCGATAGATAGAGTGAGGGCGATAGATATATAGAGTCAGGGCGATAGATATATAGAGTCAGGGCGATAGATATATAGAGTCAGGGCGATAGATATATAGAGTCAGGGCGATATATAGAGTGAGAGCGATAGATATATAGAGTGAGAGCGATAGATATATAGAGTGAGAGCGATAGATATATAGAGTGAGGGCGATAGATAGATAGAGTGAGGGCGATGGATATATAGAGTGAGGGCGATAGATAGAGTGAGGGCGATAGATAGATAGAGTGAGGGCGATATATAGAGTGAGGGCGATAGATAGAGTGAGGGCGATAGATATATAGAGTCAGGGCGATAGATATATAGAGTCAGGGCGATAGATATATAGAGTCAGGGCGATAGATATATAGAGTCAGGGCGATATATAGAGTGAGAGCGATAGATATATAGAGTGAGAGCGATAGATATATAGAGTGAGAGCGATAGATATATAGAGTGAGGGCGATAGATAGATAGAGTGAGGGCGATGGATATATAGAGTGAGGGCGATAGATAGAGTGAGGGCGATAGATAGATAGAGTGAGGGCGATAGATAGAGTGAGGGCGATAGATAGTTAGAGTGAGTGCGATAGATAGAGTGATAGCGATAGATATATAGAGTGAGAGCGATAGATATATAGAGTGAGGGCAATAGATAGAGTGAGGGCAATAGATAGAGTGAGGGCGATAGATAGATAGAGTGAGGGCGATAGATAGATAGAGTGAGGGCGATAGATAGATAGAGTGAGGGCGATAGATAGATAGAGTGAGGGCGATAGATAGATAGAGTGAGGGCGATACATAGATAGAGTGAGGGCGATAGATAGATAGAGTGAGGGCGATAGATAGATAGAGTGAGGGCGATAGATAGATAGAGTGAGGGCGATACATAGATAGAGTGAGGGCGATAGATAGATAGAGTGAGGGCGATAGATAGAGTGAGGGCGATAGATAGAGTGAGGGCGATAGATATATAGAGTCAGGGCGATATATAGAGTGAGGGCGATAGATATATAGAGTGAGGGCGATACATAGATAGAGTGAGGGCGATAGATAGATAGAGTGAGGGCGATAGATAGAGTGAGGGCGATAGATAGAGTGAGGGCGATAGATATATAGAGTCAGGGCGATATATAGAGTGAGGGCGATAGATATATAGAGTGAGGGCGATAGATATATAGAGTGAGGGCGATAGATATATAGAGTGAGGGCGATAGATATATAGAGTGAGGGCGGTAGATATATAGAGTGAGGGCGATAGATAGATAGAGTGAGGGCGATAGATAGAGTGAGGGCGATACATAGAGTGAGGGCGATAGATAGGTAGAGTGAGGGTGGTAGATAGGTAGAGTGAGGGCGATAGATAGATAGAGTGAGGGCGATAGATAGAGTGAGGGCAATAGATAGATGTGTGTGGTTGTGTGTATGTGTGTGTGTGTGGTTGTGTGTGTGTGGTTGTGTGTGGATGTGTGTGGATGTGTGTGTGGATGTGTGTGTGGATGTGTGTGTGGTTGTGTGTGTGGTTGTGTGTGGTTGTGTGTGTGGTTGGGTGTGTGGTTGGGTGTGTGGTTGGGTGTGTGGTGGAGTGTGTGGTTGAGTGTGTGGTGGAGTGTGTGGTGGAGTGTGTGGTTGAGTGTGTGGTTGAGTGTGTGGTTGTATGTGTGTGGTTGTATGTGTGTGTGGTTGTATGTGTGTGTGGTTGTATGTGTGTGTGGTTGTGTGTGTGTGGTTGTATGTGTGATTGTGTGTGTGTGTGGTTGTGTGTGTGTGTGAGATTGTGTGTGCGTGTGGTTGTGTGTATGTGTGGTTGTGTGTGTGTGGTTGTATGTGTGTGGTTGTATGTGTGTGGTTGTATGTGTGTGCGTGGTTGTGTGTGAGTGGTTGTATGTGTGTGTGCATGGTTGTATGCATGTGTTTGTGCGGTTACAGAAGGTTTTATGTGGAAGAAAGCAGCAGATCAGCACAGCAGAAGAGAACAGGGAGTTAGAGAAGGAGGCAGTGGAAGGGAACAGCAGATCACCACGGGAGAAGAGAACAAGGAGTTGGAGAAGGGGGCGGGTGGAAGAGAACAGCAGATCAGCATGGGAGAACAGAACAGGGAGTTAAAGAAGGAGGCAGGTGGAAGAGAGCAGCAGATCAGCACAGGAGAAAAAAAGAGAACAGGGAGTTAAAGAAGGTGGAGGGGTGCAAGAGAACAGCAGATCGGCACAGGAGAAGAGAACAGGGAGGTAAAGAAGGAAGCGGGTGGAAGAGAGCAGCAGATCAGCACTGGAGAAAAGAACAGGGAGTTAAAGAAGGAGGTGGGTGGAAGAGAACAGCAGATCGGCACAGGAGAAGAGAAGAGAACAGGGAGCTAGAGAAGGAGGCGGGTGGAAGAGAGCAGCAGATCAGCACAGCAAAAGAGAACAGGGAGTTAAAGAAGGAGGCGGGTGGAAGAATTAGGTGAGGTGGAAGAGAGTAGCAGATCAGCAGCAGTTAACAGGAATTTAAAGAAGTAGGCTTGGAGAGAGCAACAAATCCTCACAGGAGAAGAGAGCAGGAAGGTATAGAAGAATGCTGTTTGAAGAGAGCAGCAGATCAGCACAGGAGAAGAGATGAGAACAGGGAGTTAGAGAAGGAGGTGGGGTGGGACAGCACAGCCAATTAGCACAGCATAAGTGAACAGGGAGTTAAAGAAGGAGTTGGGGTAGAGGAGAGCAGCAGATTAGCACAGGAGAAGAGAACAGGGAGTTAAAGAAGGAGGCGTGTGGAAGAGAACAGCATATTGGCACAGGAGAAGAGAACAGGGAGTTAGAGAAAGAGGCTGGTGGAAGAGAACAGCTGATTATCGCAGGCGAAGAGTACAAGTAGTTACAGAGAACAGGGAGTTTAAAAAGGAGGTTGAGTGGAAGAGAGCAGCAGATCAGCACAGGAGAAGGGAACAGGGAGTTACAGAAGGAGGTGGGTTGAAAGAGAACAGCAGAGCAGCACAGCAAATGAGAAGTGAATGGATTTAAAGAATGATTATGGGTGGACGAGAGCAGCCGATCAGCACAGCAGAAGATAACATGGAGTTAAAGAAGGATGCGGGTGGAAGAGAACAGCAGTTCATCACAGTAGAAGAGAAGAGACCAGGGTGTTTAAGAAGGAGGTGGGGTGGATGAGAGCAGCAGATCAGCACAAGAGAATAGACCAGGGAGTCAAAGAAGGATGCTGGTATAAAAGAGCAGCAGATTAGCACAGGAGAGGAGAACAGGGAGGAAAACAAGAAGGCGGTGTGGAAGAGAGCAGCAGATCAGCACAGCAAAAGAGATCAGGGATTTAAAGAAGGATGCGGGTATAAGAGAGCAGCAGATCAGCACAGGAGAAGAGAAGAGAACAGGGAGCTAGATTACAAGGCGGGTGGAAGACAGCAGCATATCATCTTGTTAGAAGTGAATAGAAGAGGGATATGGAGAAGGAGGTGGGTGTAAGAGTGCAGCCTAACAGCACAGTAGAAGAGAACATGGAGTTAAATATGGAGGGAGGTGGAAGGGAGAAGCAGATCAGCACAGGAGAAGAGGGATTTATAGAAGGAGGTGAGGTGGAAGAGAGCAGCATGTCAGCACAGGAGAAGAGAACAGGGAGTTAAAGAAGTAGGTGGGTGGAAGAGAGCAGTAGGTAAGCACAGGAGAAGAGAACAGGGAGTTAAAGAAGGATGTGGGTGGGTGAGAGCAGCAGATCAGTCCCGGAGAATAGATCATGGAGTTTTAAAATAAATGAATGTGGTTTTGAAGAGAACAGCAGATCGGCACAGGGGAAGAGAACTTGTAGTTTCCGAAGGAGGAGGTGTGAAAAGAACATCAGATCAGTACAAGAGAAGAGAACAGGGAGTTATAGAAGGATGCGGGGTGAAAGAGAACAGCAGATCAGCACAGGAGAACAGAACAGAACAGGGAGTTAGAGTAGGAGGCGGAGGGAAGATAGCAGAAAGATCATCACAGGAGAAGAGAACAGAGAGTTAGAGAATGAGGCAGGAGGAAGAGAACAGCAGATCGGCATGGGAGAAGAGAACATGGATATAAAGAAGGAGGTGGGGTGGAAGAGAGCAGCAGTTCAGCACAGGAGAAGAGAACAAGGAGTTAGAGAAGGAGGCGGGGTGAAAGAGAACAGCAGATCAGCACAGGAGAAGAGAAGCGAACAGGGAGTTAAAGAAGGAGGTGGGGTAGATGTGATGGAGCAAGGATTCGCACGTAAAGCGACTTGCTCTCATTCATGAACCTCGTCTAACCTTTAATAAGCATTAACCAATCCTGTCCGTCTTAATTTTCACCTTTTCCAAATACACGCGGGTGCCCGAGAGAAGCTCGCATCTATGTTTATTAATTGTAATGATGCTTGCACTACTGAATGGCTGCTTCGCAGAAATCCAGACTGCGCATGCGTCGGTCATACCCACGTGATGTGACGCACTCGCAATTTGGAGGGATGTTTTCGCTCATGCGCATTATGGCTAAATATGGCCGCTTGTCTTTAACCATGCTCTCTGCTAGCTCATGCTGCTTTTGCATATCTGTCTTTCCCGCATTAACCCTCAATGCTATAGATATTACACAGTAAGGGGTGCAGTGAAGCTTTTTCATGGTAGACAGTGTATTCATTTTTTCTGTGTTTCTAATTTGTTTTCGCTTACTTTTCATGTACCACGTATCTGGGGGCCTGGGAGTTGGGGAGCTGCGCCATTTTAGAAGCCCGTGTGGCCCTGGTCACCTGACGAGAGGACCGGGCCTTGCATCCATGGAAATCAGCCAGCTGGCTACCAAAGCTGAGATGCTCCTGGGAACCTGCCCCATAACCCAGAGAGGAGAAGCTGAATTTCACCTGAATTGATACATTTGTTTCTTTCTACTGTATGCGCTATTGTGTTCTTCTACACGTATGCCTGGGAACAGGAATTTAAGGGGTGGATACTGTCATTTGCATATTAAAACATGGGAACGTAGAATTTAGGAGGTGACAATGACCGAACCACCTCTCCTGACCAATCATAAGTTGGGACCTTGTCACTTGCAACATTTGTGGGTGGTCTGGGGGTCCAAATTGGGTATAACTAGCCTGGCTCAGCTTAGAGAAATTGTCCGACTTGTCCGAGTAGCTGACCTGTCACTGACCCTACGAACTCTATAGGTGATTGATACAGAGCACTGCGGAGCACTCTGTCCGTATTTTCCACAAGCTCCAAGGGGTGGAAATAGTCTTAAGTGCTGGCGAAGCACTTTGCTGGGAGATTCGAAAACCCAATCGGGGTTACTGGTGGATTCCGTGCAGAGAGGGAGTAACGCAGGCGTTGCATCCGAAGCTGCAGGGGTTGGTCGTGCCCTTTGATGAGCCCAGTCCTGACCCAAACCTGAGGGGTATCCTGTCCTGACTGTCCTGAGCTGTACCTGCTCGCCTACTGGCATTCCGAATCCTTGAGGGTCCTTGTCCCCGCCTATTCCCAAACTGACCCGTGGCCAGGGTTAGTCCTCATTCTGTCCTAGGTAAATATATATGTGGGTGTCCGTCTAAACTATACTCTTACTTTTCCTCTTCTTAATAAAGCACTCTTGCCTATGATATTTTCCTATCATCTTTTCGAAAGTGACTTTTATGAAATTGCTTATTAGTAATGTTCCATTTTTCCCTTCCTATAGGAGATTATTAAAACTGAGGGCATATTTGTAGTTTGTTCCACCATCCCTTTCCTTTAGTATGTTTGCTGTGAATTTAGTGAAGATAGCTTAGAGATAGTAATTAGAATCTGAATATTAAGTACCCATATTAGCCCTATTCATCCATTTTGCCTTAGTCTAAAGTTCGTACTGATTAGTATGTTCCCAAATGCGCATACCCTGTAGTATTTCTTAGTACCCTATGGTGCTTGCCTTAATCCATAGCTACATTTTGATTTTGATCCTGATTATTGATGTTCTAATTTGTATCTGCCTGTTATTCATGGCATATTCATTCAAAACTAACTTCATATAAATTTTTAAAAACTCCATCAGGTGTCTGTGGTCATTACATATCACCAAAGTGTCATTAAATGTATTAAATGTGTAAGGTATTTCTACTCTGATAGGAAACTTGCTACCTATTCACTGCTAGCTCCTGGTCCATCAGGAGTAATGTGCCTGTGGTAAGTCAGGTACATGAATAGTAAGTGGTGAGAGAGTCACCCCCTGA
Source organism: Lissotriton vulgaris (assembly GCF_964263255.1). Taxonomy (NCBI): domain Eukaryota; kingdom Metazoa; phylum Chordata; class Amphibia; order Caudata; family Salamandridae; genus Lissotriton; species Lissotriton vulgaris. The sequence continues at coordinate 447,303,352 of NC_141698.1, read as the reverse complement.
ATTACTCATAGTAGTGTGTAAGAATCACCCGGTTCACGCAAACTTAGTCATCATATGCACACCAGGGCCCAGTGCGTGGAAATCGGTAAAATAGTGACCCGGGTGAACTGCGCGCTCTATCAGTAATTTTCTGGTAGCAGAGCTATGGTTAGGACTAGTTAAAATAGGTAGACAAGATAGTTAGTAAATAAACCGAGAAAATAAAATGTGGTGTTGAAACTTCTATGCTGCTATATTGATTACATTGTTTCAAATAATACGCAAAGTTTTTCGTTGAAAAGGTTTTATATATATTTGACTGCTTTTGCATTGCTGCTATATGTAATATTAACAGAAATTGTCCGTAAAGTGTTTTATGTTGTCTGAAATCCCCGGGGAATTGTATAGCGGGTGGTAAGTAGAATCCATCTTGCGCAGAGGTCGCTTGTCAGGAGGAAAAATTAGTGCATGGTTAGGTAGAACTGGAAGCGCTAATTAGGATCTTTTGTATTTGAATAAATGATAGCTACGAGTCCTTTTGTATAAAACTTCCATTGTGATATCACCTAGTAAGGGACACATAAGGAAGGGTAATAGGGTCTCCGAAGCTTGCATGGTAAGCAAGGTAGTCCGCTGGTGAAAGCCTGACTTAGTATATATCCCGGAAATAAGTGGATAAGTCAGAGGAGTAACTGGTTCTATATTGCTCGTGTGAAAGGTTAGGCAGTGAAGTCTATCCGAAGTGAATGAAAAGTAGACAGAAGTGGTTTGCTTGTAGCGAGAGAAAAACTTTCTTTCTTTTTAGAACAATCCGACACAGCGGCAAACGTTATATATTGTTAACTAAAATAAGTACTTGCACTTTAAGAAAAATTCAAAGTTTCCGTTACCTTGTGAGGGAGGGAGTCAGTCGGAAGGCTGCTCTGACGTCACTCCGTGCCGCGCTGGTATTGGTCAAGACAGCGGGCGTGTAGTGAAGCTGAAATTGTAAAGGAGGGGTGAGTGCCGGAGCGTGGGACCGCGTCTCGCGAAAGGCCGCGCACCCATTGGACAAGGGCTTTTGTAATCACTGTGTTGGTTGGTTGTCGCGAAATAAAAGTCGCGCTAGCATTGGAAGCACAAAGGTAAACAAAATTAATCAAGCCGAGTTAGAAGCGAGTCTGGAAAGGTGTATGTGGTATCCTGAATTCTTCCCTAATCCTCAGAATCTAGGTTTTTATAAGGAGCAGATGCTAAGAGGTAGACCTTACAATATGTACGGAGGAAAGAGAAAATTGTCATTTGCCGAAAAGATTAAAAACTATTTCAAGAAAGACAAGCCCATACGAACTAGGGAAGGTGTGATCATTCCGCCTCCAAATACTCCCGCCTCCTTCATGATGTTTGATAAAGGGTACCATACCTGTGTATGGTTGGAGAATTGGGTAAGGTACACAGAAGACGATGGGGTCCTAGCATTTCCCCTTAATGGTACCTTTAATGGTAGGATCCTGTTTAACTTAAGAACCCGAATGAATGAATTGCATCCCCGACCTAGACTAACTCAATATGAAGCATTAGAGGAGTGGGAAATTGAAGCTCTAGAACGAGACAGACCCCGAATGGATAAGGGAGTGAGTAAGTGGTATCCAAAGGTCCAAAAAGAAACTAAAGAGAAAAAGATGCAACAGTGGAGACAGAATTTGATGGTTGAGGGACTGTTTCCCATGTTTGGGGTACTCGAAGAGGGGAAAGGGAAGTGTACGGAAAAAAGCCGACACCTCATGGCTATGGGGGACTCAGAAGAGGAGCACCTAGAGGATTTATTGATGAAAAACCCACCTCCCTATGTTGCGGAATCCGAATCTTTGAGTTCACAAAACCCGTTTTCTAAATATCCTAGATGTAGGAGGGCCAGTGAGACAGATGTAACGGGTACGGAAAGTAAAGCCAGTGATAGTGATGGGTTTTGCAGACCTAGCACCGCAGTCCCAAATTACCGACCCTTTGGGGAAGACCGACCAAGTTTGGTCCTTCCGACTGCCCCAAATATTTACCCTACACTGGTACCCCAAGTGATGCATGACAATTCTTCAGAAAGGGTTCTGCGCGAGCGAGAAAAGGAAGCCCTGAACAGACAGCGAATTGATTTAATTCAGACCATAGCCCAGATAAATCCCAGTCCGGATTCATTGACTATCCCAGTAACTATTGGTCCTGCTATACCTCTTTATGGGGATAGACTGACTAGTCCAAGAACTCCTATTATAACTCCAATAGTACCAACCCCTATTATTCCTCCCCCAAGAAAAGAGCCGCTCATAGTCGATGATCAAGAAAGTGAATGTGAGTCTGTGATTTCCTTAATGGATCTGCCTATCAGGGAACCTGGAACCAGTGTACCAAGGGCAAGAAATCCGGCCAGGACAAAAGAGGTCCTTATTGAAACCACTTCAGGGGTCAGGAGTGCCACTGTAGTTTCTCCAGAAGAATTGGATAGATGGACCAAAGAGTTAGAAAAGGACACACCCCAACCGAAACCCTTAGAAATCTATAAACTGAGGATAGAAATAGAGGAACTAATGGCCGGTAATATAGGATTGGACAGGTTAAACTCCTTTAGTGAAGACGAATTACTGTTTATCAGCAAAAACCTTACCCGGAACACTAGATTGCTCCATGAGAGATTAATGGACACTGCCGCTGATATGGGAATTGATGTTAGTCGCTCCAAAGTCCTTCAGAAATCTTACAGAGCAGACTTTTCTGACAAAGACTTAGAAAACATGAACGTGTCAGGAAAACAAACCCAAATAAAGGAATTACTGAAAATCCTACAGAAATGGGGGGATGTGGAGAAATGGAAAACCCGGTGGGCAAAGAAAAAGGAAGATAGTAGGGCTAAAACCCAGACTTCAGAATACGTACTAAAAGAAGTAGGGCCAGCAGAAAAATTATGTCCCATGAGAGAAGTACCTGGGGGAAAATATGTCCATGTCCCATGGTCCAGACAAGATATTGTGTCATTTACGAATGATTTCCCAAAACTGCGAGAGAAACCAGTCGACTGGTACAGACAGGTCGAACGTTTCATAAAGGTTCAGAAATGTCTTCTGAAAGACCTGGACGGGTTTTTCGACATTGTGGTACCTGTAGATTTGTGGACCGAATGCAAAATTGAAATTAATTGGCCCAATGATGAATATGAGAGAGACCCCAAAACCGGAGCTACCTCACCCGAGGTAATGAGGAAGTATGATCAAGTCATACAATACCTGAAGAAAAAGGTGCCCGCAAAGGAAACTGATTGGACCCGGATAGATAGAACTACCCAAGAGCGAGATGAAACCGTCCACTCCTTTTATGAAAGGTTACTACAGGTGTTCAAAACTTACAGTGGAATCGATAATGTGGATATGAAAGATATGACCCATTTCAGTTACCGATTCGTGTTAGGATTAAGACCTGAAATATCCCAGTGGATTCGAGATAATAAAATCAGTTGGCAAGGTAAGCCCATAGATGATGTCCTAAAATATGCCAAGTATTGCGAAGATGAGATAGAGAACAAAAAGAAAGCCCTTAAAGAAAAGGTTATGTGGGCACAAGTGAAATTGGCAGAACAGCAAGAAAAACAGTTAAGTAAATTGAATAATAATAATGCACAGAATCCCACTGCTGGGGGAGGAGGGAAACCCCGGGTAAAAATGAGTCGGGAAGAGGCTATGAAAAAGTTCCCCTGTCACGGGTGCGGTCAGATAGGGCATTGGAGAGACGAGTGTCCACATTTGCTGGCTGGTAATGCCCCCGTAAATGGTTTAAATCCACAGGTGCAGAAAGAGGGGACACGGAAGAACCAACCACAGGTAAAGCAGCCTCCGTTGCCTCGCGCTCCTAGACAGAATTATAAAAATCAGGCTGAGCAGAATGAAAGGGCCGAGGTGTGGGAAGGAGAGAATGAAAGGAATGCAGCAACTTCACAGTTTTTGTTAAACGATTCCTTCCTTTGTGATGATCAATACTGACGGGGCCTGAGGGGGGAGGACAAGGAGTGCGTACTTGGCGCCTCCTTACCGGTAGACCAGACAGGACCATACATCGAAGGAAAGGTTGAGGGAAAAGACGTCACCTTTCTATTGGACACTGGTGCTACCCGTTCCACTGTGAGAACTGTGGATGTTCCTAACCTACCCCTCTCGGGAGAAGCTATCCAAGTAGTGGGTGTTTCAAATCAAATAATCAGTACTCCAGTAACTGAACCCATGGAGATTTCCATTGGAAATTTCAAGGAAATGCACTGATTTGTGGTCTGTGACTCCAGTCCTGTGAACCTGCTAGGACGAGATTTGTTGTGCAAAATGAACTGTACCATCTTTTGCACACCAAATGGCGTCGAAATTCAGACCCCAGATGAAGATAGCCTGTACAAATTGATGTTACTAAAACCAGACACAGAAATTAAACTCCTGTCCATTAAAGACTTACCTGAAGAACTACAACTAAAGGTGGTACCTGAAGTGTGGGATTTCACTGGGAAAGATGTAGGCTTAATGGCAAATGTAGACCCAGTTAAAATAGCAATAAAAACAAATGCTGTTTACCCCAGGACAAGACAGTACAAAATGAGTGCCGAAGTAAAAGCGGGAGTCGCAATTGAAATAAACAGGTTGCTCGAAGCAAACATCATACAGGAAGTAATGAGCAGCCCCTGTAATTCGCCCATAATTGGAATTAAAAAGCCTAGCGGAAAGTACCGGGTAGTGCAGGACCTGCGCAAGGTAAACCAAATTGTTGTACCTTGCTGTCCCATTGTGCCCAACCCCGCAGTGATACTGTATCAGATTCCTTGGAATGCGGAATGGTTCACTGTCATTGACTTGTGTCATGCATTCTTTTCCATCCCATTGCACCCAGAAAGCAAATTCCTTTTTAGTTTTGAATTTGACAGCCATGTCTATGTCTGGAATCGTGTCCCCCAGGGGTACACTGAAAGTCCTTCGATTTTCAACCAGATCCTAAAGAAATGCCTTGAATCTCTAGTACTGCCAAAGGAGTCTGTTTTGGTACAGTACATAGATGACCTTCTGGTGGCGTCCAAAAGCCAAACCGACTGTGTCATTGATACCATTGCCTTATTGAATCACCTAGGCAAGGGAGGACATAAAGTGTCGCCAGACAAATTACAGTTCTGTAAAAATTCCGTGAAATATCTGGGGCACCAGATAGAAAAAGGGATCCGGAAAGTTACTACAGAAAGGATCAAAATAATTTGAGCAATGGAACTACCCAGGACCCAGAAAGAAGTAAGAATGTTCCTAGGAGTTGTAGGGTACTGCAGGCAATGGATTGTAGGATTCGCAGCTCTAGCAAAACCCTTGATAAAAATGACCAAGAAGGGAGTGGAAGATCCAGTTATTTGGGATGATGAAAGCATGAACGTTTGGGTAAAATTGCGAAATTGCCTATGCTCAGCCCCTGCCTTAGGAATGCCTGATTATTCCAAGAACTTCGAACTGTTCTGTGATACAAGAGACAATTGTGCACTCTCAGTCCTAACACAGGAACATGGACTGACTAGGCGTCCAGTAGCCTACTTTTCGGCCACTCTGGATCCAGTGGCTGCTGGATTACTCGGATGCCTGAAAGCAGTAGCTGCTACTTGTGCAAGTCTAGAACAGAGTGAAAACATTGTTATGGGACATCCTGTCACTGTATATGTTCCACATTCAGTTGTGATCTTACTGACCCGAACCAAGACCCAGTATCTCACCCCTAGTCGGCTGACTAAATACGAGAGGATTCTTATAGGTGCTGAGAATGTAATCATCTCCAGGTGTAATATTTTGAACCCCGCAACACTATTGCCCATTCCCCTAGATGTTGAAGAAGATGAGATTGAGCATAATTGCATGGACCTAACTGAATTCAGCACCAAGCCCCGTCCTGATATCAAAGAAATAGCCTTACTTGATGAGGATCTAATGATGTTTGTAGATGGCTCATGTTTAAGACATGAGGATGGAGGTCTGAGTGCTGCCTATGCTGTAGTTACGTTGGAGACAATCTTGGAAGCATCTTACCTGTGCGATGTAAAATCTGCACAAGTAGCAGAATTAATCGCATTGACAAGAGCTTGTAAACTGGGAAAAGGCAAAAGGATAACTGTTTATACTGACAGCCAGTACTGTTATGGGGTTGTTCATGACTTCGGCCAACTATGGTTGCAAAGAGAATTCATGACTTCCTCAGGTACCCCTATCAGAAATGGAAAGGTGGTACAGAACTTACTGGAAGCGATCCAATTACCCCAAGAATTGGCTGTGGTCAAGTGTGCGGCTCACAGGTCTGGAAATGATGATATGACAGCCGGAAACCGATAGGCTGACCAAATTGCCCAATACTGTGCCCGATACAAAATGTCCCTCAAAATCAAATTATGGGGAGGTGGAAACAGCTGCCAACTTATGGTGTTTGAAGGTGTGTCTACCTGGGAGGAATTGAGAGACATACAACAGGCAACAGACCAAAAGGAGAAAGACAGGTGGGAGAAGGATGAATGTACACCGAGAGATGAGGATGGTGTCATGGTTTACAAAACTGGTGTGCCTGTATTACCAGACAGTTTGGTAGCCCCAATGGCTAGGATCATACATGAGGACACACACTTTGGGAGAGATGCAATGTGCCGTATGTTTGACAAGGTATTCCGTAACACAAAGTTCAGGGGCACTGCGGAAAAGCTTTGCCAGAGGTGCTTAGTGTGCCAGCAGTTCAACGCAGGAAAGAGGACAGTAGTGGAGCAAAGCACGATTGGGAAGGCAGAAGGTCCCTTTATCAGGATGCAGGCGGACTTTATCCAATTGCCCATGTGCAAAGGGTACAGATACGTCCTGGTCATAGTTTGCCTATTTTCTAGATGGGTGGAGGCCTACCCAGCGAAGAAAAATGATGCCATAACTGTAGCTAAACTATTACCTAGAGAGTTGATACCTAGATTTGGAATTCCAGAAACCATTGAAACAGACCAAGGTGCGCATTTTTCTAACGAAATCCTCAAAGAACTCTGTAAAGCATTTAAAATGGAGCAAAGGTTGCACTGTGCATATCATCCAGAGGCTTCTGGAACAGTTGAACAAGTGAATGGCACCATCAAGTCCAGACTGGCGAAAGTGTGTGATTCCACCAAAATGAACTGGATAGAAGCTTTGCCCCTTGTACTGATGAGTTTGAGAAGTGTTCCAAACCGAAAAACAGGCCTAAGTCCCCATGAGGTGCTAATGGGAAGAGTAATGCGACAGGCATGGGTACCTGGACACAAACTGCTAAGTATTTCTGATGATTTAGTGCTAGAATACTGCAGGCAGCTGGGTGACCAAGTGCGTTCTATCTCTCACCAGATTGGAGAGACTGCTGTCGAATGGCCTACATCTCCAGCACATAACTTGAGGCCTGGTGATTGGGTGGTGTTAAAGAAACACACCTGGAAGAGTTGCCTTAAACCAAAGTGGGGAAAGCCGAGGCAAGTGATCCTTGTAACCACAACTGCTGTGAAGTGTGCGGGCGTACCAAAGTGGATCCATGCCAGCCATACGAAGCCAGTGACAGGAGAAAACGCGACTGAAGCTGAAGGTAGCGCAGCTGAGGAGACTCCAGAAGAGGGTCCAGATCCCGCTGACATCGAACTACCGAGCTCAAGTCAAGACGTTGAGTGGTTCTCTGCCAACGACCAAGTTCTTGATCCAATAAGAACCCGAAAATATTCTTACCTAGATAGTGAGTGGGATAGTGAAGGTGAGACAGAATTAGAAGAAGAAGGTCAGGTCATCGAAAACCACAACAAACCTGATCAGGAAATAGGCCAAATAGGGACAGACCAAGTTATCGACACTCCTCCTGAAACTTCAGAAACTGGAAAGGGACAGATAGTGGTTAAAGCTGAAGTTCATGCGGAAGAAAATCAAGAGATCGAAGTGCATGAACAGGAACAGATAGAAATAGACGAACGTGTTCAGGAAGCAGAGTCCAGATCACCTGAAAATAAAGATCAAATACAAAGAACCTGAACAAGGCCAGTTTAGAGACCAGGCAGAAGAAACTTATGAGAGACCTGGAACTAGTCAGACAGGAAGGGAAATAGACATTGACGAAATAAGAGTGCCACAACGAAGCGAAAACAAGAGAGTTCACGAGGAAGGTCAAGTTTCCTCGACCACTAAAAGCCACAAGAAAAAGAGTGAACCCCGATACATAAAAAGACTGAGACTAAGAATAAAGACAGTTGAAGAAAAACTAGAAGACCGAAAGAGGGCTGCCCGTGAAAGGAAAGAAGCCCGAGTCCAGTCTAACCGACGAAGCTCACGAGTAAAGAAACAAAACAAACTGTATCGGAGCCCTGAATGGACTTACTTGGTGTTGGAAGAAATTGACGAACCCAACAACAGTGGCAAAAGTGACGAAGAGTCAATTACTGATCGGAGTTCTGACGAAGACCCTCCTTGAGGAAAAACCCTGAGAAAACCTTCGGTGAAAATAAACAAAGAGGGGTTGGAAAACCACCTGTAAGCCAATATGTCTGATTCGAATGTAAATGGAAGATCCAAATTTAGCTGTTGTAAAACCTGCTGTAAAATCTGTTTTTGTAGTATAGCCGTACTGATAATAATATGGATAGGACTAACAGTTTTTATACCTTTTATGATAAGTAAAGACCCTAACTTGTACCCCACTAACCCGGAGACTCTAGACACAGAAACTGTACAGACTGAAGAAACACCACAAAGTGTAGAAAGACGTGACAACACTGCTGTACTAAAACAAAAACGACTCGACTTAGATGCATCAGATGAGGGTGGACTACATTTTCACAAAATGAAAAACAGAACTCAGTTAAATGTCTTCGCTAATCTTTTAGTGCACTATGTAGAAGCTATGGAAATAGAAGATTGTTACGTGTGTATGAAGCTACCTACTTCTGTAGCTGAAAGCGTGACATATCACCATTTACCCCTGACCTACGGAATTTCCTGTAGTATATTGAAATGAAATGAAAATGAAATGAAAATAAATTTATTGAGCGCGATTGCTGCCCGTGGGCGTCCAAGCGCTGGGTTGAGGCGGAAATGACGGAGAGGAAGTTTAGGGCACAAAGGATTTGGCAAACAGTAGTGTCTTCAAATTTTTCCGGAACAGGAGCAGGTCTGGGTTGGACCGGAGTGAGAGGGGGAGGGCATTCCAGAGCTTGGCGGTATTCAAAGAGAACAGCCTACCACCAGACCTGGCTCTCTTCACTCTGGGAACAACAGCGAGGAAAGCCTCCATTGACCGAAGGTTCCTGTTAGGGTGGTAGGGGATAACAAGGTCGTTGTTAATGGCTGGGCCCGTTTTCCAGAAGGTGTGATGCGCCATGCAAAGCGCCTTGAATGCCACTCTTTGCCTCATTGGCAGCCAATGGAGACTCTTCAGGGCAGGTCTGGCTGACTGGGTTCGCGGGATCTGTAGCAGGGTACGTGCTGCGCAGTTTTGTACAACCTGCAGTTTCCGAAGGGTCATCTCGGGTGCCCCAACGTAAAGGGCATTGTTTGAGTCCAAACGAGACTGGATGAGGCCTTGAACCGCCACCTTTTTAGCCTCTGAAGGTAGAAGCGGGAGGATATTCCTCAGGATTTTGAGTAGGCCAAAGCATGTCGCGGACAGCTTAATGGCCTGGGTGGAAAAAGAAAGTTTGTTGTCCAGCCACACTCCTAGGCTCTTAACGCTCTCCTTGGGGGTGGGGGGAGGGCCCAATGCGCAGGGCCACAAGGAGGTGAAAGGCACTGGTGAGGCTGGGCCTAGGAGCATGAGCTCCGTCTTTTCTCCATTCAACTATAGGGAGGAGTTGGTCATCCACCCCTTGACGTCCTCTAGGCACTTTAGCAGATCTACCGGGGATTGCCTGTTGTTCCCAGTGGCCAGTGAAACCACTAGCTGAGTGTCGTCGGCGTACGACACGATTTTAATGCCGTACGGTTCGACGACACCCGCCAGCGGCCTCATGTACACGTTGAACAGCACAGGACTCAGGGAGGAGCCCTGCGGTACTCCGCAGCTAAGAGGTTTCCTAGAGGACACTGTCTCACCATCAAAGATCTGGAAGGATCTCTCCGACAGAAAGGAATCAAACCACCTTAATGCGTCACCTGAAACTCCGATGTCATAGAGACGGTCCAGCAAGGTGGTATAGCTGACCGTATCGAAGGCGGCACTTAGATCAAGGAGAATCACTGCCACGGATCCCCCCCGATCCAGTACCCTTCGAGACTCTTCGGTGACCGCTAATAAGGCGGTTTCAGTGCCATGCTTTGGTCTGAAGCCTGTCTGGGATGTATGTAGCAGGGAGTGGTTCTCTAGGAACTGAACCAGCTGGGCATTTATATACTTCTCTAAGACCTTGCTGGCCCAAGGGAGAAGTGAGATGGGGCGGTAGCTGGAATGGTCATCGGGGTCTAGGCTAGGTTTTTTCAATAACGCCCGCACCATGGCTTGCTTCCAGGCTGTAGGAACTGAGCTTGCGGATATGGACGAGTTTAAAAGTTCCAGCAATACAGGCAGGGTGGCTTTACTTGCCTGCATCAGGACATCTGGAGGAGCCGGATCACATGGAGAGCCCGACTTAACTTGGCTTGCCACATTGCCTAGGGTGTCGAGGTCCAAAGGAAGGAAGTGCTCAAGGGAAGGCTGTTCTGGATGAAGAGGCGGTCTGAAGGGGGGGTGGAACAGATGCATCCCGATTTGTGGCTCCTGTTGGAAATGTAGAGTAAATTTTTAATACTTTACTGTGAAAAAAATCCGTAAGTTCATTGCATTGGTCCTGGGTTTTATTTGGCGGGGGTGCAGTGTTGACACTGGTACATTGCTTTATTATATGGAAAATTTCCTTCAGCTTTGATTTAGCTTCAAGAATTTTATCTGAGTAGTAGGTTGCCTGGGCCGTCCTAATCCCTTCTTTATAGGCTTTAATCGCCTCTTTGTAAAAAGCCTTTTTATCTTGGAGTAGGTCTACACGCCAGGCTCTCTCTCGTTGCCTGCAGCGGCGTTTTAGTTCTCTCAGGGCGTCGGAGAACCAGGGGGCTGATTTCTGCATTTTCTTTGAGGAGGATCTGCGAAGAGGGAGAATCAGGTCTAGCGAGTGCATGATCCAATCTACATAGTTTCCATTTGCCTCATTGGGGTCTGGGCAGGGGGGCGGACGGGTGGAATCCAGATTGTGTAACCAAGGGTCCAAGGGAAGCTTTGTCCAGTTCCTCCTGGTAGTAACTTGGGGGGGTAGCTGGGGGGCTTTTTGTGTAATCCAGGTAAACGGGACCAAAAAATGGTCCGACCATGGGAGGGGGATGGGTTGGTCAACCGTCAGATCGAGGCAGTTGCTAAATATAGGGTCCAATAGATTGCCCTTTTCATGGGTCGGGGCTGACACCAGCTGGGACAGTTGAAGAGCTCCGAGGTCATCTATTAACTCCTTAGCAATGTGGTCTGAAGGGGAGTTAAAATGGAAATTTTGGTCCCCTAGGACCGTGTGGTTGGCAGAGGCCAAAATTCTTTCCGCTATAATCTCTGGGAGAGACCTATGGAACATTTTTGCTGGCTCGGGGGGGCGGTAAATCAGAGTGCCAGAAAAAGAGCTATTTGCATTAAACTCTATACAGAATGCAATACTCTCACACTCAGGGATAGTTTCTGTTGAGGTGCGGCATCGGTACTGGGTCTTTAGTATGATCGCCAGACCTCCGCCTCTCCCTTCCGGTCTATCCAATCTGAGGATATGGTAACCTATGGGTAGGGCTAAAACCACATCTGGCTCAGATTGAGCTGTAAGCCACGTCTCTGTCAGGAACAGCGCGTCTGGCTTTTGCTCCTCAAGCAGCAAGGCAATTTGAGTGCTATGTTTGGGAAGTGAGCAACAGTTTAGTGCAAACATACGGTATGTTTGTGCCGGGGGCGAAATGAGGGTGCTGCGGAAGGAGTGTTTGCAGGCCGGACATCGGGCGGGGAGCTCCAAAGGAGCATAGATATGGGTGCACTGGGCAACGACTCTCTTACCTATGCTGTGTAAGGTCGCTAGGTTATATGTCCTGTCCTGGATAGTGTGAGGACCAGGATTTGTGGCCCCTGTCCCCGTCTGGTCGCAGACGGGCGCAGACGGGCTTGCCTTAGGCGCGCCTTCGGCGCGCAATCGTCGCGCCCGCTGCGCTCGTCCGCTGCGCTTCCTGCCGAGACACATACTATATGGTGGAGAGTCGGGCGTTGGAGGGGGCGTGGCCAGCAGAGGGGGCGTGTCTTGTGACGCGCCTCGCCCTCGGAAATGGCGAGCAAGAGAACAAGGGTGTCGTTGCAGCGTGAGTCCGCTGTTCAAGATGCCAAGAGTGCAAGTGAATAGTAAGTTTTAAAAACACAGTATCACAAGTATTTAAAACAGGTTTCTAGCGCTCCCGGCTTTCCGCCTCAGGAGTTCGATCGTCAGTGCGGCGCCAGGGAACAGGGCGCACTATTTATAGTCTGGTGAGGGGGCGTGGCCAGCAGAGGGGGCGTGTCTCGTGACGCGCCTCGCCCTCGGAAATGGCGAGCAAGAGAACAAGGGTGTCGTTGCAGCGTGGGTCCGCTGTTCAAGATGCCAAGAGTGCAAGTGAATAGTAAGTTTTAAAAACACAGTATCACAAGTATTTAAAACAGGTTTCTAGCGCTCCCGGCTTTCCGCCTCAGGAGTTCGATCGTCAGTGCGACGCCAGGGAACAGGGCGCACTATTTATAGTCTGGTGAGGGGGTGTGGCCAGCAGAGGGGGCGTGTCTCGTGACGCGCCTCGCCCTCGGAAATGGCGAGCAAGAGAACAAGGGTGTCGTTGTAGCGTGAGTCCACTGTTCAAGATGCCAAGAGTGCAAGTGAATAGTAAGTTTTAAAAACACAGTATCACAAGTATTTAAAACAGGTTTCTAGCGCTCCCGGCTTTCCGCCTCAGGAGTTCGATCGTCAGTGCGATGCCAGGGAACAGGGTGCACTATTTATAGTCTGGTGTGGGGGCGTGGCCAGCAGAGGGGGCGTGTCTCGTGACGCACCTCGCCCTCGGAAATGGCGAGCAAGAGAACAAGGGTGTCGTTGCAGCGTGGGTCCGCTGTTCAAGATGCCAAGAGTGCAAGTGAATAGTAAGTTTTAAAAACACAGTATCACAAGTATTTAAAACAGGTTTCTAGCGCTCCCGGCTTTCCGCCTCAGGAGTTCGATCGTCAGTTCGATCGTCAGTTAGCAAGCTTATTCTATAGAAGCACTTTACAGTACTACTACTCAAACACTGACGTAATCTTTTCAGAACTTCCTGTTCGAGGAAATCTGAACATTGTACATATTAGAAGCGAGGTAACCCGTTACATGGGAGAATATTTCCTGACCATAGGTGACATAGACTTAAATGAAGCTAGAGAAAATAATCTGACCTGTTCCTTACAAGAGCAGGAAAAGATGTTCCTGAAAATGGCAGAAAGAAGGAGGGAGAAATTTCAGAAAAAGGCCAATGATGAGAAAGATAGAATCCCTAGATGGGCAGAGAATATGGAAAGCACCTCAGAAGGCGAAGCTAGTCCTGCATTGTTACTGGATTTTGAACGGAAAGGGAAACTCTGTCTTCATAGAGAAAAGACTAGTTATTACAACAATGTATTCATCGGTTCCAGCGAGTGTGAACATAATTACAAGGTAATTGGAGGTTGGGGTTTCCAAAATGGGTCATATATATGCGGAAACAAGGCTTATTTCAAATTGCCGGATCACTGGTATGGAAGCTGCTATTTTGGCATTGTTTTCCCGAGAATATACCATGTGAACAATGCTGCTGGAAGCAATGAAGATACTAATGGCTTAGTGCGTAGTAAACGTGAAAGTGTAGGAGAAATTATAGGTGATATATTTAGTGCACTGATACCTGGAATGGGGGTAGTTTTGAATACTCACCGTATCTGCAAATTGTCTACAGTAGTGGATCGGTTATCAACTGACACTGCTGCTGGATTCCTGCTGGTCAATACTGAAATGGTTGCGATCAGATCAATGGTTTTACAGAATCGCCTTGCTCTTGACACCCTATTGGCAAAAGAGGGCGGAGTCTGCCAAATGTTGAAGGCGCAACATTGTTGCACTTACATTCCCGATAAAAGCATTGAAATAAAGAAATATGTAAGAAACATAACTAGTTTGGAAAAAGAACTCAAACCATTGGAGGTTGATAGTGCCTGGACGAGACTGACTGATGGTCTCTCCTCTGTAGGTAGTTGGTTTTCTAACTTGGGTAAAAACCTTCTATGGAAAATACTGATGCCGATAGCCGGAATAGGTGTGGTCGTACTGATTATATTTATCTGCTGCAAATGTCAAAAATGCAAAAGGAAGTATACAGTGAATAAGAGAGGAGTAAAAAGAAATGTTGATGAGCTAGAATTAGAAGAATTGAAAAACAAAATTTACAAGAGAGCTAAAAACTCTCACCCTAATAAGGATGCGGGGAGAAAGCTCAACAACAAGTTTGTGGAGATTGAGATGAATGATATGCAAGAATAAAAGTTGGCATCTGTTTCTAGTTATAGTGATGATAGTAAATATCATCAAAGAGGGGATTGATGGAGCAAGGATTCGCACGTAAAGCGACTTGCTCTCATTCATGAACCTCGTCTAACCTTTAATAAGCATTAACCAATCCTGTCCATCTTAATTTTCACCTTTTCCAAATACACGCGGGTGCCCGAGAGAAGCTCGCATCTATGTTTATTAATTGTAATGATGCTTGCACTACTGAATGGCTGCTTCGCAGAAATCCAGACTGCGCATGCGTCGGTCATACCCACGTGATGTGACGCACTCGCAATTTGGAGGGATGTTTTCGCTCATGCGCATTATGGCTAAATATGGCCGCTTGTCTTTAACCATGCTCTCTGCTAGCTCATGCTGCTTTTGCATATCTGTCTTTCCCGCATTAACCCTCAATGCTATAGATATTACACAGTAAGGGGTGCCGTGAAGCTTTTTCATGGTAGACAGTGTATTCATTTTTTCTGTGTTTCTAATTTGTTTTCGCTTACTTTTCATGTACCACGTATCTGGGGGCCTGGGAGTTGGGGAGCTGCACCATTTTAGAAGCCCGTGTGGCCCTGGTCACCTGACGAGAGGACCGGGCCTTGCATCCATGGAAATCAGCCAGCTGGCTACCAAAGCTGAGATGCTCCTGGGAACCTGCCCCATAACCCAGAGAGGAGAAGCTGAATTTCACCTGAATTGATACATTTGTTTCTTTCTACTGTATGCGCTATTGTGTTCTTCTACACGTATGCCTGGGAACAGGAATTTAAGGGGTGGATACTGTCATTTGCATATTAAAACATGGGAACGTAGAATTTAGGAGGTGACAATGACCGAACCACCTCTCCTGACCAATCATAAGTTGGGACCTTGTCACTTGCAACATTTGTGGGTGGTCTGGGGGTCCAAATTGGGTATAACTAGCCTGGCTCAGCTTAGAGAAATTGTCCGACTTGTCCGAGTAGCTGACCTGTCACTGACCCTACGAACTCTATAGGTGATTGATACAGAGCGCTGCGGAGCACTCTGTCCGTATTTTCCACAAGCTCCAAGGGGTGGAAATAGTTTTAAGTGCTGGCGAAGCACTTTGCTGGGAGATTCGAAAACCCAATCGGGGTTACTGGCGGGTTCCGTGCAGAGAGGGAGTAACGCAGGCGTTGCATCCGAAGCTGCAGGGGTTGGTCGTGCCCTTTGATGAGCCCAGTCCTGACCCAAAACCTGAGGGGTATCCTGTCCTGACTGTCCTGAGCTGTACCTGCTCGCCTACTGGCATTCCGAATCCTTGAGGGTCCTTGTCCCCGCCTATTCCCAAACTGACCCGTGGCCAGGGTTAGTCCTCATTCTCTCCTAGGTAAATATATATGTGGGTGTCCGTCTAAACTATACTCTTACTTTTCCTCTTCTTAATAAAGCACTCTTGCCTGTGATATTTTCCTATCATCTTTTCGAAAGTGACTTTTATGAAATTGCTTATTAGTAATGTTCCATTTTTCCCTTCCTATAGGAGATTATTAAAACTGAGGGCATATTTGTAGTTTGTTCCACCATCCCTTTCCTTTAGTATGTTTGCTGTGAATTTAGTGAAGATAGCTTAGAGATAGTAATTAGAATCTGAATATTAAGTACCCATATTAGCCATATTCATCCATTTTGCCTTAGTCTAAAGTTCGTACTGATTAGTATGTTCCCAAATGCGCATACCCTGTAGTATTTCTTAGTACCCTATGGTGCTTGCCTTAATCCATAGCTACATTTTGATTTTGATCCTGATTATTGATGTTCTAATTTGTATCTGCCTGTTATTCATGGCATATTCATTCAAAACTAACTTCATATACATTTTTAAAAACTCCATCAGGTGTCTGTGGTCATTACATATCACCAAAGTGTCATTAAATGTGTAAGGTATTTCTACTCTGATAGGAAACTTGCTACCTATTCACTGCTAGCTCCTGGTCCATCAGGAGTAATGTGCCTGTGGTAAGTCAGGTACATGAATAGTAAGTGGTGAGAGAGTCACCCCCTGAATTACTCATAGTAGCGTGTAAGAATCACCCGGTTCACGCAAACTTAGTCATCATATGCACGCCAGGGCCCAGTGCGTGGAAATTGGTAAAATAGTGACCCGGGTGAACTGCGCGCTCTATCAGATGAGAGCAGCAGATCAGCACAGGAGAAGAGACCAGGGAGTTAAAGAAGGAGGCGGCATGGAAGAGAGCAGCAGATCAGCATAGCAAAAGAGAACAGGGAGTTAAAGAAGGAGGCGGGTAGAAGAGAGCAGCAGATCAGCTCCGGAGAAGAGAACAGGGAGTTGGAGAAGGAGGTGGGTGGAAGAGAGCAGCATAACAGTACAGCAGAAGAGAACAGGGAGTTAAAGAAGGAGGTGGGATGGAAGAGAGCAGCAGATCAGCACAGGAGAAGAGAACAGGGAGTTAAAAAGGAGGCGGTGGAAGAGAACAGCAGATCAGCACAGAAGAGAAGAGAACAGGGAGTTAGAGAAGGAGGCAGAGTGGAAGAGAGCAGCAAATCAGCACGGGAGAAGAGAAGAGAACAGGGAGTTAGAGAAGGAAATGGGTGGTAGAGAGGAGCAGATCAGCACATCTAAGAGAACAGGGAGTTAGAGAAGGAGGTGAGGTGGAAGAGAGCAGCACATTAGCACAGGATAAGAGAACAGAGAGTTAAAGAAGGAGACGGGGTAGAAGAGAGCAGCAGATCAGCAGAGGGAGAAAAGAAGAGAACAGGGAGTTAGAGAAGGAGGTGGGTGGAAGAGAGCAGCACGTTAGCACAGGATAAGAGAACAGAGAGTTAAAGAAGGAGGTGGGGTTGAAGAGAGCAGCAGACAGCAAATGAGAAGATAGCAGGGAGGTAGAGAAGGAGGCGGGTTGAAGAGAGTAGCAGATCAGCTCTGTAGAAGAGAAGTGAACAAGGAGTTAGAGAAGGAGGTGGGTGGAAGAGAGCAGCGTAACAGCACAGCAGAAGAGAACATGGAGTTAAAGAAGGAGGCGTGTGGAAGAGAGCAGCAGATAAGCACAGGAGAAGAGAACAGGGAGTTAAAGAAAGAGGAGAATGGAAGAGAACAGCAGATTAGCGCAGGGGAAGAAAACAGGGAGTTAAAGAAGAGGTGGGTTGGAAGAGAGCAGCTGATCAGCACAGGAGAAGAGAAAAGAACAGGGAGTTAGAGAAGGAGGCAAGGTGGAAGAGAGCAGCAGATCAGCACAGGAGAAGAGAACAGGGAGTTAGAGAAGGAGGTGGGTGGAAGAGAGGAACAGATCAGCACAGCAGAAGAGAACAAGGAGTTAAAGAAGGAGGTGGGGTGGAAGAGAGCAGTAGATCAGCACAGAAGAAGAGAATAGAAAAGGGAGTTAGAGAATGAGGTGAGGTGAAAGAGCAGCAGATCAGGAGAAGTTAACAGGGAGTTAAAGAAGGAGGCGGGTGGAAGAGAGCAACAGATCAGCACAGGAGAATTAGAAGAGAACAGGGAGTTAGAGAAGGAGGTGAGGTGGAAGAGAGCAGCAGATTAGCACAGGAGAAGAGAACAGGGAGTTAAAGAAGGAGGCGGGTGGAAGAGAGGGAGGGCGATAGATAGATAGAGGGAGGGGGATAGATAGAAGGAGTGAGGGCGATCAATAGAGGGAGGGTGATAGATAGATAAGAGTGAGGGAGGGCGATAGAGTGAGGGAGGGCGATAGATAGAGTGAATGAGGGCGATAGATAGAGTGAGTGAGGGCGATAGATAGAGTGAGTGAGGGCGGTAGAGTGAGTGAGGGCAGTAGAGTGAGTGAGGGCGGTAGAGTGGTAGAGTGAGGGTGGTAGAGTGGTAGAGTGAGGGCGGTAGAGTGAGGACGATAGATAGAGTGAGGGTGATAGAGTGAGGGTGATAGAGTGAGGGTGATAGAGTGAGGGTGATAGAGGGAGGGCGATAGATAGAGGGAGGGCGATAGATAGAGGGAGGGCGATGGATAGAGGAAAGGCGATAGATAGAGTGAGGGAGGGCGATAGATAGAGTGAGTGAGGGCGGTAGAGTGAGTGAGGGCGGTAGAGTGAGTGAGGGCGGTAGAGTGAGTGAGGGCGGTAGGGTGAGTGAGGGCGGTAGAGTGGTAGAGTAAGGACGGTAGAGTGAGGGCGGTAGATAGAGGGCGATAGATAGAGGGAGGGCGATAGATAGATAGAGGGAGGGCGATAGATAGAGGGAGGACGATGAATAGAGGAACGGCGATAGAGTGAGGAAAGGCGATAGATAGAGTGAAGGAGGGCGATAGATAGAGTAAGTGAGGGTGGTAGAGTGAGTGAGGGCGGTAGAGTGAGTGAGGGCGGTAGAGTGGTAGAGAGGGCGGCAGAGTGGTAGAATGAGGGCGGTAGAATGGTAGAGTGAGGGCGGTAGAGTGAGGTCATGAGGGCGGTAGAGTAAGGGCGTGAGGGCGGTAGAGTGAGGGTGGTAGAGTGAGGGCGGTAGAGTGAGGGCGGTAGGGTGAGGGCAGTAGGGTGAGGGCGGTAGAGTGAGGGCGGTAGAGTGGTGGAGTGAGGGTTGTAGAGTGGTAGAGTGAGGGCAGTAGAGTGAGGGCATGAGGGCGGTAGAGCGAGGGCGGTAGAGTGGCAGAGTGGTGAAAGTGAGGGTGTGTTAGAGGGTGAGGGTATGTTAGAGGGTGAGGTGAGGGTGAGGGTGTGTGATAGGGAGAGGGTGTGTGAAAGGGTGAGGGTGTGTGAGAGGGTTTGTGAGAGGGTGAGGGTGTGTGAGAGGGTGAGGGTGTGTGAGAGGGTGTGTGAGGGTGAGGGTGTGTGAGAGGGTGAGGGCATATGAGGGGGTGAGGGTGTGGGTGAGGATGTGGGAGGGTGAAGGTGTGTGAGAGTTGAGGGTGTGTGAGTGTTGAGGGTTGAGGGTGTGTGAGGGTGTGTGAGGGGGTGTGAGGGGGGTGGGGGTGTGAGGGGGGTGAGGGTGTGAGGGGGTGTGAGGGTGTTTGAGTGAGGGTGTGTGTGAGTGAGGGTGTGTGTGAGTGAGGGTGTGTGTGAGTGAGGGTGTGTAAGGGTGAGGGGGTGTGAGGAGTGAGGGGGTGTGTGAGGGTGAGGGGGGGTGAGGGGGGTGTGGGTGAGGGTGTGGTGGTATTAGGGTGAGGTTGTGAGGATGGGTGAGGGTGGGTGTGAGGGTGAGTGAGAGTGAGGGGGTGTGTGAGGGGGTGTGTGAGGGTGAGGGCGGGTGAGGGGGTGTGAGGGTGAGGGGGTGTGAGGGTAAGGGGATGTTAGGGTGAGGGGTGGGTGAGTGTGTGTGTGTGAGGGGGTTAGAGGGTGAGAGGGTGTGAGAGGGTGTGTGAGGGTGAGGGTGTGTGAGGGTGAAGGGGTGGGTGAGGGTGAAAAGGTGGGTAAGGGTGAAAAGGTGGGTGAGGGTGAGAGGGTGGGTGAGGGTGAGAGGGTGGGTGAGGGGGTGTAAGGGTGAGGGGGTGTGAGGGCGAGGGGGTGTGAGGGTGTGAGGGGATGTGAGGGTGAGGGGATGTGAGGGTGAGGATGAGGGTGAGGGTGTGTGAGGGTGAGGATGAGGGGGTGTGAGGATGAGGATGAGGGGGTGAGGATGAGGGGGTGTGAGGATGAGGGGGTGTGAGGATGAGGAGGTGTGAGGGTCAGGGGGTGTGAGAGTGAGGGGGTGTGAGAGTGAGGGGGGGTGAGAGTGAGGGGGGGTGAGAGTGAGGGGGTGAGAGTGAGGGGGTGAGAGTGAGGGGGATGAGGGGGTGTGAGGGTGAAATGGTGTGTGAGGGTGGGTAAGGGTGAGCGGGTGGGTAAGGGTGAGAGGGTGAGTGAGGGTGTGTGTGAGGGTGAGGGTGTGTGTGAGGGTGAGGGGGTGTGAGGGTGAGGGGGTGTGAGGGTGAGGGGGTGTGAGGGTATGTGAGGGTGGGTGAGGGTGTGTGAGGTTGAGAGGGTGTGTGAGGGTGAGAGGGTGTGTGAGGGTGAGAGGGTGTGTGAGGGTGTGTGAGGGTGAAAGGGTGTTTGAGGGTGAGGGGGTGTGAGGGTGAGGGGGTGTGAGGGTGAGGGGGTATGGGAGGGTGAGGGGATGGGAGGGTGAGGGGATGGGAGGGTGAGGGGATGTGAGGGTGAGGGGTGTGAGGGTGTGTGAGTGTGAGAGGGTAAGTGAGGGTGAGCGGCAGAGAGTGAGCTAAGGGGGCAGAACAAACATCTGCAGGGGATACAGAAGAGAGATGCACAGTGACAAAGCGGATGAGAGGAAAGGGAGAACGGGGGAGGCAGAATCAGACGTGGGAAGAGAAGCAACAGAAAGCGGGGGATATGGGTGGGACATCGAAAACAGCAAAGAAGGCGGGTAGCAGGCAAATGGTGGTGCGCAATGTGCACCGGGGGATGGGGGTGGGGGAGCGGCAGCCTTTAAAGTGTCTGATGCGAGGCACAGACAAATGGTGGTGTGGCGTGTGCATGGGGGGGCGGGGGAGCGGCAGCCTTTGAAGCATCTGATGCGAATTCTGATAACCCCGTCCCTCCTCGCCAAAGTTCTTCAGTGCTCTGTTGAAATATTTGTAAATGCACAGTGTGTGAGTAAAGGAAATCTAGGAGCGCAAGCTGGACAAGTGTGTGCTTGTAACTGGTGTAGTGCTTGGTGAGGTGTGTGTCAACAGCAGCACTGTGTGTGGGGGGGAATGCAAACGCCTATAGGTCATTGAGCTTGCATTGCTGTTAACGCTGCATATGGAATGGCCTCTAGGCGCTTGTATGAACAGGGTGCTGGTGAGAGGTCTCGCTCATGGTACTGTAAGCACTTGTATGATGATTGTGTGATGCTGATAAGTAATTTTTTAGCACTGCATACTGAATGGCCTCTAGGCATCTGCATGAACAGGATGCTGGTGAGAAGTAGTGATTTATTTGCAGTGCAGTCTCAATGCACGGTAAGAACTTGTATGGTAAGCGTATGATGTTGAGAAGTACCGAATGATTAGCACTGCATTTTGAAAGGCCTCTTGGCTCAGGCAAAGGGGCGATGAACCTGCAGAAAAAATATGTAAAATGCCTGCCGAAAGGAAAGGAGACCAGAAGCGAGGTGGAGAGGAGGGGGGCGGTGGCGAATGGAAGGAAGTGACAGAGAAGGCGAGGGCCTGAGGCAGCAGAAAGGAAGGAGGAGAAAAGAAGATGGAAAGGAGTAAGGAACCGAGGAAGGCTAATGGAGGGAGACAGGATAATGCAGTGCTTAATTTGTATATAAAAAAAAACTGCACACGCGCTAAAGATGTATTGTTTCAATTGGTATGCGCCGCTCTTGCCATCATCAGGCAAAGCGGCGATGATCCTGCAGGAATAATATGTAAAATGCCTGCCAAAAGGAAAGGAGATCAGAAGCGATGTGGAAAGAGAGGGGGGGCGGTGCTACGGCGAACGGAAGGAAATGACAGGGAAGGCGAGGGCCTGAGGCAACTGAAAAGACGGAGGAGAAAAAAGATGGAACAGAGTTAGGAACAGAGTTAGGCTAATGGAGGGAGACAGGAGTAATGTAGTGCTTACTTTGTAAAACAAGCTCTCAGCATTGCTGTGGCGGGGGAGCGGAGCTGGAGCGCATTCCTTTGCAGTCTGATGCGGCGGGCTGGGGAGCGGCAGCTTTGAAGTCTGATGAGAGGCTCAGACAAATGGTGGTTTGTGACGTGGCTGGTTTGTGCATGCGCATAGGTCACATGAACTGTGTCTAATCCGCCTTTTTGGCAGACTTTTCGGACCGCTTACTAGAAATCTCGACAAACATACATTGCTAAAGTAATGCTTTAGGTCGAGACCTAAAAATTAGTTTATCAGTTTGTAGGTAAGTAAACTATCTTGAGAGTGGAGTTTCTGGTGTTAAAACAAGGGTTCCCCCAGGGTCAAGGATACACTCAAAAAAGCACCCTCAGCGGCACTTGGGTTGCCGGGTGCAGAGTGCTGAGGTCCAATGTTAGCTTACGAGGCCGTCGGTTGGTGGCTGCTCTCGGTCAAGTGTAAGGAAGTGCCCTCTTTCTTACACACACACACACACACACACACACACACAAACACACACACTCACACACACACACTCACTCTCACACACACTCACTCACTCTCTCTCACACACACTCCCTCTCTCTCACACACACTACTCACTCTCTCACACTCTCTCTCTCACACACACACTCTCTCTCACACACACTCTCTCACACACACACTCTCTCTCTCACACACACACTCTCTCTCTCACATACACTCTCTCACACACACTCTCTCTCACACACACACTCTCTCTCACACACTCTCTCGCACTCGCTCACACGCACACTCTCTCTCTCACACACTCTCTCTCTCACACACTCTCTCTCACACACTCTCTCTCTCACACACACTCTCTCTCACACACACACTCTCTCTCTCACACACACTCTCTCGCTCTCACACACACACTCTCTCTCACACACGCTCTTTCTCTCACACACACACTGTTGGACCTGGCCTCGTGGCGTGGTTCCCCCCCGATCCTCAGCACCCTGCACGCAGCCCTGCACCCCGAGAATCACTGGTCGGCCTGTCCTCGGTCCGCCCAGAGCTCTACCCCACACTCCCCGCATGCTCTGACCTGATGCCGGGTGCCCCGTCCCTACATCCCTACCCGTGGCCACCGGTCACCATTATTGCCTGTTGGACCCGGCCTCGTGGCGTGGCCCTCGCTGACCCTCCCCATAACCCAGAACGACGGACAGACCTAATTTCCGTCCAACCAGAACTATACACGAGACTCCTACATCGGTCCTGAAACGACCTCCAGACCACGTGCCTGCAACCCTGCACGTGACCAGCCGACTCCATGTTTGGCCACCCCGGTCTGCCGGCCACCTTCTTCCCTTTCAGCAGCCCCTGGCCGTTCCCGGCTGCAGCTAGGCATGCGCGCCCGACTCGCCCAGGGGGGTGAACGACTCACCAAGTACCCGAAACCAAGGCTTCCGTCACACCTCCGGCCCCCTCCAGAGGAGCTGGATGTCCTCACACCTCCGAACCATCCCTGGGGGCTGGTTTCGATCGCACCTCTTGGCTTCCTAGTGAGCTGGCTCCAGACCTTGATGAGCGTCTGGGATTCCCTGGACGCATGGTCCAAAAGCATCACAGACACCGCCGCCAGACAATCAGGCGCCTGGCCATCGGACCTCCGGCCTCCTACCTCTAAGGGTCCGGACATCAAAGAGCTCTTGGACTATAAGACAGCCCCCCTTCCATCTAGTCGGCAGTTGTATCTTGGACAAGAAAGCCCTGCTGATCTGATCGCGGCTGACCTTGAGGAGAACAGACTCTGACCCACCGAGCCCTGCTGACGTCGTCGCGGCCCATCCTCGAATCTACAGAACTGAACCATCGGAGCCCTGCTGACGCTGTCGCGGCTCCCTCCCGAAGAGTAAGACCTGAACCATCGGAGCCCTGCTGACCTCGTCACGGCCCACTCTCGAGAACGAGAAACTCTTGCTACCATCGGAGCCCTGCTGACGCTGTCGCGGCTCCCTCCCGAAGAGTAAGACCTGAACCATCGGAGCCCTGCTGACCTCGTCGCGGCCCACTCTCGAGAACGAGAAACTCTTGCTACCATCCCGAGCCCTGCGGACGTTGTCGCGGCTCCACCTGACCACGAGTACGACGAAGTACTCCTGACCAAGCCCTGCTGACCTCGTCGCGGCTTGAAGAACTCTCTGGTCCGGCTGGACCACCGACGCTACCCTCACGACCATCTGAAACCGAAGTGAGTAAGACAGCAAGTCCCATTGGCGGCCCCCGTACCCCCCAGTTCGAGGATTGAGAACTGTGCGCAGGGTGCGTGGCGTGCCCGCTGGCCCTCTAAGACTGTCCCGCTTCCCCGTTCCCTTCTTACGAAACTTTCGCGATCCCTCGATCGCTGTGTATTGCTCCCTACTTTTATCTTGATAAAGTTCATACTTGATAAAGATTCACGGTGTGGTGTCCGTTCGTAAGTGTGGTGTGTCGACAGTGTGTACGATCAGTCCTCCCCGGTGGGAACTCCCCCTCGATAAGACTCTGCAGTAATTGTGGGAGAGGAGGTTCCGGGTGGTTAGGAGAGTCATCTTGACCCCTGGGGTCACCGCCTTCCAACAGTGCCAAACAGGCCACTGGCTGCCATTTTCCCTTCCCGCAATCCCTGGCTCTGCAGCCCTTGGCCGACCCCGGCCCCAGAGAAGTTTAGGCGGCAGACGCGCCATGACCCGGCTGGGGGGTAAGGGCCCTCGAAGTACCCAGGATCAAAGAACTCCATAGCATCTCCGGCCTCCTCCCGAGAGACTGGTTTCTCTCGCACCTCTGGCCTGCCCCTGGGGGCTGGTTTCGATCACACCTCTGGCCTCCCGGAGAGTTGGCTCCAGACCTTGATGGGCGTCTGGGAATCCCAGGACGCATCTCCTTAAGCATCAAAGAGGCCAACCGACGGGAGACGCTGCCGACCCGACCCGGACCACGAGGTCGCCTCCTGCGAGGGTCAGGACATCAAAGGGCTACTGGATTATATGAAGGCCCGCCCCAGAACTAGCGGGCAGTTGTATCCGGGACAAGAAAGCCCTGCTGATCTGATCGCGGCTGACCTTGAGGGGAGACCGAACTTTGCACCCTACGAGCCCTGCTGACGCTGTTGCGGCTCACCCTCGTAAAGAAGGAACTAAGATCACAAAGCCCTGCTGACCTCGTCGTGGCTCATCCTTGGAACTCTAAGGACTTTGCTGAACATCCTGAGCCCTGCTGACGCAGTCGCGGCTCCCCGCGAACTAACAGTACTTCTGTGCACTCCGGATTGAGCCCTGCTGACCTCGCAGCGGCTTGAGGAGTACTCTGGTCCGGCTGGACCATCGACGCTACCAACACGACCTGACTCGACCCGAAGTGAGTAGAACAGTCAGTACCACTTCCAACTTCCGTATCCCCCTGGCCCGAGGATTGAGGGCTGTGCGCAGGGTACGTGACGTACTGGCCTACTATTGAGACTGTCCCGCTTCCCTATTCCTTCCAACCAAGACTTTATGATCCGTCGATCATTGTAAATATTGATTCCTTTTACCTGTGATAAAGAACGTACTTACTCAAGATCCACGGTGTGGTGTCCATTCATAAGTGTGGTGTGAGCTAAGTGTGTAAGATCATAGAGTCCTCCCCGGCGGGGATCGCACGATAAGACTCTGCAGTATTTGTGGGAGTGGAGGATTCTGGGGTGGTCGGGAGAGTACATCCTGACCCCTGGGGTCACCCCTTCCAACACACACTCTCTCTCACACTCACTCTCTCACACACACGCTCTCTCTCACACACACACACACTCTCTCTCACACACACTCTCTCTCTCACACACACTCTCTCTCACACTCACTCTCTCACACACACTCTCTCTCTCTCACACACACTCTCTCACACACACTCTCTCACACACACACACTCTCTTACATACACACTCTCTCACACACACTCTCTCTCACACACACTCTCACACACACTTACTCTCTCACACACACTCACTCTCTCACACACACTCACTCTCTCACACACACACACTCTCTCACACGCACTCACTCTCTCTCACACACACTCACTCTCTCACACACTCTCTCTCACACACACACTCTCTCTCACACACACTCTCTCTCACACACACACACACACACACTCTCTCTCACACTCTCTCTCACACACTCTCTCTCTCGCACTCGCTCACACTCTCTCACACACTCTCTCTCACACACACTCTCTCTCTCACACACACTCTCTCTCACACACACTCTCTCTCACACACACTCTCTCTCACACACACACACTCTGTTGGACCCGGCCTCGTGGCGTGGTTCCCCTCGCGAATCAGCTCCCCATCAACCCAGCTCCGTACATAGGGACTCCCTAGTTGCCCTACCCATGTCCGACCCAATGCCCATTGTCCGTATCGGCCTGTCCCCGGCCACCCTTCCAGCCCGCACGCCCCAGACCCGCAAGGCCCCATAGGCCTATCGGCAGCCATATTTCCCTTCCCGAGATCCCTGATGCCGTGGGCCTAACCTGACCCCTGCCCCAGCATAGCGTAGGCTCCAGACGCGCTAGCCCCAGTTGGGAGGGTGAAGGCTACCCTAGTGAGAGAAGGCGAGGAGTTTCGATGGCACCTCCGGCCTCCCCTGTGAGACTGGTTTCGCTCACACCTCTGGTCCCCCCCCTGAGGGCCCGTTTCGATGTCCCCTCTGGCCTCCACGAGGGATGGCTCCAGACCTGCTGGGCGTCTGGGAATTCCCAGACGCATCCTCAAAAAGATCAAAGAACCAACCACCGGACCTCACCCACGGACCGCCCCCCACAGCCTCGGACCCCCGCCTGCCAGGGTTCGGACATCAAGGGGTCACTGAACTATATCAAGGGTCGCCCCGGAACTAGCGGGCAGTTGTATCTTGGACAAGAAAGCCCTGCTGATCTGATCACGGCTGACTGAACCTCATGAACTCTTGAGCCCTGCTGACGCTGTCGCGGCTCGTTCTTGGAACGGAACCATCGGAGCCCTGCTGACCTCGTCGCGGCTCGAGCTTGAACCTTGAAGACATCTACGGAACTCTCTGAGCCCTGCTGACGCTGTTGCGGCTCGTTCTTGGAACTGAAACATCGGAGCCCTGCTGACTGTCATGCCCCGAGGTTCCCTACACACTGCCCCTTTAAGTAGAACACTATTTAAGACATCATGACTCTTGGAGCGACGCTTTACGTTCTTGCGTCTAGCTCCATTGATTCTTATGATCCGTCCTGTTTTCCAAGTGCCTGTCTTCCTGTTTTGCTGATCTGTTTCCGGTTACGCGGTGGAAGTGTTCCAGCCCTCACGCTTGCGTGCGAGCTTCGGCTTTCTTTCCCCCCCGCTGTATCACGGAGATTAACGGACGTCTATTTCCCTGGCATCCCCTGGTGTCTCGTTACGTTTGCCCTGTGACGAGAACGCTTACCATTCTTTGGAGTCCCGCCCGGCGGCCGGGTTTTTCCCCGTCATCCCGCTGGGCTCAACATTTTTCCTTGTCTCGTGTTTGTTGCTCCGCCCGCCGGCCGGGCTCATTACTCCGTCCTTTCCTCATTCCTGAGTTGCTTCGCCCGGCGGCCGGGCTGAGTCTCCGCCGCCCGGCTGGGCACACTGGGGTATCTTAGTTTAGTTAGGTTCCCTCCCTGCTCCGCATCCTTACTCCTCATTTCAGGTGCTCCGCCCGGCGGCTGGGCTTGTTCTCCGCCATCCGGCTGGGCATCATATTTCCCTTCATGTCATCCCTTCACATTATGCTAAATCCCCATTGATCACGTCATCATTTTTACTTATTCTTTGTCAAGCCTCACAGGTGTTCTGGGGTTCTTGCGTGGACCAGATTGGGACACAGATTACGAACTTCACGACTTAGAATCACAGTAACAGCGCACTGCGCTGCCTACATATATATTGATTTATGTTGTGATCATAATAGACATCTGAGTGTATGTTTTGTTTCTTAGATCTTCATGCAACGTTCAATGGTGCTGGCATCAGCTCAGTGTTATCAGAATAGTGGATGTTGTCCAGTAGTCTTCTACCACATACAGAGTGAGAAGTTAACTAATCAGATATTTTATATTTATGTGTACGAGGTCAGAAAAAAGTGCTTACTGTTATTTTTCTGTAACAGCTCAAGACGAATTCCTACCATTATCCCACATACCAGTTCTACGACATAGACAAAACAAATGTGGTATGTAGTAGTCATATACATAAATAGACAGGTTATATTTATGTATTGTGTTTGATCTAAATAGATTGTGTATTTTCCTTTCCTTACAGCCCACCTGTTGCCAAGTGTCCATTCTGAGTTGCCATACATCCATTCCGAAGAACTCCATCAAGATCTTGTTTTCTCCCCCCACCTTTCCTTGTTTTGTCTCCCTGTTTTCCCCTTGCGAGCCATTCGTTACTCTAGTGTTTGATAGAGTCGAAAGGCCGTAGGGGAAAGCTGTGGAATATTCTTCGGATTCCTGATGCTCCTGCGGAACCTGCTTGGAAATCATTACACTGACGTGGTCGCGGCTCCTCCGGAACCTCCTACAGAGCGAGCCCTGCTGATGCTGTTGCAGCTCAAGGAACATTCTAGTCCGGCGGGACTAGTGAATTCACCCTCCCGAAGAGACTATCCTCAAGTGAGTAGGGTCTCCAGTGCAATTACCATCTTCCGTATCCCCCCGGCTCAAGGATTGAGAGCTGTGCGCAGGGTACGCCACGTGCTGGGTTACGACCCTCAGACTGTCCCGCTACCCCATCCCTAAAGACTTGAGACTCTCTGCGGTCCCTCAATCATTGTACCTAAGTGTGATATTGCTTCCTTCGTGAATATAAATAAGTTGATAACTTATCCCTCGGTGTTGTGTCTGTTCATAAGTGTGGTGTGGTCCTCGTGTGTACGATTCACTACCTGAGGTCTTCCCCGGTGGAGATCTCTCATAAGGCTCGGCATTATTGGTGGGAGAGGTGGGTCACGGAGGAGCTGGGTAGACTTAACCCGACCTCTGGGATCGCCCCTTCTAACATTGGTGGCAGCGGTGGGATAAGAGCCTACGCCTAGAAACGTACAGTAAAGCGACTGACGCACCACCCGAACAAGACCAACCATGAGTCTCATCGGAACCAATGAAAAAAACGCATTTCAGAAGGAAAAGCTGGAAGAATACACCCACAAAGAATTAGAACAATTCTGTAAAGATTTCCGCATCGCTACCACTGGGTTGAGCACTAAAGACGACTTCCAGAAGGCCCTGACGGCCTGGGTAGAAGCCGGGGCCCCTCTCCCCACGACTGAAGGAAACAGTGGAGAGGAAGAGCCGCTGACCGAAACTGATGGCCCGAGGGAAGAGGGAGCCGACTCCCTACCACGAGCTGCCCACACGGAGAGAGGTCTGTCGGTGGAAGAACTGGCAGACCGGGAACGCAACCGGAACAACGAGTTGGAACTGGCCCGACTTAAAATTGAAGATGAACTCAAACTGGCAAAACAGAAACTGGCCATCGAGCAGTTACGGCTGCAAGGGGAATTGGAAGACAAGAAGCTCCAGCGGGAGCTGGAAGAAAAGAAGCTCCAGCGGGAGCTAGAGGAAAAGAAGCTCCAGCGGGAGCACGAGGGGAAGAAGCTCCAGCTCGAGCATGAGTGAAGCCTAAAGGAGCTCGAGATTAAAGCCCGGAACGAAGAGAACCGACCCCTGGGGAACAGAGACCCTGCTCCCCCGGTCGAACCGAAAGTACACATCCCCAAGGAGGTGGTGAAGAAATACTACAAGAACGACGATATCCAGCAGTGGTTCAAAGCATACGAGGTCGCCATGACCGCCCACTGAGTACTTGAGAAGGATTGGGGGGCCGGATTATGGGGCCGCTTCCTCAGCAAAGGGAGAGACACCCTGCTGGATCTGCCCTCCGCCGTAGTGAACTCTTACACCCACATGAAGGATGCCCTCATGACTCGCTATGGGCTCACCCCCGAAATGTACAGGCAGAGATTTCGAGACTGCAAGAAGATACCCGGCACCACATGGGTGGAATATGTGAATTTCTATAGCCGAGCTTTGGACGGGTGGATCAAGGGCAGCAACGTGACCACCTTCGAAGGTCTGGTGGACCTCGTCGCCTATGAACATCTATCAAACAACTGCTTCGTAGAGCTGAGACAGCACCTTCTTGATAGCAAGATGGCCAGCCCCAGGAAGTTGGCAGTCGAAGCTGATCGATGGGTGAACACCAGAGTCCCACGAAACCCAGTAGGAGACTCCAACCGAAACGAGCAAGAAAAGCCACAGCAGAGGGGAGGGGGGAATCAGAATAGGCAGCGGGTTCCCCAGACAGGGCCTCCTCGCAGTCCCCCTAGGAACCAGCCAGGGACCCCCCGCCAGACGCCAGGGCCGGATTCCCTCCTGTTAGATCAGGACCCATAATAGCCACAGCCTGCTACCGATGCAACCAAACAGGGCACTACGCCAAGGACCCCAACTGCCCCCTGCTCAAGAAAACCCCTGCTGCAGGTTCCCCTGCGCGCCACCTCGCCAACGTAGCCCTAGAAGAAGAAGAGGAGATAGAGGATCCTGAGGGGTGGGAACCAGCAGCATGACCTTAGTCTCCCTGGGGGATAGAGAAATGGTCCCCGGAACCTTCCTACCAGACAACACCGAGAAGTACTGATAGCAGGTGACTGTCAACGGGTTCCGCATAGGAGCCCACGAGATACCGGGGCCAGTATCACGGCTGTGAAAGAACACCTCGTCACCCCAGACCAAATAGTACCCCGTGCCTCCTGCAGAGTGATCTCCGCGGACAATTCCGTCCGCACCTGTAAGATAGCTCAGGTCCCATTCGAGTGGGAGGGCGTCTCCGGAGAGTTGCGAGTTGCAGTCCGCACCGAAATGCCCGTGGACTGTCTCCTCGGTAACGATCTAGAGAGCTCCCCCTGGAAACAAGTAGAGCGCAAGACTCACCTCGAGATGGTGGGCCTACCCGAGTGGGCCTGCGTGACCACCCGGTCCATGGCGGCCCGGGCGGCCACCCCCGAGGAGGTGACTACCGAATTACCTTCCTCCGTTCCCGCTGAACCAGAGGGTAGCGAGCAGATGGAGGGTCTTGACCTCTTTCCCGGTGAAAGCAGCGACCCCGACTCCAGTCATCTGGACCAAGCTGGTGAGCCAACCCCGAGCACGAACG
This sequence comes from Lissotriton vulgaris, assembly GCF_964263255.1. Lineage (NCBI taxonomy): Eukaryota > Metazoa > Chordata > Amphibia > Caudata > Salamandridae > Lissotriton > Lissotriton vulgaris. Next base: position 447,272,111 of record NC_141698.1, on the reverse strand, counting down.
ATCTCCCCGAGTTGGCCTCCAACTACAACTCCAGCCTCCAAATCCACCCTCCAAATCCAAACGCACCCTCCAAATCCACCTGCAAACTACAACTATAGTCAAGTCAAGTTTAAATTTGTATAGCGCACTACTCACCCAGAGGGTCTCAAGGCGCTTGAGGGAGGGGGGGTGCTTTACTTATTAAATATCCAAGTTTTAAGTTGTTTTCTGAAGGAGAGGTGGTTCTGAGTAAGGCGGAGGTGGGTGGGGAGAGAATTCCAGGTCTTTGCCGCTAAGTAGGAGAAGGATCTTCCCCCATGGTGGATCTTTGGATGTGAGGGATTGCGGCGAGGGCTTGATTGGACGATCGTAGTTGGCGGGTGGGGGTGTAAAAGGACAGGCGCGTGTTGAGGTATTCGGGTCCTAGGTCGTAGAGGGCTTTGTGTGCGTGGGTGAGGAGACGGAACGTTATTCTCTTGTTGACGGGGAGCCAGTGGAGGTCTTTCAGGTGCCCGGAAATGTGAGCTTGGCGGGGGATGTCTAGGATGAGTCTGGCTGAAGCGTTTTGGATGCGTTGGAGTTTTTTCTGTAGTTTAGCTGTGGTACCGGCGTAAAGGGTGTTTCCGTAGTCCAGTCCGCTTGTGACCAGTGCATGGGTGACCGTCTTTCTTGTTTCGGTGGGGATCCAACGGAAGATTTTTTTGAGCATACGTAGGATGTTGAAGCATGATGATGAGACGGCGTTGACTTGTTTGGTCATCGAGAGGGAGGAGTCCAGGATGAAGCCCAGGTTACGTGCTTGGTCTGTTGGTTTGGGTGCGTTTCCCAGGGCCGGTGGCCACCATGAGTCGTCCCATGCGGAGGGGGATGGTTATAAGATGAGGACTTCCGTTTTGTCCGAATTCAGTTTAAGACGGCTGTTCTTCATCCACTCGGCTACTTCTTTCATCCCTTCGTGTAGGATGGTTTTGGCGGTGTTTGGGTCTTTGGTGAGGGAGAGGATTAGCTGGGTGTCGTCTGCGTAGGAGATAATGTTGAGGTTGTGTTGGCGCGCGATGGATGCGAGGGGACTCATGTATACGTTGAAGAGGGTGGGACTGAGTGATGATCCTTGTGGAACGCCGCAGATGACTTCAGTGGCTTCCGATTTGAAAGGGGGGAGGCGGACTCTCTGGGTTCTTCCGGCGAGGAACGAGATGATCCAGTCCAATGCTTTTCCTTGTATTCCGACGTTGCTGAGGCGTTGTATAAGGGTGCTATGACAGACAGTGTCGAAGGCTGCGGAGAGGTCAAGTAGGATGAGGGCAGCTGTTTCTCCGTTGTCCAGTAGAGTTCGAATGTCTTCTGTTGCTGCGATGAGGGCGGTCTCGGTGCTGTGTTTGGCTCGGAAGCCGGACTGAGATGGGTCGAGGGATTTGTTGGATTCGAGGAAGGCGGCGAGCTGACTGTTGACGGCTTTCTCGATGACTTTGGCAGGGAATGGGAGGAGCGAAATGGGGCGGTAGTTCTTAACTTCAGTGGGGTCTGCTGTGGGTTTCTTCAGGAGGGCACTGAGTTCGGCGTGTTTCCAGCTTTCCGGGAAGGTAGCGGAGTTGAGGGAGCAGTTGATGACGTCTCGGAGGTGGGGTGCGATAATGGAGTCTGTTTTGTTGAAAATGTGGTGGGGACATGGGTCGGTTGGCGATCCGGAGTGGATGGAGTTCATCAAGCGGATGGTATCTTCAGTGGCGATTGGGTTCCAGGCGCAAAGGTTGTTGGAGGGGGGTTTTAGTTCGGAGGTGGGTGGGGTGGACTGGTCGCCAAAGCTGTTATGTATGTCAGCGATTTTGTTGTGGAAGAACGAGGCTAGAGAGTCGCAGAGGACTTAGGAGGGAGTGATGTCGTTGGTGCCGGCGGTGGGGTTGGTAAACTGTTTGACTATGTTGAATAGTTCCTTGCTGTTCTGGGCGTTGTTGTCGAGTCGATCCTTGAATGCTGATTTCTTGGTGGATTGGATCAGTTGGTGGTGTTTTCAGGTGGCGTTCTTGAAGGTGGCCAAGTTGTCAGTGGTTGGGTTTTTTCGCCAGGCTTTCTCGAGGGTGCGACAGATCTTCTTGGATTTCTTAAGGTCATCATTGAACCAGGGGGCTTTTTTGCTACCTTGCTTGATTTGATGGTTTTTCAACGGTGCTAATTCGTCAACGCTGTAGGTGATCCATTGTGTGAGGTTGGTAGCTGCTTGGTTTGGGTCTGATGATTTGGCAGGAGGGTTTTGGTGAAGCGATGAGAAGAGCTGGTCGGTGGTAATTTTGTTCCAGTTTCTGTGGGGAATTGGTTGTGGGTGGTTGTGGGTCGTGGTCTTTTTGTAGTTGAAGTGAACGCAGCTGTGGTCCGTCCAATGGAGAGCTGTGGTGTGATTGAAGGAGATGTGCTTGCTGGAGGTGAAAATTGGGTCAAGCGTGTGCCCGGCACAGTGAGTGGGGGTGTCGACAAGTTGTTTGAGTCCGAGATTGGCGAGGTTGTCCAGAAGGGTGGTGGTGTTGCTGTTGTTGTTCTTTTCCAGGTGGAAGTTGAGGTCTCCTAGTAGAATGTAGTCCTCTGAGGGGATGGCGTGTGGGCTGATGAAGTCAGTGATGTCTTCGTTGAATTGTGTGCGGGGTCCTGGTGGCCTGTAGATGAGGGTGCCTCTGAGTGTGGTCTTGGGGTCTGTGTGGATCTGGAAGTGAAGTTGTTCGGCGGCTGCGAGGTTATCGTCGGAGCTAGTTGTGATGCGGATGGTGTTCTTATGGACGATGGCGATGCCTCCTCCTGTTCTCTTCTCCTCTACTGATCTGCTGTTTTTCTACACCACCTCCTTCTGTAACTCCCTGCTCTCTTCTCCTGTGCTGATATGCTATTCTATTCCACCCAGCCTCCTTCTTTAGCTCACTGTTCTCTTCTGCTGTGCTAATCTGCTGCTCTCTTCCACCTCACCTCATTCTCTAACTCACTGTTCTCTTCTCTTCTCCTGTGCAGATCTGCTGCTCTCTTCCGCCCCACCTCCTTCTTTAACTCCCTGTTCTCTTTTGCTGTGCTGATCTGATGCTCTCTTCCACCCACCTCCTTCTCTAATTCCCTGTTCTCTTCTATTCTCCCGTACTAATCTACTGCTCCATTACACCGCCTCATTCTCTAACTCCCTGTTCTCTTCTCTTCTCCTGTGCCGATCTGTTGTTCTCTTCCACCCGCCTCCTTCTTTAACTCCCTGTTCTCTTCTCCTGTGCTGATCTGCTGCTCTCTTCCACCCCACCTCCTTCTTTAACTCCCTATTCTCTTCTCCTGTGCTGATCTGCTGTTCTCTTCCACCCACCTCCTTCTTTAACTCCCTGTTCTCTTCACCTGTCCTGATCTGCTGCTCTCTAAAACCTGCCTCCTTCTTTAACTCCCTGTTCATTTCTCCTGTGCTAATATGTTGTTCTCTTTCACCCGATTCCTTACTTAACTCCCTGTTCTCTTCTCCTGTGCTGATCGGCTCCTCTCTTCCACCCACCTCCTTCTTTAACTCCCTGTTCTCTTCCTGTGCTGATCTGCTGTTCTCTTCCACCCACCTCCTTCTTTCACTCCCTGTTCTCTTCTGTGCTGATCTGCTGCTCTCTAAAACCCACCTCCTTATTTAACTCCCTGTTAATTTCTCCTGTGCTAATCTGCTGTCCTCTTCCACCCACCTCCTTCTTTAACTCCATGTTCTCTTCTCCTGTGCTGATCTGCTGCTCTCTTCCACCTGCTTCCTTATTTACTCCATGTTCTTTTCACCTGAGCTGATCTGCTGCTCTCAAACACCCGGGCTCCTTCTTTAACTCTGTTCTTTTCTCCTGTGCTAATCTCCTGTTCTCTTCCAACCGCCTCCTTCTTGAACTCCCTGTTGTCTTCTCTTCTCCTGTGCTCATCTGCCGCCTCCTTCTTTAAATCCGCGTTCTGTTCTCCCATCCTGATCTGCTGCTCTCTTCCACCCCGCCCCCTTCTCCAAAACCCTGTTCTCTTCTCCAGTGCTGATCTGCTGAGCTCTTCAACACGCATCCTTCTTTAACTCCCTGTTCTCTTATAATATGCTGATCTGCTGCTCTCTTCCACAAAAATCCTTCTGTAACCGCACACACACATACATACAACCACGCACATACACACGTACAACATCACACACACAACCACACACTCTATCTATCGCCCTCACTCTATCTATCTATTGCCCTCACTCTATCTATCTATCGCCCTCACTCTGTCGCCCTCACTCTGTCGCCCTCACTCTGTCGCCCTCACTCTGTCGCCCCCACTCTGTCGCCCTCGCTCTGTCGCCCTCACTCTGTCGCCCTCACTCTGTCGCCCTTACTCTGTCGCCCTCACTCTGTCGCCCTCACTCTGTCGCCCTCACTCTGTCGCCCTCACTCAACAACAGCATCACTCGTCGCCACCACAGCATCAATCTGTGCAACCATTCAACAACAACTGGTTCAACTATGTTCTCTCAACGTTTCAAGCTTTATTACAAATGTCACAAAAAGATGTTAATATTTCCCTTCTGTTCTTGGATTTTCGTCACACTGAACATAATCTTCACACATGTTATTTCCAAAAGGTTAAGCTTTTGCCATTATAAATTGCAATAACTTTTATTTAAGTATTAATTATTAAATAAAATTAAAAGTCATTGTTATTTGTAATATCAATACATCTAAGTCACGTAAATACAACACATATTGCATTACATATGCTACAGGTGTCACATTTGCTAAAGTTAAAACTATTGGCATTGTAAATGACAAAGCTATTAATTTCGCTATTTTCAAAACCAACACATAAATACAAAATGTGTCATTTACAACACCAATAGCTCAAACTTTCCAAATGCGAGACCTATTGCATTGCAAATGCTTGTTTTGCAGTTTTGATTAGGCGAGCTCGACTTGTTGAAATTTCCTGTGATGTGTTCATACTGTTAAAACTCGATGACAATACCAATTTAGTCCGTAACTGATGGCTGTTTTGAAATCTTACTTTTGCTTCAATGTACTTTTTTTCTTTTTCTTACAGTGAATTTTATCAATGCTTATTCTTGTCCAGTTTATTTTAAACGGACGAAACAGTATTATATAAAATGTGGGAGCCTGATTTTTCAAGCTTTGGTTACTCATTTGCCAGAGTATGCGAATAGCGCTTGGAGACATGCATGCTGATGTGGGTTTAAGGTTAATTTTATGAAAATGTTTATTTGTGAGGAGCTGTTATAACTGAGACATAGACTTGACATTTGCGTTTCTTTTGAGTTTGTAGCGCGGATTTATAGACCCTTTTTAGTTATAAATTCAGGTCGCCACTCGCTGAACACACCTTTTACCTGTTCCTATAAGAGGGTAAACACACGCCCCTCCCTCGCCCAGATTAATGGTGTGCTCCCGGAGTGTGTAACAATGGCGCAGAAAGTGCAATAATTGCCACATAAGTGCAAAAAATTCCACATAATTACATACCACATAATTATACTATACTCAATACAAAATAAATACAAAACACATAATATAACTCAGTGCCACGTAATAACACGCCACATAATTACACTATACTCAATACAAAATAAATACACTCCACATAACACTCAGTACCACATAATTACACACCACGTAATTACAGTATACTCAATGCACCATAACTACACTCCATATACCACTCAGTGGCACATATTTACACACTACATAATTATACTCTACTCAATGCAACATAAATACACTCCACATAATACCACTAATTAACACATAAATGCACTCTATTCAATAAAACATAAATACACTCCATATAATACCACTCAACGACACATAATTAAACACAACATAATTACACTTTGTAGGAAGGTACCTCCTGACTATGGTTGCCCCCAACTTTTTGCCCTGTGTTTTAGCTGGTTTTGGACATAGTCGACCTGGGACCCTGCCAATCAGGACCCCAGGCCTACTGCTCTCTCTGTAAAATGGATTCCATGTACCCTAGGTGCATTTCCAATTGGTACTGAGCCACCCTATCAGACCCTGTAACTCAGGGCATGGGTGTACCCAGGGCCTACCAGGGGCTGAAGCATGTATTATGCCACCCCTGGCTGGCCTCCTAAATTTGACACAACTGGCTGCATGACAGCTGGGGCAAAGTCGTGTAATCACCCTTTGCTGTAGATATAGTATACCTATATCTAACCCTAAAATGGACACACAGATTCCTATCAGTCACTCCTATGGCATGCCTTAACAATCCTGAAGGCAGAGTGCTTGGAATCGGGAGAGCTGGTGCTCTGGCATGAGCTGAGCCTGTCTGCAGCTTGCGGAACCAAGTCCTAATAGCTGTTCCATGATATCGCATACCATATACTCTTAAGTGCATTATAATCCTCGCGGTTAAATGCTATCTTTGGTATTGCTTTATCAAAACATGTCGAGTAAGGTGTCATACGAATTGGAATACTAACCCCTCGCCAATTCTGGCGACGGGGTTAGCATTCCACCCTTCTAGAAGGACACGACATGGATGTAACTGTGAACCCCGGTTAAAGTTAAACGAAGCCTCAGCTCCACAAAATGGATGCTGCCACCACAGACACGAGTCTGACCCCCTGCAGCTGGGAGTCCTTCCAGTGAGGGGAGCCTGGACAAAGGGTTTCCTGTCGTGGGCGGTGCTAGCACCGTCCCAGACAGGGTTTTGTGTATCCTGGGTAGGCAGGGCTTTACAGGAAGGTGACTGCTGAGTGGCACCCCGGTGCTCACTACGCATAGGCCAGTCAGAACCAGTTCCAGGGGCACACCAGCCCCTGGCCTGGGGAAAGTCCGGCATGGGAGAGGGGTGTAACCACCCCCCTCCTAGTCCCACCCATAGACAGGATCTAGTCACCGGGTCAGCCCCCTTTTTTAGTATAAAGATAGGAGCGGGCCCCCTGTTCAAATTAGATCATCTTTGGAATCAAGACACGACTTTCTGCGAAAGACATCAAGATTTCCTTCTTCAAGATTCTCCCTTGTGGCTAAGGAGTAGTCACCCTGCATCAAGCGGGCACCATCCTAAGAACACTGCGGTCTGCTGCAAGTCCTTCTTCACGAATCTGACGACCCAGCTCGACGAGACCCGGCTTCCCTGGCACCTCTGACCTCTACTCACCTCTACAGCAAAGCTGAGAACTGTGAGTGCGACGAGACCTCGAGGGACCGACGATCGCCAAGACTGCACGACTTCTTTGCAACAAGCCCACCGTGTGCTCCACTGGTGAGTGCTTTGGGGTCCGAGAAGCCCCAACCCTGAGCAGCTCCAGCGCCGAAGATCAGCCCTCCAGCATCTCCACGATCTGCGTGGGGCCCTTCTGCTTTTGCCTGTTCACCGCGCTGTGTGGCTACTAACCGGCTGGCTTGTGGCCTTCTTCACGACGCCCGACGACATCACTGCTGCTGGTCTGGTTGCTCCAGACTGGCCCTTGCTTCCTTCTTCAAGAGAGGCACCCCGACCCTCCTGGTCCACTCCAGACGCCATTTTGAGTCCACCGCGTGGGCTTGAATTTGCCAAGGCTTTGTTGCCCAATCCTGGGTCCAGCGACGCCGACAGCTTCATCCATCGTGGGACAGCTCGCTCCTCCATCCTGGTCACTGACAACGCCTCCTGGTCCGTGAGATCTGCGAGCACAGCGTCACCCACTCACCTAGTCGAGGTGACTACCATCCGGTGCCCTCCTGGTGCCACCTGACTACTGGCTAGTAGTCTCGAACTTGGTCCCCTCTGCTTTCAGGTGTCATCTTCCTTCGATCCAGGCTTGGATCCATCGAACTTTCTTCACTGGTCGCCTGCCAGCAACTTCTTTCTTCCAGGCTCCTGGTCCGTCTACGAGGATTCCCGACGTCTTTTGAGACCTATGCAGCTGCAGCCCCTGGGCTAGGTAACTTCGGCATTTCGGTGCCCCAGCATAGCCTCACTATCCAAGGGTCAGAATCCACTTTCGTTTTCCTCCTACCAGGTCGGGTTCGCCCGAGAACACTAACTTTGTCTTTACTAGCTACCATAGACTTTGTCCTGCATCACGCGTGAGAGTGCACACTCTGCACCCGAGTCCCCTGGGTCTCCTAGAAGTAATCTGAAGATTCTATAGTCAAGATCTAGCGATTCCAAAGCCTATTAGTACTGTACTTACCTGCTAGTAATTTCGCATTCATCTTTCAGAGTATATGGTTTTCCGTGCCCCTCGGGCATTTGTATATACTGTGCTAACTTAAGTATTTTCGTAAGAGTTTTGTTTTGTGCTTAGTACCCTGTCCTCATAAAGAGTACAGGGCTGTTGTGATTCTTAATAAATATCTTGTTTATTTTCATAACACTTGTGTGGTGTCCTTTCACTGGGTATTCAAGGGGTATATGTGTGGTATAACAGCTGGCTTAACACGCCCTCTCGAGTCTTTAGCCTTAGACTGCTCGTATCCACGCTACTAGGATAGCTGGTCTATAAGGTTGACTTACAACCAATCATCAATAAGGGTTGCTGGACTGATACATAGTGTTCACTAGAATAGTGAGCACTGCATATCAGGCCACCTTCTCACATTGGTGAGCAGCGGTTGGGATTTGAGCTTGCTGTTGTTTTACCACACGTATCCTAAGAATATCTTGTTGAAAGATCACATAAGTACTTCAGGTACATATAACTTAGCTTAGAATACTCTGAGTTCTACTGAACCAGCTGTTGTAGCTCCTCAAGGCTTAGCACACCTTGGCTGCAACTCTTAGCAAGGGATCAGTAGGTAAACACATAGTGTAGGTAGGTGCATCACTTACACCACACTAGAATCAGCATGTCAGACAAAGGAGGAAACTCTGAGTCTCCCCTTGTGTCAGTGGACCCTCCACAGGTCCCCACTTCCAGATATGCTGCTCTTAGCTTCCAGGAGATGAGACAGGTGTGTACCTCCAGGAAGATAAAGCAGGGGTCTAACCCCACAACTTCCTTTCTGATTGGTCTCTTAGAGACTTATGATGCCAGGAAAGCTGAGAAACTTCTTAGCTCTTCTAATCCAGATGGAAGCATGCCTCCCCTTGAGGGAACCAGAGGAGACCCTGACCTAATCCACCTCTCAGCTGAGACTGAAGAGGGGGAGGAGGATGAGGATCCCTCTGGGGATGAGGCAGATAAGGGACAGGTAGAAGTCAGCAGACTAACCAGGTCCAACTTAAGCAGGCATGAGAATGGTACTAGGGGAACCCTGGGGCCCCTCTCAGGCCAGCTTAACATTGGGAATGGACGAGCTAGATCTCTGTCAAGAGGCTCTGGCAGATCCATTCAAATCAATGGCTCTCACAACTCTTCTCAAAGAGGGATGACTTCCCCTCAGAGGAGAGTGTATGAAGCTAAAGAAAGGGCAGTCAATCTGAGGATTGAAAGGGAAGAACTTGCCCTGGCCAAAGAGAGGCTTGCCTTTGCTAGAGAGCAACAGTTAAGTGGGGTAGTCCCCACTGGTGGCAGCATTGTACCTAGCAATAGGGAAAGGAGTTTTGATACAAAGCACCTGAATAAGATAGTGCCCCCCTTTAAACAAGGGGATGACATCCACAAATGGATAACTGCTTTGGAGAGAGCCTGCACTGTGCAGGGTGTTCCCCAAAGTCAGTGGGCAGCTATCTTGTGGCTCTCCTTTGAAGGTAAAGGTAGAGATAAGCTCCTCACTACTAGAGTTGAGGATGCTAACAATTACCAGGTCCTGAAGAATACACTGGTTGATGGGTTTGGTTTAACCACTGAGCAGTACAGGATGCTGTTCAGAGACACCCAGAAAACTCAGTCTCAGGATTGGACTGACTTTGTTGATTGTGCCACTAAGGCTTTTGAAGGCTGGCTACTGGGTAGTAAGGTTACTGATTTTAAAGTATTGTACAATCTAATTATGAGGGAGCAAATCTTAAGTAATTGTCAGAACCAGTTATTACACCAGCACCTGGTAGACTCTGATCTGACCTCTCCACAGGAATTGGGTAAGAGGGCAGACAAATGGGTCAGAACCAGGGTCAGGCCTAAAAAACAGGGTGGTGACCAAAAGAAGGAATCAACCAAGCCTCAAGAGAAGGGTGGGGATAAATCCACAGAGAAGACTTCCCAAGGGCCCCAAAACTCCAACAAGGGTGGTGGGTCCCAGAACACTCCTTCAGAACAGAAGAAACCTTATTGCCATACCTGTAAACAGGTGGGCCATTACAAAAGTGATGCCAGTTGCCCTAAAAATAGCAATAAGGGAAATATACCCCCAGGTAATACTCCTAAACCTCCTGTTACCACTAGTGGTAATCCCCCAGGTGGTGGGAGTGCCCCCAAGAATGTGGTGGGCATTACTTTGGGCAATCAGGAGGACTATGGCCTAGCCAGGTCCCCTGACCACACTCTTGTCTGTGAGACTGGCATGGTTTTTGCCAACTTCACTACTGGACCCCACATTTTGGGAAAGTATAGACAAGAGGTCATTGTGAATGGTCAGAAAGTTGAGGCATTCAGAGACACAGGGGCCAGCATCACCATGGTGATTGACCATCTGGTCCCCTCTGCTCAACTGACCCCTGGTTTTACTTATCAGGTGACAGACATTCATGGAGTGAAGAGAAGGCATCCCATGGCAGTAGTCAAGCTCAGTTGGGGTAATGTCACAGGGCCCATGAGAGTGGCAGTGACAGATAACCTACCTGTAGATTGCTTACTGGGGAATGACCTGGAACTCTCAGCATGGGCTGAGGTGGAGCAAGAAACTCACTCCAGAATGATAGGCCTATCCAGACAGGTTAGTGGGGCAGTAATAGCTACAGCCCCAGTCCAAGCACCATTCCTTCCTGAAAAGGTTGGAAGAGCAGTGGTAGCCACTGCCCAGGCTCAGACAGACTTTCCAGAACAGGATAGGAGGGCTGTGACAGTCACAGCCCAAACACAAACTGAGTGCCCTCCTGAAAAGGTTGGCAAGGCTGTAATGGTCTCAGCCTCTACTCAAACAGATAGTGAGGTTGTGAAGCCTGAAACAATGGATCACTCCACTCAAACAGAGAGCATTGAGGAGGAAGAAGAGTCTTCCCCCTCCCAGACACTAGGTGAGAGCCAGCCTCCTCAGGGAACTGACTCTACCCCTGTTGAAGGAACTGCCCCAGAGGTAGTCAGGCCTAGCCTGGCAGAGCCCCTGATGGCAGTGGACCCTTCCCAGGTGGGACCCAGTCTGGAGCAGGTAACCTGCCCCTCTCTACCCTGCCTCAGTCAGCCCAGGGCTGAAGAGATCAGGGAGGCCAGTGGTGGACCCCAAAGGGCCCCCTGTCCAAAAGAACCCCTTAATCAGCAGATTAGGATCACTGAAGCTGGTAAACCTAGCCAAGTGAAAATAAATCAGACTCCTGAGGGATCCCCCTTAAAAGTAGTTAGGGACCTCCCACAGCTGGACACTGTTGGGCACAGCCAAACATGGGGCCTAAAAACCCCAGACCTGACCTGTCCCTCCAGTAAGCCAAACAGAGGGACTCAGCCTCCAGCTTTAGGTAGCCAGAGGCTGACCCTGAGAGCTCAGTGCATCTCAGCTAAAGAAAGAAAGGCACACATGATGAATGGTGATTGGAGGAAGTTGAGCCCAAAGGTAGAGGAGCCTCACTTCAGTACTCCATCCCAGCATCAGCCTTTTTCTTTCCCAAGACACTCCAGAGACAGAGATTCCCTATGGTGGAGACCCTCAGACACCCTTAGGGTGAGGGGTTGCCTAGTGGACCATGACACAGGGGGAAACCAAGCCAGAGCTGGTCCTTCCTTATATAGCCACGTAGGTAATAGAGGCTTACCTGGACAAGGATAGCCTTATCTCCTTTCGTTGGGGGGGGGGGGGGTTGTGTAGGAAGGTACCTCCTGACTATGGTTGCCCCCAACTTTTTGCCCTGTGTTTTAGCTGGTTTTGGACATAGTCGACCTGGGACCCTGCCAATCAGGACCCCAGGCCTACTGCTCTCTCTGTAAAATGGATTCCATGTACCCTAGGTGCATTTCCAATTGGTACTGAGCCACCCTATCAGACCCTGTAACTCAGGGCATGGGTGTACCCAGGGCCTACCAGGGGCTGAAGCATGTATTATGCCACCCCTGGCTGGCCTCCTAAATTTGACACAACTGGCTGCATGACAGCTGGGGCAAAGTTGTGTAATCACCCTTTGCTGTAGATATAGTATACCTATATCTAACCCTAAAATGGACACACAGATTCCTATCAGTCACTCCTATGGCAGGCCTTAACAATCCTGAAGGCAGAGTGCTTGGAATCGGGTGAGATGGTGCTCTGGCATGAGCTGAGCCTGTCTGCAGCTTGCAGAACCAAGTCCTAATAGCTGTTCCATGATATCGCATACCATATACTCTTAAGTGCATTATAATCCTCGCGGTTAAAGGCTATCTTTGGTATTGCTTTATCAAAACATGTCGAGTAAGGTGTCATACGAATTGGAATACTAACCCCTCGCCAATTCTGGCGACGGGGTTAGCATTCCACCCTTCTAGAGGGACACGACATGGATGTAACTGTGAACCCCGGTTAAAGTTAAACGAAGCCTCAGCTCCACAAAATGGATGCTGCCACCACAGACACGAGTCTGACCCCCTGCAGCTGGGAGTCCTTCCAGCGACGGGAGCCTGGACAAAGGGTTTCCTGTCGTGGGCGGTGCTAGCACCGTCCCAGACAGGGTTTTGTGTATCCTGGGTAGGCAGGGCTTTACAGGAAGGTGACTGCTGAGTGGCACCCCGGTGCTCACTACGCATAGGCCAGTCAGAACCAGTTCCAGGGGCACACCAGCCCCTGGCCTGGGGAAAGTCCGGCATGGGAGAGGGGTGTAACCACCCCCCTCCTAGTCCCACCCATAGACAGGATCTAGTCACCGGGTCAGCCCCCTTTTTTAGTATAAAGATAGGAGCGGGCCCCCTGTTCAAATTAGATCATCTTTGGAATCAAGACACGACTTTCTGCGAAAGACATCAAGATTTCCTTCTTCAAGATTCTCCCTTGTGGCTAAGGAGTAGTCACCCTGCATCAAGCGGGCACCATCCTAAGAACACTGCGGTCTGCTGCAAGTCCTTCTTCACGAATCTGACGACCCAGCTCGACGAGACCCGGCTTCCCTGGCACCTCTGACCTCTACTCACCTCTACAGCAAAGCTGAGAACTGTGAGTGCGACGAGACCTCGAAGGACCGACGATCGCCAAGACTGCACGACTTCTTTGCAACAAGCCCACCGTGTGCTCCACTGGTGAGTGCTTTGGGGTCCGAGAAGCCCCAACCCTGAGCAGCTCCAGCGCCGAAGATCAGCCCTCCAGCATCTCCACGATCTGCGTGGGGCCCTTCTGCTTTTGCCTGTTCACCGCGCTGTGTGGCTACTAGCCGGCTGGCTTGTGGCCTTCTTCACGACGCCCGACGACATCACTGCTGCTGGTCTGGTTGCTCCAGACTGGCCCTTGCTTCCTTCTTCAAGAGAGGCACCCCGGACCCTCCTGGTCCACTCCAGACGCCATTTTGAGTCCACCGCGTGGGCTTGAATTTGCCAAGGCTTTGTTGCCCAATCCTGGGTCCAGCGACGCCGACAGCTTCATCCATCGTGGGACAGCTCGCTCCTCAATCCTGGTCGCCGACAACGCCTCCTGGTCCGTGAGATCTGCGAGCACAGCGTCACCCACTCACCTAGTCAAGGTGACTACCATCCGGTGCCCTCCTGGTGCCACCTGACTACTGGCTAGTAGTCTCGAACTTGGTCCCCTCTGCTTTCAGGTGTCATCTTCCTTCGATCCAGGCTTGGATCCATCGAACTTTCTTCACTGGTCGCCTGCCAGCAACTTCTTTCTTCCAGGCTCCTGGTCCGTCTACGAGGATTCCCGACGTCTTTTGAGACCTATGCAGCTGCAGCCCCTGGGCTAGGTAACTTCGGCATTTCGGTGCCCCAGCATAGCCTCACTATCCAAGGGTCAGAATCCACTTTCGTTTTCCTCCTACCAGGTCGGGTTCGCCCGAGAACACTAACTTTGTCTTTACTAGCTACCATAGACTTTGTCCCGCATCACGCGTGAGAGTGCACACTCTGCACCCGAGTCCCCTGGGTCTCCTAGAAGTAATCTGAAGATTCTATAGTCAAGATCTAGCGATTCCAAAGCCTATTAGTACTGTACTTACCTGCTAGTAATTTCGCATTCCACTTTCAGAGTATATGGTTTTCCGTGCCCCTCGGGCATTTGTATATACTGTGCTAACTTAAGTATTTTCGTAAGAGTTTTGTTTTGTGCTTAGTACCCTGTCCTCATAAAGAGTACAGGGCTGTTGTGATTCTTAATAAATATCTTGTTTATTTTCATAACACTTGTGTGGTGTCCTTTCACTGGGTATTCAAGGGGTATATGTGTGGTATACCAGCTGGCTTAACACGCCCTCTTGAGTCTTTAGCCTTAGACTGCTCGTATCCACGCTACTAGGATAGCTGGTCTATAAGGTTGACTTACAACCAATCATCAATAAGGGTTGCTGAACTGATACATAGTGTTCACTAGAATAGTGAGCACTGCATATCAGGCCACCTTCTCACACACTTTACTCAATACAACAAAAATACAATCCATAAAATGCAACTCAATGCCACATAATTACACGTCACATAATTACACTCTTTTTAATGCAACATAAATACACTACACATAACACTCAGTACCACATAATTAGACAGCACATAATTACACTACACTCAATGCAAAATAAATACACTCCACATACCACTCAGGGCCACATAATTACATGCCACATAATTACACTCTACTCAATGCAACATAAATACACTCAATATAATACACTTAGTGCCACATAAGTACACGTCACATAATTCCATTCTATTCAATGCAACAAATACACTACACATAATACCACTGTACCACTTAGTTTGAAAAAATAAAAACATTTTTTATATTAGAATCTGTTTTTAATCAGGTTGTTCAGTTGTGTATATATATATATATATATATATATATTCAGCTCGAGTCCCTGCAGGTTTCCGTGTCTGGAACTGCGATGGGTACTTGCTTTGCCCCCAGCTACGCAAATTTATTCGTGGGCTGGTGGGAGGAGCAAGTACCCAGGTCGCTGGAGGTGAATGGCGAAAAAGGCTGTGTAATCAAGTGGTGTCGTTACATTGACGACTTGTTTATAATCTGGCAAGGATCGGAACACACCGCAAAGGCCTACATTGATGTCCTCAATACGAATGATATGAATCTTAAGTTCAGCGGCTCCATAAGTAACACCTGTGTAGAATACTTGGATCTAAAAGTATTCATTGTTGACAACAACATAGAAACAGCACTCTTCCGCAAAAGTACAGCGGGTAATTCAATACTATACGCCACCAGCAACCACCCGTCGGCGTTAATACAAAGTATACCTTACGGAGAGCTGCTCAGACTTAGGCGCAATAGCTCCAGAGATTCAGACTTTAAGATTGCAGCATCAGCATGCATCAGTAGATTCTTAAAAAGAGGATATGCAATGCCAACGCTACAAAGTGCGTTACAAAATGTGAATGCACTAAACAGATCGAATCTACTAACTGAAAAAGACCGCTCTTCCGTGGATAAAAAGAACGAACAGGGAAAATTCCGGCTGGTAACCCCATATTCGGCGGAAGCAAATTATTTGAAACGCATGCTCAGAAAAAATTGGCATATTTTAAAGACTGACAGTTGTATTAAGGATGATATCCCAGAGTACCCCTTGGTAACTTTCAGGAAATCAAGATCTCTGAAAGACATGTTAGTTCAAAGTCATCTAAAGAAAATTGAAAGGAAAACCAATACTTTGACAGATCTAAAGGGCTTCCACCCATGTCATCATTGTAAAGCCTGTGCACACAGTAAGAGGGTAAAAACCTATGAGATTCCGAACACTGGGATACTGAAAACAATCAATAAATACCTCACATGCAATACATCATACGCAGTATACTGTCTCAAATGCCCGTGTGGACTTATGTACATCGGGAGCACCATTAAACCCCTGAAATTGAGAATTTTAGAACACTTGAGAGCAATCGATAAGAATGACCAGTCATATCCTGTTGCCCGACACTTCCAGCAAAAACACTCAAGCAACAGACACCAACTACAATATTTCGGGCTAGATCATATACCGGAAAATCCCAGGGGTGGTGACAGACTGCATAGTTTGAGGAGACTGGAATCTCGATACATTATTGACTTAATGACTAAACACCCAAATGGTTTAAATGCGGGAGAGGAATTAGCTTCCCATATAGGCCAGTAAAAAGTAGTTGTTACTGTGAAATGCACAATCTATGAAGAACCAAGAACTGTCAATTATTTCGTTTTTGCGTATGAATGTAGTAGAACACCAAAAGCGATAAAAACTAACATAAGACACATTATACCAAGTTGGGTACCAGGAAGCAATAATAATGTCGTGTGGAGAATAAGAACTTGTACAGTCTGTAAAGGAAAATTTGAAGCCAACTGTAATTTCATGCATTAGTATTATGTTTTCGTTTAAACTTTGCTCTTTTGTAGAACTTCCACAGTGTGAATTTTGAAAGTATGAAATGATATTGTGAATTATGGTCTGGTAATGGGACGGAACAAAAAATGAATCAAGGGTGACTTGCCGATCCACGGCGAAATGTTTTTTAATCGTCACTTGTTGTGCTTGGGTACAATGGTTTGTAATTTACCGACAAAGTGATTTAATAGTGTGACGTGATGCCACTTCAATATGGCTGATGGGTTGCCAGTAAAATGTAATCACTATGCCGATACACGGCGAGATACTGTGAAACACAAAAATGAATTTTGCGCAACTATTGTTTTATTTAAATCACGAATGTCAATAATATGCTTGAAATCTATGCCAGCACTTACTGGGGCTTAATGAAGCAGGATAGCCCTTACATTGTATACCAACTCACTATGTGTCGTACACTGTCAACAACTTCCAATATGGTGTAATGATATGTAGTCCCTTGTTTGTTTCGCCCACTGATCACGAGTGAACGCTGTTAAAAACATGGCGCCCGCCATCAATGTTTGTAACATTGAGGAAGGCGGAGCGCCGAAACGCGTCTGTTGCAAACGTAAAATAAACTAACCGAAAACGACCCCCGGAGTGCGTGGTTTCTTTCCTCTGTGAAAGTTTGGTGGAAACCGTGAGCTGAATATATATATATATATATATATTCTCGGCTTCTCCGACCCTCTCTCGCTGTCTCCATCCCTCGGTTTCTCCGACTCTCTATTGGTTTCTCCGACCCTCTCTCGCTGTCTCCGACCATCACTCGGTTTCTCCGACTCTCTATCGGTATCACCGACCCACCCTCTGTTTCTCCGACCCTCTCTTGCTGTCTCCATTCCTCCCTCGGTTTCTCTGACCCTCTCCCGCAAAGGGTTTTACCCATTCTTTGTGAATAGGGAAATGCGTTGAAACATAAGGGCTTTGATGTTTATTGCTATGTAATGGCATTGAACTATATGGAGGCCTAGAAAGCGTTCATTGCAATCAGCATCTCAGGGGTGCCCGATCCAGAGTGCCCTTGTCCAGATGTGCAGGGCAGACATATAGTCAATGTTGTATCAGAGGAAATCTGATTTTCCGTGTAATAAACTACTGGCATGTTCAGTATAAGTTCTTATAGCGCCCCTGTTCAATATTCAGATGGACTCCACGTGCAGGTGTTGGGGACTGAGACGGGGCTGAACTCATTGCACTGTGCTCTAGTCATAACAAAGGGAACTCTATGTGTATGAAATGGCTTTGGCCATCTATGCAGCGCCAAGAGAGGACTTCAGTGAGCTGGGCAGGTGGAGGAATTAACCATGCGGGTTGTGGGTGGAGTAACACATCTGGTTCATGCTTTTGAAAAGCAGGTAAGGCAGTGATGGATAAACCTTATGTTGACTGTGAACTATAGTGCCTAGAAAGCATAGTCCCTATGCTTGTTTACATGCAGAAAAGAACCATTATGGAAAATTAAACCTCGTAGACCAACAACGTAAATAATTGTCCAAGCGGGAGAAATAAAAAACAGTTTGGACACCACAAATAACAGCAGGACCAAGACTAGCAAAGGCCTTAAAATAGAGAAAAAGGAAAAACTGATAACATAAAACTAAATTAAACAAAATAGCGAATGGTAAAGCAAAGAGATAAATGCCCTGGTTTGGAGTCGGTAGGAATTTTCTTCCGACGCCCGTGCATACTACTGTTTGTGCAGTCAAAGTTATATGTGTACATTTGTTTTCACTTGTTTATCTTGTTCCTGTCTTTATGTAGTTTGGGCATGTTTTGGCTTTGTCGCATCTGGTGTGTTTTTGACACGCTGTTGTGCTTGCTCGCCAGAGCCGGCAGTATTGCCTGCTCTTAGCCGAGGCAGCACTGGTGGTTCCGGATGTGAGACGGGAGGAGCGATGCCCTTCTGCCACCTGCTGAGAGTTGTGCCAGGATGTGTGAAGCACAGGAGAGGCTGAGCATGGGCTGGAGGGGACCCCCCAGTGCCCCAAAGGACCCTGTGGTCTCCAAGCATGGCTAATATGGTACATGCACCCAGTGCAGTAGTACATGTCAATAACATACCTTCCACTAACGTGTACATAATTTCTGGCATTGTTCTACGTATATACATATCCTGTACACCAACACACAGATAAGGACTGCAATCTGCACCATCTACATTAATATATACAGAATGCATAGGATCTATACCAGCAAGTAGCCGATGCGTGGGATCTCTCCCGACTCGCGCAGGGTCGCGTGCCCAGGCCACTACACGGAAGTGTGCAACACTCCAAACAAACACAATGCTGCTTTGAACCTGCGCTCTCAGAAGATTTCCATTTGTTTCAAACAGAAAAGGTTACTCCAGCCTTCCTCCTTCCTGCTCAAATGTCCACGAACCCCTGGCATTTGGGTCTGAGAAGCTGATTACGCTGCACCCTATGGAATCGGGGTGACCCTGTCACCTTTTCCACGACACAAGCACACTTAAACCACCTTTCTGCTTGTCTACATTACCAAGTGCAAACGGGCTGGGAACGCTGCTGTTAAATAGAGGCAGTAAAACTCTGACTTTGTGCGAGTTTTCAAAGGTTCTGGGATACCTAACCCTTTCCCATCCCCTGCCAGGGCAGGTGGGACGCTTACCAGGCATCTGCAGTTTGTATTCTCTCATGTTTTTAGGGCTCGCCCCTTTCCTATTCCGCAGGAATAGGAAAAAGAGCCCTAATGCAACTAAACCCCTACTTAAGGCCAAGGGCTCTCCCCAAAAGCGGATTTTGGGAAGTGCAAGCCTGCCTGAGCCTTCTGCCTATCAGCCTGCCAGTTCTCCTCCCCTAATTATTCACTTCACTTATTCACTGCCGCAGGCCGTGACTCTGGCTCTTCAAAGGCTCTGCTCCCCGCCCCCCGCCTGCACTTCACGGCCGTCAGGCTGTGCCCCTGTCGCTTCATCTGCTTGCCTTCTGTCCCTTAATCTCCCCGTGACTCCCCCCTCACCTCTCCCACTCCACTGCTTCAGGCCCCCACCATTTGCTCAGGACATTGCTTGTTTATTTTTCCCCTTAAGCAGCATCTTAAATTTTTTAATGCCTCAAATTTGTTTTAAAATGTCATGTTTCTATCTAACCCAATGCGAGTCTTTACTTTATGCCGATATTTGCACCAACTAGGTAGGAGCTTACCAAGGACTCCCTACAGAATGTGTTTACTTATTCTTGTTGCTTTTTGCAAGCACTCTACAAGAGTATGTGTTCAGGCTGTCTTCTCCCCTTCTGCCATACCTACCTAATTAATTTTATTATTTGTTTCCTGCTCATGTTTTCAGTGTTGGTGTCCGTCACCGCTTGCAGTTCACTTAATTACCCGTGCCGTGTCGACCCACCTCCCGCCCTTCGCTGGTTGTTGTTATGTCTTTCCTGCTTGTGTTTTCGGTGCGCCCCTTTCACCGTCTGTGCATCGCTAGAATGTAATTAGCTTCCGGCCCAATCCTTCCCATTGTACTTACTCACTTCAGTACAAGTTGGCCAAATCTTGCGAGTGTACCGACTTCCTCATACATTCCGCTATGCAGCATTGTATTTCGACATAATATTCTTACAGATTACACAGAATGCTAAATGGCTCTTTCAAAGCATGCTAATGCTTTGTTTTTACATTGATTCTTCAAATAAATGAATTAAATTGTAAGTCTTACAGTTATTACTTGTTTTCTTTTGCTCTAACTCTAATTATTATTAAAAAATGGCCAGACACTACAGAGTTCTTTTCTAGGAAGTCCTTTTTCTAGCTCTAAGAGACCCCGTAAATGCAAGAGGTTGGTGACAGCGTCCTGCTACGGTGCTACAGACCCCACACCACTGTTTGAACTTTGGCTTACAGGTATCATACTTGGTTTTTGTGGGCTGCATTATGTGTTCACTTTTATTCTATCTAACCCAATGAGAGTCTTTTCTTTATGCCGATATTTGCACTAACTAGGTAGGAGCTTACCAAGGACTCCCTACAGCATTTGTTTACTTAGTCTTGTTGCTTTTTTGAAGCACTCTACAAGAGTATGTGTGCAGGCTGTCTCCTCCCCTTCTGCTATACCTCCCTACGTGCCCCCATCCACATTGGTGCAGTAGATCACTTTTACAAGAGCACCGGATTACATTTCACCAGGTCAAATTCACTTTTTCAGATACAGGCAGGTCTTAAGTTACATTTTGCATGGGAATCAATCTTTCTGTTAAAGTGAAAAATGTTCAGCGCAACATACACTACAAATACCACTCAGTGCCACATAGTTACACGCCACATAATTACACTGCACTCAATGCAACATACACTCCAAATACCACTTATTGCCACATAATTACACACCACATAATTACACTCTACCGAATGCAACACACACTCCACACAATACCACTCAGTTCCACATAATTATATGCTACATATTTACACTGCGCTCAACGCAACATACACTCAAATACCCCTCAGTGCCACATAATTACACGCCATATAATTACACTGCACTCAATGCAACATACGCTCCAAATACCACTCAGTGCCACATAGTTACACACCCCATAATTACTCTACACTCAATGCAACATACACTCCAAATACCACTCAGTGCCACATAATTACACGCCACATAATTACACTGCACTCAATGCAACATACACTCCAAATACCACTCAGTGCCACATAATTACCTGCCACATAATTACACTGCACTCAATGCAACATACATTCCAAATACCACTCAGTGCCACATAATTACATGCCACATAATTACACTGCACGCAATGCAACATACACTCCAAATACCACTCAGTGCCACATAATTACACGCCACATAATTACACGCCACATAATTACACTACGCTCAATGCAACATACACTCCAAATACCACTCAGTGCCACATAATTACACTCCACATAATTACACTGCTCTCAGTACAATATACACTCCAAATACCACTCAGTGGCACATAATTACACGCCACATAATTACACTGCGCTCAACGCGACATACACTCCAAATACCACTCAGTGCCAGATAATTACACACTACATAATTACGCTGCACTCAATGCAACACACTCCAAATACCACTCAGTGCCACATAATTATATGCTACATAATTACACTGCACTCAATGCAACATACACTCCAAACAATACCACTCAGTGCCACATAATTACACGCCACACAATTACACTCTACTGAATACAACATACACTCCACACAATACCACTCAGTGCCAAATAATTACATGCTACAAAATTACACTGCGCTCAACGCAACATACACTCCAAATACCACTCAGTGCCACATAATTACACGCCACATAAATACACGCCACATTATTACACTGCGCTCAACGCAACATACACTCCAAATACCACTCAGTGCCACATAATTATATGCTACATATTTACACTGCGCTCAACGCAACATACACTCCAAATACCACTCTGTGCCACATAATTACACTGTACTCAATGCAACATACAGTCCAAATACCACTCAGTGCCACATAATTACACGCCACATAATTACACTGCGCTCAACGCGATATACACTCCAAATACCACTCAGTGCCACATAATTACACTTTGCCACTGGATTCAAGCAAGCCGGGCTGAAGACGGCTGGAATGTCCGGTCCAGGGAAGACATGGCTTGGCAGTTCGGGCTGGACTGTTCCCATGAGGCACAGGGTCAGACTGATTTGCATATAGCCATGTCTGAACTGGGGTGGCAGAGTGGGCTAAAGAACGGTGATGGATTAAACCCAGATCTTTTGACTGGGTGTGAGTGTTTGATTGATTCAGATGCTCCGTCCATCACCACCCCCTTTTGTACCGCTTTTGGACGCCATAAGTGTGGCAGGGTATGCTCAGACGTGAGTCCCTTGCTCACTTTGCCACTGGATTCAAGCAAGCCGGGCTGAAGACGGCTGGAATGCCAGAAACCGGTCCTCGGAAGCTTGTTTCCGGTCCAGGGAAGACATGGCTTGGCAGTTCGGGCTGGACTGTTCCCATGAGGCACAGGGTCAGACTGATTTGCATATAGCCATGTCTGAACTGGGGTGGCAGAGTGGGCTAAAGAACGGTGATGGATTAAACCCAGATCTTTTGACTGGGTGTGAGTGTTTGATTGATTCAGATGCTCCATCGATCATCACCCCCTTTTGTACTACATAATTACACGGCACATATTTACACTGCACTCCATGCAACATACACTCCAAATACCAGTCAGTGCCACATAGTTACACGCCTCATAATTACACTGCACTCAATGCAACATACACTCCAAATACCACTCAGTGCCACATAGTTACACTGCATTCAATTCAACATACACTCCAAATACCACTCAGTGCCACATAGTTACATGCCACATAATTACACTGCTCTCAATGCAACATACACTCCAAATACCACTCAGTGCCACATAGTTACACGCCACATAATTACACTGCACTCAATGCAACATACACTCCAAAAACAACTCAGTGCCACATAATTACACGGCACATAATTACACTCTACTGAATGCAACACACACTCCACACAATACCACTCAGTGCCACATAATTATATGCTACATAATTACATACACTCAATGCAACATACACTCCAAACAATACCACTCAGTGCCTCATAATTATATGCTACATAATTACACTGCGCTCAACGCAACATACACTCCAAATACCACTCAGTGCCACATAATTACACTGCACTCAATGCAACATACATTCCAAATACCACTCAGTGCCACATTAGTATATGCTACATATTTACACTGCGCTCAACGCAACATACACTCCAAATACACTCAGTGCCACATAATTACATGCCACATAATTACACTGCACTCAATGCAACATACACTCCAAATACCACTCAGTGCCACTTAGTTACATGCCACATAATTACACTCTATCGCATCACCACAGCATCAATCAGCACCACCACAGCATCACTCAGGGGCACCACAACATCACTATGCGCTATTACAGCATCACTGAACGCCACAGCATCACTCGTCGCCACCACATCACTCAGCGCCACCACAGCATCTGTGCAACCATTCAACAACAACTGGTTCAAATATGTTCTCTCAATGTTTTAAGCTTTATTACAAATGTCACACAAAGATGTTAATATTTCACTTCTGTTCTTGGATTTTCGTCACAATAAAATACACTGAGCATAATGTTCACAAAATTTATTTACAAAAGTTTAATCTATTGCCATTATAAATTACAATAACTTGTATTAATTAAAAAAAAATTAAATCAATGGTTATTCGTAATATCACTACATCTAAGTCACGTAAATACAACACATATTGCATTACAAATGCTATAGGTGTCACATTTGCGAAAGTTAAAAGTATTGTCTTTGTAAATGACAAAGCTATTGTTTTCGCTATTTTCAAAACCAACACATAAATATGTGTCATTTACAATACCAATAGCTCAAACTTTCCTAATGCTAGACCTATTGCATTGCAAATGCTTGTTTAGCAGTGCATTTTGTGCTGTGTTTGGGAATGGAGGACTGGGGCAGCAGCACTGAGCAGTCATTAAACAAACGTGTGTCATTAACACATGGATGTGACGCCAAAGGTTTCACGCACGTCACTTCCTTGGCCCCCTCAACTGGTGCTTGAAAACAGGGAGACACAAAGTGGAGGAAACCACTAAGGAATGCTGTTTTTATTTTTTAATCTTGATCCAACCCCGCCCCTCTGCGCCCCCACCTATATGTTAGACTCAAGTTTTTGAAATGAGTTCTCTGTACAGCCAAGCTGGTCCTGCCAAGGCTTGTTGTGTCATGGTCTTTACTTGCATTCTGACACTTCTGCATCCGTAATGGACAGGTCGGACACTTACCAGGCATCTGCAGTTTTTATTCTCTCATTTTTGAGCAGTGCATTTTGTGCTGTGTTTGGGACTGGAGGACTGGGACAGTAACAATGAGCAGTCATTAAACATAATACGTGTGTCATTAACACACGGATGTGAGCTGTATCAAAGCCAAAGGTTTCACATATGTCACTTCCTTGGCTGCTCAACTGGTGCTTGAAAACAGGGAGACACAAAGTGACTGCAAGTAGCAGGACCGAAAGGCTACTTGCTACAGACGAGATGAACCT
This sequence comes from Lissotriton vulgaris, assembly GCF_964263255.1. Lineage (NCBI taxonomy): Eukaryota > Metazoa > Chordata > Amphibia > Caudata > Salamandridae > Lissotriton > Lissotriton vulgaris. Next base: position 447,247,419 of record NC_141698.1, on the reverse strand, counting down.
CGGTTTCACCGACCCTCTCTGGCTTTCTCCGACCCTCCCTCGGTTTTTCCGACCCTCCCTCGGTTTTTCCGACCCTCCCTCGGTTTCTCCGGCCCACCCTCGGTATCTCCGACCCACCCTCGGTTTCTCCGGCCCACCCTCGGTTTTTCCGACCCACCCTCGGTATCTCCGGCCTACCCTCGGTTTTTCCGACCCTCCCTCGGTTTTTCCGACCCTTCCTCGGTTTCTCCGGCCCACCCTCGGTTTCTCCGGCCCACCCTCGGTTTTTCCGACCCACCCTCGGTATCTCTGACCCTCTCTCGGTTTCTCCGGCCCACCCTCGGTATCTCCGACCCACCCTCGGTATCTCCGGCCCACCCTCGGTTTTTCCGACCCTCCCTCGGTATCTCCGACCCACCCTCGGTTTCTCCGGCCCACCCTCGGTTTCTCCGGCACACCATCGGTTTCTCCGACCCACCCTCGGTTTTTCCGACCCACCCTCGGTTTCTCCGGCCCACCCTCGGTTTTTCCGACTCACCCTCGGTATCTCCGGCACACCCTCGGTTTCTCCGACCCACCCTCGGTTTCTCCGGCCCACCCTCCGTTTCGCCGACCCTCACGCTGTTTCCGACCATCTCTCGGTTTCTCCGACCCTCTCTAGCAAAATCCTTTGTGAATAGGGAAATGCGTTGAGGAGCAGCTGCCACGGTCCACGGACGGACGGACGGTACAGAAGCGGCCACAATCCACATGACATAATTGTAGGCTAGCCCCCTGTGTCACTAGTCAGCAGGCCTGAGGTGAGTCCGTTTTTCCGCCCCCCCCAACCCCCCAGATTCTGTAAGATGCAAGCAGCGCGACCGCTATGTACCCCTGGTAAGTTATAACCTGACCAGGCCTCAGGGCACCTCACTGCGAGGAACTGTATTTTTGTTGTGTGTAGTATTATGTTTTAAAGTGTAGTAAAGAGGTTCTCGTTTATAAAGATACGGACTGGGCTGTACAGACAAGTTGTTCTGCTGTGAAGTGTCTGTTGAGCGATGAGCCCTTTGTACCCCCACACATGAACCTCCCTGTGAAGCTGTGACTGCCCCCACCGCAGCGATGAGAGCAAGCGCTGAATAGGAGAGCTGGAACAATGTTTAGGGGTGGGGGTGCTGGCCAGTAGTGTGACCTCATGTTTTTAAAATAATTTTGGTATTACTGACTAGGGAAGTGCAGACGCAGCCGAGTCGTTTGTCCCTCGAGGATGACTCCCGTGTAGCATCTCTCAGGTCTAACTCATAAAGTACTGGAATGCACAGGAAAGCGCCCCTAGAAAATGTAATACCAGCACCAAATTGCACCACGTGAGTGAGAGCAGCAAGCAAACTACTGTCTGATCCCTGCGTCCTCGGCGTGCAGCACATAAAACACTCTTATAAATATTGATTTGTTTGATCCTTCTATAAAGCTTTCTTTCCATTACTCTTCAGTTTTTAAGAAGTAACATGCCACTGTTGCACTTCTAGTTTCGATCCGACTTTTCAAAATACTTAGACATCAGAAAGGAAGACGTTTTTTATTGGTTTGTTTCAATAAACTTACGGCCTGTTTTCACCTTTCACACTGTTGTGCGACCCCAGCCAGAGTGTCTTTCAGTTCACCTTACAAATACAAAATTCACACATTTTGTCATGAGGCAACAGTCCTAAATCTCTGTAGTCAAAAACTGTAGCTGCAGTTTGTAACACAAAACAGTTTCATGTCTACTGCAAAATGTAGGTGTTTGAACAAACATTGCAAAACAGACACTTCAAAAGACATCTTTATGTCGCATTCTACATTTGGTCTTCTTCCTGTCCTTGGCCCAGTTTGCAGAGCTTTGGTAGGATGGGCTCTGGAACATCAGACGCACGCAAACACCCCCAGCCCCCACGGAAGAGGCCAGCAGTCTCTGGTTGTCCTGTGCCCTCCTCCCCTCCTGAAGGCAGTCTGACTACCAAACACCATACAGCAGCAACGAGTACGGGGGTGCATCACCCATTTGCCCGCTGCGACCTGTGCAGGAAAAAAATGGCAATGAAAAGATTTCAGCAGCAGCCAGGAGGCCAGAGACATGCAGGGCATGTCCTCTGCTGATGATTGGCAGCCTGAATAGCTGAAGCAGTGGCTGGCCAGCAGGGTTGGATTGGGATTCAAAATCGGCCTGGGCATGCAAAAAAAAAAGTGGCCCACATTTGCATATTGCTTTTCCCTACAACACTGCTTCAGCGAAATTTCATATAGGGGGGTGGGAGGGGTAACAAAAAATGCACCGATTGGAGAAAGCCAGAGAGGGTCGGTGTGACCCTCTCTGGCTTTCTCCGACCCTCCCTCGGTTTTTCGGACCCTCCCTCGGTTTTTCCGACCCTCCCTCAGTATCTCCGGCCTACCCTTGGTTTTTCCGACCCTCCCTCGGTATCTCCGACCCACCCTCGGTATCTCCGGCACACCCTCGGTTTCTCCGACCTACCCTCGGTTTTTCCGACCCTCCCTCGGTTTCTCCGGCCCACCCTCGCTTTTTTCGACCCACCCTCGGTATCTCCGGCCTACCCTCGGTTTTTCCGACCCTCCCTCGGTATCTCCGACCCTCCCTCGGTATCTCCGGCCCTCCCTCGGTATCTCCGGCCTACCCTCGGTTTTTCCGACCCTCCCTCGGTATCTCCGACCCACCCTCGGTATCTCCGGCCCACCCTCGGTTTCTCCGGCCCACCCTCGGTTTTTCCGACCCACCCTCGGTATCTCCGGCCTACCCTGGGTTTTTCCGACACTCCCTCGGTATCTCCGACCCTCCCTCGGTATCTCCGGCCTACCCTCGGTTTTTCCGACCCTCCCTCGGTATCTCCGACCCTCCCTCGGTATCTCCGACCCACCCTCGGTTTCTCCGGCCCACCCTCGGTTTCTCCGACCCTCACGCTGTTTCCGACCATCTCTCGGTTTCTCCGACCCTCTCTAGCAAAATCCTTTGTGAATAGGGAAATGCGTTGAAAGTAAGGCCCTTGATATTTATGGCTATGAAATGGCCTTTTATTGTGATCAGCATCTCAGGAGGTGCCCGATCCAGAGTGCCCTTGTCCAGATGTGCAGGGCAGACATAATAGTCAATGTTGTATTTGAGTAAATCTGATTTTGCGTGTAATAAACTACTGGCATGTTAAGTTTAAGTTACCATTCATCCTAGAATGCCTTCTTGTAGGGTCCCTGTTCAATATTCAGATGGACTTGCGTGCAGGTGGGAACTGAGACAGGGCTTATGTTGACTAAGAACTATATCACCTAGAAAGCATAGACCCTATGCTATTGATTACATGCAGAAAATAACATTTTGGAAAATGAAACCTCATAGAGCAACAACGAGCAATTATTTCCAGCCCGGGGGGAAAAACAGTTTGGACAGAACAAATAACAGCAGGACAAAGAGGAGTCAGGAGGTGCCAACGGCTTCAATAGAGAAAAAAAGCAAAACTGATAATGTAAACAAAATGAATAAACTAGATCGCGAATGGTAAAGCAAAGAATTACAAGCCCCGATTTGAAGTCGTTTTTGACACGCCGTTGTGCTTGCTCGTCAGAGCCGGCAGTATTGCCTGCTCTTAGCCGAGGCAGCACTGGTGGTTCCGGCTGTGAGACGGGAGGAGCGATGCCCTTCCGCCACCTGCTGAGAGTTGAACTGTCCACGAACCGCTGGCATTCGTGTCTGAGAAGATGATTACGCTGCACCCTATGTCACTTTTCCACGACACAAGCACACTTAAACCACCTTTCTGTTTGCGTACATTACCAAGTGCACATGGGCTGGGAACGCTGCTGTTAAATAGAGGCAGTAACACTCTGACATACACCTGCAACAAAACAATAGGCAAAACATTAAAAAATATATAAATCCTCACAGCAAAATCCGGATTTTCAAAAAGTGACCAGACCCGTTATATATAATTGTCTCTTTATTTCTAGACCAGCTAATCCTTTCGTAATTAATGAGCTTATGGTCTAAGAGGTCAGTTATATGGTCTCAATATATCTTAAGATGGTGGAGGATCTGTACACAGGTAAATTGGTGCAACTTTGGCATCTCATGGGTATATTAGTATGAACCTCACCAGTGGCATGCTTCATCATCGGATCCTCACCCACTTCACCTAGTGTGAGTGGGTGGCCTCAATTAAGTTTGCAAGAGGAGCTCTTTGTCTAAGGGATAACGAGTGCAAGTTACATTGGCCTTCAGGATCCTAAATCCTGTTTACTAGCAAGGTCCTTTGGTGAGAATAAATGCAGTGAGATGTTTAGTCGGTATAATGACCACCAATCAGTGGGTCGACTTGTTTGAGCCTGTATCTAGTGCCACCAAGGGTCAATAGGCTTTCTTCAGGACTGCAAATGTACATACCAAACTGGACCTTTTCCTGTAATGGTCTCTGAAACAGAAAAGCTTAATTGTATTTCTGTTGGGGGTAATTGTGACGTCTTGATATTGTATTATGTCATGCTCAGGCACAACTTGGTTGTAGTGTGTGACTGGGCATGCAGAGATGTGTGTTTGCCCTCCAAAACTTCAGACAAAACACACACAAACACGTGGGCACAAACACGTGGGCACAAACACACACACCCCGCCCCACCCCATCCCACCCACCCCACCCCAGAAAGGCAAATGAAAGCAAATCATATTTGTCGATAGTGTTCAGCATGCACACGTAGGTGTATATCAGAAATAAAAAATACCTAAAACCTACATACCCTCTATTCACTAGGACTTCATGAGGTAGTGCGGATGGGAGATCCCAGTAGTCGCATTCTGGGGAAATAAAAGTGATAGCATTTTTAAAAGAATATATCCAGTACACATGGTCTTTGGTTGCCCCCCCCTCTCCCCCCCCTTAATCACGCATTTACTTCATCAAGGGACTACGTCCTTCCTTCTCCGATTCTCGCTGTGTCTGGCCGGGCTGTATTTTTGCAAGATTCTGGAGATAAATGCCAGGTGACACTTGATCGGGGTTTAATCGCATTGGTTTTGTTGCCTAATTAAGCGGGAGGCTAGGAAATGTAGTCCCGCCTCATGTTCTTGTTCCATTGGTAATGTAGGTGAGGAATAAGGTGGCCATTCGGCTCTCCTATTGGTGAAGGAAAAGACACAAGGTCTATGGAGGTAGGGAACTGTAGTTCAGCCACCCGGTTACAAAGGGCTAAATGCAGATACTGGGGTTTTGTTGGGTATTGTATATATAGGGAACCCACAGAAAGGAAATTGTTGAAATGCACACTGGGGTGCATTGAAAAAGTGCTCAACAATACTAAAAAAAATGAACCCTCATTGTGAGGCTGGTGCAGTAAGTACTAACAAACAAGGTGGTTAAAAAGACGCAAAAGGAAAGTGGTTTATGCTGATTTCTCAAAACTTCTTACTGGTTATGCATGGGGAATTTTGTCCATTACGGTATATTCCACTGGGGGATATGATTGTTTAGTCCATTTTTTTGTGCATGAATAGTTTGTAAATCCAACGCTGTTCCTACTCCTGAAGGATATTCTCTAGGGTTCTTGTTCCTGCATCGACTTGTTCTAGGAAGATCCACCTGAGAGCTTTAACAGTGTCCTGTCAATATGTAGTGTTTCTCCATTTTTGCAGTGTTGCGTCTGCACCTGCTTTTGCTCCGGTGCTCACAAATCCTGGTGCTCCTTTTTCTCGTAGCCATGCCTACGTATTTAAGATTGCATGTTCAGATTATGAGGTATATCACTTGTTTCTCAATTGCCAGGGGAACGTTGACCTAAATCTATTTCTTTAGTGGGTAGGGGTCAGATGGCAAACACTACACTGGCCACAAGGGTGGTGACATACTACTCCTGGGAGACCAGGGGCATTGTGGATGGTGTTAGTTGATTTTGCTTTAGGTTTAGGTATTCACAAGTGTATCTCTCAGATTTGTTTGCTCTTTTGTTGGAAAAGAGGGGGAAATCACAATATCTGGGACCTGTGTTGAGGATACGCAAATTGCTTTTGATGATCTTCTTAACACTATTTGGGGAAATATGGTCGGCAGTAATGCATACCAATGACAGTTCTGTCTTTTCTTTTACTGGAGTTTCCAGTAGTGCATCTCATCTGATTTCTGGCTCTTTTTAGGTCTCGTCCTAAGCAACGCGCATGCGTTGCATAGGATGGGACCTAATGCCATGGCAGAGCTTTTTTAAGCAAAGAAGTGCACGTGTTGCATTGCTTGCAATGCCACGCGTGCACATCTTGGCGATTTCCTTTCGGGATCGCCCAGTGCTATATGGTTGCATGCTCCCGAAAGGAAATCGCCCATGCCCCCTCCCCCTGATGTATATTTCATTGAAATATGGAGTTTCCTCTCTTTGTATTGTGAACATATGATTTGTATCTTATAAATTAAAGCTTTATGTACATTTCTTTTGACACGGAGTCTTATGAAAACTGTTCCGGTTTTGGTTGTTTGGGCAACATCTGCCTATGTACATCTAGGAATGTCTTGCAGTTCATACTGTTAAACATGGGTTCGGAAAGGTGCATTTTTCCTTTTCTGGAGCATATACAAGCTTGTTGGGTTAATGGAACAATTCTTGTACACCGTGTGGCGTCTAAAGTTAACCCCTACCTCTCCTTGATTTCAGAGTCGCCTGGGTGACCTTCTGTCTAATTTTGGACGTGTCAGCAAGGAGAGTTGCCGTTTTTGTTGTTGTGCTTTTTAATGTAATACTCAAACCCCTGCCTCAAGGAAGACTATTGTGCTCATCAGTCTTTAAAATAATAGGCTGCTTCTGTAACCTGGAAATGAATACACCGTGAGCTGGTACAATTCGCCGAAAAAGCACTTTTGACATGGATGGGAACCTACCACTGTTATCCCCCTGAACAGACATCTGTTCTAGTCTCAGTTTGTGGCTTTTAACCAGCCGACTCCCGGAGCTGGATCCTGTCTGTCTGGGACCTCTAGTTATGGCCTGCGGTAGTGCACCAGAGTGCACCCTGCAATAGAGACCGGCTCTACAGGGACCTCTAGTAACGGCCTGTGGTAGTGCACCCAGCATTGGCTAGTACTATCCAGGGACCTCTAATGACGATCTGTGGCATTGCACCATAGCTCACCCAGCACTATAACCTAGTTCTCAATGTTTACGTTTTTAGGTCTCGCTATTATATCCCGCAGGGATTCATAGCGAGTATATAGTAGGCGAAATAAACTCTTGACCAAGCGCGGATTACGTGCAGTTCATGTGATCCAGTCGTGTGAGACACGCGTGCACGTCAAACCCATCAGCCTCGCACCAGACTTCAATGGAATGCCTCGTTCCCTCCCACTCGCTCGCTCCCCTGCTCCCCCGCCCTCCCCATCCGACTTGGAAAGAAGCCGCTCGCACACAACCATTACACCATTTGTGCCTCGCATTCCCCCCCCACCAGACTACAAAGGAATGCCTCCCACTCACCCGCCCCCTGACTCACCAAATGCTTCAGAGGGTAAGAGTTTTTTTTGTTTACCTTTCAATGTAAAATACGCTTCACAGTTATCTTTCAACCCCATCAGCCCTTTCGCAACACTTGAGCCCGGTCCCTCCCTAATCCTGAGTTAACCTGTTTAGCACCATCTTGTTCTGAAGAGTTGCTGAATTTGCTTTCTGGAGTAGCGCTTTCTGTTGCGAGTGATGGAAGCTTGGAAGGTTGAGTTTCATGTTCGGCGTCCTCTCCTCGCGCACCTCAGCGGAAATCAGTAATTGTCCATAGAAGTGTTTTGACTAAATAATGCGCCTGTTTTTAAATATAGACATCCGCAGATCACACTCCCTGGCTCTGTCTCATAGTACAAGGCCATGCCTTTTAGTAACCTTGGCCTAAAACTACTGCGCGTCAAAACGTGGATTGATTTGGGTTTGTTCGACTGCTCTGGTAACTCTCGTTACTATTTACATTTTTATGTGTTACCGCCACGGTCATTTTATTTTCCAGAGGTGGGTAAGCCAACATATTAAAATGGGGATCTGAGCTAAAGATTGGCTTTGGCTCCAAGAGCCCCTCCTGCCCGATTGCTGCCCTCGCTCTCCTGGAGTCCCTTGACTCAGTCCAGGGCAGTAGGTCTTTCGATCTCAGACTTGCAACTTACTGTCCGGGGGCTCCTTCACTCTGTCCGGCCATCAGCTCCTCCCCTCCAGCCCTGCCCTCTCTCCCTCTCCTCCCTTCTCTAGCCCATCTCCCTGCCCTGGTCAGTAGCCCCCTCCTTCTTGCCCCGGGGCCTCCTTCCGTCTGTCCCAGGTGGCTCCTCCCTTCAGCCCTGCCCTCAATCAATCAATCAATCAATCATAGTATTTATATAGCGCACTACTCACCCGGAGGGTCTCAAGGCGCTTGGGGAGGGGGGGGCCCGCTACTGCTCGAACAGCCAGGTCTTGAGCTGCTTCCTGAAAGCGAGGTGGTCTTGGGTCAGGCGGAGGTGGGTCGGGAGGGAGTTCCAAGTCTTGGCGGCCAGGTGGGAGAAGGATCTTCCTCCTGTTGTGGCTCTTCGGATGCGGGGGACGGCGGCGAGGGTGTGGCTGGTCGATCGAAGGTGGCGTGTGGGAGCGTAGAAGTTGAGGGGGCTGTTGAGGTAACTCGGGCCTTGGTTGTGCAGGGCTTTGTGTGCTTGGGTGAGGAGGCGGAAGGTGATTCTCTTGTTGACCGGGAGCCAGTGCAGGTCTCTCAGGTATCTGGAGATGTGGCTTCGTCTGGGGATGTCGAGGATGAGTCTTGCTGAGGCGTTCTGGATTCGCTGGAGTCTCTTCTGGAGCTTGGCGGTGGTTCCGGAGTAGAGAGCGTTGCCGTAGTCCAGACGGCTGGTGACGAGGGCCTGGATGACCGTCTTCCTGGTCTCGGTGGGGATCCACCGGAAGATCTTACGTAGCATGCGCAGGATGTTGAAACAAGACGAGGAGACGGCGTTGACTTGTCTGGTCATGGAGAGTGAGGAGTCCAGGATGAAGCCCAGGTTGCGTGCGTGGTCTGTTGGTTTGGGTGCGGAGCCCAGGGCGGGTGGCCACCAGGAGTCGTCCCAGGCGGAGGGCGAGGAGCCCAGGATGAGAACTTCCATCTTGTCTGAGTTCAGTTTCAGGCGGCTGGTCATCATCCATTCGGCTACGTGTTTCATCCCTTCGTGTAGGTCGGCTCTGGCGGTGGCGGGGTCGTTGGTCAGGGAGAGGATCAGCTGTGTGTCGTCGGCGTAGGAGATGATGTTGAGGTTGTGTTGGCGTGCGATGGCCGCAAGGGGGCTCATGTAGACATTGAAGAGGGTGGGGCTGTTGATGGTGTTTTCGAGTGGCGAGCTTGAGGGTGGTCATGTTGTCCGGTGTTGGGTCTCTTCTCCATGCTTTCTCGAGAGCTCGGCAGTTCTTCTTGGAGCTCTTGAGTTCGTCGGTGAACCAGGATGCTTTCTTGCTGCCGGGTCTGCTGGGCGGGGTCCTCAGTGGGGCGAGGTCGTCTGCGCAGTTGCTGATCCACTTCGCGAGGTTGTCGGCGGCCTGGCTGGGGTTCGCGGAGCTGGCGGGAGGGTGCTGGTTCAGGGCTGCGGTGAGCTGGTCGGCCGTGATCTTGTTCCAGCTTCTTCGTGCAACCTGTTGCTGGTGGTGGTGGATCGTGGTCCTTCTGAAGCTGAAGTGGACGCAGCTGTGGTCCGTCCAGTGGAGTCCGGTGGCGTGGCTGAAGGCGATGTCTTTGCTGGATGAGAAGACGGCATCGAGTGTGTGTCTGGCGAGGTGGGTGGGGGTGGTCACCAGCTGCTTGAGTCCGAGGTTGGCGAGGTTGTCAAGCAGGGTGGTGGTATTGATGGAGCAAGGATTCGCACGTAACGCGAATTGCTCTCTTTCATGAACCTCGCCTTAAATCATAACTGTACTAACTCCGATTGTTTGTCATTTATTTGTATTTCCCCAACACACGGGTGTCCCTAGGAGGCTTGCCTATGTGTTTTTCATCGTAATCAAGCTTGCACATTAATAAAATGGCCGCTTTGCAGAAATCCAGTCTGCGCATGCGTCGGTCATACCCATGTGATGTGACGCACTCGCAATCTGGAGGGAAAAGTTCGCTCATGCGCAGTGGTGTTAAAATGGCCGCTTGTCACTAATCATGCTTCATGCTATCTTAAGCCGCTTTTGTCTATGCATCTTTTCTGCACTAACTCTTAATGCTATAAGTATTATAAAATAAGGGATTAAGAGTAGTTGGTCATGGTGTACAGTGTATTCATTTTATTCTGTGTTATTAATTTGTTTTCGCTTACTTTTCATGTACCGTGTAAATAAGGGCCTTGAAGTAGGGATGGGAACCATTTTGAAGCTGACGTATCCCTCATCACGTGATCAAAGATCTGGGACGTGCAGCAATGGAACCTGGCCAGTTGGCCATTGAAAATGGGACTGTCCTTTCCAAGCGCACCTTCGCCCTTGAAGACCTGCTATTTTTACTCTGAAATGCGCAACAATGTTGCAAACCCTTTCTTCACTATTGTACTTTCCCACACGTATGCCTGGGAACCCAGATGTTAGGGGGAGGGTAATGTCACGTGAAATACGTAATAAGAATATAGGTGGTACCTATGTCCTAACCACCTCTCTTGACCAATCAGAAGATGGGACTTTGTCATATTGCAACATTTATGGGTGGTCTTGGGGACTCAAAACAGTATATATAGCCTAGCTTAGCTTAGAGAAATTGTCCGACTTGTCCGAGTAGCAGACCTGTCACTGACCCTACGAACTCTATAGGTGACTGATACAGAGTGCTGCGGAGCATTCTGCCTGAAACTTTCCACAAACTCCAAGGGGTGGAAATTAGTCCTAAGTGCTAAGCGAAGCACTTTGCTGGGAGATTCGAAAACCCAATCGGGGTTTTGGCAGATTCCGAGCAGAAGAGGGGGTAACGCTGGCGTTGCATCCGAAGCTGTGAGGGGTTGGTCGTGCCTTGGTGAACCCAGTCCTGACCCAGACCTGAGGGGTTTCCTGTCCTGACTGTCCATGAGCTGTACCTGCTCACCTTCTGGTATTTCCTGAATCCTTGAGGGTCCTTGTCCCGTTCTTTCCCAACTGACCCGTGGCCAGGGTTAGTCCTCATTCTCACCTAGGTAAATATTGGCATAGGTGTCTGTCTATACTATACCCTCAACTTTTCCTCCTCTGATTAAAGCAATCTTGCCTGTGATATTCTCCATGTCTCTTTTGAATGAAATTTCATGCAATTGATTATTAGTAAATGTTCCACTTTTACCCTTCCTTTAGGACATTGTAGAAACCCAACTGTTTATTTAGATTGTTCCACTTATTCCCTTTCCCTTAGTATGGTTGCCGTGAAGTTAGGAAGATAGCATAAGGTTTAGGAAGTAGTATAAAATTATTAGGTCACACATTAGGTCTTCCTCACGTCCTTGCCCTAGATTAAACTGTATTAGATAAATGTTCATTATGATTCATGCCCTATAGTGTTCCCTTTTACTCTATGATACTCACTTTAATCCATAGTTATATCCTGGTTCTGATACTAATCATTGATGTATTACTTTGCATTTGCCTACTTGTAATGGCATTTTCGTTCTAAACTTATACTATATAAAACCCTTAAAACCATCAAGGTGTCTGTGGTCATTATACATTAAAGCGATACTAAAGGTATTAAATGTGTAAAGTAGAATTTTCTCCCTTTTAGGAAAACCCTTATCACCTGTCCACTGCTAGCTCCTGATCCGTCAGGAGTAATGTGCCTGTGGTAAGTCAGGTACATGAATAGTGAGTGGTGTAAGAGTCACCCACTCGATTACTCATAGTAGCGTGACAGAGGTTTCACCCGGTTCATGCAAAACACGGTCATCATATGCACGCCAGGGCCCAGTGCGTGGAAAATTTGGTAATCTAGTGACCCGGGTGACCCGCGCGCTCTATCAGTAATTTCTGGTAAGCAGAGGAATGGTTAGGACTAGTAAGATAGGTAGATAAGATAGTTAGAAAAGAAACCGTGAAAAATAAATGTGCTGCTAAAATTGTTTTTTAATATTGATTGTGTTACTTAATATTTTATTGCAAAAGAAATCGATTTCAAAATTGTTTTAAATGATTTTATATATGTATTGCTGCTAAATATTATATGTTTTGTTAACCAATTGTGTGTGATTGTTGAGTGTTGTCTGAAATCCCCGGGGAATTGTATAACGGATGGTGAGTAGAATCCATCGCGTTCTGAGGTCATTTGTAGGGAGGAAAGGTTAGTGCATGGTTCAAGTGGAACTGGAAGCGCTAATTAGGTCTTTTTCGGAAAACTGTATGAATGAAAGTAACGGGACTGCTGATAGAAACCTTGGTCTGATATCACCTAGTAAGGGTCACACTAAGGGAGTAATAGAGTCATCGGAGCTTGTATGATAGCAAAGGGAAACGCTGACGAACCCCAGGCTTAGTATATATCCCGGGAAGAAGTGGATGAGACTGGGTAATAGCAGGTTTTCTAATGCTTGCGTGAGGGTAGGCAAGAGAAGTCTATCCGAAGTGTATGAAAAGTAGACAGAAGTGGTTTACTTGCAGTAAAAGAAGAACTTTCTATCTCTTTAGAACACTCCTACACAATGGCGAATGTTACACGTTGTTGACTAAAATTAACAATAGCACCTTAGAGAAAATACAAAGTTTCCGTTACCTTGTAAAGGAGGGAGACAGTCGAAGGGCTGCTCTGAAGTCACTCCGTGCCGCGCTGGTATTGGTTAAACCAGCGGGTGTGTAGTGAAGCCGAAATTGTAAGGGAGGGGTGAGTGCCGGAGCGTGAGAACGCGTCTCGCGAAAGGCCGCACACCCATTGGTCAAGAACTTTTTGCAACCTCTGCACTGATTGGTTGTTGAGAAATTGGAGTCGCGCTAGCATTGGAAGCACAAACGAAGTAAAAATTTTCCGCACCGAGCTTATAGATTGTTACGAGCGGTGTATGTGGTACCCTGATTTTCTGCCTGATCCACGAAATCTAGGGTGTCATAAAGAGTTGATGAGCAGAGGCAGACCTCACAACATGTACAGAGGAAAGAGAAAAATGTCATTTGCCAGCAAAATAAAGAATTTCTTCAAAACTGACAAACCCGTCCGAACTAGGGAGGGCGTGATCATTCCTCCGCCAGATACTCCAGCCTCTTTCATGATGTTAGAAAAAGGGTATCATACCTGTGTATGGTTAGAGAACTGGGTAAAGTACACTGCGGAGGATGGAGTTTTAGCCTTTCCCATTGATGGTACTTTTAACGGGAGAGTCCTATTTAACCTGAGGACCCGAATGAATGAATTACATCCCAGACCTAGATTAACTCAGTATGAAGCTTTAGAGGAATGGGAAATTGAGGCTCTAGAGCGAGACAGACCCCGAATGGACAAGGGAGTGACCCGATGGTATCCAAAAATGGTAAAGGAAACCAAGGAGCAGAAATTGAAACAGTGGAGACAAAATATGATGGTAGAAGGGTTATTCCCCATGTTCGGAGCTAATGAAATGATGGGAGGGAAGAAATGTACTGAGAAAACCCGACACATGATGCCCCTGGGTGAATCGGAAGATGAATTTTTAGAGGACTTATTTATGAAAGGTCCCCCGCCTTATAATGAAGACACCAGATCTCAAAGCTTAACTACTCCATTGAGACCTTCAGGAAGAAGAAGTACTAGTGAAGCCGATTCCACAGGGATAGAACAGAGAAGAGCGGGAGGAGAGGGATTTGGTAGACCCGACCCCGTGGTCCCGAATTACAACCCCTTTGGCGAGGAAAGACCAGTTTTATCCACTCCATCTGCTCCGAATATATATCCTTCTCTAGTACCCCAAATGATACAGGATCCCCCCATGAATCGAGTATTACACGAGCAGGAAAGGGATGCCCTGAGAGGACAGCGGAATGATCTCATACATGCCATAGCTCAGATTAATCCAAATCCTGAAGCCCTGACGATTCCAGTAACCATTGGTCCAGTTTTTCCCCTATATGGGGACAGAATGAATACTCCAAAAACTCCAGTCATAACCCCGATGATGCCCCCGCCCAGAAGGGAACCACTCATTATTGATGACCAAGCAAGTGAATGTGAGTCCATGGCTTCCTTGATGGATCTGCCTAATAGGGAACAGGGACCTAGTATGTCTCGAATGGGAACTCAGACTGGGAACAAAGACGTACTAATAGAGTCTTCATCAGGAACTCAAAGTGCGACAGTGGTAACTCCCGAGGAAATAGAAAGATGGACCTGAGAATTAGAAAAGGGAACCCCTCATCCGAAACCACTAGATATTTATAAGCTAAGAATAGAGCTAGAGGAACTGAGCACAGGGAATGTGGGTTTAGAACGATTGAATGTCCGGGAGGAAGATGAGTTGTTGTTCATGTGCAAACACCTTACTCGGAACGCAAAAATATACTATGACAAATTAATGGACACGGCAGTTTGTATGGGAATAGATATCAGCAGATCCAAGGTACTACAGAAATCCTATAGGGTAGAATTTTCAGACAAAGATCTAGAAAACCTGAATACCGCAGGGAAGAAGACGCAGATTAAAGAACTGATAAACTTAGCACAGAAATGGGGAGATCTAGACAAGTGGAAAGCCAGGTGGGCAAAGAAAAAGGAGGATAGCAAGGAGAGACCACGGACTGCTGAGTACGTCCTACAAGAAGCTGACAAACCAGAAAAATTATGTCCCATGAGAGAAGTCCCAGGGGGAAAATATGTCCATGTCCCTTGGTCCAGACAAGATATAGTATCATTTACCAATGACTTTCCAAAATTACGGGAGAAACCAGTCGATTGGTACCGACAGGTCGAACGCTTCATAAAAGTTCAGAAATGTCTTCTGAAAGACCTGGATGGTTTTTTCGACATTGTGGTGCCTGTAGATTTGTGGACCGAATGCAAAATTGAAATCGATTGGCCCAATGAGGAGTACGAGAGAGACTCTGTAACTGGAGCTCCCTCACCTGAAGTAATGAGAAAGTATGATCAAGTCATACAATACCTAAAGAAAAAGGTACCTGCAAAGGAAACTGATTGGACCCGTATAGATAGAACTACCCAAGAGCGTGATGAATCAGTCCACTCCTTTTATGAAAGGTTACTACAGGTGTTCAAAACTTACAGTGGAATCGATAATGTGGACATGAAGGATATGACCCATTTCAGTTATCGATTCGTGTTAGGATTGAGACCTGAAATATCCCAGTGGATTAGAGATAACAAACTCAGTTGGCAAGGGAAACCCATTGATGATGTTCTCAAATATGCCAAATACTGCGAAGATGAGATCGAGAACAAAAAGAAAGCCCTAAAGGAGAAGGTGATGTGGGCTCAGGTGAAATTAGCTGAACAACAAGAAAAACAGTTAAGTAAAATGACTAACAGTAATAATGCTCCAAATCCGAATGCTGGGGGTGGAGGCAGGCCCCGGGTAAAAATGAGTAGAGAAGAGGCTATGGGAAAATTTCCCTGTCACGGATGTGGTCAGATGGAGCATTGGAGAGATAAATGTCCGCACTTGCAGGCTGATAATGCCCCCGTAAATGGTTTAAATCCACAGGTGCAGAAAGAGGGGATCCGAAAGACCCAGCAGCAGGTAAATCAACCCCCGGTGCCACGCGCTCCTAGACAGAATTATAGGAATCAGGGTCAACAGAATGAAAGGGTCGAAGTGTGGGAAGGAGAGAATGAAAGAAATGCACCCATTCCACAGTACCTGTTAAATGATACTTTTCTCTGTGATGATCAATACTGACAGGGCCTGAGAGGGGAGGACAAGGAGTGCGTGCTTGGCGCCTCCTTACCGGTAGACCAGACTGGACCATACATTGAAGGAAAGGTTGAAGGGACAGATGTCACCTTTCTGTTGGACACTGGTGCTACCCGTTCCACTGTGAGAACAGCGGACGTTCCTAACCTACCCCTCTCGGGAGAAGCTATCCAAGTAGTGGGAGTTTCTAATCAAATAATCAGTACTCCGGTAACAGAACCTATGGAAATTTCCATAGGAAATTTCAAGGAAATGCACAGATTTGTGGTCTGTGATTCCAGTCCTGTAAACCTATTAGGACGAGATTTGCTGTGCAAAATGCGTTGCACCATCTTTTGCTCACCAAATGGTGTTGAAATCCAGACCCCAGATGAAGATGGCCTATATAAATTGATGTTACTGAGGCCCGACACAGAAATTAAGCCCATGTCCATTGAAAGTC
Organism: Lissotriton vulgaris; assembly: GCF_964263255.1. Taxonomy (NCBI): domain Eukaryota; kingdom Metazoa; phylum Chordata; class Amphibia; order Caudata; family Salamandridae; genus Lissotriton; species Lissotriton vulgaris. The sequence goes on along the minus strand of NC_141698.1, from coordinate 447,231,189 downwards.
TACCTGAAGAACTGCAATCAAGCGTAATACCTGAAGTTTGGGATTTTACTGGAAAAGATGTAGGCTTAATGGCAAATGTAGACCCAGTGAAAATAGCTATAAAAGCAAATGCTGTATACCCAAATACCAAACAGTATAAAATGAGTGCAGAAGTGAAAGAAGGAGTCGGAAGGGAATTAAACAGATTGCTCAAAGCAAACATCATTCAGGAAGTGATGAGCAGTCCCTGTAATTCACCCATACTTGGAATTAAGAAGCCTAGCGGAAAGTATAGGGTAGTGCAGGACCTGCGCAAGGTAAACCAAATTGTAGTACCTTGCTGTCCCATAGTGCCTAACCCCGCAGTGATACTGTATCAAATTCCTTGGAATGCGGAATGGTTCACTGTCATAGACTTGTGCCATGCGTTCTTTTCCATCCCATTGCATCCAGAAAGCAAATTCCTTTTCAGTTTTGAATTCAACAGCCAGGTCTATGTCTGGAATCGTGTCCCCCAGGGGTACACCGAAAGTCCATCGATTTTCAACCAGATTCTAAAGAAATGTCTTGACTCCTTAGTACTGCCTAAAGAGTCTGACCTGGTACAGTACATAGATGACCTGCTGGTAGCATCTAGAAGTCAAGACGACTGTGTCACTGATACCATTGCCTTGCTGAATCACCTAGGAAAAGGAGGACATAAGGTCTCACCAGACAAATTACAGTTCTGCAAGAACTCAGTAAAATATCTGGGGCACCAGATAGAGAAAGGGATCCGGAAAGTCACTACAGAAAGAATTAAAATAATTCGAGAAATGACACTACCAGTGACTCAGAAAGAAGTAAGAATGTTCCTAGGAGTTGTTGGGTACTGCAGACAGTGGATCGTGGGTTTCGCGGCTATAGCGAAACCCTTGATTAACATGACAAAGAAAGGAGCGGAAGACCCAGTTTGTTGGAATGATGAATGCATGACTGCTTGGGTAACATTGCAAAATTGTCTGTGCACAGCTCCAGCCTTAGGAATGCCTGACTATTCCAAGAACTTTGAACTGTTCTGTGACACGAGAGACAATTGTGCGCTCTCGGTCTTAACCCAGGAACATGGTCTGATTAGGCGTCCCGTGGCCTACTTTTCGGCCGCCCTAGATCCAGTGGCTGCTGGATTACCTGGGTGCCTGAAAGCAGTAGCTGCTACCTGTACAAGCCTTGAGCAGAGTGAGAACATTGTGATGGGACATCCTGTCACTGTATTTGTTCCACATTCAGTTGTGATCTTGCTCACCCGAACCAAGACACAGTATCTCACCCCTAGTCGGCTGACTAAGTATGAGAGGATTCTCATTGGTGCAGAAAATGTAATAATCTCCCGATGTAATATTCTAAACCCTGCCACTCTATTGCCCCTTCCCATTGATGTAGAGGCAGGAGATGAAATTGAGCATAGCTGCATAGACTTGACTGAATTTAGCACAAAACCCCGTCCTGATATCAGAGAAGTGGCCTTGGTTGATGAAGACCTCAAAATGTTTGTGGATGGTTCATGCTTGAGACATGAGAATGGAGGTTTGAGTGCTGCCTATGCTGTAGTCACATTGGAAAGAACCCTGGAAGCTTCCTATCTTTGCGAAGTTAAATCTGCTCAAGTAGCGGAGCTCATTGCTCTAACAAGAGCTTGTAAAATAGGGAAAAACAAAAGAGTAACTGTTTATACTGACAGTCAGTACTGTTATGGGGTTGTTCATGACTTCGGCCAGCTCTGGTTGCAAAGAGAATTCATGACTTCCTCAGGTTCTCCTATCCGAAATGGAAAACCAGTACAAAACTTACTAGAAGCCATCCAATTGCCCAAAGAATTGGCTGTGGTCAAGTGTGCGGCTCACCGATCTGGAAATGACGAGGTGACAGCCGGAAACAGATATGCTGACCAAATTGCCCAGTACTGCGCCCGACACAAAATGTCCCTCCTAATTAAATTATGGGGAGGTGAAAGCAGCTGCCAACTGATGTTGTTTGAAAGATTGGGAACATGGGATGAATTGAGAGAACTACAACAGACAACAGACAGGAAAGAAAGGAACATGTGGAGGCAGGATGAATGTCGACCAAGGAAAGAGGATGGTGTTGTGGTCCACGTGACTGGTATGCCTGTACTGCCTGAACGACTGGTTACCGCAATGGCACGGATAATACATGAACCAACACATATTGGGAGGGATGCCATGTGCCGAATGTTTGAAAAGGTGTTCTACAGTCCAAAATTCAGGAGCACAGCAGACAAACTTTGTCAGAGGTGTTTAGTGTGTCAACAGTTCAATGCAGGAAAGAAGACAGTAGTGGAACAAAGTACCATTGGGAGAGCAGAAGGTCCCTTCATTAGGATGCAGGCAGACTTCATAACAATGCCCCTGTGCAAGGGATATCGATATGTCCTGGTCATAGTTTGCTTGTTTTCCCGGTGGGTGGAGGCTTATCCAGCAAAGAAGAACGATGCCCTGACGGTAGCTAAATTGTTACTTAGGGAACTGATCCCCCGCTTTGGAATTCCTGAGACAATTGAAACAGACCAAGGTGGACATTTTTCAAACGAAGTCCTAAAAGAACTCTGCAAAGCATTCAAAATGGAGCAAAGGCTGCACTGTGCCTATCATCCAGAGGCTTCTGGAATAGTCGAGCAGATAAACGGCACTCTCAAGTCCAGGCTGGCAAAACTGTGTGACTCCACAAAAATGAATTGGATAGAAGCTTTGCCCATGGTGCTGATGAGCTTGAGAAGTATTCCAAACAGAAAGACAGGCCTGAGCCCCCATGAAGTGCTGATGGGAAGAATGATGCGACAGGCATGGGTACCTGGACACAAACTGCTAAGTATTTCTGATGATATGGTGCTAGAGTACTGCAGGCAGTTGGGTGACCAAGTGCGTTCTATCTCTCACCAGATTGGAGAGACTGCTGTCGAATGGCCTACAACTCCAGCACACAATCTGAGACCAGGTGATTGGGTGGTGTTGAAGAAACACACCCGGAAGAGTTGCCTTGGACCAAAGTGGGGCAAGCCTCGACAAGTGATCCTTGTCACCACAACTGCTGTGAAGTGTGCTGGTGTACCAAAGTGGATCCATGCAAGTCACACGAAGAAGGTGACTGGAGAAAACGCGACTGAAGCTGGAGGTAGTCCAGCTGAGGAGACTCCAGAAGAGGGTCCGGATCCCGCTGACATCGAACTACCAGGCACAAGTCAAGAAGTTGAATGGTTTCCTGCTGATGACCAAGTTCTTGATCCAATAAGAACCAGAAAATACTCTTACCTAGGTAGTGAGTGGGACAGTGCAGGTGAGTCAGAACAAGAAGGAGAAGGTCAGATCATCAAAGCCATCATAAAATCTGATCAGGGAATAGGCCAAGTAGGGACAGTTCAAGTCATCGACACTCCTTCTGAGACAGAGGAGACTGGAAAGGGACAGATAGTAGTCAAAGCAGAAGTTCATGCGGAAGAAAATCAAGAGATCGAAGAGCATGAACAGGATCAGTTAGTAATAGATGAACGTGTTCAGGAAGAAGAGTCCAGTGAATCACTAACAAACGAAGATCAAATACAGTCTAAACCTGAACTAGGTCAGCTTAAGGACCAGGCAGAAGAAATAGGTGAAAGACCTGGAACTAGTCAGACAGGAAGGGAAAAAGACACTGCTGAAGCAGTAGTGCGACAAAGAAGAAAAAGCAAAAGAGTTCACGAGGAAGAGCAAGTTTCCTCGACTACAAATAGGATCGAAAAGAAGGATGAACCCCGATATGTAAAAAGACTAAGAATAAGAATAAAAACAGTCGAAGAAAAACTAAAGGACCGAAAAAGGGCTGAAAGTGAAGGAAAAGAAGCCCGAGGAAAGTCCATCCGAAAGGGCGACAGAGTAAAGAAACAGAACAGACTGTATCGAAGCCCTGAGTGGACCTATTTGGTGTTGGAAGAAATTGATGAGCCCGAAGCCTGTGGCAAAAGTGACGAAGAAAACTGAAGAACGTCCCACAGGTTTACCACAAAATAGGTAGGAAATGGAGTAGTAATCTGTAATGCGTTTTGCAATGCTTAGCAATACCAGTAATATACTTCTATTGGTTACCAAGACATAGAATACAAATTGTACACTCAATCTTATACTCAGAACACCACCAGCAACTATAAATGTAATGGCAATAAAGCACACAAAGCGTCAAATGTAAAAAACAAATCAGAGAATAATGTTTTAGAAATATATATACTTGTCAGTTTATTCAAAGGGGCACATTATCAACACAATTATAACAAATCATTAAAAAAACATACACATAGCATGTTATAACATTTTCTTTTATTTTTTATTTTTTTTTTTTGTCCTCATATATGCCACCAGTTAATGACTGCTCTAAGATAGGCGCTCTTCAAGCCACTGTCACAAACTATCCTTTCCAGCCCTCGTGTTTGTGGATAGCTGTAGAAGATTGCCCAGAGGAAAGGTCGTTACCCGTCCAACTTCCTTTCGGATTGATCCTTGCAACTAAGGAAGGACAGGACCACTTACCTCTGGCATAATCATTGGACTATTATTAGTTTTCGATCCAGGCATTCAATGCTGACCACAGCCTAACTGCTTTATCACCCCCACATAAAATATCAAATTTACTCACAGCCACGATATATTTAAGACAGTCTGCGAATTTCGGGGGGATGCCGACTTCCATGCTTTGCAGATCTCTCTTCTAGCGATGGTCATAACATAAAAAATAAACTGTGACAAATTACTATTAAACACATAATTAGGCAATAAACCAAAGAAAACCAATCTGGGTGAACACTGAATTTGAACCGACAAAACCTCTTCTAAGAATTTACACAATTGTTCCCAAAAATTAGCTATTTTTGGACATTCAAAGAACATGTGAATATCATTTGCGCTCCTTAGATTGCACCTAGGACAAAAATATTGCGCCCCAGAGATTCTAGAGAGTTTCGCTGGGGTCCAATACACTCTGTGCAAAGTATATAAATGATTCCTTCTTAAATTAGAAGGTTTAATTATCTTTTGGGATAAAGAAAAGGAATCAATCCATAATTTCTCTACTTCCTCCGCTATCTGGACTGAAGTGGGGTCCCATATATTCTTAATTTCTGTTTCCAAATTGTCTTTATTATTCAGTAATATGTTATACCATTGTGCCGTTTCTCTTTTTATTTGTCTAGAATTACTATATAACTCTAAGAATGATTCCTCATTATTTGAGACCCAATTTTGACTTCCCCACCAGGCCGATAGTTGATAAAACTTGAACCTCGTTAATGTCCCTCCGGTTACCCCCTCAAGAAATTCCCACTTTAAAACTTTCGATTCATCACATAAGTCCCCCCACTTCAGGAGACCTGCTCTTTTTAAGGGGAGAGCCAATTGATCCAATAAACACTCTGGGGTGCCTGGTGAGTCCCAAATTGGGGAATATTGATGGTAATATTGGATACACAGCAGCCTACACGTCTGCGACCAATAGTATAAAGCAGCCTTTAAAACTTTCAACCTAACTTTTTTGAAAAATTTTTTGTCGCCAAATTTAAACAGGAAGTAATCAGTACCAAAAGGGAGATCCTGTAGCATAGCCTGGAATAGTAAACTATTTGAAGTAAAATCCAATCTATTAGCTAGTATCCTAAAGTTTTTGAGCTGGAAAGCATAACAGTAAAATAATAAATCAGGGAGAGCTAAACCACCTAATTTTAGTCCTCTCCTTAGCTTCTTCCAAGCTATCCTTGGAGATTTGGTTGCCCAAATAAACGACCCTATTCTACCTTGTAAATTAAGGATATCTTTTCTACTGAAAACTAAGGGAATAGCATTAAACAAAAACGTGACCTTAGGTAGAATGATCATTTTAACAAGATTCACTCTGCCGTAAATATTTAACGGTAAAGTGTTCCACCTGGAGAGAAGTTTTTTAATCTCCTTTATTACAGTTTCCCAACTAACCTTCGGAGTGTCATCTATATTCTGGGTTAAATAAATACCTAGATATCTCATCTTGCATTTGGCTTCTGGAATAGGGAGTGGGTTATTCCAACACATTACCTCGGTTTTCTCCTTATTAATAGTATAACCTGAAACCAAGCCAAAGCTCTCCGCAAGCCAAAATAACCTGGGAATTGCTTCGAGGGGGTTTGAGGTATACAACAAGAGGTCATCTGCGTATAGCGCTGTCCTAATTGATAAGTCCCCAATTTTAAATGAAGAGATAATAGAATCCTGCCTTAAAGAACAAACAAAAGGCTCAATGTAGACATCGAACAACAACGGAGACAAGGGACATCCTTGCCTTGTTCCTCTACCAACACTAAACCATTCTGACAGTCCTCCATTGACCAGAATCTTAGCCCTGGGACTTCTGTATAGAGCCACCACACTTTTAATGTAAATTTCAGGAAAACCAAATTTCTTCATTGTTGACCATAGATATTTCCAGTTTACTTGGTCAAACGCTTTCGCAGCGTCTATTGCGACTATGGCCAAAGGTTTTTTGTTTTGAACTGCATAGTCAATAGCTCCGATTGCCTGAAATGTGAGTTCATTCAGTTGTCTGCCCGGGATAAATCCGCGTTGATCCGGATGTATTATGGATTTGATCACCTTGGCGAGCCTATTTGCTAAGATACCTGAATAAACTTTTAAGTCTGAGTTCAGTAAAGATATAGGTCGGTATGATTCTATCCTTTGTGGATCTTTGTTTGGCTTCATAATTAGTGAGATGGTTGCGTCCAGCCAAGAAGATGGAATTTGCTGACCTTGGATGAAAATTTCATTGAATAGTTTAAGCATTGGAACAATAAATTCATCCAAATTATCCTTGTAAATTTCTGTTGGGAGCCCATCTGGACCCGCAGCTTTCTTTCTTGCCATTCTCTCGACTTGAGATCTAATTTCCCCCTCGGTGATTTCTTTTCCTAAGAAGGCTACTTCTTCATTACTTAAACGAGTTAGATTTCTCAGAATGTCTAAATTATCTATTTCTTCCGATGAAGTATTCACTCTTTCACGATAAAGGTCTTCATAAAAAGATCTGGCCTCCTCTTTAATGTCTTCATCCTCAGATAAAACTACACCAGTTCCTCGTTGTATTAAAGTTTTAATGTTGTTTCTGGACCTGTCAGCTCTGGCTTTCCAGGCAAGTAGTGATCCACATTTCTCCCCATATTCAAAATTACGCAATTTGCTTACCTCCCATTTATCTCTTAGTATCTTTTCAGAACATAGTCTATGATTAGTTTGTAAGTCATTTAATTCTTTTTCTAGCCTCGATACTTCTGTTCGATCATTAGAGATGGCATGGAGAAGTTGCTGCTCTTTTATTTTAATTAAATTGAGATTGTTTACATCTTTTTCTTTAGTTAGCTTTCTATTTAGAGCCATTTGGGAGCCGTATATTCCTCTCAGGAAAGATTTAAGAGCATCCCATATAGTTCGATTTGGGGCTGAATCATTATTAAATAAGAAAAACTCTCTTATACTTTTCTTAGTGCTAGTATTGAAATCGGCTTTTAATAAAATAGTCCTATCCAAAGTCCACCTATGATCTAGTGGGTTCCTTTTTTGAATACTAATACACAACTTAACCACGGAGTGATCTGATAATCCATTCGGGATGTATGCAATAGAATGAATATTTGATAACATCGTTCGATCCAGCAGAAAATAATCTATCCTGGAGAACTGATGATTTTTTTTGCTGTGGAACGAATACTCTCTCTGGGAGCCATGTTTAACTCTCCAGGCATCACACAGCGCATACTCCTTAATAATATTTTGCAGCGTACAAATCGATTCTTTTGGACAGTTATATTTAGCCTTTGAAGTGCGGTCAAGTTCTACATCCAGTAGCAAGTTAAAGTCTCCCCCTAGTACTATAGGAATTGGAAATTGTAATAAATAACTTGCTAGTTTATGAAGGAAGCTTGGATTATCCTCATTTGGGCCGTAATAGACCCCACATAGGAGTCTAACAGGGCCCACTGATACCACTACCGCCAACCACCGCCCTGACTGATCTGTAGCCCAATCATGGACAACAATTCCTTTATTGGCACAAATAATAATTGCCACCCCCCTAGTAGTACCCGATTGTTTGGAACAAAAGATTTCCTGAACCCACTTACATTTTATAAAAATATCTCTGCATTTATTGGCTTCCAAATGAGTCTCCTGCAGGAGAATTAATGATGCTCCGACATTCTCTAAGAAATGGGAAATGTTAAATTGTTTCTTATAACTCCCTAATCCATTCACATTCCAGGAGAGGATTATAGTTTGGCTAGCTTGCATACTCTAGTTTTAAATTTTGAATGTGGCTGATAGCACACCGTAATATCTTATCTAAATAATAAGTGATCACAAAAAATAACTTTTTTATGGTGTCCGAGGACATTTTTTGTTTTTTTTCCCCCCTTCCCCTGGAGCACCCACCCCCCCACCCTGCGGGGAACCCTTCCCTCCTGATTGGCGAAAACGCCCTAGGAGGCCCTGTTCCCTGATTGCCCCACTCAAAAGTAAAGCAAAACAAATGTCTGGGTCTCATCCCCCTAACTTTACTGTTCACTTTCTGCAAAACTCTCTTAAAGAAACTCTTAACTTAACTAAATATGTAAGCTGTTTAATTAATATTTTTTTTTTTTTTCCCCCATCTTTTTTTTTGTAATTTTCTTTGTGTTCCCTTTTATTTATATACATATATGTTTTTTTTTTTTTTTTTTTTCCCCCCTCTCCCCCCCGCCTCCCGCTCGCAGACTTACTCTACCCTACACTAGATACAAAGGAAATAAATTTGATACGTGGAGCAACTAAACCACCTCTACCTATGCTATTCTTCCTGAGCCTCATTCTCCTGAGCCTTCATCCTGTCAAGAACAGCATCAACTTCTTCTGGAAATTGGCACGTGTACATTTTATTGTTCCACATGATTTTAAGAAGTGCCGGAAATTTCATCTGTACATTTGCCCCCATTGAACGTAATTCTGGCATTCTAGACCCTAACTCCCACTGCCTTTTAGCAGTTCTACCACCAATATCAGATCTGATGTGATATGGATTAGCTCGAAAGTGTAGGGAAGTGCGTGATAAGCATCTATTCAAGATCAGTTCTTTCACACTGTATGTTTGGAAATACACCAAAATCTTTCTCGGGGCCTTCCTGTCCGGATGCAGCCTATACGGGTCTCTATGTACCCTCTGAATTTCTGATTCTAGGTCTATATCTGGACGGTCTTTAAGAATATCTTCACGCAGTAATCTGCAGACAAAACCTTTTATGTCCTCCACCTCGGCCCCTTCCGGAATTTTCAAAATCCTCAGGTTATTCCGGCGAGATTGGGTTTCCAATCTCTCCAGGTCCATAGCCAGGGATCGATTCTGAACTTTCAAGGCTGTTATTTCTTTAGAATTAATGTTTGAGGTCTCTGAGAGTGTTGAGATCTTACCTTCCAATGCACTAGTTCTAGTATTGATACCATCAATTTTTGCCTCTAGTAAGTCAAATCTATCATGTAGACGCTGTTGGTTTTTCTCAGAAGTCTCAAATTTACTTAGTAGATCTCCTCTTAAGGACTGCAGTAGGGATCCCAGGCTTTTATCTGAAAAATCGCTACCTCCGCAAGCTCCTTCTTCCTCTGTGCGGAGAAGTTGGAGTTCAGCCTCCTGCGTAGTGTTTTTTGACGACTCACTTCTGTAGGAGAGTAGGGTCTGCAATCCTATGATCACCCAGATTTTTTGCTTTTGTTTCACTGGTTTACGACTTTCTCTGGCTGTGGGCCTGCCAATCAGACCCACAGCCTGGCTGTTCTCTTTCTAAATTACCTCATGTACCCTAGGTGCATCTACCAATTGGTACTGGGCCACCTTATCAGACCCTGTAACTCAGGGCATAGGTGTACCCAGGGCTGCCAGGGGCTGCAGCATGTATTATGCCACCCCTGGCTGGCCTCCTAAATTTGACACAACTGGCTGCATGACAGCTGGGGCAAAGTCGTGTAATCACCCTTTGCTGTAGGTGTAGTATACCTATACCTAACCCTAAAATGGACACACAGATTCCTATCAGTCACTCCTATGGCAGGCCTTGACAATCCTGAAGGCAGAGTGCTTGGAATCGTGTGAGATGGTGCTCTGGCATGAGCTGAGCCTGTCTGCAGCTTGCGGAATCAAGTCCTAATAGCTGTTCCATGATATCGCATACCATATACTCTTAAGTGCATTATAATCCTCGCGGTTAAATGCTATCTTTGGTATTGCTTTATCAAAACATGTCGAGTAAGGTGTCATACGAATTGGAATACTAACCCCTCGCCAATTCTGGCGACGGGGTTAGCATTCCACCCTTCTAGAGGGACACGACATGTATGTAACTGTGAACCCCGGTTAAAGTTAACTGAAGCCTCAGCTCCACAAAATGGATGCTGCCACCACAGACACGAGTCTGACCCCCTGCAGCTGGGAGTCCTCCCAGTGAGGGGAGCCTGGACAAAGGGTTTCCTGTCAGGGGCGGTGCTAGCACCGTCCCAGACATGGTTTTGTGTATCCTGGGTAGGCAGGGCTTTTCAGGAAGGTGACTGCTGAGTGGCACCCCGGTGCTCACTACGCATAGGCCAGTCAGAACCAGTTCCAGGGGCACACCAGCCCCTGGCCTGGGGAAGTCCGGCAGGGGAGAGGGGTGTAACCACCCCCCTCCTGGTCCCACCCATAGGCAGGACCTAGTCACCGGGTCAGCCCCCTTTTTTAGTATAAAGATAGGAGCGGGCCCCCTGTTCAAATTAGATCATCTTTGGAATCAAGATACCACTTTCTTCGAAAGGACTTCACGATTTCTTCTTCAAGATTCTCCCTTGTGGCTAAGGAGTAGTCACCCTGCATCAAGCGGGCACCATCCTAAAGAACACTGCGGTCTGCTGCAAGTCCTTCATCACGAATCCGACGACCCAGCTCGACGAGACCCGGCTTCCCTGGCACCTCTGACCTCTACTCACCTCTACAGCCAAGCTGAGAACCGTGAGTGCGACGAGACCTCAAGGGACCGACGATCGCCAAGACTGCACGACATCTTTACTGCAAGCCCACCGTGTCCTCCACTGGTGAGTGCTTTGGGGTCCGAGAAGCCCCGACCCTGCGCAGCTCCAGCACCCAAGATCAGCCTCCCTGCATCTCCACGATCGGCGTGGGGCCCTTCTGCTGTTTGCTGTGCACCGCGTTGTTTGGCTACTAGCCGGCTGGCTTGTGGCCTTCTGAACGACGCCCAACGACTTCACGACTGCCGGTCTGGTTGCTCCAGGCTGGCCCTTGCTTCCTTTTTCAAGAGAGGCACCCCGGACCCTCCTGGTCCACTCCAGACGCCATTTTAGGTCCACCGCGTGGGCTTGAATTTGCCAAGGCTTTGTTGCCCAATCCTGGGTCCAGCGACGCCGACAGCTTCCATCTTCGTGGGACAGCTCGATCCTCCATCCTGGTCGCCGACAACGCCTCCTGGTCCGTGAGATCTTCGAGTCAAGCGTCACCCACTCACCTTGTCGAGGTGGCTACCATCCGGTGCCCTCCTGGTGCCCCCTGACTACTGGCTAGTAGTCTCGAACTTGGTCCCCTCTGCTTTCAGGTGTCATCTATCTTCGAGATCCAGGCTTGGATCCAACTGAACTTTCTTCACTGGTCACCGGCCAGCATCTTTTCTTCCGGCTCCTGGTCCGTCTACGAGGATTCCCGACGTCTTTTCAGACCTATGCAGCTGCAGCCCCTGGGCTAGGTAACTTCGGCATTTCGGTGCCCCAGCATAGCCTCACTATCCAAGGGTCAGAATCTACTTTCGTTTTCTCCCTACCAGGTCGGGTCCGCCCGAGAACACTAACTTTCTAAATCCTAGCTACCATAGACTTTTGTCCCGCATCTCGCGTGAGAGTGCACACACTGCACCCGAGTCCCCTAGGCCTCCTAGAAGTAATCTAACGATTCCCTAGTCAAGTCCTAGCGATTCCAAAAGCTATTAGTACTGTACTTACCTGCTAGGAATTTCGCATTCCACTTTCAGAGTATATGGTTTTCCGTGCCCCTCGGGCATTTGTATATACTGTGCTAACTTAAGTATTTTTGTAAGAGTTTTGGTTTGTGCTTAGTACCCTGTCCTCATAAAGAGTACAGGGCTGTTGTGATCTTTAAATAAATAACTGTTTATTTTCATAACACTTGTGTGGTGTCCTTTCACTTGGTATTCAAGGGGTATATGTGTGGTAAACAGCTGGCTTAACACGCCCTCTCGAGTCTTTAGCCTTAGACTGCTCGTATCCACGCTACTAGGATAGCTGGTCTATAAGGTTGACTTACAACCAATCATCAATAAGGGTTGCTGGACTGATACATAGTGTTCACTAGAATAGTGAGCACTGCATATCAGGCCACCTTCTCACATTGGTGAGCAGCGGTTGGGATTTGAGCTTGCTGTTGTTTTACCACACGTATCCTAAGAATATCTTGCTGAAAGATCACATAAGTACTGTTAGGTACATATAACTAAAGCTTAGAATACTCTGAGTTCTACTGAACCAGCTGTTGTAGCTCCTCAAGGCTTAGCACACCTTGGCTACAACTCTAGCAAGGGACCAGTAGGTAACACATAGTGTAGGTAGGTGCATCACTTACACCACACTAGAAGCAGTATGTCGGTCACAGGAGGAAACACTGAGTCTCCCCTTGTGTCAGTTGACCCTCCACAGGTCATCCCTTCAAGATATACTGCGCTTAGCTTCCATGAGTTACGACAAGTATGTACCTCTAGGAAGATTAAGCAGGGGTCTAACCCCACAACTGCTTTTCTGATTGGTCTCTTAGAGACTCATGATGCAAGGAGGGCTGGTAACCCAGACCCTTCTACTTCAGAAGGCAATATGCCCTCCCTACAGGGACCCTTTGATAACCAGGACCCTCCACATCAGGAAGCAGATGATGCTGATGATGAGGATGATGACTTGGAATCTAAGGGGGAGGCAGAGCAGGACCAGGTAGAAGTCGTTAGACTAACCAGGACCAACTTAAGCAGACATGAGAGGGACTCTAGGGGAGCCCTGGGGCCACTCTCAGGTCAGCTTAACATTGGGAATGGACGAGTTAGGTCTCTGTCAAGAGGCTCTAGCAGATCCATTCATACCAATGGCTCTCAACGTTCCTCTCAGAGGGGGATGACATCTCCCCAGAGGAGAATGTATGTAGCTAAAGAAAAGGCAGCCAATCTGAGGATTGAAAGGGAAGAACTTGCCCTGGCCAAAGAGAGGCTTGCCTTTGCTAGAGAGCAACAATTGAGTGGGACAGTCCCCACTGGTGGCAGCATGGTACCTAGCAATAGGGACAGGAGTTTTGATACAAAACACCTTGGTAAGATAGTGCCCCCCTTTAAACAAGGGGATGACATCCACAAATGGATTACTGCTGTGGAGAGGGCCTGCACTGTGCAAGGTGTTCCCCCAAGTCAGTGGGCAGCTATCTTGTGGCTCTCCTTTGAAGGTAAAGGAAGAGACAAGCTCCTCACCACAAGGGTAGAGGATGCTAATGATTACCAAGTCTTGAAAAGTGCACTGGTTGATGGGTTTGGCCTAACCACTGAGCAGTACAGGGTGCTGTTCAGGGATACCCAGAAAACTCAGTCTCAAGATTGGGCTGACTTTGTAGATTGTGCCACTAAGGCTTTTGAGGGCTGGTTGCTGGGCAGTAAGGTTACTGATTATAAAGGATTGTACAATTTGATGATGAGAGAGCAAATTTTAAACAATTGTCAGAACCAGTTGTTGCATCAGCATCTTGTTGACTCAGATCTGACCTCTCCCCAAGAATTGGGAAAGAAGGCAGACAGATGGGTTAGAACAAGAGTTAAACAGAACCAGGGCCAGAATCAAGGTGGTCAGAAGAAAGCAGACCAGAAGGGTAAAGATTCAAAAGGGGAACAAAATGACCAGAAGTCTTCGACAGGTCCCCAACAACCCAAAGAGGGTGGGGGTCAGGCTCCCCAAAAGAAGAAAGAAGGCCAATCTAAAAGGTGGTGCCAATACTGTAAAAGTAAAACTCACTGGTTTAGTGAGTGCACCAAGAAAGGAGGAGGGCAGACTCCTGCCACTGCAGCCCCTAAGGCACCTGTGCCCCCTAGTACAGCCAGCAGTGGTAGTGCACCTCCCAAGGGTTTAGTAGGGTTAACCCTGGGTTCTGAGGGGAGTGACAACTTAGTTGGCACCCTCACTCAGGCTGTCCTTGTCAGTACAGGGGATATGGATATGTCCCCTGACATAAGTCCCAATACTTTGGGCAAATACAGACAGACACCTTTTATTAATGGAAAAATGGCTCAGGCCTATAGGGACACTTGTGCCAGTGTCACAATGGTGACACCTAGCTTTGTGGACCCTGGACAGATCATGCCAGGTACAGAATTCCTGGTGACCAATGCAAGCAATGTCACTACCAATCATAGTATGGCAATTGTAGCTTTCTCCTGGGGAGGGGTAACTGGCCAAAAGAAGGTTGTAGTTAGTTCAGACCTCCCAGTGGATTGTTTGTTGGGCAATGATTTGGAGTCATCACAATGGTCAGAAGTGGAGCAGAGGACTCATCTGGAAATGTTAGGTTTGCCAGCACATGTGTTTGCTGTGACTAGGTCACAGGCCAGAAAATGCCCCACTGAACAGGTGCTGGATCCTGGAACAATGGACCAGACACCTTCCAAGAAAAAGAGCAGTAGGGTTAAGGCTGTGCCTTCCCCCTTGCCCCAGGTTGTGGATCAAGTCTCAGAGGAGGCTGACCTGCAGGAATTGAGGGAAACTGAGCCTAGAGAGTTTGAACTTGATCAAGTTGAATTCTTGGGTTCAGGGGGACCCTCAAGGGAAGACCTGGGGAAGGACCAGTTAGACTGCCCTTCTCTTGAACCCCTCAGACAGCAGGCTGCTGCTGAGGCTGCTGGGAACGCCACAGGTACCCATAAGGTATACTGGGAAGATGGACTCCTGTACACTGAGTCAAGAGACCCCAAGCCTGGCATGACCAGGAGGCTGGTTGTACCCTTGTCTCAGAGAGGTTTCCTACTTACCTTGGCCCATGAGATTCCCTTAGCAGGTCACTTAGGCCAGACAAAGACTTGGGACAGACTTGTCTCACACTTTCACTGGCCTCACATGAATGAGGATACCAAGGAGTTTTGTCGCTCCTGTGTCACTTGCCAAGCCAGTGGTAAGTCAGGTGGCACAACAAAGGCCCCCCTTATACCAATGCCTGTGGTGGGGGTGCCCTTTGAAAGAGTGGGGATTGACATTGTTGGTCCAATGGAACCCCAGACAGCATCAGGGCACAAGTTTATACTGGTGGTAGTGGATCATGCCACCAGGTATCCTGAAGCTATTCCACTTAGGACCACCACAGCACCTGTGGTGGCAAGGGCCCTAGTTGGAGTGTTCTCCAGAGTGGGCTTCCCTAAGGAGGTTGTCTCTGACAGAGGTGCAAACTTCATGTCAAGCTACTTAACTGCTATGTGGAAGGAGTGTGGTGTCAATTACAAATTCACTACACCCTATCACCCACAATGCAATGGGCTTGTTGAAAGGTTCAACAGGACCCTAAAAGGGATGATTCATGGACTACCTGAAACACTCAGGCGTAGATGGGATGTCCTGATGCCCTGCCTTCTGTTTGCTTACAGAGAGGTCCCACAAAAGGGGGTTGGCTACAGCCCTTTTGAACTTTTGTATGGGCACCCTGTGAGAGGCCCCTTGTGTTTGGTGAAGGAAGGATGGGAGAGACCTCTCAAAAAGCCTGCAACCAACATAATGGACTATGTACTTGGTCTCCGCTCCAGGATGGCTGAGTATATGGAGAAGGCATCAGAAAACCTTAAGGCCAGTCAAGAACTTCAAAAAGCTTGGCATGACCAAAAGGCTGTCCTGACTGTTTATCAGCCTGGACAGAAGGTGTGGGTGTTGGAGCCAGTGGCCCCAGCAGCACTCAAAGACAAATGGTCTGGGCCCCACACAATTCTTGAGCAAAAGGGAGAGGTCACCTACCTGGTGGACCTTGGAACTCCCAGGAGTCCCCACAGGGTACTCCATGTCAACAGGCTCAAAGCATATGTCGACAGGAAGGACATGAGCTTGCTCATGGCTATAGATGAGGGACAGGAGGAAGAGAGTGACCCTCTCCCAGACCTGCTCACTCAGAATCCTGATGATGGGTCAGTAGATGGTGTTGTCTTTTGTGGCAGCCTCTCTGAACATCAGCAGAAAGACTGTAAACAGGTTCTTCAGTCTTTCAGACATATGTTCTCTCTGACACCCAGTCAGACCAATTGGTGCACCCATGAGGTTGACACTGGTGACAGCCTGCCAGTCAAGAGTAAAATCTACAGGCAGCCTGATCATGTTAGAGACTGCATAAAAACTGAAGTGCAGAAAATGTTGGAATTGGGAGTCATTGAACCCTCAGATAGCCCTTGGGCTAGTCCAGTAGTTCTAGTGCCAAAGCCTCACACCCAAGATGGTAAGAGAGAGATGAGGTTTTGCGTAGACTACAGGGGTCTCAATGCAGTCACTAAGACTGATGCCCATCCAATACCAAGGGCAGATGAACTTATAGATAGATTGGCTTCTGCCAACTACTTAAGTACATTTGACTTAACAGCTGGGTATTGGCAAATCAGGTTAGCTGAGGATGCCAAGCCCAAAACAGCATTTTCAACCCCTGGTGGGCATTATCAATTTGTGGTAATGCCCTTTGGTCTGAAAAATGCACCTGCCACCTTCCAAAGGTTGGTGAATCAAGTCCTTACTGGGCTGGATGACTTCTGTGCAGCATATCTAGATGATATTGCTGTCTTTAGCTCCACCTGGGAGGATCACCTGGTCCACCTGAGGAAAGTGTTAGAGGCTCTGCAGGCAGCAGGCCTCACTATCAAGGCCACCAAGTGCCAGATAGGGCAGACACAGGTTGTATACCTGGGCCACCTTGTAGGTGGAGGCCAGGTTCAGCCACTGGAGAGCAAAATACAGTCAATCAGGGACTGGGCTCCTCCAACCACCCAGACTCAGGTTCGAGCTTTCTTGGGCCTGACTGGATACTACAGAAAGTTTGTCAGGAACTATGGTTCCATTGTGACACCATTAAATGAACTGACAAGTAAGAAAATGCCAAAAAAGGTTCAGTGGACAGCAGGCTGTCAAAAAGCATTCGATGACCTAAAGCAGGCCATGTGCACAGCACCTATCCTTAAGAGTCCAGACTACTCCAAACCATTCATTGTCCAAACAGATGCTTCTGAGTTGGGTGTGGGAGCTGTTCTTTCTCAACTGAATTTTGATGGTCAGGATCAGCCCATTGCTTTTATAAGCAGAAGGCTGACCCCCAGAGAGAAGAATTGGTCAGCTATTGAGAGGGAGGCCTTTGCTGTGGTTTGGGCCCTGAAGAAGCTGAGGCCATACTTGTTTGGCACTCACTTCAAGATTCAGACCGACCATAAGCCCCTCTTGTGGCTAAATCAGATGAAGGGTGAAAACCCCAAACTGCTTAGGTGGTCCATTTCCCTACAGGGGATGGACTTTACAGTGGAACATAGACCTGGTACTGATCATGGCAATGCCGATGGGCTCTCCAGATATTTCCACTTAGAACAAGAAGACTCACCTGGTCAAGGTTAGCTTATTGTCCCAAAGTTTGGGGGGGGGGGTCATGTAGGAGAGTAGGGTCTGCAATCCTATGATCACCCAGATTTTTTGCTTTTGTTTCACTGGTTTACGACTTTCTCTGGCTGTGGGCCTGCCAATCAGACCCACAGCCTGGCTGTTCTCTTTCTAAATTACCTCATGTACCCTAGGTGCATCTACCAATTGGTACTGGGCCACCTTATCAGACCCTGTAACTCAGGGCATAGGTGTACCCAGGGCTGCCAGGGGCTGCAGCATGTATTATGCCACCCCTGGCTGGCCTCCTAAATTTGACACAACTGGCTGCATGACAGCTGGGGCAAAGTCGTGTAATCACCCTTTGCTGTAGGTGTAGTATACCTATACCTAACCCTAAAATGGACACACAGATTCCTATCAGTCACTCCTATGGCAGGCCTTGACAATCCTGAAGGCAGAGTGCTTGGAATCGTGTGAGATGGTGCTCTGGCATGAGCTGAGCCTGTCTGCAGCTTGCGGAATCAAGTCCTAATAGCTGTTCCATGATATCGCATACCATATACTCTTAAGTGCATTATAATCCTCGCGGTTAAATGCTATCTTTGGTATTGCTTTATCAAAACATGTCGAGTAAGGTGTCATACGAATTGGAATACTAACCCCTCGCCAATTCTGGCGACGGGGTTAGCATTCCACCCTTCTAGAGGGACACGACATGTATGTAACTGTGAACCCCGGTTAAAGTTAACTGAAGCCTCAGCTCCACAAAATGGATGCTGCCACCACAGACACGAGTCTGACCCCCTGCAGCTGGGAGTCCTCCCAGTGAGGGGAGCCTGGACAAAGGGTTTCCTGTCAGGGGCGGTGCTAGCACCGTCCCAGACATGGTTTTGTGTATCCTGGGTAGGCAGGGCTTTTCAGGAAGGTGACTGCTGAGTGGCACCCCGGTGCTCACTACGCATAGGCCAGTCAGAACCAGTTCCAGGGGCACACCAGCCCCTGGCCTGGGGAAGTCCGGCAGGGGAGAGGGGTGTAACCACCCCCCTCCTGGTCCCACCCATAGGCAGGACCTAGTCACCGGGTCAGCCCCCTTTTTTAGTATAAAGATAGGAGCGGGCCCCCTGTTCAAATTAGATCATCTTTGGAATCAAGATACCACTTTCTTCGAAAGGACTTCACGATTTCTTCTTCAAGATTCTCCCTTGTGGCTAAGGAGTAGTCACCCTGCATCAAGCGGGCACCATCCTAAAGAACACTGCGGTCTGCTGCAAGTCCTTCATCACGAATCCGACGACCCAGCTCGACGAGACCCGGCTTCCCTGGCACCTCTGACCTCTACTCACCTCTACAGCCAAGCTGAGAACCGTGAGTGCGACGAGACCTCAAGGGACCGACGATCGCCAAGACTGCACGACATCTTTACTGCAAGCCCACCGTGTCCTCCACTGGTGAGTGCTTTGGGGTCCGAGAAGCCCCGACCCTGCGCAGCTCCAGCACCCAAGATCAGCCTCCCTGCATCTCCACGATCGGCGTGGGGCCCTTCTGCTGTTTGCTGTGCACCGCGTTGTTTGGCTACTAGCCGGCTGGCTTGTGGCCTTCTGAACGACGCCCAACGACTTCACGACTGCCGGTCTGGTTGCTCCAGGCTGGCCCTTGCTTCCTTTTTCAAGAGAGGCACCCCGGACCCTCCTGGTCCACTCCAGACGCCATTTTAGGTCCACCGCGTGGGCTTGAATTTGCCAAGGCTTTGTTGCCCAATCCTGGGTCCAGCGACGCCGACAGCTTCCATCTTCGTGGGACAGCTCGATCCTCCATCCTGGTCGCCGACAACGCCTCCTGGTCCGTGAGATCTTCGAGTCAAGCGTCACCCACTCACCTTGTCGAGGTGGCTACCATCCGGTGCCCTCCTGGTGCCCCCTGACTACTGGCTAGTAGTCTCGAACTTGGTCCCCTCTGCTTTCAGGTGTCATCTATCTTCGAGATCCAGGCTTGGATCCAACTGAACTTTCTTCACTGGTCACCGGCCAGCATCTTTTCTTCCGGCTCCTGGTCCGTCTACGAGGATTCCCGACGTCTTTTCAGACCTATGCAGCTGCAGCCCCTGGGCTAGGTAACTTCGGCATTTCGGTGCCCCAGCATAGCCTCACTATCCAAGGGTCAGAATCTACTTTCGTTTTCTCCCTACCAGGTCGGGTCCGCCCGAGAACACTAACTTTCTAAATCCTAGCTACCATAGACTTTTGTCCCGCATCTCGCGTGAGAGTGCACACACTGCACCCGAGTCCCCTAGGCCTCCTAGAAGTAATCTAACGATTCCCTAGTCAAGTCCTAGCGATTCCAAAAGCTATTAGTACTGTACTTACCTGCTAGGAATTTCGCATTCCACTTTCAGAGTATATGGTTTTCCGTGCCCCTCGGGCATTTGTATATACTGTGCTAACTTAAGTATTTTTGTAAGAGTTTTGGTTTGTGCTTAGTACCCTGTCCTCATAAAGAGTACAGGGCTGTTGTGATCTTTAAATAAATAACTGTTTATTTTCATAACACTTGTGTGGTGTCCTTTCACTTGGTATTCAAGGGGTATATGTGTGGTAAACAGCTGGCTTAACACGCCCTCTCGAGTCTTTAGCCTTAGACTGCTCGTATCCACGCTACTAGGATAGCTGGTCTATAAGGTTGACTTACAACCAATCATCAATAAGGGTTGCTGGACTGATACATAGTGTTCACTAGAATAGTGAGCACTGCATATCAGGCCACCTTCTCACAACTTCCATGACTTTTTTCCTGATTAGTGGCCCTTGGAAGAGTCACTGGAGATTGTACAATTTCATCGGTTACCTCAGTTACAGAGACCCCTTCACCCGTTATCACTGGAGAGTTAGCTGGTTCTAAAGCCCCATATTTATTACTCAAGGGAAAGGAAGCTAAAAGTGGGGAAACTGTTACCTGAGTTGGATTAGACTCCCAACCAGATGCAAAGGCAGGGAGATAAGAGCGGTTTGTGACTCCTGTAATCCGATACCAGAGGGCAGCTTTCACACGAAGCCCAATATTATAGCCGCCTACCCATGGTTTTATGAGGACTGCAGTCCGCTCTGCCTGGGGTCGTGTATCACAGCCGCAGCGCCCGTTTTCAAGGCGCTGATAACTCACACCAGACACTTCACCTGAGACCCGGTACAGCTGGCCGGTGGATGACTCCCTGGCATACCGCCGTTCGTGAATCCAGTCGCGTTGCTCTTTCATTCGACCTGCCGAGTGCCAGTCGTCCGCGTAGGTCCTAGTGCCTTCTCCTTCCTTCCGTCTCCCTGCTCTCGATCACGGCGTCTGTCTCAGCTGTCACTTCTCCGTGAGCGCGAGGAAGCCCGGGGGGGAAAGGCGAGAGAGAAAGAACTGAGTTGCCGTGCAACCGAAGCGGGGGTAAAGTACAGCTTCTCACTCACCTATACACTCAGCAAAATCCGTTTGGTATCTGCTCGCAAAGTAGAAGAAGGAGACCCATATTAACTCGAATTAGGGCTCCAGGGTCAGAGCCTCGCAGCAGCCGCTAGCCTGCCGCCGCCATGTTCCCCAAGCCCCGCCTTCCTGAGTCCTAGCATGTTATAACATTTTCTAAAAACATTTTTAAAAAAACAACACATAAGCATCAGGTTAAAAAGTTCAAAGGAACAGGGGTCGACGCGGCGTTTCGGTTACAGTGAAATAGACAACCTTCTTCAGGACCAAGTTCTAGAAGGAAACATATAATTACTATTCTTTTCAAACCCAAATTTTTACAGAATCATTTTCTAAAACAACATATTTTCTTAAGCTATAGCATTTGACAAAAGGTGCTGTTATTATACTTAAAAATTGGTGAAAGAGGTGGTTGGTATGGTATTGCTAAAGTGCATCGCGCATTTATACTGCTACCATTTCGTGGGTCACTATGTTAATTATCATAGTGATAAAGGAAATCAATTATGTGGGTAGATGATACTCGTATTGCCCACTGTAAGGTTACCTTGCATAAGTAGTATTAATGGGAGTGCCTAAGTTCTTATCTAGGTCACTTGATGGTGGGTCGCGGTTTATATTTATGCGAAGGGATAGCTTTTTTGATTGTTATACCCACTTCTGAAATTACCTTAATGGTTTAAGTAGCCTCCAAATAAATCCAGGAGGGCACTTTGCCGGTTGTATGATCCAGTAGGGAACTGGAAATAGTTCCTAATACGATTCAATAATTCCTCAGGATATCTGTAAATGGCAGTGAGATTATGTTTTAAATTTGTGCTCTATACATAAAGGAACATAAAGTAGTAAAGGATTAGCATTATAAATTGAACAAAACTACCTTAAGATTACATGGGGATAGGCCTTGTTCTGGTAGTAGGAGCCACCGATATATATTTCCTGTGTTGCTGTAAATAGATGCCCCTATTAGTTTATTGCAAATAAGGAGTAATAGCCAATGGTCTACTAGTCTATCTTGATACATAGATTAGGCATTTGTACTTACCCAGGTTTAAATTACTGGCAGTTGTGTATGATACACGTGTTTTTCACTATGCTGGTGTAGCAGCTATTTAGCATTCAATTCGTGGTGGGCATTGTCCTGCAACCGGCAACGTGCCCTCCTGGATTTATTTGGAGGCTACTTAAACCATTAAGGTAATTTCAGAAGTGGGTATAACAATCAAAAAAGCTATCCCTTCGCATAAATATAAACCGCGACCCACCATCAAGTGACCTAGATAAGAACTTAGGCACTCCCATTAATACTACTTATGCAAGGTAACCTTACAGTGGGCAATACGAGTATCATCTACCCACATAATTGATTTCCTTTATCACTATGATAATTAACATAGTGACCCACGAAATGGTAGCAGTATAAATGCGCGATGCACTTTAGCAATACCATACCAACCACCTCTTTCACCAATTTTTAAGTATAATAACAGCACCTTTTGTCAAATGCTATAGCTTAAGAAAATATGTTGTTTTAGAAAATGATTCTGTAAAAATTTGGGTTTGAAAAGAATAGTAATTATATGTTTCCTTCTAGAACTTGGTCCTGAAGAAGGTTGTCTATTTCACTGTAACCGAAACGCCGCGTCGACCCCTGTTCCTTTGAACTTTTTAACCTGATGCTTATGTGTTGTTTTTTTAAAAATGTTTTTAGAAAATGTTATAACATGCTATGTGTATGTTTTTTTAATGATTTGTTATAATTGTGTTGATAATGTGCCCCTTTGAATAAACTGACTAATATATATATATTTTTCTAAAACATTATTCTCTGATTTGTTTTTTACATTTGACGCTTTGTGTGCTTTATTGCCATTACATTTATAGTTGCTGGTGGTGTTCTGAGTATAAGATTGAGTGTACAATTTGTATTCTATGTCTTGGTAACCAATAGAAGTATATTACTGGTATTGCTAAGCATTGCAAAACGCATTACAGATTACTACTCCATTTCCTACCTATTTTGTGGTAAACCTGTGGGACGTTCTTCAGTTTCCTACGCTATCTCCCCTGTCCCAAAGTTGACAGTTAAGGGGGCCTCCTTTACTTTATTGATTTCTACCCAGCTAGTCAGCTGAGGAGGTACTTACTCACTATACACACATCTGCACATACATTCTAGCATTACCCGCACTTTGAACATAAACACCAATGGAAGGCATCAAAGTACTTAGTTACACAGAGGATCATTTTAACAAAATTCTTAATGGTCCTTCAATAAAAAATGTCTCTACCATCCGGCTAGACAAATCAGACGAAGAGCAGTGGCGTGCTCTTTGGAATTTAAAAAAGAAGGTGGTTAGGGCCGAACTACACGCAGAATTCTTAGTTGAGTATTGCAAGAAAGGAGTGATTCCCAAAGGCCTACAGGTAGTCAACGAACCTGGGATTTTTATTAACAACAGAAAGTTCATAGAGAACTGGACACTGATAGCGAATCGCTGTAGTCGCGATTGGATCATCCTCATTATAGAGACAGCCCAGGAAGTGTTAATAGTAGAACGCAAAGAGATAGAAGAAATGGAAACTAAACTAAATACCACAGCACTACAAGAAGCCAAACAAAAACTAGAAGAAATTGAGAAAGACGTGTCCAGCTATAATGACTACCTATCTAACAAAAAGAGCAATAAACTCCGGAAAGACATCTCTAACTACAACCCAGAGCATGTCTATCCGTATTTACAGAAAGATTTTTACGATAGAAGTAGGGAAAACCAACCACAACGGAGACCGTGGCAGAATCAATCGCGCAATTCCCAAAAGAGAGTAAGGTTTTTCGATACCTCATATACAAGCTCGGACTCTGAAAATGAACAACAAAACGACAATAGTAACACCAAAGAGAGGGAAGCGCCTAATACAGCTAGCTCTAGTAGCCTTCCTTTTTTGGATCAGCGCCAACAGAACTTCGGTCAACCGAAAGGGAGAGGCCGAGGTCGAGGGAACTACAGTGCGAAACCCCAGTTCCAACGACGTCCCAATACGCGGAGTCAGAAGCATTGGGACTAACAACCTCCAATAAGGCACCAATAATAAATCTTTCTAAACATAGGTTAACCAACCACCAAATCACCCTATTAGAAAAGGGATTAGGATTTGCATCCTCTGCAAATATAGATAGGTATTCACTAGAGAGAGACCTGCAGAGCTTCTTCAGGAAAGTTAGGCTAGCAATATACTTCGAAGACAAAGAGAAACATCCCAGCAATAACAAATCAGGTCTTAGAAACAAATCAGTATGGACCCCTAACATCACCATGATTCCGAAAGACATTGAAGCGTTCGAGCGGAGCATAGACAAGAGTGTTGATGACTTACTCAAAAAGAAACATTGGATCAGTCACAACCTCAGTAAGGATGAGAATCTAGCACTACATGAACAACAGAATAATATTGATCTGACCATCAAATCGGGAGATAAAGGAGGTGGCATTGTTGTAATGGACACTTCCGATTATAACACCAAAATGCTGACCCTCTTAGCCAACAGAGAGCACTATAAATTAGCTCACATGGATGAATGGACATCCCTAAAGCTATCTATTTCGGACTTATTAAAACATGCAAGGGATGACAATGTTATCTGTGAGGAAGAATATTCATTCCTCCTGAACCAAGATCCTATCATCCCAGCTCTCTATGGACTCCGGAAAGTCCACAAGGACATCCAGAATCCACCCATGAGACCGATCGTCTCCAGTATTGGGTCCTTGACTGAGCCCCTTAGCAAGTACGCAGATGTTTTCCTTCAACCTTTAGTTACATCTCAAAAAGCGTATACAAAGGACACTACAGACATTATTCAAAAAATAGAAGGCATTGCCTTTGACCCCATTCTCAATTTCTAGTCACACTAGATATTGAATCGTTATACACGAACATCCCCCAAAATGCCACAATAGAAGTTATTACCACTATGCTCAACCAAGAAGATAGGGACCTCAACACCCACGAACAATTCATCATTGACTGCATCTCCATAGTGTTAAAGAATAACCTTTTTTTATTCAACAAACAACTATACAGACAGACCAAGGGGACGAGCATGGGGGCCACATGTGCCCCCAGTCTGGCATGTCTGTATGTCTCTAATTTTGAAGATCATCACATTTTCAATATGGTATCACCATTTTATGAAAATGTCTCAATGTGGTCCCGTTATATAGATGATGTCTTCTTTATCTGGACGGGGCCCATTGAGACACTTAGAGAATTCATCACATGGCTCAACCTAGGAGATAACAACTTGAGGTTCACTTCCCATATAGACAATGACAGGTGCGAATTTCTCGACCTGATCATTAAGAACACCAATGGATCACTTAGCGTAGAACTATTCACCAAACCAACCGACAAAAACACAATGCTCCACCATAAAAGTAACCACCCACCCAGCCAGGTCAACAACATACCGTTTGGGCAATTCTTGAGACTCAAGAGAAACTGCACAACACCTCAAGATTTCGAGAAACATGCTAGTATCCTCAAAACAAAATTTCTAGAACGAGGTTACCCTAAACGCTTAATCAGACACTCATACAAACGCGCTAAATATTATAATAGGGAGAATTTTTTCCAACCAAAAGAAAAGAATGAGCAAACCAACCAACCTATCATCTTTGTAACAAATTACAACCCCATTAGCAATAAACTTAAGAATATAATTAATAGGAATTGGCACCTTGTGACAGATAAACAAAATAATAAATTGCCCAAACCTATGTTTTCCTATAGAAGGAACAGAACCATCAAAAACAGCCTGGTTCACACCTATAGGGAACCTAACACAACCAAGCAGCTATGCATTGATAGTGCCCCGATGCCGACGGGTACTTTCCCCTGTTCGGGCTGTACCAACTGTAAAAACATAATCCGTGGTAATACAATCACAATAAAAGGTACTGTACTTAAACCAACGAGTTTTATGAACTGCAGAACGACCAGCGTTATCTACCTAATAAGTTGTCCCTGCAATTTAATTTATATAGGAGAAACCTCAAGAGAAGTTCGTATCAGGCTAAACGAGCATAGATCCGCCTTGCGAACGAATAAGATAGGTGCCCCCCTAACAGAGCACTGGAAATCAGCGAAACATGATACAAAAGATCTGCGCTGGTGCTGCCTGGAACATGTTACTCTTGGCACCAGAGGAGGTAACCTTACACAAAAGAGGAAAAGACGAGAGCAATTCTTCATGTCTAGATGCAACAGTGTCCGTGCCGGTCTTAATAGCAGAGAAGACTGGGAGAAAATAATATAACAATATAACAACCAGTAATATCATTAGATTTTCTTATTTTTTAATTGACCTTCAGACATATAGTGATTGCTGTACCTATTTAGATCTGCCCTATTGGTATGCGGTTAATAGACAAACACTCCTCTCCTAATGAGGCTTAACCTCGCATACTTATTCTTAAACATGCCCATTCAGGACGTGGTAAACAAGTCACCTAGTAAATAACAGTTTTTATTTTTTACTTTTTCACTATATTATTATTGGTCATAACTTCATTGCTCTTTTTATCTGTTTACTTTTTTTGACACATATCTGTGTCTTAGTTACAATTTAATTCAGTTCAATCCCCTCTAGTACGTTTACGGAACGACTAAGTTTGCCATTCACTAATGCCCAAAAACATAATAAACTATATCCTCCCGGGCTGGGACGTTCGTAATGCGTAACCCGGTTTCTATGATATTAACTGGAGGCAACAATATCTGAGCATTTTGCTTGACATTGTCTAAATAGTAAACATATGACGTAGTTAAATCACGTGATATTACGCCAACCAATGGGGAAGTTAATTGGACTGAGTCAAATCCCCTCTACTCAAACTACGGCGCGATAATATAATTTTTTTCGATGCCCGTATGACAATATGACCGTTTTTTCTGTTAAGGACATTCTTAAATAATAGCCCAAATTCTAATGAAATCGAAGGCAGAGAACGATATTTAAGCACCTTTCCCGATAGCGTCTCAAAGTAAACAAACGACGCTTCTATATCACGTGACAGCACGTCGACCAATTGGGACGTGTAGTTCTTACCGCCCAATAAGCTTGCATGTAGCATAAATAGGGATTTCCCTTTGCCTCCAAAGATACTTTCGCTTATACAGAAAACAGAAGACTAACGGCGACGGTAGTGGGAGCAGGGAGGCCGAATTACAAACCCAAGGTAAGAAGATTAAGCTCGAACCTCCGCAACCTCTGCTAGACTCTTTTTACTATACGCTGGGCACAGTTAGGTCTTAGTTATCACGTTGCCCTAGTCTAACCCAACTCTGAAATTTATATATAAACAGAAAGATGCTAACAAGGAGTAACTGTTAGTTAAGCTAATGGGTCGATTGCATGCCCATTACAACGCTCCACTATTTTTTGAATTCGGCAGAGGTTTCACTTATTAGATAAACATGCCAACAATCAGCAACAAATGTTGGACAATGGTGTAAGGCATCTACCACTAGAGGGGGCCTGCTTCGTTTGCCTTATGTACAGAATGTCAAGATTAGTAAATATTGCAATTTAACATTCACCAGAGAGGTGCAAGTAATAAATGGTGTATGTGCAAAATAGACAATAAAAGCCTAAGTCATGAAAAATAGTGAAACCAGACTATTAATAACGCATCATAAATATAACTAGATACTCGAAGTCTGATTATTGAATTCTACTAAATAAGGCTGTTTAATTTATATTAATCTAGACTGGAACCCTAAAAAGATACTTTATCTTATTTTATACCCAAAGAACCAGTGGCAGGACAATGCCCACCACGAATTGAATGCTAAATAGCTGCTACACCAGCATAGTGAAAAACACGTGTATCATACACAACTGCCAGTAATTTAAACCTGGGTAAGTACAAATGCCTAATCTATGTATCAAGATAGACTAGTAGACCATTGGCTATTACTCCTTATTTGCAATAAACTAATAGGGGCATCTATTTACAGCAACACAGGAAATATATATCGGTGGCTCCTACTACCAGAACAAGGCCTATCCCCATGTAATCTTAAGGTAGTTTTGTTCAATGTATAATGCTAATCCTTTACTACTTTATGTTCCTTTATGCATAGAGCACAAATTTAAAACATAATCTCACTGCCATTTACAGATATCCTGAGGAATTATTGAATCGTATTAGGAACTATTTCCAGTTCCCTACCGGATCATACAACCGGCAAAGTGCCCTCCTGGATTTATTTGGAGGCTACTTAAACCATTAAGGTAATTTCAGAAGTGGGTATAACAATCAAAAAAGCTATCCCTTCGCATAAATATAAACCGCGACCCACCATCAAGTGACCTAGATAAGAACTTAGGCACTCCCATTAATACTACTTATGCAAGGTAACCTTACAGTGGGCAATACGAGTATCATCTACCCACATAATTGATTTCCTTTATCACTATGATAATTAACATAGTGACCCACGAAATGGTAGCAGTATAAATGCGCGATGCACTTTAGCAATACCATACCAACCACCTCTTTCACCAATTTTTAAGTATAATAACAGCACCTTTTGTCAAATGCTATAGCTTAAGAAAATATGTTGTTTTAGAAAATGATTCTGTAAAAATTTGGGTTTGAAAAGAATAGTAATTATATGTTTCCTTCTAGAACTTGGTCCTGAAGAAGGTTGTCTATTTCACTGTAACCGAAACGCCGCGTCGACCCCTGTTCCTTTGAACTTTTTAACCTGATGCTTATGTGTTGTTTTTTTAAAAATGTTTTTAGAAAATGTTATAACATGCTATGTGTATGTTTTTTTAATGATTTGTTATAATTGTGTTGATAATGTGCCCCTTTGAATAAACTGACAAATATATATATATTTTTCTAAAACATTATTCTCTGATTTGTTTTTTACATTTGACGCTTTGTGTGCTTTATTGCCATTACATTTATAGTTGCTGGTGGTGTTCTGAGTATAAGATTGAGTGTACAATTTGTATTCTATGTCTTGGTAACCAATAGAAGTATATTACTGGTATTGCTAAGCATTGCAAAACGCATTACAGATTACTACTCCATTTCCTACCTATTTTGTGGTAAACCTGTGGGACGTTCTTCAGTTTCCTACGCTATCTCCCCTGTCCCAAAGTTGACAGTTAAGGGGGCCTCCTTTACTTTATTGAAAAGTGACGAAGAGCCAATTGCTAATCGGAGTTCTGACGAAGACCCTCCTTGAGATGAAGCGAAGTAAAACCTCTGCTGAGAAGAAACGAAGAGGGGTTGGAAAACGCCACCTGTAAGATAAAATGTCTGATTCAAATGTCACTGGAAGGTCCAGATTTAGCTGTTGCAAGACATGCTGTAAAATATGCATCTGTAGTGTAGTACTGATAGTAATGATATGGATAGGATTAACAGTGTTTATACCTTTTATGATAAGCAAAGACCCTAACATATATCCTACAGACTTGACGACACAAGACGCAGAAGTTGTACATACTGAAGAAACACCACGAAGAGTAGAAAGACGTGACAATGCAATGAGTCTGAGACATACACGACCCGACTTAGAAGCATCAGATGAGGGAGAACTACATTATCACCAAATGAAGAACAGGACACACTTAAATGTTTTCGCAAACCTTTTAGTGCACTATGTAGAAGCTATGGAAATAGAAGATTGCTATGTCTGCATGATGCTACCTACTTCAGTGGCTGAAGGCGTGACATACCACCATTTACCCCTGACCTATGGAATCTCCTGTAGTATTCTAGCTAGCTTGTTCTATAGAAGCACTTTACAGTACTATTACTCAAACACTGACGTTATCTTTTCAGAACTTCCTATTAGAGGGAATCTGAACCTTGTACATACACTTGGTGGAGTGACTCGCTACATGGGGGAATATTTCCTGACTATAGGTGGCATAGACTTAAATGAAGCTAGAAAAGCTAACTTGACTTGTTCTTTACATGCACAAGAGAAAATGTTCTTGAAAATGGCAGAGAAGAGAAGGGAAAAGTTTCAGAAAAAGGCAAATGACGAAAAGAACAGAACCCCTAGATGGGCAGAAAACATGGATAACACCTCACAAAGCGAAGTTACTCCTGCTCTGTTGCTGGATTTTGAACGGAAAGGGAAACTCTGTCTTCATAGAGAAAAGACTAGTTATTATAACAATGTATTCATTGGTTCCAGCGAGTGTGAACATAATTACAAGGTAATTGGAGGTTGGGGTTTCAAAAATGGGTCAGAACCTGTGTTTCCAGGAATTTATTATATATGTGGAAACAAGGCGTATTTCAAATTGCCGGATCACTGGTATGGAAGCTGCTACTTTGGCATTGTCTTTCCGAAAATATACCATGTGAACAATGCAGCTGGAAGCAATGAGATTACTAATGGCTTAGTGCGTAGAAAACGTGAAAGTGTAGGAGAAATTATAGGTGATATTTTTAGTGCACTGATACCTGGAATGGGGGTAGTTCTGAATACTCATAGAATCTGCAAATTATCTACAGTAGTGGATCGGTTATCAACTGACACTGCTGCTGGATTTCTGATGATCAATACCGAAATGGTTGCGATCAGATCAATGGTTTTACAGAATCGCCTTGCTCTTGATACCTTATTGGCAAAAGAGGGCGGAGTCTGCAGGATGCTGAGGGCACAACATTGTTGCACTTACATTCCTGATAAAAGTGTCGAAATTAAGAAGTATATAAGAAACATTACTAATTTGGAAAAAGAACTCAAACCATTAGAGGTTGACAGTGCCTGGAAGAGACTGACTGATGGTCTCTCCTCTGTAGGTAGTTGGTTCTCTAACTTAGGTAAAAGTCTTATATGGAAAATACTGATGCCAATAGCTGGAATAGGTTTGATTGTTCTGATCATATTCATCTGTTGCAAATGCCAGAAATGCAGAAAATATATAGTGAATAAAAGAGGAAAGCGAAAGGCTGAAGAATTAGAATTAGAAGAATTAAGAAACCAGATATATAAGAAAATAAAGAACAATCATACACACAGAGAGGCGGAGAGAAAGCTCAACAATAAGTTCATTGAGATTGAGATGGATGAATTGGATGAATGAAGTTGGCATCTGTTTTCATGTGTAGTGATGATAGTAAATATCATCAAAGAGGGGATTGATGGAGCAAGGATTCGCACGTAACGCGACTTGCTCTCTTTCATGAACCTCGCCTTAAATCATAACTGTACTAACTCCGATTGTTTGTCATTTATTTGTATTTCCCCAACACACGGGTGTCCCTAGGAGGCTTGCCTATGTGTTTTTCATCGTAATCAAGCTTGCACATTAATAAAATGGCCGCTTTGCAGAAATCCAGTCTGCGCATGCGTCGGTCATACCCATGTGATGTGACGCACTCGCAATCTGGAGGGAAAAGTTCGCTCATGCGCAGTGGTGTTAAAATGGCCGCTTGTCACTAATCATGCTTCATGCTATCTTAAGCCTCTTTTGTCTATGCATCTTTTCTGCACTAACTCTTAATGCTATAAGTATTATAAAATAAGGGATTAAGAGTAGTTGGTCATGGTGTACAGTGTATTCATTTTATTCTGTGTTATTAATTTGTTTTCGCTTACTTTTCATGTACCGTGTAAATGAGGGCCTTGAAGTAGGGATGGGAACCATTTTGAAGCTGACGTATCCCTCATCACGTGATCAAAGATCTGGGACGTGCAGCAATGGAACCTGGCCAGTTGGCCATTGAAAATGGGACTGTCCTTTCCAAGCGCACCTTCGCCCTTGAAGACCTGCTATTTTTACTCTGAAATGCGCAACAATGTTGCAAACCCTTTCTTCACTATTGTACTTTCCCACACGTATGCCTGGGAACCCAGATGTTAGGGGGAGGGTAATGTCACGTGAAATACGTAATAAGAATATAGGTGGTACCTATGTCCTAACCACCTCTCTTGACCAATCAGAAGATGGGACTTTGTCATATTGCAACATTTATGGGTGGTCTTGGGGACTCAAAACAGTATATATAGCCTAGCTTAGCTTAGAGAAATTGTCCGACTTGTACGAGTAGCAGACCTGTCACTGACCCTACGAACTCTATAGGTGCCTGATACAGAGTGCTGCGGAGCATTCTGCCTGAAACTTTCCACAAACTCCAAGGGGTGGAAATTAGTCCTAAGTGCTAAGCGAAGCACTTTGCTGGGAGATTCGAAAACCCAATCGGGGTTTTGGCAGATTCCGAGCAGAAGAGGGGGTAACGCTGGCGTTGCATCCGAAGCTGTGAGGGGTTGGTCGTGCCTTGGTGAACCCAGTCCTGACCCAGACCTGAGGGGTTTCCTGTCCTGACTGTCCATGAGCTGTACCTGCTCACCTTCTGGTATTTCCTGAATCCTTGAGGGTCCTTGTCCCGTTCTTTCCCAACTGACCCGTGGCCAGGGTTAGTCCTCATTCTCACCTAGGTAAATATTGGCATAGGTGTCTGTCTATACTATACCCTCAACTTTTCCTCCTCTGATTAAAGCAATCTTGCCTGTGATATTCTCCATGTCTCTTTTGAATGAAATTTCATGCAATTGATTATTAGTAAATGTTCCACTTTTACCCTTCCTTTAGGACATTGTAGAAACCCAACTGTTTATTTAGATTGTTCCACTTATTCCCTTTCCCTTAGTATGGTTGCCGTGAAGTTAGGAAGATAGCATAAGGTTTAGGAAGTAGTATAAAATTATTAGGTCACACATTAGGTCTTCCTCACGTCCTTGCCCTAGATTAAACTGTATTAGATAAATGTTCATTATGATTCATGCCCTATAGTGTTCCCTTTTACTCTATGATACTCACTTTAATCCATAGTTATATCCTGGTTCTGATACTAATCATTGATGTATTACTTTGCATTTGCCTACTTGTAATGGCATTTTCGTTCTAAACTTATACTATATAAAACCCTTAAAACCATCAAGGTGTCTGTGGTCATTATACATTAAAGCGATACTAAAGGTATTAAATGTGTAAAGTAGAATTTTCTCCCTTTTAGGAAAACCCTTATCACCTGTCCACTGCTAGCTCCTGATCCGTCAGGAGTAATGTGCCTGTGGTAAGTCAGGTACATGAATAGTGAGTGGTGTAAGAGTCACCCACTCGATTACTCATAGTAGCATGACAGAGGTTTCACCCGGTTCATGCAAAACACGGTCATCATATGCACGCCAGGGCCCAGTGCGTGGAAAATTTGGAAATCTAGTGACCCGGGTGACCCGCGCGCTCTATCAGTATTGCGGTCATTGTTGTTCTCCAGGTGGAAGTTGAGGTCCCCGAGGAGGATGTAGTCAGCGGAGGGGAGGGCGTGCGGGCTGATGAAGTCGGCGATGTCTTCGCTGAATTGTGTGCGGGGTCCCGGGGGACGGTAGATCAGGGTGCCTCTGAGGGTGGTCCTGGGGTCGGTGTGGATCTGGAAGTGCAGGTGTTCGGCGGTTGTCAGGGTGTCGTCGGTGTTGGTCGTGATGCGGATGGTGTTCGTGTGGATGATGGCGATGCCTCCTCCCGTCTGGTTGACGCGGTCCCTCCGGGTGATCTTGTATCCGTCCGGGATGGCGATGGCGATGTCGGGCGCTGAGGAGGCGTTCATCCAGGTTTCCGTGAGGAAGGCGACGTCTGGAGATGTGGTGTCGAGGAGGTTCCAGAGTTGAACGGCGTGTCTGTGGACGGAGTGGGTGTTGAGCAGGATGCACTTCAGGTGGTTGCTGCTGGTGTTCGGCTTAGTGGGTGCTGGTGTAGTGCATGCATGTGAGCTTGCAGGCGTGGCAGCTGAAGGGTCCGTGGGTGCGTCTCGGAGTGGATTGGTAGCATCTCGGGGCTCAGCCGGTGTTGAGTGCGTTGAGGGTGGCGGCGTCGTACGTCTGGCGGGAGGGGTGGCTTCTGCGGGGGCCAGGGGTCCTGGCACTGGGCACGGTCCAGGCGCGGACGGGCGTAGACGGGCTTACCTTTGGCGCACCTTTGGCGTTCAATCGGTGCTCCCGCTGCACGCGTCCGCTGCGGGGTCGCTCTGGGGACGTTATAAGAAGGGAGCCGGTCGGGAGGGTCTGCGAGGAGGCGGGAGGGAGAGCCAATCGGCTGGCGGGGGGGCGGGGCCGCGGGCTAGGGCGGCGGGAAAAGCTGGAGCGGGCTTGGCGGCCCTCGGGTGGCTGGAGCTGCGGGAGGCTGGTGTGGGCTCGGCGGTCCTCGGGTGCCTGGGGCTGCGGGAGCAGGCACAGGCACAGGAGCTTGGGGGTGACCAGGCCAGAAGGCGCAGTGGTCACTCCCTGGTTCTGGTCAGGCTACCCTTAAGAAGGGAGCTGGTCGGTAGGGACTGCGGGGGGGTGGGAGCGTGAGCCAATCGGCTGGCGGGGGGGCGGGGCCGCGGGCTAGGGCGGCGGGAAAAGCTGGAGCGGGCTTGGCGGCCCTCGGGTGGCTGGAGCTGCGGGAGGCTGGTGTGGGCTCGGCGGCCCTCGGGTGGCTGGGGCTGCGGGAGCAGGCACAGGCACAGGAGCTTGGGGGTGACCAGGCCAGAAGGCGCAGTGGTCACTCCCTGGTTCTGGTCAGGCTCCCCTTAAGAAGGGAGCCGGTCGGGAGGGTCTGCGGGGAGGCGGGAGCGAGAGCCAATCGGCTGGCGGGGGGCGGGGCCGTGGGCTAGGGCGGCGGGAAAAGTTGGAGCGGGCTTGGCGGCCCTCGGGTGGCTGGAGCTGCGGGAGGCTGGTGTGGGCTCGGCGGCCCTCGGATGGCTAGGGCTGCGGGAACAGGCACAGGCACAGGAGCTTGGGGGTGACCAGGCCAGAAGGCGCAGTGGTCACCTCAGATACCTCCCTCCCTCTCAGCCCCGTTCAGACACTTTCTGCTTCTCTGACCTGGGGTCCCCCTTCACTCATTCCGGAGCAGCTGCTCTCTCCCTCCTCAGCCCTCCCCTCAGACGGCCCCTTCTCCCCCCACAGTCGGCGGCTCTTCACAGGTCCCCCTTCTCGTGTTACTCAGTGTTAGAAGGGGCGGTCCCAGGGGGACAGGATATGCTCTCCCGACCACCCCGTGACCCACCTCTCCTAGGAACGCTGCCGAGCACTGGCGGGAGGCCCTTGCAGGGGAGGACTTCGTATCTAGGAACGTACACACTGAGCTTCCACCACACTTATAAACGGACACTACACCGTTGAGTTCAGTATACAAGGTTCTTTATCAAACAGTAGATATGAGGTAACGAGTACGTATTTACAAGGCGATCTAGAGATCGTAAAGAGTCTCGGTTGTGAGGAATAGGGATGCGGGAGAGTCACGTTACTGGGACCAGTACGAAGCGTACACTGCGCACAGCTCTCAATCCTCGAGCCGGGGGAGACAATAGATGCGGGCCGTACTGCTCCTCCACTCACATCTTTTCGAGCCAGGTCGTACAGGTAGCATCGATGGTCCAGCTGGACCAGAGTACTCCTCGAGCCGCGACAAAGTCAGCAGGGCTCGATCCGGAGTGAACGGAGTGTCCGTGAGTTCTTGGGGAGCCGCGATCACGTCAGCAGGGCTCAAGATGTTCCACGAATGTCCTTTTCCAAAAGGATGAGCCGAGACGTCGTCAGCATGGCTCGCACAAGTTACAAAGTTCCAGTATCGATCTTCTTCTCAAAATGGCTGAGCCACCACCAGGTCCGCAGAGCTCTCTTCTCCAGGATTCAACTGCCCGCTATTTCTAGAGCGGGTCTTGTTATAGTCCGGTTCCCCTTTGAAGTCCGGACCCTCGCAGGCGGGGATCTGAGGCCTCGGGCTGATCGTCGGGGTTTCCTGCCGGCTGGCTCTTTGATCCTTTGAAGATCCGACCGGGGATTTCCAGATGCCTATCAGGGCCTGGAGCCAGCTCTCGGGGGAGGCCAGAGGTGTGATCGAAACTAGTCCCCAGGGGGAGGCCAGAGGTGTGAGGGAAACCAGACTCCCAGGGGAGGCCGGAGATGTAATCGAAACCCTTTGGGTCCTGTCTCCCACAGAGGGAACCTTCCACCCCCCCAGCCGGGCATGGCACGTCTGACGCCTAAGTTTAGATGGGGCCGGGGTCATGCATGGGGTTATGGAGTCAGGGATCTTGGGAAGGGTGATGGCTACCGGGGCCCTCTGGTATGATGCGGGCTCTGGGCGCCCGGTACCGGGAGGATAGATGGCGGGATGCGGGGATGGTCGTCCGTTTGGTAGGGTCCTGTAGGGAATGGGGCGGACAGGGGAAGGGACGACCAGGGGTTTCTGCTGCACAAGGATAACGGTCGGGGCGCTGAGGATCGGGGGGAACCACGCCACGAGGCCAGGTCCAACACGCGTCCCCCCAAGCTGAAAGGCAGGGAGAACTACTTATCCCCTTGGGGGTTCTCTTCACTGAAGCGGAAACACCTGGACAGGCCGTCCGCGTTGGCGTGGTCAGTACCAGGGCGGTGTTCTACGGTAAAGTCCATCCCCTGGAGGGAAATGGACCAGCGTAGCAGCTTGGGGTTCTCTCCTCTCATCTGCATTAGCCACCGGAGGGGCAGATGGTCAGTTTGGACCCGGAAGTGAGTACCGAACAGGTAGGGCCTCAGCTTCTTCAGGGCCCAAACCACTGCGAAGGCCTCCCGCTCGATGGTGCTCCATCTCTGCTCTCGGGGTAGTAACCTCCTGCTAATGAATGCAACTGGCTGATCTAGGCCCTTCTCATTTAACTGGGATAAGACAGCTCTGATGCCATGCTCGGAGGTGTCCGTTTGGACCACAAACTCTCGGGAGTAGTCGGGGGCCTGGAGTTCTGGGGCAGTGCACATGGCTGTCTTCAATGATTCAAACGCCTTCTGGCAGGCGGGGGTCCAGCTAACTTTCTTCGGCTGCTTCTTGGAGGTTAATTCTGTGAGGGGGACTACGATGCTGCCATAACCTTTGATGAACCTTCGATAGTAACCAGTGAGCCCCAGGAAAGCCCCCACTTCTGTCTGGAACGTGGGGGCCTCCCAGGCCAAGATCGCATCGATCTTGGGTTGGAGGGGGGCAACTCGGCCGCTCCCAACCTGGTGTCCTAGGTAGACCACCGATCCTTGTCCAATCTGACATTTACTGGCTTTGATGGTAAGGCCCACTCTACGCAGGGCCGTCAACACCTCCCAGAGGTTTTGTAGGTGTTCGGTCCAGTGGGAGCTGAATACTGCGATATCGTCGAGATATGCGGCGCTGAATCCCTCCAGCCCAGCCAGTACCTGGTTAACCAGCCTCTGGAAGGTGGCGGGGGCATTTTTCATTCCAAAGGGCATCACCCTGAAGTGATAGTGTCCATCGGGGGTGGAAAAGGCGGATCTCTCCTTTGCCCCCTCCGTGAGTGCGATTTGCCAGTAACGGCAGGTCAGGTCAAAGGTGCTGAGGTAGTGGGCAGACCCCAGGCGGTCAATTAGCTCATCTGCGCGGGGAATAGGGTGTGCGTCGGTCCGGGTGACTGCGTTGAGCCCGCGGTAGTCCACACAGAACTTCAGCTCGGGAACGGTGCCAGGGGCGGCCGCCTTTGGAACCAGAACCACGGGGCTGGCCCAGGGGCTGTCAGAGAACTCGACCACTCCTAGGGCTAACATTTTGGAAACTTCACCTTGATGCAGGCCCGGACTCTGTCAGGAACGCGGTAGGCTCTGTGCCGTACCGGAGGGCTGTCCCCGGTGTCCACATCTTGGACGCACCAACTGGGGACAAGAGAGAACAGGTCTGAGAATTGTCCCAATAACTGGCGACAGTCCTCGTGTTGCTCGGGGGTGAGGGAGGAGGAGAGACTCACTCCTTCTACGGAGCCATCTTTTTCCTTTGCACACAGGAGATCAGGTAGAGGCTCTGTGTCTTCTTCCGCTCTGTCGTCGGTGGCTAGGCGCAAACCCAACTCAGACCACACGAAGTGGGGTTTAAGGTGGTTCACGTGGAGGACCCACAAAGGGTTCCTTGGGTAGGTGACTTGGCTCTTGCATTCCACCACTTTGAAGGGCCCGGTCCACTTGTCCTGGAGGGCGCAAGGTTCCACCGGGGTCATAACCCACACCTGTTGGCCCGGTTGGAACTCGACCAGAGTGGCATTCTGATCATACCAACGTTTCATTTCTTCTTGGCTCGCCTCGAGGTTTGCCTCTGCGAGCTCTCGGAATCTCCGAGTCTGATTCCGGAGAGTCAGAATGTATCGAAACAAATCGGGGGAGGGTCCCGGGGCACAGCCTCCCAGTGCTGTCAAATGAGATGTCATCAGTGATGTCATTTGAGATGTCATCAGTGATGTCATCAGTGATGTCACTGACCATGTCATGAATGATGTAATATGTGACATCATCAGCAGTGGATTGCGGGTGCGCGAAGTACAACTAACTATATAGGAGCAATTTCAATGGTTTTTTAAATGCTAATTCCTAACTATATAAGGCCTGAAACCTATGGTTTTTTAAGTGAATTTGCAAGGTTTTTAAAATGCTAATTCGTAACTATATAAGGCCTGAAACCTATGGTTTTTTAAGTGAATTTGCAAGGTTTTTGAAATACTAATTCCTAACTATATAAGGCTTGAAACCTATGGTTTTTTCAGTGAATTTGCAAGGTTTTTTAAATGCTAATTCCTAACTATATCAGGCGTGAAACCTATATTTTTTTTCAATAAATTTCAAAGGTTTTGTAAATGCTAATTCTATTAGCGGATAACGTTTATATATGTTATTATCCTTCTGGGACCACCTGAGCAGCCATCTTGTTTCTCAGGAGAAGTGAGGCACAAGAGAGCATAAAACAAGAGTGGAAAACGCGAAAAGGGGGCAGGGTTGAGACGCCCTGACCCCTAGCCCTTCTCAGGGGTCCCAGAAGATTTTTTTAATCACGGGGTACGCATACGGTGCGCGTACCCCGCGATTTTTTTGATTTTTTTTTTTTTGCCCTTGGGGGGTTTTTTGGGACCCCTTGAGAAGGGCTAGAGGGGTTGGGGGGTCTCTACCCTGCCCCCTTTTTGTGTTTTCCACTCTTGTTTTGGGCTCTCTTGTGCCTCAGTTCTCCTGAAAAACAAGATGGTGGCCAACACTTCCTGGTTTGGACAGTTTGGAAGGTTGACAGTCGACTGCCAGCCAATCAGAAACTTGCTCGCGCATGTAAGGGTATGCGCACGTTGCGCGTACGGTGAGCGCATATAGATATATAATTTGCTCAAATTCAATTTTCTCAACAACTACTGGAGGGATTTTCACCAAATATAGAAAAGGCACTACTGCATACCTGTCCCTACCATTTTGCCAAATTTGGTGTAATTCCGTTCAGCCGTTCGGGCTGTAGCCGTGTCTAAAGGTCCCATAGAAAATGTCATTTGACAAATTTCAAATTCAATTTTCTCAAGAACTACTGGAGGGATTTTCCCCAAACATAGCAAAGGCACATCTGCATACCAGGCCCTACCATTTTGCCAAGTTTGGTGTAATTCCATTCAGCCGTTCGGGCTGTAGCCGTGTCTAAAGGTCCCTATGGAAATTAACATGGGGAAAACACGTTTTGGGACCCCCCTTTCGGCCCCCGCTTGACGAATCCCCCCGAAACTTTCAGGGCAGGAGCGGAGCGGAGCTGGCCAAAATTCTGGAAAATGACACACAGATTCCTCAATCGGCGCCAAAGTTATTCCCAATAGAATGTTGAGCGCATATAGATATATAATTTGCTCAAATTCAATTTTCCCAACAACTACTGGAGGGATTTTCACCAAATATAGAAAAGGCACTACTGCATACCTGTCCCTGCCATTTTGTCAAGTTTGGTGTAATTCCGTTCAGCCGTTCGGGCTGTAGCCGTGTCTAAAGGTCCCATAGAAAATGCCATTTGAAAAATGTCAAATTCAAATTTCTCAAGAACTACTTTAGGGATTTACACCAAACATACAAAAGGCACTGCTGCATACCAGTCCCTACCATTTTGCCAAATCTGGTGTAATTCCGTTCAGCCGTTCGAGGTGTAGCCTTGTCAGAATGTCCCTATGGAAATTAACATTGGAAAAACACGTTTTGGGACCCCCGATTTTTTATCGGCCCCGGCTTGACGAATCCCCCCAAACTTTAAGGGAAGGAGCGGAGCGCAGCGAGGCAAATTGAAGGAAAATTACAGGCAGATCCCTCAATCGGCGCCAAAGTTATTCCCAATAGAATGTTCAGAATTTCCTATGGTGACTAGGTCCTAACTATATATACCTACTGGCGACCGCCAGTAGGTAATATATATATCTATACTACTATTATAAGGAGAGAACAGAAACCTTTTGGCAAGGTAAACTCGGGAACCACAGCGCCAATCCACACACCCAATACATTGTTGGAATCCTCAGGGTGTGTAGATGGACATAGGCGACATAAAATTTAAAAAAACGTAAATTAAAAAACGTAAAATTTCAAAACAAAGTAGTCCCCTAAAACTAGTGCCGGGCGTGACGTAGCGCTGACCGCGACCTAGACGTGATGACGACATGCGGGGAGGAGCGGTGACGTGCGTCGAGGAGTGGCGGTGAAGTCCAGAGCGGGCGGCTCAGGTAGGGCAAAGAGCGGCGAGGAGTGGCGGTGAAGTCCGGAGTGGGCGGCTCAGGTAAGGCAAAGGCAGGCGGGAGGCGGGAGGCGGGAGGCTCGAGGCGGTCTGGGCAATGTCGGGGCGGGCGGTGGGGGGCGGCGGCGAGGCGGGAGGCGGGAGGGATGCGGTCTGGGCAATGTCGGGGCGAGCGGGAGTGCACAGAGGCTTAAAATGCTGCCTCCAGCCCCCTTCTGCCCCGGGCAACGGCAGGGCGGGCTGCTAGTATATATATATACATATATATATATATATATATATATATATATATATATTCAATGAAAAAACCATTGGTTTTAGGCCATATATAGTTAGGGATTTGCATTTACAAAACCTTATTTTACTCGCATAAAACCATTGAAATTCCATATATAGTTATAAGCGCTAACTATATATCGCGCACCCGCAATCCACTGCTGATGATGTCACATATTACATCATTCATGACATGGTTAGTGACATCACTGATGACATCACTGATGACATCTCAAATGACATCACTGATGACATCACTGATGACAACATCCAGTGACTGTATGTTTCTGTAAAGTTAAAATATGTCTTACATATTGAAGAATGAGTGGATGTATAAGTGTCTGGATGAAGGATTTAGTAGGTGCATGACTGACTGTATGAGTGAGTGATTAAATGTGTCTCACTGAGTGCATGGGTTAGTGACTAAACTGTTTTAATTTGTGCATCATTATATCTGTTGTTCTACAAACTGCTGCATATGTTGATCAGTAGCTATATGAGTAACTGTATGGGTTATTCATTGGTTGTCCAAGTATTTGTATGGGAAACTGAGTGTGTGTGTATGGGTGGCTGGGAGGTGTGTGACTGTACATAGATGTGTGAGTAGTTGATTCACTATATGTATGGATTCAAAAGTGTATGTGGAAACAGCTGTATGGGCGGTTGACTGTGCATGAGTGTATTAGTGAGTGAATGGATATCTCAGTGCTACATGTCAAATTAAGTACATATGTAAAACACAGTACATGTGAGAGTTGCCATCTATAAATAACTGTGCATAAGAGCCAGTGAATGTGTGAGTGGCTGTATGGATCATTGTGAACATGTATCAGAGATTGTATAAGAGAGTAAAGTAAATATGTGTTAGTATATGTTTGAATAAGTAAGGTGTGTATAACTGTATAGTTGAGAAAATGGAGGTGTGATTGATTTTTGGCATAACTGACTAGGTGTGTGAGTAACTCCATGGATGAGTGACAGTCTGTGACTGTCTGTTTACACTGATTGTATCTAAGGTTATATTAGAGTCTGAAGAGGTTCATGGTATTATCACATGAATGATATCATCAGTGATGTTATCAGTCATGTCAAATGAGA
The DNA here is from genome assembly GCF_964263255.1 of Lissotriton vulgaris. Lineage (NCBI taxonomy): Eukaryota > Metazoa > Chordata > Amphibia > Caudata > Salamandridae > Lissotriton > Lissotriton vulgaris. The sequence goes on along the minus strand of NC_141698.1, from coordinate 447,189,111 downwards.
TGTTTTCAGTGATGTCATCAGTGATGTCATTTGAGATGTCATCAGTGATGTCATCAGTGATGTCACTAACCATGTCATGAATGATGTAATATGTGACATCATCAGCAGTGGATTGCGGGTGCGCGATATATAGTTAGCGCTTATAACTATATATGGAATTTCAATGGTTTTATGCGAGTAAAATAAGGTTTTGTAAATGCAAATCCCTAACTATATATGGCCTAAAACCAATGGTTTTTTCATTGAATTTTCAAGGTTTTGTAAATGCAAATTCCTAACTATATATCCACTATAACCTATGGTTTTTTCTGTGAATTTCATTGGTTTTTTAATAGCAAATATGAAAAGCTTTAAAATGTCAAGTACGTGATAGATAAAAACATTTTCGTATTTATGCACGCTGATGTGCTTTGAACGCTGCCCCCCCCTCCCCTCTTTTCTCTTAGTAGTACTCTCTCTTTGCAGATAGTGAACGGTAGTTAACGCAGGCCTTTGCCCCCGTTGTAATCCGTCGTGCCTGCTTGTCTCTCCATTTGATTGATTATTATCCAAGCATTTACTGTTTTAGAATTGGTTCTCTTTGGATCATTCTCTATTTACAAACAAGCACAAAGTCGCAATACTCTGTTTAGTCTTTGCAGATAGTGAAAAATCGTGTAAAAAAATAAAAGTAATCGAGCAAAATCAGTAGGCCACTAATTGGATCTCTTTTTGACCTCGCTAAAATAGAAATATTAGGAACAACCCTTCATGAGAAATACGAAAATAGTGAGATGAACTGAGCTCCACACCATGAGGGCTGCAAGACAGCTCGACTCCGTCACCCACCCCGCCCAAAATAACGACAAACCCTATGCAAATATTAAAAATATAGACAACACACCAGCAAAGAAACAGGGTAAAACATTTTATTAACTAACTATTTACATAACTATTTTATACTTTTTATTGCCCGATCCGGCTAGCTCAATCGATCGAGCATGAAACTCATGCACTCTGATAGCAAGCGTTGCTACTGATGCTATGCAGACCAAAACTGGTTTTCAGTTTGTACATTTTTCTAGATTTTTCAATCCAAGGTTGGTTGACTTTGTAGAATGATGGCTTCAGATTTTCAACATACGGTGTCCTTGTTTCTGAATTTACGACGACAGTACTTTCCACAACGATGGCTTTGGAAACGTAGAACTTGTTCTCTTAGACTTTTCTTCTCCGTTGCGTTTGGAACAGCACACGTAGAATACTGTTCGATGAAATTCATCACTAAGTCATCCGGATCTGTTCCAAATTTAGGTGCATCCTTGATCCACAGCAACATATGTATATGAGGGGCACCTCTTGCTTGGTACTCCTTTCTCCAGAAGAAATCCAACACCTCTCCAAGAGGTGGATTCTTTTTATTTGTGATGAAAGACATCATAGCTTCAAATCTATGATTGAAGTACCTGCATACATTCACAGGATCCAAAGAACACAGTTCTCCAGGTGTCTTGAATTCAATGTTTTCAATATTTCCATTTGCCTCTCGTAGAAATTCAAGTAAGTCATCCCAGCCATACTCGGCACAGCTCAGAGTGAGGAACCATGTCGGAGTTCCTAAGTTCCTCAGCATACATTTTAAGTCACCATGACGACGGTACCAGTACTCATTAGTACCACGCTGACACGCCATGAGATTAATTAAGTGAGAATCCAAAATACTGTCTTGGACATTGACTTTATGCATAAAGTCACTTGCCGAGATGTTTCGCATCTGTATACCACTTTTTAAGATGTGGTTCACTGCATATGACAGTCCAGACAGATCGCTTTCAAACAGGAGATGAAACAAATAGGGAATGCATTGCCGAAACCTAGGATCTTCTGCATACAATCGTAAAGTCCGGTATTCAGACGCAGGAATTTCACGAGGTCGCTCATCATATCTTCCTCCTTGACCTGTGGGAAATAGCTGTGGGAAACACCGAGCTTCCAAACTTTCCTCCCAAACACTAATGGGACTCCCTTTGGCTTGTTTCATTTGAAACAACTCAATAGCATTCCCCATCACTTCCTTGGAATGCAAAGGATGAACACTATAATGTTCATATATTTCTTCACTTTTAGAGGCCTCTACTTTCTCAATTTGGCCAGCACACAAATCGCTATCCTCTTCATCACTTACTTCCTCTTCTGCAACATATACATTCTTATAGTACTTATTATTTTTCTTCAAATACACTGTTGCCTTTTTGACTTTCCTAACATCCACTAAATCTTGCCATATTTTCTTATTCTTTGTCGGAACCCCATTAACCAAGATAACCAGAGGTTCCTCTTCCACTTTTTCTATTCCAATTGTGTTAATGTTTTTGTTCAAATCTAGAGGCAAATAAACAACTCTTCCCTTTAATCCTCTCTGTAAATCTGCTGGAGGCAATTTCCCTGTCTTTGGCTCCATTCTTACAATAGCCTGAAAGGGATGGATACTTTGAATCAAAATAGATTCATAAGTATTTAAATCCTTCAATTCAGAAGGAATCTCAACCAATTCCAGATTATTATGAACTGCCCTAGCAGGCATCTGGTTTTGGTTTAATTTATTACAACAATAAGTACACACACGTTGATCCGATCCCAAATCAAAATAATTTTCTACCATCAAGTATGTGGCTAAATCCTTCCATTCACTATTATTTTCCCTTTCACTTTTTGCATATAAATCCACTACCTTAGTCTGATTCTTATAATAAGTGCGTCGACAACATACACAAGTGAAATTAGGCCTCTCACTTGATTTCATCTGAAACGTGGCAATTTCCTTCTGAAAATTATCTGTACTGGAAACCTGTACATTATCTTCCACATTACCCTCTACTTCAGGGTCAATTTGAACATTCTCATCTTTACTACCAAAGTAACAAAACTCAATTTCTTCACAAAGATTCTTCACATCTATTTCAGAACCATGCAAAAGAGCAGCACATAACTGTTTAAGCATAATTGCTGGACTCTTAGCATAATACAACATTCTCACTAATTTTCTCACTTTATTATGATGCACTGCTAGCATCCTGAAATGATGAAAAACACTCTGGCATACTCTCCTGGAAAGACAAGCCAGTGAATGACCACGCAAACCTGTCATTTGTCTCACTCTGCAAGGATCTAAATCTTGCAACAACTTCATTTTCTGCTTCAAACTTTTCTTATTAAATGTCCGTATAAAATCACATAGCAAATTGATGGAAACCTGTCGCACACTGCAAATAGAACTACACTTCCAAATGTACACAGGACCCTTAGGACGTCTTCCTAAAACCTCATCACTTAGCGCCTCTTCTGTCTCTGTTGTCACAAGTAGTTCTTTTTCAACTGGACAACCATCCTTCACTTCATAAGCTCGACCACTGATGTCAACTGCATGCACCAAATCATTATCCTGAAAATAAGTCTCCTCATTAAAAAATGCCTCAGAACTTGAACTATGCATCCATTCTCCAGAAAAAACTTCACAAAAGTTAGTACGATTTACTACTCTCTTCCATCTACTTTTTGTTTTGAAATCAGAAATTACCTTGCTTAGTTTCCTAATTCTATTGATTACCAAAATAAACAACTTTCGCTTGATTTCAAAAGCATGATCAATAATTTTCTCTACATTTTTCTTCTTCCTATAAAATGCCGCTTTCTGTTGGCCTTTCTTTTTAATATTTTTCAATAAATTAACTAATATCCTATTACGGAACATTCGTTGTCGAATGTCCCTAAACTGTTGTTTCCTTCTACTATCATGCACAGAGTTATCTCTTCCTCTACCAGTAACATTTGTGATGGGTCTCTCCTTTCCATTTAAATTACTTCTCTTTTTGTTAAGAGACACATTTTTTTGAGCAAAATTTTTTTTACTACAAATATTTCTTAAGAATGATTTCGTGCTCTTACCCGGACCTTTCTTGGTGTTTTGACAAGTATTTGGGGAAGAGGACTGCTGCAATAAAACATCATCCTGCTGTCTTTGACGTTTTCTAGCCTTTCGTATTCGACTTCTGGAAGGCATTTTCCAAACTATGAAAGAATCTGCAGTTGAATCTGTGAAAAAATATAATATAAAATGTTATTAACCACTATTACCAAACAGTAAATAAATAACAGTCATCTAAAACTTAATGCTGTACTAATTATTTAACATAGCAAATATTTTCCACCAGCACTGCATCACAAAAATGACACTCAATGGTACAAAACAGGCATACAACACTCATAAATCACTCCCTAATATTTTAAATCATTAATTCAGGATGACGATAAGATGTAGCCTATCTAAAGGTTTGTTTAGGCCCAGATCTTTGGACTGGGGTGAATGTGTGTCATTGATCCACATTCAGTCCATCACCTGTTTTGTTTATTTGAGGTGAGGCCAACACATGGTTGCAGATAAGATTTTCACTGAAAAAAAACCAAGGTAAAAAAACATGTGAAGGCCTACCAATGAAGTAAATCATTAAATGAAAACCAATACATTTCTGGAAATATGCACTACTAGTGCTTCATAAGATGTTTTGGATCATATTTATAAGTTATTTGAGTATCTAGTATGCTATTTTACATTCTTCATGGTGCAAATTTATTGTAAATACGCTCCCACCTGCGGTTGGCAAATTTAGATTTTGATTATGGGAGTTAGATAGGCATGTTAATAATTTCCCAAAAATGGTATATAACCCCAAACAACCTTTGAAGCAAATGCTCTTAGCCATGTTATCCACCTCCCATTGGATAACATGGCTAAGAAATGCTTGCAAATGTGATAAAAAAAGGCCTGCAATGCATGAATAACGCAGAAAAATCAGCGATATTCATGCATTTTCCAACAAATGCTCTTAGCCATGTTATCCACTTCCTATTAAATAACATGGCTAAGAACTGCTCAGGGCACCATGAGGAACGCTTTCCATTTAAAAAGGGAAAAATAACATCAAAGACACTAAAATGCCTTCTAAATATGAACCCAAACAACCTATGAAGCAATGTGAAAAAAAACTGCCGCAATGCATGAATATAGCAGAAAAATCAGCGATATTCATGCATTTTCCAGCAAATGCTCTTAGCCATGTTATCCACTTCCAATTAAATAACATGGCTAAGAACTGCTCAGGGCCCCATGAGGAACGCTTTCCATTTAAAAAGGGAAAAATAACATCAAAGACACTAAAATACCTTCTAAATATGAACCCAAACAACCTATGAAGCAATGTGAAAAAAACGGCCACAATGCATGAATATAGCAGAAAAATCAGCGATATTCATGCATTTTCCAGCAAATGCTCTTAGCCATGTGATCCACTTCCTATTAAATAACATGGCTAAGAACTGCTCAGGGCCCCATGAGGAACGCTTTCCATTTAAAAAGGGAAAAATAACATCAAAGACACTAAAATGCCTTCTAAATATGAACCCAAACAACCTATGAACAATGTGAAAAAAAACGGCCACAATGCATGAATATAGCAGAAAAATCAGCGATATTCATGCATTTCCCAGCAAATGCTCTTAGCCATGTTATCCACTTCCTATTAAATAACATGGCTAAGAACTGCTCAGGGCCCCATGAGGAACGCTTTCCATTTAAAAAGGGAAAAATAACTTCAAAGACACTAAAATGCCTTCTAAATATGACCCCAAACAACCTATGAAGCTCTAACAGTACATATCCTGAAATTTAATTCATTTCAAAATTCGTTTTTAAACACAGCATATAAATCAATTGTATACCTGCATTCATGAAGAAATGACTAAAAATGTCCTTGAGACACATGAAAGTGTTTTCTGGAATGCCCTAGCACCATTTTTGGGACACTATTAACATGGCTAGGTAACTCCCATAATCAAAATCTAAATTTGCCAAGCACAAGTGGGAGCGTATTTACAAGACACTTGTCCCATGAGGAACACTTTACATTTTAAAAGGCGAACACAACATCTTAGACACTCAAATACCTTATAAATATGGCCCAAAACAACCTATGAAGCTCTAGCAGTACATATCTAGAAATGTAATTGATTTCTTAAATCGTTTTTAAAAGCAACATATCTGTTTCAGCTTACATAACAGACCATGAAATGGCCTCCATGTATTACAATATCTTGTGTAACTGCATGCCAGAATGTTACACCAAATATGCAATTATAATTTCTCTTTGAAACTAATTCTATTAGTATATCACTAGAGACAAAACCACATTTTAAAAACACAGCTTTCTTCATCATTTTCTCCTTAAATCATACTATTCTCTATCTAAATTAAATAAATCTTTTCTCACCTTAGCAAATATTTTTTGAGTTTTGAAAACAGTCTCAGAAATACACCAAATTATCTTCAGCAGAAGAAAAAGGATGCACTCCAAAGGCTGCAGCTATTGAAAGCACAGAAATACAGATATTCTTTTCACATATCTCTCATATTAGCCAATCATACCTCTTCCCTCACTTTTTTCAAATCAAAACCCTTCCCCCCTCTGCCCTGTCTGCCTTGTTTCCATAGCAACCACCTCCTGGAAGACCTCTCATGTTTGCAAATTCACACAACAATGTTTCAATTGAACTCTGAACTCTCAGTGCACCTGCGTATCCAGTGCAATCTTTCATTAAATGTTTCTTCCTTGACCATTCAAATTA